>NC_042627.1:6291632-6891632 GCF_901001135.1 Rhinatrema bivittatum
TTTGCCCCGCCAAAGTTAGGCCCTCAGCCCAGCACAGAGAGGGAGAGATTCTGCCCCGCCAAAGTTAGGCCCTCAGCCCAGCACAGAGAGGGAGAGATTCTGCCCCGCCAAAGTTAGGCCCTCAGCCCAGCACAGAGAGGGAGAGATTCTGCCCCGCCAAAGTTAGGCCCTCAGCCCAGCACAGAGAGGGAGAGATTCTGCCCCGCCAAAGTTAGGCCCTCAGCCCAGCACAGAGAGGGAGAGATTCTGCCCCGCCAAAGTTAGGCCCTCAGCCCAGCACAGAGAGGGAGAGATTCTGCCCCGCCAAAGTTAGGCCCTCAGCCCAGCACAGAGAGGGAGAGATTCTGCCCCGCCAAAGTTAGGCCCTCAGCCCAGCACAGAGAGGGAGAGATTCTGCCCCGCCAAAGTTAGGCCCTCAGCCCAGCACAGAGAGGGAGAGATTCTGCCCCGCCAAAGTTAGGCCCTCAGCCCAGCACAGAGAGGGAGAGATTCTGCCCCGCCAAAGTTAGGCCCTCAGCCCAGCACAGAGAGGGAGAGATTCTGCCCCGCCAAAGTTAGGCCCTCAGCCCAGCACAGAGAGGGAGAGATTCTGCCCCGCCAAAGTTAGGCCCTCAGCCCAGCACAGAGAGGGAGAGATTCTGCCCCGCCAAAGTTAGGCCCTCAGCCCAGCACAGAGAGGGAGAGATTCTGCCCCGCCAAAGTTAGGCCCTCAGCCCAGCACAGAGAGGGAGAGATTCTGCCCCGCCAAAGTTAGGCCCTCAGCCCAGCACAGAGAGGGAGAGATTCTGCCCCGCCAAAGTTAGGCCCTCAGCCCAGCACAGAGAGGGAGAGATTCTGCCCCGCCAAAGTTAGGCCCTCAGCCCAGCACAGAGAGGGAGAGATTCTGCCCCGCCAAAGTTAGGCCCTCAGCCCAGCACAGAGAGGGAGAGATTCTGCCCCGCCAAAGTTAGGCCCTCAGCCCAGCACAGAGAGGGAGAGATTCTGCCCCGCCAAAGTTAGGCCCTCAGCCCAGCACAGAGAGGGAGAGATTCTGCCCCGCCAAAGTTAGGCCCTCAGCCCAGCACAGAGAGGGAGAGATTCTGCCCCGCCAAAGTTAGGCCCTCAGCCCAGCACAGAGAGGGAGAGATTCTGCCCCGCCAAAGTTAGGCCCTCAGCCCAGCACAGAGAGGGAGAGATTCTGCCCCGCCAAAGTTAGGCCCTCAGCCCAGCACAGAGAGGGAGAGATTCTGCCCCGCCAAAGTTAGGCCCTCAGCCCAGCACAGAGAGGGAGAGATTCTGCCCCGCCAAAGTTAGGCCCTCAGCCCAGCACAGAGAGGGAGAGATTCTGCCCCGCCAAAGTTAGGCCCTCAGCCCAGCACAGAGAGGGAGAGATTCTGCCCCGCCAAAGTTAGGCCCTCAGCCCAGCACAGAGAGGGAGAGATTCTGCCCCGCCAAAGTTAGGCCCTCAGCCCAGCACAGAGAGGGAGAGATTCTGCCCCGCCAAAGTTAGGCCCTCAGCCCAGCACAGAGAGGGAGAGATTCTGCCCCGCCAAAGTTAGGCCCTCAGCCCAGCACAGAGAGGGAGAGATTCTGCCCCGCCAAAGTTAGGCCCTCAGCCCAGCACAGAGAGGGAGAGATTCTGCCCCGCCAAAGTTAGGCCCTCAGCCCAGCACAGAGAGGGAGAGATTCTGCCCCGCCAAAGTTAGGCCCTCAGCCCAGCACAGAGAGGGAGAGATTCTGCCCCGCCAAAGTTAGGCCCTCAGCCCAGCACAGAGAGGGAGAGATTCTGCCCCGCCAGGTCCCCAGAAGTGTTCTGGAGGGGGGAGATAGAGGAAGAAGGATTTTTGCAGGTTTTCTGAAGTCTTCTCACAGTTTTGCCCTGAGCTTCCTGACAGGCAGAAACCCTTGCGCAGTGGATCAGGAGGGAGCCGTGTGCCTCTTCGCCCAGTTCAGGAGGAGACCGCAGTGACCGTGCAGAGAGAAGTGTCTTGATCAGAGATTTCGGTTTTTTACCAAAAGGGAAGGAAGCCGTTTCTGCTGCCCTTCCTTGCCTTATCCAATATCTGTACCAATTCTATTGGAATATTTGACAAGGATACCTCTCGCAAATAACAGTCCGCTCCCCGACAATCATGCTCCCCGATATTCTTTTCAGCCATTTATAGCTCCTGATAGATGTGGACAAATCAATCCTTGATTTTCAGAATCCGGTTTTGCACCATTTGCCACTTTATTTGCCAAGCTGATAACTTACTGGACTTGTTCCCCCATTCGAAGTATTCCTGATGCGCATCATCTAGTTTATATTGAATCTCCGCACATATTATGGCATTTAGTCTACACCTTTTTTCATCTAACTCCTTAAGCATTTTATTACCTCCAGCCCTTTTATGCTTGATCTCCAGCTGTTTTATAGACTCACCTAATTCTGACTTCTCCTTTTGTTTTTGTTTTTTGACAGCCACTGCTTTGGATATCAACTGACCACGTAAAACAGCCTTGAAGCCGTCCCACAGTTTCTGTATCCCCACGTCTCCATTATCACTGAGATGCAAATATTTTTATACATCCTCTATCACTTTAGTAGAAAACTGTAAATCAAGCAGCAAAGTGTCATTTAACTTCCAATATCTCTATAGAAACATAGAAATGACGGCAGAAGAAGACCAAACGGCCCATCCAGTCTAACCCAGCAAACCTTCGCACTCTTTTTTTTTTTCTCCTCTCTCATACTTATCTGTTACTCCTGACCCTTAGAAACCTTTTGGTTGTGTATCCCTTCCACCCCCGCCATAATGCAGACAGCAGTGTTGGAACTGCATCTAAGTGGATATCTAGCTTAATTAGCTAGGGATAGTAACCGCTGCAATAAGCAAGCTACACCCATGTTTGTTTACCCAGTCTATGAACTCAGTCCTTGTTGGTTGTTGTCTGAATGTAAATCCTCTTATCTTCATTCCCCCCTGCCATTGAAGCAGAGAGCTATGCTGGATATGCGTGAAGTATCAGACTTTCTCCCCTTGCTGTTGAAGCAGAGAACTATGCTGGATAGGCATTGAAAGTGAAGTATCAGGCTTACTTGGTTAGGAGTAGTAACCGCCGTAACCAGCAAGCATTTTTTGTGAATGGAAATCCCGCATTTATTTTTCCCACATTACCTCTTGCCGTTGAAGCTTAGAGCAATGTTGGAGTCGCATTAACTGTGTGTATGTTTATTGAATAAGGGTATTATCTCCAGGTAGTAGCCGTCATTCCCGCGAGCCACCCACTCTTCATTCACATCCTCTAGCATTTATGGATCCACAGTGTTTATCCCATGCCCCTTTGAAGTCCTTCACAGTTCTGGTCTTCACCACTTCCTTCGGAAGGGCATTCCAGGCATCCACCACCCTCTCCATGAAGAAATACTTCCTGATATTGGTTCTGAATCTTCCTCCCTGGAGCTTTAAATCTGACCCATCTCTCTCTGTAGCAACTTCACCACACGTTCTATAGGTGCATGATCGGCCCACATTATTGAACCGATTCTTGTCATCTTACACACAGACATGCTCATCTGATGAATAGATCTATACGCAAATAGGAACTGTGAGCTCTCGAAAAAAAAAGTATAATCCCTGGTAGAAGGATTCCTTATCTTCCAAATATCAAAAAGCCCCCGTGATTTAACCAGGTGTTTCAAATTATTCCTTTGGGGATTTAGCAAATGTGCGTGAGAGGGATCGTTGTCCATTCTCAGACTGAAAGAGAAATTAAAGTCCCCGCCCCCGCCAAAAGCACATAAGCCATCTAGCAAATCACTCAGGTTGCTCGCCCAAGCTTCAAATAAAACTCTGCCTGGTTGGTATTTGGTGCACACGTATTTATCAATGTTACTATAACATCACTCACTCTAACTCTCATAGATATAAACGTTCCCCCCCTATCATTTTGGCATTCTAACTCTTCAAAGGGTGATGTACGAGAAAACATGTCCCCCGCCCCTCCATGGCTTTCCTCCAGCACATTAGATGCACTGAATATTGAAGGAAAAAATGTACACTTAAGCAAACATTCATCTCGTTTCTTAAACTGGGTCTCTTGATTTAAAAAAATGGATGCCCTTGTAGCTCTTGCTTCCTGTATTAGTAATTGCCTCTTCCTAGGTGAACATCCCCACCTTAAGAGACGCTCATCTTTCAACTACACGAGAAAGAGCATTTTCCATTGCTTCCCCCAAAACTTGGAACACCCTACCCAAAGAACTGAGGACCCAGCACATCCAAAAAACATTTAAAAAAGACCTAAAAACATTTTTATTCCGCAAACTGTATTCTAACTATCTGACACCTGATCATCCCAGCACTCAACAGAACTCGCAAGCATAATCCTCCTCCTTCATGCTCTCCTGATGTACCCTCCCTTTCTACCCCTCCCTGCTCACTCCCTTGATCCGTTAAGTTCTTTGAAAATGTTCTCCGCAATATTCTGTTATTCAACTACTACTAAGAAAAATATGCTGATTGTTCACAAACCCTACTGTTCCCAACTACTATGTTAATTCCATTTGATTGTAAGATAATTGCATATGTTGGATAATTGCAGATTTGTAAACCGTTATGATGGCTCTACCGAATAACGGTATATAAAACCCTACAAATAAATAAATAAACGGAGGCCCTTCACATTAATGAGATGACTTTTCTGTCAGCCATCCTCCCTGATGTAGAATGTTTCTCTATCGTATGCCCCCCTTAACCCCATAACCTACTCATATATCAACTGTACCTCTCTTCACCTCCCCTCTTCCCCTCCACTCCCCACCCCCCCTCAAAACACACCTGCGTACCCTCCGAGTACGCTTTCCCAGGAGAAACAGCGTTCCCCCCCCCCATGTCGACCAGCACGCTGCATGTCATAAAACATATAAAGAACATCCAACCAGAAATTGTGTTCAACATTAACAATATGTGTAAGACATTACTGCTATTGAAAGCCTCCTCTCATATATGAACATAAGAAGCTAGAAAAATCATGAAATGGTCACGCAATATACAGCTAACTAAGAGGATCTTAGCTGCAATAATTATTGTTACTGCTTAGCTCGGCTAGGTCTTTCTTCTCATGTTTCTGTTTTATTGTTTTTCTTCTCATGTTTCTGTTTTATTGTTTTTCACTATTTGTTTTGAAATCAATTGCTGCTTCATGATGTATTATTGCTGCTGTTAAATATTTTTGTGTATGTTACTTGTAATCCATTGGAATTTGTGGATCAGCCAGAATATAAAAAGTTTAAACAAACAAACAAATACATAAAGTGACTTATCCGGCTACGTTTCTGACCAGATAACTCAGGGGCAGGGAATGGGTGGATCGGGGAGGAGTTGGGCCACAGGGCTGTTCTCTAAAGTTAGGCAGATATATTCAGTAGCACTGCTGCGCCACTGAATATCCTGGCTAGGTGTATCGGGAAAACTTGCCGAGTCACATAGGGGCTCAATATGGACCCCTCTATTTATCTCCAGTAATTTTTCTTCCTACTCCCTCCTCAAAATATCTCTTTCATCCTTGTTGGACTCTGCTCCATCTTGGTAGCCCTCCTCTGGACTGCCTGTACTCTGAGATGGAGCGATGGCAACCAATACTGGATACGATATGCCAGATGAGGTCTCACCAATGATTTGTATACAGGTACTGTCAATTCCTTTCTGCTAGTTATTCTTCTCCCAGTACATCCTAGCATACCACTAACTCTTGTGGCACTCTGGTGACCTTCAGATCATCAGAAGTGATGATCCCTAGAATCTTTTATATTTGCTGAACATCAGCATCTTGCTCTGTGTTGTGCACTGCTCTCTGGGGTTTCTGCTTGGCTCTGCACTTTTTTTGTATTAAATCTTAATTGACATACTCTCAAAACATTCCTCAAGGCTTTTTAGATAATTTTTTTCTACTCTGTCTAGTGTCAGCTCTCTTGCGGATCTTATTGTTATTTGCAGAGACAAACCTTCCCTATTAGCTCTTCTTCAATGGGTTCCATCTGAAAATTTGATCTACACTGGGTGCATAAAATTGCTACTAGGCAGCCTAGATGGATCTTTCTGGTCTTAATCTGCCATCATTTACTATGTTATTATATTAATACTGCTTCTGAAATTGTTGATTAGAGCTGGTGCCAGAACTGATCCTTGAGGCACTCTGCTGGTCATACTCCTCTCTTCGAAATAAACTCCATTTATCACCACCATCTACCTTCTATCAATCACCAAGTTTATCACCTTAGGATCCATCTCTAGGCTGCTCAGCTGGTAAATGAGTCCTACTGTGTGGGATAGTGTCAAAGGCCTTACTGAAATCTAACTACACCACATCCAGTCTTCAGTGATCAGATTTGTTTAGCATGGCCTCACCCTTTTGGTTGCTTCTCGTTTCGCTCTTTTTCTGCCCATCTTCCTTCTTATGCTTCACCACCTGATACGAATCGGTGATAAGACCTTTCCGTCCCATGGTGCAGTGAAGGGAAGCAATTCTTCTGATCTCTACCTCAAGCAATAACAAAGAGAAAATCAAATTATAAAACTGTAGAATGAGAACCTTATTCTGGGTCCTACAACAAAGGTGCACAGTCCTGAACCTCAAGGACTGCAAACAGGTCTGGCTTTCCGTATAACCAAATTATGCATATTAACTTGGTTTTCAAACTAAAGGTGTCAGATATGCCAATGAATATTCATTGTAGAGACCTGTTTATGGCCCTCAAAGATCAGGGTTTGCAACTCTGCCCTACTGAATACACGAGCCTATCCCATTACTGCTGTATTCTCAATGTGAAAACCTAGGAAACAGAATTGGATTATCTGTTTTTATGACCTAGGGGCAGGTGTGATCACTAGCAAGCTGGAGGTCAGGCCACATTAATCTCTTATTCTCTCTTTATACTGGCTTTGTTCATCTGTCTCTGTTAATATCTAGCTCTTTCAACCTGTCCCTTGGCCCATTTTCTCCTTTAATTCCTCTATATCTCTTTCCCTTACAGTGTATTGGGGCCCAGCTGTTCTTCAGCCTGTTAATCTCTGACCTGGTCTGTCTCCCCATTGGCCTATCTGCCAGGCCATTGCAAGGGGCAAGGATGACAACCAGCAGTGGAAGTAAGCTCTTGGGTGGAGCTTACTTACAGGACCAGCTGGTGGTCTTCTAATAACACAGCACTATAGGAGCAGTAGTGACTTTGAAGGAGGACCAGCTGTCTGCGTCACTGGAGCCATATCATTGGAGGTGATCCCCTCAGAGCTCCATTTAGCCCCATGACAGTCCTGCCTGTCTACAATCTCTTATATGTGGAAATCCTATAAAGGACATTTATAAGAAACTGAAGAATGCATCTTACTGTCACAAGCCAGTACATTAGATCAGGGGTTCTCATCCCAGTCTTCGGGGCACACCTAGCCAGTCAGATTTTCAGGATACCCACACTGAATATGCATGAGATATATTTGCATGCACTGCCTTCATTGCATTTATTTTATTTATTTATTTAGAGTTTTTATATACCGGCAATCATGAAAACATATCTTGCTGGTTTACATAGAACGGGGGTGCAATAAATACATAGAACTAGAACTGTGGTGACAGAAGGTACAGTTACATTTAACAAGGGTGGCCGAACTTGGAGAAGGAAGAAGAGAGGAGAGGATAGAAATGGTTAAACAATATACAATTTAAATGAGATACAATTGCATGCAATTGTATCTCAATTCTTTGTGGATACAAACTTGACAGGCTATATTGAGAACCCCTGTATTAGAGCAATCTACTAGAAAAAGGGTTTTTTTTTTAAATCCAAAATTAATGTCCTGATTGCTAAGAGACGCGGATTGCTCTATGTGGGCCCTTGTTCTCTGTTCCTTGTTCTCTCCTTTCCCTTTTCAAGGTCTTCCTTCTTTTATTTTCTATTTTCTTCTTTTGTCCACTTGCTTTCCCTCCTCAATCCTTAATTACATTTTTCACAAAAAACTCTGCCAGAGAGGGGTGACCAGTGCTGCCAACCCTCCAGGATTATCCTAGACTCAGTCTCCTGAAATTAAGGGTCAACCCTCTGGACGCTGCTGTGCGCAGTCCTAGAGAAAAGTCATAGGGAACTCCAACGCCCCCCTCCAAACAGCAGATTATCAGCTTCTCATTAGTTTCATATACTGCTAGGCTGTAATGCAGTCAGCTTTTATAAGTCAAGGTTTAAGAGAAAGATAACAGGAGACCCAGCTTTTGTGAGATAAATACAACATTCAGGTTTTTTTTGTAGTCTAATGAATGCATTTTGGATGTCTGTCATTTTATTTTCTTTCTTTTTTTTCTAGGATCAAATTAAATAACACAAGTACTGCTGTCATGGATTATAAAGTAAAGTAACCCCTCCCCCCTTTCACAAATACTATTCTTAGAGTTGCTAGTGCCTTTTCATGCTGTGCATAGACGTGCAAAATCTGCCACCCAGGCGCGCTGATGTCCTGCTGGGGGCAAACGACGAGTACCTTCCTGCCTCCATTAGAAACAACTGTCCCTAAGCTCAGTAAGCAGAGCTGACAGCCCTGGGAGTCAGGGGAGAAAGGCACCGAGCTTTAACCCCAAAGCCCGAGAGGGGCAGCTTCTCTCGAGCCCTGCTTTGCACCTGTGCAGCCCCGCTCTCCTGCCCGGCCCGGGCAGAAACAGCTCCCAGCCTCCTCTGACAGCCCGAGCAGGCAGCGCCGGCGTCGCTTTCCCTTCGGTTTAAAGGTCCAGCACCGCGGGCTGCCTGCAATCGAGACCAGGATCAGGGGCAGAGCGCGCCACAGCGCCACCTGCAGGACTGGAGAGCAGGTGCTGGCATTGGAGAAACAAGGTGACTGGCAGATCAAGGGCATGCGGTCTGCCCAGCTTTAAAGTCCCTTTCCTCTCCCTCGGAGATCCTCTGTGCTTGTCCCATTGCTTTCTCGAGCTCCGACACTGTCCCCATCTCAACCACCTGCACTGGGAAGGCCGTGCCATGCACCCACCACTCTCTCCATAAAGAGAGATTTCCTTAGATTTCTCTTGATGTCAATCCCTTTCACCCTCATCCCTTGACTCGTTTCAGAGCCAGATCCTTCCCAAAAGAGATGGCCCTTCAGGGCAGCTGACCAGAAGGGGTAAAGGCAGCTGTTTGTCCAGGTTTCCCACTGACACAGACATAACCCCTTTATAGGGAAACTGAATGACCAGTGAAACCAAGCAAAGGCACTGGCCAATGGCCATAGGGTTATCAATGCCCCTTGGTCAAAGTTGTTTCTGCAACGTTTTTGAGAAAATGGTGAATGGTGCACTTGTATTTAATCACCCCCAAAGGCTCTCCACACCACGTGTATTCCAGGAACCGAAATGTAAACAATGTATCAAACAATGATGGTATACCTGGTTATCTCTTTCATATACCTTATTCAAGCTGTCATACTATACGAAGGTATATAATTTTGTAGGACCACTACTCATAGGGTCAAGGTATTATACCAGACTCTCTTTATGGTCTCAGGTCCGTTTTGCTTTATATATATTTTTTTGTAATTTTTTTCATTTTTTCATTCACTTTTCAACAAACTGATGAAAGCTCCAAATTTCAAATGGTATGAAACTGCAAATCAAAGTCAGATAGCAACAGTGTCACTTTTTCTAGTAATAGCAGTGGCTATTTTCTAAGTCAGGAACCAGGAAAGCACAGGAGCAACCGGAAGGCAGGATAAGCAGGAATGCGGGAGCAGCACATTCTGCACAGTGCAAGAGATCTGTTGCTGGGGCGTTGGAACGGAGCCTGGGGCAGCCTTAAGTCCATTACCACCATTTGGAGGCGCTGCAAGAACGTTCTCATTGCGGTCACCAGTAAGGCTCCATGTGCACCACACGAGCTCGTGGAGAGGCCCCGGATCATGGCGGCATCCCAGCAGGGATTGCCACTCTCGGCGGCATCTGCCATCTATTAGCAGCAGCATCTCTGCCTCAGAAGGCACTGGTAGAGCTGGAGGTGATTGATGCCGGTCGCGGACGGGTCCTGGGAAGGCCAGCACTTATCCCTGGGAGTGAGAGGCAAGAAACAGATCAACTATTGGGGATCTGCTGGGTACTCGTGACACGGACAGGCTGTTGGGTGTGAGGGATCTTGGTCTAACTCAGCATGGCAGGTCAGACAGATGATCACAAAAGAGAAAGGGCAGAATCTGAACTTTTCCTTGTTCACTATGAGTAAACACAGCCCTTAGCTCTGGGCCAAGTCCACTACACCATCTGCTTGACCATTTTTTTTTTTTTTGACTTTCAACACACAGAGACTGGTGTTAGGCTCCAAAATCAGCATCTCTTTTTATTTTATGTGCCCCACCGGGAGTTCACCCTTTGAAACGTGGCAAAAGCAGGCCGGACCGGGCTCTCCAGACTGAAGTAACAATCCTAGTTGGAAAGCCAGGACTGGTCAAATGGCTTCCCACATACAGAGCTGCCACGTTACCTACTTCCAGGAGGGAGTCACTTTTTTTTTTTGGCCGGTCCTGATTTTACACTTCCATCCCAAAGCATGGGGGGGGTTATTGTCGTCCCACAGTGCTTCAGGTCCTGTGAGGCATCGGAACGAGGTGGCCAGAAATCCAGGAGTGGCCTGAACTCTCCCTCCTGGCTGCGGGTTAAATGGCAGCTCTGCACGTGGTGGGTGCTCAATGCTGCGTTGGGTGGCCTCCTTTCTCCTGGCTGAACCACCCGCCCCCCTTTGGATCGGGTTTACAGTTCTGCTCTTTGCTCGCCCCCTGCACGGCGCTCCTCGCGTGCCAGGCCCTCGGAACACTGACAGACACCGCGCGGATAATTTATCTGCTCGAAAGGCCCCCCGGGGGGGGGGGGGGGGGAGAATCGCAACCCAACGAGAACAAAGGGAGTTGCTGCCTCACGAATCTTTCGCCTAAGACCCGCATCGCTCGCCCAACGCAGAGCCCTGGGCTCCCATTGGCGAGCGCTAAATCCCATAATCCCCTGCTTTGTTTAGCCTTCCCCGTCTTGAAGGTGGCAGGATTAGGCAAAGGGAGGATCAAGAAGACTTGTCTGTTCCACCAAGGTTTGAAAGACAGATACAAAACAAACAAAAAGAAAACAGGCTTAAAAATTTAAAGGGATACAGTCAGGACTGTTGCAGCATAAGAAGTATGTTGTTGGGTTTTTTTTCCCTTTGTCAGCAGCCTGCATGTTAATAGCAAGTAGAATCATGGTTAGCCATGTTTACATGTGAAAATGCACAGAAGAAACTGAAAAAAGTCATGGGATGGGACTGGACCAGTGGATCAGCGGTAGGACTGCGCACTGCCAGGCAGGGCACCAGGGTTTTGGCTTCTACTCCTGGCTGGGGAGGCTTTTGGGGGCTGCATTCAAACGCCCTGTGAGGAGGGACAGGCAGCGACGCTTGGTGGTCAGGAGATAGGGAATATTGGGCTTCAGAAGGTGCTGTGTCCTGTGGCCCCTGGGCCCAGGACTGTCAATGCGTTTAGGGGCTCATAAAATGAGAAAGAAATCCATGGGTGATGGTGAATGAAAGCTCGGGGTGCTGTAATATTTTGAAGGTTGGTTCCGATTGAGCTGGACGTGCAAAGGAGCAGGAGGAAATTGCCAGGTTGGAGGAGAATGGCGCATGGTCTCGGCAGCTGTCTGTGCTCTTCCGGTTCCGCAGAGAACTCGGGGTGTAGCTGTTACGTATTTCGCTTTTAGTAGATAATCCCTGTTCTGTCCAGGACCAATCTGGCTACGAGAGCCCCACTAAAGATGGGATGGTGTTTAGGACATCCAGGGCGATGTCATAAACGGAATAAAAATGTACGCCTGCATTGCAGTTTTATCATCTTCAAAAATACTCTCACCAGGAAACCGGAAGCCTTCCACGGAGGAGTTTTGCAGTTTGAGTTCTGAGCAGCCTTACTGAGTGCTACCAGAAAAAGAGATACATAAAATACATGTCACACCTGAAAGGGCTTTGAAAACAATAAAAATGGAAGCAAATCCATCTATGTCTGTCTCCTGCTCTCTTTCATTCCTGTCCTCAGCGAGCGGGATGGCCAGAAAGCCCTGCCGAGGGTGCGGTGAGCTGCTGGTCACTTGCTGGTGGGCAGAGCCTGCATGGAGCCCGCCACACATTCTGAGGCTCTGGGGGCTGGGATTTCACCTTTGACCTGAATTGGCAAAGAAGAAGGTGGCAAACCCTTCAGTGCCCTGCAGCGGGGCAGCCCATCCTCCAGAACTTGCAAAGACGCAGTACATCAATCCTGCACGGCATGGGAGACACAATCTCAGAGTTCCTTCACTGTGCCATTTCACAATGGCCGAGTCTCCGTCTTCAGTGCATTGCTCAGTGCCTGTACAAACGTAAACAAGAACAAAGGCAAGTCAAGCAACAATCCAGCAGATAAGACCATGCCAGCCGCTTCTGCCAGGCAAAGGCCTCTCTTTAGCTCACTTGGCATGCTGGCGGTTTTTGCATCACAAAGTTGCAATCCAGTTTTATACAGGGTGATCGGTGGCAGAGGCAGGGCCAGGAATACCCAAAACATGAAGGCAGAAGAGAAGTGAACCTCAGGGTAGGAGACAGCCTCGGAAGGTAACCCAACGTATGAAACACACAAACTGGAAAAGGAGAAAGCGGCATCTAAAACAACCAAAGCATGAATGCAACACGAACAGCTAAAAAGCAACCTCAGTAAAAAACAAAACAAAACAGTAAACAACCACATTTTGGGCCTAGCTCTAGCCTCCTCCTCATTTGGGATTGCAGCTCACCTGGAACCAGCTTCAGCTGGCTATGATTCTGTAAGACTTCGTTGGCAACCCCGGCTCAACTTAGTGCAGTCACTGCAGCACGGCCCCTCCAGCTGGAGCCCACCCATGTAGCAAGGCTCCCTCTGGAGCTCTGCCGTCTTGAGCCTTAAGGCCTGGTCACTAGCTGTTGCCATTGAGCAAGGAATATGACTCTCTCCTTCCACAAGCTGCGAATGCTGCACATCTCCAGCTTTAGTTGGGCCACTGGCTGGGCAGCAGATTTCTGGCCTGGAAATCAAAGCCAGGCCATCTGCATTACAGTTTGTAGCCCTTGCCACCGGGCTGGCCCAAAGCAGTGCTTTTTTGACACCTCTTCATGTTTAGCCACCGCCGACATCCCGATTTGTCCTGGGACTGATGGGGACATTTTTGGTTGAATTTTCAAAGCATAGGAAATATTTACTGCTAGAAAATGACGGATTATGGGTGATTTCCCTCGGTTATTTTGGCGTTAGCATGACTGCGGCCCTGAGCCTGTTTCAGAGCACGCAGGCCTCTCCTGGTGGAAACACACAAACAGGCCAGGACACTGGGATTTTCCACGCGGCCGGCACACGCTCTCATGCCTCACTGATCGCTGGCGCCACACGCCAGCTTTACACTTGTCCAACTGTTTGTTCCTTGCTCGTGAAGAGAAAACACACACACACAGGACAAAGGAGTATCGGAGGCAGAGATCTCTGCCGCAGGCCACAATTCCCTCCCTGAAAGGAGTTTGACAGCTTAAGACAAGCTCTGTAACGTGACTCCCTGTCTCCTCCTGCTGTTCTGGCTCTCCCTCTGTCTCAGGCAGGGGTCAGAGCTCCCACAAGCTTTCTCTCCCTGACTCTCTCATCTCAGCTTGACTGGCATGGAAAAAAAAACAAAAACATTGGAAAATGCAAGCTGAACAAAAACTGGATACAAGCTCTTCCACATCTCTGCACGCTTGATACAGGAACATGTCAGTCTGATATAAAAGTTCTAAATGTGCCAGGGTTTTCCCTACATGCACATTCACTTTGGTTGTATGCACAACATCTGCAGAGGAGTGGGTGTGCAGCGACATGTCTGTGCTTTTCCTCAGGTTGCATCAGGCTGATTACTGATTATTGTTCAGTTGACTGCTCAAGATCACCAATTTAGGTTTCCCTTTTGCCGGGAGCTTGATCCCTGCATCCACCATCCTTTCAATGAATATTTCTTTCATTTTTTTTTCGTCTACCCCCTTTCCGCCTCGTAGCATGACCTCTTGTTCTTCAACTTCCTTTCTATTTAAAAATGTATAACCCCCAAACCTGGCTCTCCTTAAGTTAAGAACATAAGAACCTGCCGTACTGGGTCAGACCAAGGGTCCATCAAGCCCAGCATCCTGTTTCCAACAGTGGCCAACCCAGGCCACAAGTACCTGGCAAGTACCCAAACATTAGATAAATCACAAGCTATACTATTGCTAATTAATTAATTAATTATTTTTTTATATACCGACATTTGATCTGAGATATCACATCGGTTTACATTCAGGTACTGTAGGTATTTTTTTTAATTATTTAATTGTTTAATTAATGGCAATTTGTGGATTTTTCCATTAGGAACTTATCCAAACCTTTTTTAAACCCAGTTACACTAACTGCTGCAACCACATCCTCTGGCAATGAATTCCAGAGCTTAACTATGCGCTGAGTGAAAAAGAATTTTCTTCGATTTGCTTTAAACGAGCTACTTGCTAACTTCATGGAGAGCCCCCTGGTCCTTCTGTTATCTGAGAGAGTAAATAACTGATTTACACTAACATGGTCAAGTCCTTTCAGCATTTTGAGGCACACACTCAATACCGGGGCTAAACCCTAGCCTTCTCTGTAATTGTTCTGAGTGCAGGTCCTCTATTAGGAGAAAAGATAAAACTTCAAGGCCAGTGAAGAAGCTGTGGACACTGTGATGGTTTTCTAACATAAAACTTTCCTGAAGTAGCAGTTCAACATGAACAATGTGGCACATGGAACAAATTCTCTGGTTAACTGAACTGACAGCAGTAAATACGCGGTCCCTGAATCACTCCCTTGGGGGCTCTTCCTTCTCCAAACTGGAAAGGATCCTTCTATCCCCTTAGGATTCCCCTGCAGTAACTGTGATCCACTGCTTGCTCCCGAACTCTCCAGTTTTCTCCTTTTCTCTCTTGTGCCTTTGGGCTCCTTCTTAGCTGTGTACTTACCAGTGTGGTGGCTCTTTTCCTCCTCTCTCCTCCCAGGGATGATATCAGCTGAATATCCACTCCTTCAACCAACTGCTAGACTCGCAGCAGAATCCCTCGGACGGAGGGACTCCCAGATGACGTAGAAAAAAACTCATATCTCTTGCTAGAGACTACGAAGGGTAGTTAAAACTTCCAACAGAGGTCACACTATAAGTAAACAACTCAAAAAAAGAGGTAAACTACCAACTTTTGAATGCTGATTTGGAAATCTCTTAACCGAGGCTTTGGGTCTGTACCTCGAAAACTTAAGGGAACTGAAAGGAAATACTCCGGTCTTATTAAATATAAACTAAAATATCCATGGATTTAATACGTTTTCTGCAACGAGTTTGGACTGATCATGTAATGATATGTTTTTCCCTAGGTTCTCATATTTCTTTGCAAAATCCTTCCAGGATCAAGATTCCAGTCAGGAAAACTAGTGACCTTGTAAAGTTGGCTTCTGCCTTAAAACTTTCCCTCAGAATTTGGCTAATCTGTCACTAGATGACAAAATCACTGATTGGAATAACAGATTGACCTTACTTTATGGCCAAGCTGCTCTCCTGTTGTCTTAAATCATGCAAATTGTCCAGTGACCAGCCATGGTATCCCTCCGGATTAAAAATCCTCAAAAACCAAACTCGCCACCTTGAAAACATTTGGCAAAGGACCAGATCCAAAATTACCCAGATAGGCAGGACTTGTTAAATTCCTTTCAAACTGGTTTCAGGACAGGGCAACGCACTGCATAGCCACATAGTGGCTTTAATAGTGACCTGCACTGCATTTTAGAATGGGAGTAGGAAGGGGAACTGCTTATTACACCTGTTAGACCTCTCAATGACGTTTGACACCAGTGACCGCACTATTTTATTAGAATGAATACTTAGCATGCGTCTAGGACTCACAGTCTAAGGGGCCTTTTCACTCAAGGCTTTCTCCCACGCTGTGTCTATGGGAAAAATACTTAGTAAATAGGGGCCTAAATCCATACCTGAGTCAATGGAGGGTGAAGGGACTTGCCCAGGGTTGCAAGGAACGCCAGCAGGTTTCAGCCCATTGCTCAAACCACTAGGCTACTGCTCCACTCCCATATCATCTCGGGGCGATGGCCCTTTACAACTGGGCTCAGGATGCCGGAGAGCGAACTTCACTAGCCACCCATCTGCCCACATCCGAGGACTGTCTCCTGCTGCCCTTCTGCCAAGGCTCGCTTCCCTCCTCAGCCTTAACCACCCAGCTGCCGCTTCGGCGGTGATTGTCCCGCCCGCCCCGTAACGTCATCTCAGGGCGACGGCTCTCTATAACCGGGCCCAGGATGCCGGAGGTGCTTGCGCCGGTGGTGCACGTGCCTTTGGCGTGAGCACGAAGGAGCGCAAACAAAGGAGCATGCTCCTTTGTGCGCTTCTTCATGCGCGCCTGAGAGCGCTTATATTCTCATTTCTACCATTATTTTCCTATTCTTACACCATTACTGGGCTTTACCCTTTTCTGAATAAGATGTTAATTTCCACTATTACTGGTCAAGAGAGATATGGCTGTCTTCCACCTTGCCTACACCTGTTGCGCCGGAGGTAGAACCTTGGGCCCAGTGGGGTTGACCTTGGGCCCAGTGGGGACCTGTAGGATCCTTAGGAAGGATCCTACAGGTCCCCACTGTCGGCAGGCGGAGTGGGCTGATGGACAGAGGCCGGCTGGAGCTTCACCAATACCAGCCCTCGTTCCCCGCGGGTTGAGGTGGGGTCTCTTAGGCAGGGGGTTTCACGGTTATCGGCCCCGGCTCGTATCCCTCCAACCATGGCTCTTACATTTCAGGTCTGGGATAGGTGGAGGAGTGGGCTGGTAGGGGACAGGAAATATTTGTATAGGTCTCCTATCTTTTAGAATAAAGAATGTATTCCTGGTTGTTCATCAGTATTGGCAAAACCTTGGGCATATATTTGGGATGGTAAGGGTCCAAAGACTTTTCAGGAGGTATAACGCACACTTCCAGCCTGCTCCCCTCAGATTTTTATTTTTATCTTGGGGTGAGACATTTCATTTACTAGAGAGAGGTGCGGGAAGCCCTTAACCAGAGATTTTGTCACGAGGCTTCACTGGCTGACTCCAGAATTTACAGTTTATTAAATAAGGACCTCAAACAATCGCCTTCGCATAATTTGGGTTGGGAGAAAGATCTGAAAGGTGTCCTTGGGGAAAGGAAAGGGGATTTATTTATTGGCAGCAGTGGGGACCGTTTTACCCTGGTCTTTCTGTTCCCATTAGTATGGTTTTATGCCATACAGGAAGATTTAATGACCACTATGTAAAAACAAAACCCCCAAAAAACCTTCTTAGGATCAACAATCAAATAAACTTCCAGTGGTCATCCGATAAATGTCTCTGTAATTGATAACATTAAGCATGGTTCTGGAATTGGACTGCTGTGATACAACAAATATAGAAATATAGACGCATGTCGGCAGAAACAGACCATATGATCCATCCAGTCTGCCCACCCGCTCAATTAATTTAGCTCTATTATTCCCATCGCTCCCTTAGAGTTTGACCTGTCAGATGTGGCTGACGTCACAGAATTTGCTGTTTTCATAATGGTGGACAATATCATAAAGGCACTCTGACAGTTGCAATGAAACCAATATTACCCCAAAACAGCTGTACTGGGATACAAAGGGACATAGATAAGAAACCTGTTTTACAAAGAAAGATGTATTGATTTAAAATTTCTTATAACCCACTTATCCCAGTAAATTACTGTGCTAAGCAAGGAACAATGGATGTAAACATCATTCATAAAACAAACACACGTACCAAACCATATATAATAAAATATGTAGCAGTTCTATATTAAAATTAAGCAACAGCCTGCACAAGTAAATAATGTCAAGGAAGAGCTTGTCGTCAGTTATAGCTCGTAGATCTGCTGGGAGGGCTTGAGTTGAAACTACTGCATCTTTCACAAAGGAAATGAAAAACAAATCTTGGTTCAGAGAGCATAAGAACATAAGAAATTGCCAGGCTGGGTCAGACCAAGGGTCCATCAAGTCCAGCATCCTGTTTCCAACAGTGGCCAAACCAGGCCACAAGAACCTGGCAATTACCCAAACACTAAGAAGATCCCATACTACTGATGCAATTAATAGCAGTGGCTATTCCCTAAGTAAAATTGATTAATAGCCGTTAATGGACTTCTCCTCCAAGAACTTATCCAAACCTTTTTTAAACACAGCTACACCATCTGCACTAACCACATCCTCTGGCAACAAATTCCAGAGCTTTATTGTGCGTTGAGTGAAAAAGAATTTTCTCCGATTAGTCTTAAATGTGCATAACGTGTGCAAAGGATGATGCGATTGTAAATCCGTCTTTAAACACAGAGGCTCTCCCTCACCCACAGCTCTGAACATCAAAAGAAATTCCATATCGAACTGGCAGCCAGTGTTGTTTTAAAGCGGGCGTAACAGGATCAAACTGTGGAGTAAATGTAATACACCAGGCTGCAGCGATTTTGTATCAGTTATGAGACCTGTAACTGAATTTTTGGCAAAACAGCTCCAATCCAGCGATAGTCCGAAAAAAGTGACAATAAAAGCCGGCAGAACGGTCTGCAAGCCTTGCATGGATAGCACATATCTCAGCCACCTCACAAAGCTCAATGTATACAATGCCAATCTTTAAAACTGAATATATTTGGTGCTTCAGGGTCAGATGAGAAAATAATTAAAAAAAAAAAAAATAATTCCGGAGACGATTCAATGATCGGTGAGAATAATAAGTATCACGAGCAGTTTCGAAATGTTTCTTATAGGGTAAGCACGCCGCATTTTATTATCCATCCTTTCATAGATAGAGAACTGTGTGTAACTGTATAACTATAATAAAATGCAGAGTGTGTTTGAAACACAACTAAGAATCAAAGACCACATTGATCTAAATATCCAATGATATTTCTGATATTTTAAAGATTCCTTGCAATTTTCTATCTTTTCAAATCGATTGTTTTGTATAAACTTTGAAGGTGTTGGAATTTTAGTTTTTGTTCCTAGGCATTTCTTTTACAATTTGAGCGAATGGGCGCAGCTCAACAGGATGGGTCAGAGGTGTTGCTACAATTTGCATCACCGCAACCGCGGCAGCACGGAAGAAATTGAATGTAAAAAGCTACAAAAAAAAAAAAGCCATGCCGTCACTGTTTTACTTATTCATATTTAGCTCACGCCTTTTCATTGGTAGCGCGAGGTGAGTTACATTCAGGATTTTCTCTGTCCCCACAATGTAAGAGGGTAACTTTAAAAGGATTGCGCTTGTCCCTGTAAATATGCGTACCGGCCTGCGAGAGGAGAGCCGCCGCAGTTTTAAATTGTACACGCGTATCACGTGTGCGTTGGCTGGCGCTTCAGGCGCGCGTGCAGGCGGATTCTGAAACATGCTCGCATGAGGGGAAAAACCCAGCTTTTCCAAGGAGTCCACCAGTCTGCCCAGTTCACATTGAGCTAGTCAAGACCCCTCTCTGGTTCTTGATCCTGCAAGACCCTCCCCCCATGTGACCCCCTCGCCTTCACCCTGCGCTAAACGCCCTAAAACCCGAGATCTCCAGACTTGCTCCTCATCAGGATCGGAAGTAAAGTTACGCAGATGACAAGCCGACACGCGCCCTGGTCACATCTTTTTTAAAATGCAGACTTGCGCCCGTAAGTCTTGGCCCCTCCTCCAGAATGCGCCGTGTCCCGCCCCTTTTCCACCCTCTTCTTTTTGATGCGCACACGGGTATGTACACGCGTCTCTCTTCTCCCCTTCCTTCCTCCCTCACACTCACACACACACGCTTTCTCTCACAGACTCCCTCACACACACAAGCTCTCAGTCTCATTCGCTCTCCCCCCCACACAAGCTCACATTCTCTACACACACACACACAAGGTCTCACTCTACATGCTCTATCATACATACACACACAAGCTCTCACCCCGCCCCCCCCCTCCCCAGGCTCCCATTCTTATGCACACAGAGACGCACACCCAGGCACCCATTCCCACCCACACATATATACATTCAAGCTCTCATTCTCACCCACCCACACACATAGCCTGTCACACAGATACACACAAATGCACACACACATAGGATCTTTCACAGGCTCACACACATGCACACACAAACAGGCTGTCAGACACACACAGGCTCTCACTCATTCACACATACATACAAGCTCACACACATCATGGTCTCCTGTTATCATCGGGCCGTGGTGAGATGACCCGAGGGCCTCCTGCTTTCTTCGGGCTCTATGACCCCACTGATCTTCCTGCTTCGGGAGGGAGCGGAAGCTGTGCACGCTTCTTCAGCTGCCATCTGGTTAGGCTCCGCCGGTGGCCCCTGCTGCTGCCACCGGACCGCCATGCACACCAAGTGGCGCCTCCGGCTCTCCTCGTCACCATTGCAGGGATGGGATCCCGTGACAGCCTTGCAGCTCTGGCTCATCATAAACAGAGGGAAGGGGTGGTGAAGCCGAGTCAGTGAAGAATTTGGAATAAGGAAAACTTTCTGGTAGCCGTACTCTTGGACTCCTTTTTTGAACGTTGTAAAAAGTCTTCTTTATTCCAAATTCTTCCTTGACTCTGCTTCATCACCCCTTCATCTGTTTATCATGATTTCAGGTTGTCTACTCCCCGGTAACTAATCCTGCATTTATAATTATGCATACAAATGCCCTCTATTGGAATGTTTTGATGTAATTGGCATCATCACAATTACTTGTTATTTTGAATTCCTATTCAACAATTTATTTGTATGGAATCCTTAATCCTTAATCCCTCCCGATGCAGCCCATGCGAAACACGGTTCCGTGTTGGGGGACCTATTGATTAATAAATGTTGCTATTTACATATTCTGAAGGCATTTTTTGCTTATTTGAAACATTCAATATACATGTGCTTGCAACACACCCGTCATTCCGGTTACTGCCCTTAACCAACAAGCCTGATACTTCTGATGCAACTCCAACGTTGCTCTCTACCTCAACGGCAAGAGGTAACGGGAAATTGGACTCAAACAGCAACCAACAAGGGGCCTGACTTGGATGCTTTGGGAAACTAAGTATGGGGTTGACCTGTGTGGTGCGGCAGATGCTACCATAAGCTTGCTGGGCAGACTGGATGGACCGTTTGGTCCTTTTCTGCTGTCATTTTCTCTGTTTCTATTGCTATGGGAATTTATGTAAGTATTTTCAATACATCAAATATTAAATAAAAACTAGTCACAGTGCAGCACAGTCTCTATGGCTCACGTCTGTCCTTCTGGCAAGGTCCAATGCCTGCATGGTGCTGTTTCCCCAAGGGATTCTCTAAAGCTGCTGGAAAGTCGGACTTTACCCACGTCTACAGTTTCCAACCCTGCTTCCCACTGGAACCAAAGTCAGCAATTTATGACCAGAGAGGTGAGAGTTCGACAGGTAAACCTCAATCAAAGCTGAAGCTGGGTCTAGATGTGAAAGGGCAAGGCACAAAGCCTAGGAATGACTTAGAATGGAGATAGGGCTATTAGTAAAACTGACTCTCACTGATCCCTGGGGCATTTCCTCCTGTTTTTTTGTTCATTCTTTGTACAACCAGCTCATAAATCCAAACAATAAAAGTCAGTGGTGAAGGCTCAGCACTTTAAATCAACTTGGAAAAGATCCCCATATCATGACATTCCCTGCCAGCTAGCACCAAGTGGCAAAGTTTCTCTTTTGGAATTTATGCCTTAGTCAGGAGCTAGTTTATTTTTCTTCTTCTCTGTTATAGTCAAAAGATTTCCATTTATGTAATTCTGAACCTACAAAAGGTAATTCACAGTACCTGCTCAAGAGTACATCTTCTTGTTGTTAAGTTATCACTCGGATGCCCAAAGGCTAAAAGTATTTTCATCAAAAAGGGATTTATTAAGATCAGTTTCCTGACAGAGGCTTTGACTCAGCAGAAGATTCAAAAAGAAATTCTAATGCTTAAAGAAACACAGTCCTACAGTTTTGCACATCCACCTCGGTGTTGGCAACGTATTTTGGCAAAGTGACAAGAAAATGCACAGCCTTTCTCCAAGGAGATGATGCTGTGTTGACCCCTGCCTCCAAGGAGGGAAGTGGCCCCCCACAACAAAATCCTACATCTTCAGGGTAAGGGAAGATGTTGACAAAACTCCCGGGTCCTCCTGCCAGCCGGCAGACTGCCCACAACGTTACGCCGTTCCTCCTGTCATGCCAGCATCAGACTTGCAGACGTGGCCGGCCAGCTTTGCTAATCTCTTGTGAATCGTGCGCTTACTTCAGAGCCGGCTTGTGAGGTTTGGAAAATGAGCAGGGATGGGAGGGAAGGTTTCACATGGGCCAAGGATTGCACCATTCCTGACAGCCCTTCCCAATGGACCACCAAGGCCTCCGCGGCCTGTGCTCTGCCACCATTCTCTTCAGCGTCTCCTGCTGGGAGAGGCTGGGACTGCAGGAGTGGGGATTCACCTGGTAGCCACCGCTCCTGCACTGTCCCCCTACATTCCCCTTTGCCCGGGAGAGGCTGGGGTTCCTCTCATGTTTTCAGTGGTCTCTGCCGGTGTGAAGGGTGAGAAGTTTACATTTTATGATGTAGAAGGTATCTTTGCTGAGCGATAACTTAGACTGGAGTGATGCATTGTCGGGTGGAGGTGGGATAGGGGGGGGGAATCGATTTCTAGCCCCCGGGACCTCGCCTCTTTGTTTGTGTTTATAATTTACGGTCGAGCGCTGCAGGAGATGTGAACGCAGGAAGAAGCGAGGCACAGAGTTGAGGGAACTTGTAAATCATCAGTAACTGTACAGGTGTGAGTCAGGAAGGGGGGGGTGGGGGATGAGAAATAAAGAGAAGAGGAGGTAAGAGGATAGGGAAACTAGGCAGACAGAGGAAGGGGATGGCGAGGGAAACCAAAGAGTCAAGGGGACCTGTAAATCATCAGTAATTGTACAGATGTGAGAGAGGAGAGGAAGGGGCAGGAGAGAAACTGAATAGGAACTGGGATCAGAGAGAGACAAAGGAATGTAAGCAGGAGAGAGGGAAATGGAAAGAGACAAAAAGAGTGTGAGAAAGACAGCAATAAATGTTAGGGGGAGAGAAGAATGGAAGAGAGACAAACATGCAGGAGGAGTGAGAGAGATGGGAGCAGGAGCTGAGAGTAGGAGTCAGGATCAGTGACAGGAGGTAGTTGCTGCTACAAAGTAAGAGGAGCCTTTTCCTGGCCATTAGATTCACAGCGGGGGTCTTGTCTTGCAAAGAGATAGGGAAAACCATTCTGCCCCATTTTAAGCTTGTTGCCCCTGGATCCATCACCCACTCCCCCGTTTGGCTTTTAAAACACATAAATACTGGCAACTGAAAGCCAGAAGGAGAGGTCTTGACTTCCTCTCCCACCTTGCTATTAGGTTGGTGTAAGAGAATTAAGAACATTTTGGGGGAAAGACTCAGCCGGGTGAAGGGGGTGGGGAGGGTGCAAGAGATGGAGCCCTCCCTGTCTCAGAAGAGCCAGGTACAGAGAGAGATCCACTAAGCACTGCTCCCAGAGATGCAGAATTGGGGGGAAAGCATTGGTGCCACAGTCCTGGCACCAATGCCAGCGCTGCAGAGCTGGCCTCAGCTCCTCCTAGGTGCAGCTCCTCGTGGCCACAGTCCTGGCACCAATGCCAGCGCTGCAGAGCTGGCCTCAGCTCCTCCTAGGTGCAGCTCCTCGTGGCCACAGTCCTGGCACCAATGCCAGCGCTGCAGAGCTGGCCTCAGCTCCTCCTAGGTGCAGCTCCTCGTGGCCACAGTCCTGGCACCAATGCCAGCGCTGCAGAGCTGGCCTCAGCTCCTCCTAGGTGCAGCTCCTCGTGGCCACAGTCCTGGCACCAATGCCAGCGCTGCAGAGCTGGCCTCAGCTCCTCCTAGGTGCAGCTCCTCGTGGCCACAGTCCTGGCACCAATGCCAACGCTGCAGTGCTGGCCTCCGCTCCTCCTAGGTGCAGCACCACACTCTATCACCAAGGCTGCTGGGACCTTGAAGACAGGGCCCACGGCCAGCTCTGCTGGCATAGCTGCACTGCTCATATCTATAGGTCCACTGGGTCTCCTTTCATGCAAGGCCTTAAGGAATTGCAGCAGAGCCCTTCCTGGGCTTGCCCGCTTCCAATCCACTAGAATTGGTGAACAAGACTTGGAGGTGCAGGTTCGTATTAGGATTAAACATATTATTTTATTTTACTCTTGTCTTCCAATAGAAAGCCACCTAATCCAAATCATTTGAATGCAGTTTCGTACTGTGCCCCTCATTCCCGCAAACAGATTTTAAAAGTGGGCCATCGCGATCACCAGCTTTGCATCAAGGCATGTGATTGTTTTGATACTGACAGGCCGAGCGGTAAAACTTTGTGCTGAATTTCAGCACCCAATCCCCTAATGCACAAGTTTTTAATTCCTGATCCAGTAAGTTAATGCACCGAGAATTAAAAAGTGCACCCAACGAGTTAAAATGTGCGTTCAGGACAGGCTGAACGCACATTTTATCTCAAAGGGAAGGGGGCAGGGATGCTGGAAGGGGGACTCGGGCTGACACTGCATCCCCCCCATCCCGTGCAGTCGTGGATGGAGAAATTATGGGGCTTTGCAGCACATTTCACCGTCTCTCTCAGCCTGAATCAAGTCATTCCTCTGCAGGGGGCACCTAGCTAAGCCACAACTCTACAAACCAAGAAATCGCTTTTACGGATACTTACAAGCAGCAGTACGCCTTGCACAGAACTGTAAAGAAAAGCACTGCTGAGAGGCTCCACGTGCCAAACGTGCCAAGGATCATCAACCCCCATGCCACACCAGCAGGTCCCACTGGAAGGATGGATGTAAGCAGCTGTAGACTGAGCTATGCTCTGTTATTCTTGTGAAGTTGCAAGTTGATTCATGAGTGGCCCCGTCGCTTCTGTCGATCCATTGATAGATTGTCCATTGCTTCTATCCTGGGAATGCTTGAAGGAGCAGAGGGACAGAGAGAGGAGTCAATGGTAATGGGGGCAGATTTCTGCTAATTTATGCAAAAGATGGGAAGGTCAGGTCCGTCCCCCCCCCCCCCCCCCCCCCCCCCGTCCTCAAGTGTCCAGAGCTAATCTATGGAAAAGTTGGCAACCTATGTGGGGAGAGAAGGGGCCTCTGGGCCCGTGCCCTGCACCTTTGAAGTACCTTGCAAAGCCCCTGGATTAAACCATGTTCATATCATCGCATTTCCACGTTTGTGTACAGCTTTGGCCCTTTCCTCTGCCCACAGAATTAGCAGGTGCAAAGTACGCAGATATTTTTCTAGCCATGTAAATGTTAAGCAGATTTTCAAACAAAAGCCAGCTAAGTAGTTTCTCTTTGACAATTACACGGGTGCAAAAGTGGCTGCTTAGCTTGCAACTGTGCGGATTCTTCAACATCATCGCCTTCAAGCCTTCTGCACTAAGTTAGCCGCACTCAAGGCCAGGGGTCTGTTTCATATTTTGAGAGCGTCAACCCTGTCATAACTCGGGACACTCATATAAATTGTCTCCTCCTCCTTGGTAGTCTCCCTCTCTCTTTAATCCCCAGTAGTCTCTCCCCTTCATCCTGTAGGAGATAAGGGTATTCTGTAACCTGCTTTCCTCCTTCCTCTTGTCTCTCCCTGTCTCGGGGATAGGAGCAGCATTACAGAATTTATTTACCACTTACGTCGTATGTATTCAGTCCAAGCTGCTCAGAAAAGGACACTGTTTACCTCAGAATCAGACTTTTTATTTATCTTACCAGTTAGAATAAGAGACAGTTTATGGGATCTTAGAGAAAAGACACTTATGCGACCTCTTGTTAACACAGCAGACACTTGCACGGGCTGCAGCTGTGCACATCAGGGGTAAACAGAACAAAACACATCGGATACCTTGACTTGCAAAAGGGTTTATTAATTAGCATGGCTAGCTAGGCTTGCAGAGACGTTGCAGCTCACGGAGGGGTCTCTGGGATGGCAGCACACCTTAAGGTGTTCATCTCGGCTGCTATGTAGCAGGGAGGACCTTCTCATGTGTAGGGACCTCGGAAAGGCTGAAGCTGGTCCGCTGAGCTGTAGGGAGGAGCAGGGAGTGATGGAACAGGCGTCATCTTCTGTGTTAATGGGTCTTCTCCCATCGGCTGCCTTCCTGAGCCCTCTCCCCTGCTGTTTTTTTAAAGGCAGGACATGTATATGCAAGCGTTCATGCATAGTCAAGCAAAGGGACGGACGGGGTCACTTCTTCGTTTCAGACTGCTGGCCCCCTTTCCCATCTGGTGCGAAATTGCTCTTGCCGTGTAGCAACTCCTAACAAGGGCGCATGATCTCTGTCTTGATGTCTTGACTGGCTGTGAGTGGACCTGTCTGATAAGCCACCTTCTTGGATTGGCTGTAAGTGGCTGTGAGTGCATCTGTCTGATAAGCCACCTTCTTGGACTGGCTGTAAGTGGCTGTGAGTGGACCTGTCTGATAAGCCACCTTCTTGGATTGGCTGTAAGTGGCTGTGAGTGCATCTGTCTGATAAGCCACCTTCTTGGATTGGCTGTAAATGGCTGGGAGTGGACCTGTCTGATAAGCCACCTTCTTGGATTGGCTGTAAGTGGCTGGGAGTGGACCTGTCTGATAAGCCACCTTCTTGGACTGGCTGTAAGTGGCTGTGAGTGGACCTGTCTGATAAGCCACCTTCTTGGACTGGCTGTAAGTGGCTGTGAGTGGACCTGTCTGATAAGCCACCTTCTTGGATTGGCTGTAAATGGCTGGGAGTGGACCTGTCTGATAAGCCACCTTCTTGGACTGGCTGTAAGTGGCTGTGAGTGGACCTGTCTGATAAGCCACCTTCTTGGATTGGCTGTAAGTGGCTGTGAGTGGATCTGTCTGATAAGCCACCTTCTTGGATTGGCTGTAAATGGCTGGGAGTGGACCTGTCTGATAAGCCACCTTCTTGGATTGGCTGTTCTCATCTCCAGGTCGATTTGGAGTCTGCCTCACGTCTGCTCTTACTCTGGCTTGTTTGTCTAAAGACCTTTGTTTAGGAGAGAAGCTGTTAATATTTCAGAAGGGCCTTGGTAAACAGCATATGCTGGCAGAACAAACAGCTCAGCCCTGTATTGCTGTTCTGGGCAAAGTTCATCATCTCTGTATTCTTCTGCTGAAACACCAGTCAGTGTACATATTGTGAAGTTAGGATTCATTTTTTGTTGCATTCAGTGAAACTTTTATTTATTTTATTTATTTATTTAATTTTATATACCGACAACTGTTTGCACATCGTGCCGGTTTACAAGTAACTTACAACCAAAAGATATAGTATTTCCCTACAATCTCCAGCAGTCCTTTCTCTCTCACATCCCCAATCTCTCAAAGTCACTCTCTCTCACTCAAGCCTCCTATTTCCATCAGTCTTTCTCTTAATTCTCCATCTCATCTCAATAGTCTCCCTCTCAATTTCCTTTCATACCCAACAGTCATTATTTCTCTCTATCCTATCCCTCCAGCCCCAGCAGTAAAATTCTCTCAATCCCCCATCCTCACTCTCATCCACAACAGTCTCTTCTTCTCTCTCAATTCTCCTCATTTTCAGCAGTCTCACTTTTCTAATCCTCTCTCTCTCTTTCTCAAAGCCCATTCTCATCAGTCTCTCTCAATCTTTTAATCCTCCTCATCCACAGAAGTTACACTCTCACTTTTCCAATTCTCTTATCCCCAGCACTCACTCACTCTCTCTTTATTCTCCCATTTCCAGCAGTCACTCTTCTGTCTCTCCATCTCCAGCAGTCAAACACTCTCAATCCTCCCATCTCCAGCAGTCTCTCTTGCTTTTCTTGGTCCTCCCTTATCCCTCACAATTACACTCTCTCAGTCCCCCTGTCCTATGCAGTCACTCCCTCAATCCTCCCAACCCCAGCAGTCATGCTTTCTCTCTTTTTCAATCACCCTTTATCCCCAGTAGTCACTGCATTTCAGTCCTCCTCATCCCTAGCAGTCACTTTCTCTCCTTCTCTCTCTCTCTATTCTCCCTGATCCCCAGTATTCACTCTACCCCATCCCCATCAGTCATTATCTTTATCTTCCCTCATCCCCATCATTCTCCTCAATCCTCCCCATCCTCAGCAGTCACACACTCTTGATTTTGCAGTCACTCTCTCAATCCACCTCTTTCTCAGCAGCCACTCTCTCTCTCAACTCATCTCCAGCCGTATCACCCTCTCTCTCCAATTTCCCATCCCCAGCAGTCACTTTTGCTTTCTCAGTCCTTTTATCCCCAGCAGTCACTCTTTCAATCTCCATCTCCACCAGTCATTCTCTCTCTTTCAAACCCCCACATCTTCAGCAGTCACTCTCTCTGTTTTTATCCGCTTTAATCCCCTAGTAGTTACTCTCTCAGTTCCCCCCCCCCCCCCTCCTCAATCATCCTCAGCTGTCATTTTCTCAGTCACCCTCATCTCCAGCCTCTTTTCTCTTTGGCTCATGACATTGTGCACCAGCACCTCCATTAAACAGCCACATCCTTGTCTTCATTCATGCCTGCCACAGGCTGCAGACCCCTGCTCTAGGCAAACAAATTCTCCTGCATATTTTGTATGGTGTATCCCATCTTTTCTCAGCAGACTTTCTTCTTGGAATACCAGATCATGATCTAAGAAAACAAAACAATGTTGTCAACATTATACATGCAGCCATATATTAATTTCTTGGATCTGTCTGTCTCTTAAACTGTGCCTTTACCCTTGAATGGAAGGATAATTAAGAATACCATATATACACCTGCCTCTTTCATTTGCGCTTTCAGTGCCAGGTAGATCCTTTTAGATCTGTCCAGGGTCATACATAGTAGTATCATGGATGCCCACATGATGTTAATGGTCAGATGGCAACCTATGTCTCAAATTCAGGCTTTTGGCAGGCAACACATCTCCTTGTCATGAGATAGATTTGGCATAATATCCAGGTGAAGTTTCTCATTCATTACCCTGAAAACAGCTCTGTTTGGAGGCCTCAGAGATTGGAGTTGAGATCTACCAGGCAGGAAACGAGGTATTGTGGGGACAGGGAATGAAGGAGTGGAACTTGTATTAGGAACGTTATAAATGTGGTAGGACAGTAGGAATATGGAGGAGTTGCAGTACAGGAAAAGGTCAAGAATTCCGACTATGATCACATGCATGTTTGGAAAGATCTTAAGATGGATTATGGGTTATCGTTGAAAGTCTTGCTTCTGAGCCTGTTTCCATGTCCTGAGTCTGACTCCCTCATGCCCCTCTCTGTAGAGGGTTGGTCAATAGGCCAGGGCATAGCTGGTGAAACCGCAGACGTCTGAGTCACTCCTGCACCCCCCAGCCCCTTGCCATTGTACCTTGCTTTAGAACAGTAATGCTGAGATTCTGTGAAGCAGGAGAATATCCCTCCCTCCTACCACTGCATTCACAGACAAGAAATACAGTGCCCAAAAGATCCCGTTTCAGTAATGAGTGGGTGAAGAGTTTATCCCTTGTAAAGTTATTTTGACAGTATTTTTTCCCTCAAGAGCATGAGGGATTGAACGTTCCCTCCTTTTGTTGCTAGTGGGCTTGTCAGACCTGTTTCTATATTTTGTGGTGGTGGTGGTGGAGAGGTAGGGAGGAGGGAACAAATGTTTCTCAGGATGAGGTCTCGTTCCAGAGCACGAGGGGTTACATTTTCCCAGCTTCTTCCCATGCCCTGTGCTTCAGACACAGAGAAGCCTGTGTGGTCATCTCCCTGGTCCAACTCACACCAACCCCAGTGTTTCCTAGCCAGCACAAATCTCACAGTTTTTCTCCTAAACAAAGGGTGTGGAATGAGACACAGAGTCAGCCAGCGAGGGGGGGGGGTGTCTTATGCTGTGTGACTCATAGGCCATTGCCTTAGTCCTAGCCTGTAGTGGCTGCCACCTTTCTCTGGTCAAAAGGAGCTTTGACTACAGGCCAGGGAAGGAGGAGGATCATGAACTGACCTTCCCGGATCTTGCACTGCTGTGGTGGCGCTCGGTTCATTTTCTTGTTCACTCACCGCTCCCCTCCGTTGGCCTTTCTCTTTTCTTGGGTCTCACCAGTCGGAATTACTCACCATTCCTCCACCACTGTCCCAGCCCCAAGCACCACCTTTCCCAGCAGCAGCTGACCTTTCGAAGGATGGAGGCTGCGAGGGCACGGACCGAGGACTGACACTGGAAGAATCAGGGCAGTCGGAAGTTGTGGGAGCACATTATTCCCACGTGCATATCTTAGTAATCGAGGAAGCTGCTAAAGAGCAAGAAAGAGAGCATAAAGGCTGGGATTCAGAAGGGCTTTCTAGCTAATGTTTAAGATAGCTGGACAAAACCCTGAGATTTAAATGTCCCCATCCCTTTCACCAGTGGAGAAGCCACTACCCAGATAAAATATAGCCAGATAAAAAGAGGCAGGGGCAAAAATATATCCAGCTAGCGTCGATATTCACCACTAGCGGGAAAACTTAGCCAGGGAAGGCTGGTCGGGAAAAACTGTTGCCCTAAAATTACCCGGATACGTTTATCCCGGAAAGGGATCGAGGGGAACATCATGGTCAGTGCGTTGCAATCCCTGATTCAGTGTGTGGCGGTGATTAAAAAAAATATAAACAGATCGTTAGGGATGATTAGGAAAGGAACGGAGAATAAAAAGGACAAATCTCTGTATCACCCCATTCCCCTGTGAGGAAAGGCTAAAGAGATTGGGGCTCGTCAGCTTGGAGAAGAGTCAGCTGAGGGGGGATATGACAGAGGTCTATAAAATCATGAGTGGCGTGGAGTGGAACAGGTAAATGCAAACTGGTTGTTTATTCTTTCAAAATATAAAAAGAATAGAGGTCACTCAATAAAGTACTATGTAGCACGGTCCTGCCGCGGGCCCTTTAAAGGTAGCCGTGATGTACGCGAGCCTAGGGAGGGGCGTGGCGCTGGACCCGGAGAGGCCCGTCGCGGAGCACAGAGGCCTGTTCCAGTAGCTGGGGCACCTGGGGGGGGGGGGGGGGCCCGAGGACGGAGCTCCATGACTGGTTTAAAAGATTTTATTGAAATTGTGGTCCCTCCCGATGCAGCCACAGCGAAACACGGGACTGTGTCGGGGGACTTAGACAAATTACTGTTGATACCTGTGGAGTTGCCCATTATCAACTACATATCTTGCAAATAAACAATATAATATTTGAACATTGGTGGAACTTAAGAATCGTACTTGCACTATTGTTCCTGGTTACTTGCTTATGTGCAAGGTTTTGCTTCGTTGTTCTTTTGGTTTGATAGAATAGATTGTCCCAATTTTCGGTGGTGCTACCAGGATCGGTTCAATATTTTGCTTTAAACCTCACATCTCAATATTTTTTACTTTGTTTTTTTTTTTAACAATGGGTATATATGTATACTTACTGATTCAGAAGAACTTCTTGAGATAAACATAGTTTGTTGCTCGCTGCAAGAAAAGTCCAGCAGGCTGATACTAAGATGACGACCAAGATGAAAACTTCGCTTTTGGATTTCGAAGAGGATTTGATATAAGAGATATCTTGGAACGTTTCCGTGATGATTGAAGATTGTCTCAGTAAACTTCAGTCAACCCTGGAGGAAATCTGAGAAGGTATTGAATGACACATACATAAAACCGCTGACAGATTAATGTGTTGGAATACAGGAAATAGCATCGGAGCAATACAACACCCAAATTGCTGCCTTGGAGAAAGAGAGCTCGCTTCTTTAAGAGCATATAGAAGACCGGGAGAAGTGGGGCAGGAGAAATAATATTCACATCGTTGGAATTCCGGAGAAAGTAAAAGATTAGGAGCTTTTACAATTGGTGCAAATATGATTGCTGGCATCATTGGGCCTATTGCTTGAAACAGAGCCAGTCTTGGTGGAAAGAATGCAGAGTAGAAAAGCTGGGACCAGAGCAATCTCTGGGAAGCCCAAGGCAAGACTTACCAACAAAAGAAAGTCCAAGGTGCACACAGCAGTTTGGTTCCAAACAAAAATAATTTTATAGTATATCCAACTCCGAAGGTCATCAAATCTTCACGAGAGAGCACTGTTCTGTTCGTACGTCTCACTCTGCATGTCAAAGTGGCCCTCAACCCCTACACTACTACCTAAACCTCACCTCGAGAGACTATAGAGGTATAAACACCTAACTACTAGAAGAACCTTATAGCCAGTCTCTCTCTCTCTCTCTCTCCCTCCCTCCCTCCCTCCCGTGAAATGAGCACTTTGTGGTATTACTGCAAAGTATGAAAAGTTAATGGAATTTATAGTAATACCTGTGCCAAGATATTGCAATAAATGGGCGATTACCATAAAACATGCCCTTTTTAATATCACATGCAATATTTACTGCTTTTTGATAAATCTACGGCTAAGGTAGCTGCATAGGGTGTTTTTGGCTGGCTCTGCGGAAGCAAGGTGTTAGGGTCATATAGCTACCAAACGTTTGTTCTGACTTTGATATTTGAACTGTCTGTGTTCGGGAGATTTGGGCTAATGTGGTTCTAAATTGGGGATTCTTTCCAGTTTTACTTGTGAAGCTATATTTACAGTGTGGAGGATTTTCTGTTTATCTTCTAGCTTTAGATATGTTTTGCCATTATGTGGATCAAGGCCCCCGGGACTCTTCTCATTGGAATGAGGAGAAGATGGGATGGAAAAGGAAGATGTATGTGTGCTTTTGTCTGTGTGTGTGGTGTGATAGTTGGGGTGAGTGTGAATTTGGGGCTTTTCCGGATTTTGCTATACCTGAATATTTTTTCAAGTTTTATTTCCATGAATGATGGAATCTGTGCCCGGGGATGTCCAAGTTAATTTATAGGGTCTGTAAGTAACAGACTTGTTTTCTTTCTTGTCAAACTTTGATGGATGATATAAATTTTATAGAGTGTACTTTCCTATTAAGAGGGGGAATATGTGGGCATTTTTTTTTTAAGACTGCCAAAGCCCATATTGTATATTTACAGGAAACTAATCTTACCAATTCAGAGCACAAAGAGGCAGATATTCAGCACTACTTAGCAAGATAAATAGCGACTTATCTGGCTAAGTGGTGGCAGCTGAATATCCAGCTGTGATCAGCAGCAGTGTCAGGACTGGGGGGGTGGCAAACAGGGCGGCTGCCCTGGGTGCAGCACTACAGAGGGGCATCAGCAGTGCCCTTCCCACCTTGTATTGTGCGTCTCCGTAGGGCAGTTGTTAGCATGGCCATGGGCGTCGGAACAGGGGGGACCGCATGGGCCGCCCCTGACGATGACAGTGACTCTGCTCCCTCCCTCTCCCTCGCTCCTCCTCCTATGCTTGTGATCAGAAGGGCGGAAGCAGCAACAACGTCCCTACTACCCCCCACCCACCCCTTCTGCTTGAGCTGCAACTCGCTCGGAAGGCAAGTTACATCTTAGAGAAGAGCGAGTTTGAAAACGGGCCTGGAGCAAGTGTAGTCTCATTTTGTTGGTGGTGTGCACCCTCCTGACCTGCCGACCGGACCACCGCTGGGACTGCCGCTGCTGCTGGGCCTGGAGCTGTAGCTGCTCTTTGAACCTTCAGAGCATTGCACCTTGAATCGCAGCCATAAAAAAAGTAAGTTCAAAGTTGCAAAAAATTCTGAGGGACATAAAACTGCCTCAAACCCAGATGTCCTGCTAGCAGTCTTGAGCTACTATCGCCACCTCTCTCTCTCTCTCGTCGCTCCTGCCTGCATGGAACAGCTGTCTGCAGCAGCACTCTTCCCTGCTGGGCAGCTTTTCGGGAACTCCCCCAATTACAGGGGGAGAATTTCCAAATTTCTTTGGAGATTTTTCCCATTGTGGTTAGACTTTTAGTCCCAATTATCTACCTCTTCGCTCTTCTCTCAGCTCTTCTCTTGGCTGTACCAAGTTGGCCCTCTCCTGCCAAATGTAGCACACCTGGGTCGGTAGTGGAAATACTCCTGATTTGATGTCGTCATGATTCCTTCTCTCCAGTCCTCTGTGAGGACACAGCTTCTCCTCAGGTCCTTCCTAGGTGAACGTCACCTCTTCCTCTAGATCACAAAAAAAAATGGAGTCTCTGGGCCCTAGGGTTTTTAGGCAGTAAACACAGATAGAAAAAAATCTTACTCCAAAGGGGAAAAACAAATGTGAGAAAGGGAGGATGGAAAAACTTCCTTCTCAATCAACAAAAAGGTCTCCAAAGGCTGGACCCATCTAGGGATAAGACACTCTATCTCGAAATCTTTACCCAGTCCTCTGTAAGCGAGAACCTCAGAGTCCTTTCTCCCAGGAAAAACAGGTCTGTCCCACAGCAGGATAACTCTGGAAAACCTAAAAATCCATGCCGAGAGATGATGGCAGGGATTTAGGAAGACCACGAACACACCATAAGGTCCATATTCATTCAGCGCCACTTTGCCAGTTAAGTGGCAGTGGCTGGATATCCAGCCAAGCTTAGTGGCCATCACTTACCCAGCTAAGTACTGGGCAGGAAATGGATATTTGGGGGAGGTACTAGTGATCCAGCTAATTTAGCCAGATAAGCAGCAATATTTAAACTAATCCAGTTGTTAAATGGATAAGTTAGACCCAAGCAGGTCTAAAGTTATCCGGCCAACTGGAGACTTATTTGGGGATATTCAGCTGCATAGCTGTGTTGCTGAATATATCCCTTTAAAGTTAGCCATATTAAAGACATATCAGGCTAACTTAGATAGTTTACGTTTGAATATCTACATGCATCTCATTCTCCCACATGGGGGAGCTCAAACCCCAAAATCTCAGCTCGCTAATCACTCTGTCCCTCTCCAGACATTTTGATTCAATTCTTCTGGGAAGGGATCCTATGATTCCATACACACATTAAAAAAAAAAATGCTTTTCTTCTGTTTCAAAGGATGCACAGTTTGATAAGAGTGGTTTGTATTATTTCAACACACCTCACGGTAACGGCAAGATCCTTCGTGACATTGCTAGGTCACTTGGCAGCTACAGTTCATGTCACTGCTAGTGCATTTAAACATGAGGTAAGCACAGTGGCACCTCTAATTCTACTGGAAGCAACACCTTTACCCATTATCCTGAAGGATACAAACTACCACCAGACTGGTGCACCTCTTAGAATGGTGGACACAACCATCCATTCCAACCTTCTTCACAGTCAATCGTTTCATTGCAAGGATAATTCAACATATAATAACCACGGATCCATTTTCTCATAGATAGGTGGGCTCATCTAAACGTTTGTTTGCAGGGCACCTGGTCTACTCCAGAAACCCATCTCCTCATCAGTTTTCTAGAACTGAGAGCAAAGCTCTCATGGTATTGGAGAACTGAATAAAGCATCCAACAGTTCGATTCTAACAATCAAGCAGCAATATTTTATATTAATAAACAAGAAGGAGCAGGGTTTCTGAGGCTCTGCAAGGAAGCAGTGAAGATATGGAAATGGGCAGTTTCATGAAACATTCCTGTTTATCTCCCAGGCAAGGACAATGTTATAGCAGATTCTCTCAGTCATCACCTTCGAATGTACAAGCTACATGCACAATAAAACAAATGAAAACATACATAGCATTTATTTTATTGTACACCACTTTGGTGATACATTTTGATTTTTGGTATATCAAGTATAATAAATAATAAATAACTAGACTTTCAGCCATAAAAGTAAAGTTGCTATTGGTGCATCTCTGAAATCAAAGGTGAAGTTTACAGTGGTGGTCTCTGGTTTGAAGAGGGTTAATGAATATTTATATTGTTTGAAACAAAACATCGATATATCAAAAAAAAAATAGATGAGGGCACTTCCATTTACACTGATGTGGTCTGCAGGCTTCCAACTCAGATGGATGAACTGAGATCTGGCCAAAGACATCCAAGTTGTAGGAAGGAAGAAAGATTGTTGGAGATTTTAATCTGCGAAAATGGTTTGGAGTATCCATGCTTCAGAATCTGCAAGAAGTAGAGAGACAGGATGCCTTCAAAAGGCTTTGCTCAGACAAATGTTGATGGAACCCACAAGTCAAGGAGTGATAACGGACTTGATATCTCTAATGTCTGGGTGGGTGATCACCTGAACACCAGTGATCATCAGTCAGTCTGGTTTGATGATATAACAGCCAACAAAGATCAAAGTCTTGGATTTCAAAAATTCAGATTTTGGTAGAATGCGGGCATACCTTGAGGAGGAGCTAGACGACTGGGAGAAGATGGGCGAAGTGGAATATCTGTGACTCAGATTTAAAAGAGCTATAATAAAGGCAATAAATCTTTATGTAAGAATTGTAAATAAAAGTAAGAGGAAAAAGAAAAGGAAACTGATATGATTCTTCAAAGAGGTGGCTGAAGAAATAAAGGCAAAAAAAGGGAGTAACTTTTAAAAAAATACAAAGGAACTCAAAAAGAGGAAGAGGAAAGAGATGAGGAAATAAATCAGGATGGACAAGTTCAAGTGGAAGAAAGGATCACCAAAGAAGTAAAATGTGGTGCCAAACATTTTCCAGATATAGCAGAGAAATGAGGAAGACCAGAGGTGGTATTATAAGACTGAATGGAGACAAGGAGCCCATGTGTGGCGAAAGATAAGGAAATAAATACTTCAGTCTTGTGTTGACTAAGGAAGACCTTGGAGGAGAAGGGTCATTGTTAATTAGCAAGAGTATGGATGGGAGTGGGCAGATATAGACCAGAGGGTTTGGGTGGAAGTAGCTTTGCCAGTCACTAATATTTGCTCCCTAGTGTTTCTTCAGCAATGGACAGTGGTGTAGGGAGATACCCGAGGCTTCACCACTATAAGCTCCTGTGTAAATAAACCAAGGATGAGAGGAGAAAACAACTTATCCTTAAGAGCAGAGGTCAGTCACCCAAGGAGAATCCATAGGATAGGGTCGGGCTCCCATCCAGGGATGAAGGGAAAAATTGTGGACGTGACAAAACCTGGCAGGACTCCCCCGAGAGAGAGAAAAGAGAGGCAAAGACCTACAATGTGGAGAAAACACGCTCCACACACTGTATAAGATCACCATGGGCTCTACCCAGAGGTCTGGTAAAAGGGCACCTACCTACCCAGAATCCCACCTGTACCAGCAGTCAGATGTGAATTCACACTTCTGGATAATGGACTTTAATTTATGACTATTAATTGGTAAACTTTTATTTAATACCCAGACCTGGTCCTGTCTGAATCATTTCAGCCTCTCACCTCATGGGAAGCACCAAATGACTACACACGCACACACTGGAGACCTTTTATCATTGTATGGGCCATAAGCAAGAGCTTCCCCCCGTAAAAAGAGTCCCCACCAGGGACTGAGAGTCAGTGTGGGATGGAATGGTCAGCCAGAGCAACCCCAGAAGAAATAAATTACAACTGCATGTAGTTATGAGCTTCGTATGTTACTGTCACAGTTCACTGCCTGGGCCCTGCATGACCCGCTGACATTTTCTGGAACAGACTGCTCAGAGCAAGCCACCTGCAGGAAAAACAACTTTATTCACTTCACACTTGTAACTTTCCTTTCCTGAAATGCCAGAATCACCCCAGCATGATGTACTGATGGTCAGTCGTATGCCACCCCTATTTCCCAGGACCACATGTAATCTACTCCACAACTGTACCTTTTTTATAACTTTAAAAACCTAACCAAAGCTTGAGGACATCTCTGCTTTTGGGTCCTGGTAAAATTTCTCTTTTGGCTCTGCGCTTGGTTCTCGCCTTGTCCCTCGCTTTCCTTCTGTCCGCATGTCAATGTGCTCTGGCTTCATAGCCAGGCTGATCCCCCTGCAGTCTCTAATTAGCTTCAGCCGTGTCTCCCAATTAGTAACACACCTTTCCATGGCTGCTACCTTGACTCTAAATAATTCTCTGCCAAGGATCTCAAAAGTGCGTTTCCCAGCAGCTCTGTGCTTCCTGCTTCTTCTGGCTTTCTAATCCCATACCCTTTTCCTCTGTCTGCCTACTGGAGTCTCTAAGTATCTTGTCTCTCTAGGCTGCTTCATCACAATTACTATTATTAGTAGTAAGTTTTTCTCAGAATTGTTTGGTATCCTGGATTTGTTTTAGCTTAATTTTGAAATAGTATGAAAACATTTTTCTTATTTGGTTCTATTTTTATATCATTGTCTTTTTGCCAGAACATATATCTCTGGGTGTTAAAGCTAAGGGCAAAATAATATTATTTTCCTATGTGTGCAGAGTTCGAGCAGCTGATAAACAATACTGAAAAAAAATCCCCATTTGTTGTAATAATAATCATTTTTAAAAATGATGAAGTTTTAGGCTATTTTCCTTTTAAATAAATATTTAGAGAGCAGTTTTCAAAAGTTATTTCCCTGGGTGAAAGGGATGTGAAAATGATATATCCTTGACCCTGCACAGGCAGGATTTCAGCACACGCATACTCATAACTGCAGTAGGAGGAGGCACAGCCGGGGGCGCGTTTAGCTGGAAGGGAGGAACAGAATGGGGGAAGATTGCATTTTCAAATCTACATGCTGCTAAGAGACCTCATTCCTGTGGCCGAGGCTCACGGGATCCAAAGTAAACAGACTAACTCATCACTAATTCTCACATTCCCCATTAAATACCACGCTCCATTTCTTTTTCTCCTTCTTTCACCAGGTGTCAGGATGAAAGGTTCTCCAGCTTTTTCTCCTTAGACTGACATGTTTTCTCTGTGTACTAGTTCCCCAAGTGATTTCCATATTCAGGAAGTATAGGGTTCCTTGTCTATAAAGATTTCTCCATAGGCACAATCCTTCTTAAGACAATAAGAAATTGCCATGCTGGGTCAGACCAAGGGTCCATCAAGCCCAGCATCCTGTTTCCAACAGTGGCCAATCCAGGCCACAAGAACCTGGCAAGTACCCAAACACTAAGAAGATCCCATGCTACTGATGCAATTAATAGCAGTGGCTATTCCCTAAGTAAACTTGATTAATAGACGTTAACCCCCCCAGAGAACTATATAGATCATATCCAGAACTCTCAGGCCTTCTTTGAATCCTTAACAGACTTAAATCCATTCCCAGATTGATACCTTGCTTCTTTGTTTTAGCCTACATTAGGCTCTGTAGCATTTACGTTATGTTATGTTATTACCCCATATAGCTGTATCCAAGTTACTTTTACCTGTTCATTGTAAGACATTAACTTGTCATTGTTCTGTTCAGAATGTAAACCGAATTGATCAGTAGCTCTGTTATTGGAAAATCGGTATATAAAAGTGCAAAATAAATAAAATAAATAATGGACTTCTCCTCCAAGAACTTATCCAAACTTTTTTTGAACCCAGCTACACTAACTGCACTAACCACATCCTCTGGCAACAAATTCCAGAGCTTAATTGTACATTGAGTGAAAAAGAATTTACTCTGATTAGTTTTAAATGTGCTACTTGCTAACTTCATGGAATGCCCCCTAGTCCTTCTATTGTCCAAAAGTGTAAATAACCGATTCACACCTATTCATTCAAGACTTCTCATGATTTTAAACACCTCTATCATATCCCCCCTCAGCCATCTCTTCTCCAAGCTGAAAAGTCCTAACCTCTTTAGTCTTTCCCCATAGGGGAGCTGTTCCATTCCCCTTATCATTTTGGTAGCCCTTCTCTGTACCTTCTCCATCGCAATTATATCTTTTTTGAGATGTGGCGACCAGAATTGTACACAGTATTCAAGGTGCGGTCTCACCATGGAGCGATATAGAAGCATTATGACATTTTCCATTTTATTAACCATTCCCTTTCTAATAATTCCTAACATTCTGTTTGCTTTTTTGACTGCTGCAGCACACTGAGCCGATGATTTTAAAGTATTATCCACTATGATGCCTACATCTTTTTCCTGGGTGGTAGCTCCTAATATGGAACCTAACATCGTGTAACTACAGCGTGGGTTATTTTTCCCTATATGCAACACCTTGCACTTGTCCACATTAAATTTCATCTGCCATTTGAATGCCCAATCTTCCAATCTTACAAGGTCCTCCTATAATGTATCACAATCTGCTTGTGATTTAACTATTCTGAATAATTTTGTATCGTCCGCAAATTTGATGACCTCACTCGTATTCCTTTCCAGATCATTTATATATATATTGAAAAGCACCGGTCCAAGCACAGATCCCTGAGGCACTCCACTGTTTACCCTTTTCCGCTGAGAGAATTGACCATTTAATCCTACTTTCTGTTTCCTGTCCCATGACTTAATTAAGCAGTAAACAATATATTTTCACTTGATGTTTGTTTATTTTATGAAACAAGTAGAATTGATATTATGTCATATTTTCAATAAAGCATTATAATTTTAAATTTTATAATGGAGTTTTTTGGACTAGTTAAATAAGAAGCAGTAGTGCTTTCCTTATTTTTCCCCCAAAAGTTTTTGGTTTTGGGGTTTTTTTGTGTACATGACATTGAAAGCACAAATAAAACATAGTACGTTGCCTAATTTTTTATTTATATATATATATATATATATATATATATATATATATATATAAAGAGAGAGAGAGAGAGAGAGAGACTTGCAATAGGATGGGCAATAGATATAAGTGGATAACATAAGGAAAGAGGAATAAAGATTGGAAAGGTACTGAGGGGATGGAGGAAGGGTTTAAGCTTTAACATAATTTCTTAATAATTGTCCTGCCTTTCTCTTTCCAAATGGATGCCACTGCGGCCGTTTTGAAGCAGGAGTGAACAAGAGCAAAGATGACAGAAGGGCATAACAGAGGCACAGTGTATATTGGGGAAAGGGACTAGGAAGGAAGATATGAGAGCTGCAGAAATAACTCACTTGGGTTTAAACAGAGCTGTAGCCAGTAGCAGAGAGTATTTACCCTTCTTCCATTGATATTTTTTTGAAACGTCCCTTCCAAAATGTTTTTGGCGAAACTTCTACAGTGTTTAAAAAATTAGATGGTAGGATGGTGTAGCGTTCAGATGAAATCCTACCCAGGGTCCTGGCCAAGTCCTCAGTGAGACCTTTGCTGCCAGGACGAAGTGATTCTTGCCATGTTTCATAGAAACATAGAAACGACGGCAGAAGAAAACCAAACGGCCCATCCAGTCTGCCCAGCAAGCTTCCACACTTATTTTTTCTCTCTCATACTTATCTGATACTCTTGGCCTTTATTAGTAACTTTTTGGTTCTAGTTTCCTTCCACCCCTGCCATTGATGTAGAGAGCAGTGCTGGAGCTGCATCTAAGTGAAGTATCAAGCCTAATTGGTTAGAGGTAGTAACTGCGGCAATAAGCAAGCTACTCCCACGCTTATTTGTTTACCCATTCAGTCCTTGTTGGTTGTTGTCTGAATATAAATACCCTTTTCTTCATTCCCCTCTGCCATTGAAGCAGTGAGCTGCGCTGGATATCTATTCCAAGTGAAGTATCAGGCTTAATTGATTCAGGGTAGTAACTGCTGTAACAAGCAAGCTATACCCATGCTTATTTGATTACTCAGACTATGCAATTCAGTCCATTGTCTGAATGTAAATTCTCTATCTTCATTCCCCCCTGCCGTTGAAGCAGAGAGCTATGCTGGATATGCATTGAAAGTGAAGTATCAGGCTTATTTGGTTTGGGGTAGTAACCACCGCAACAAGCAAGCTATTCCCCTGCTTTTTTGTGAATGCAAATCCTTTTTTCCCACATTTCCTCTTGCCGTTGAAGCATAGAGCAATGTTGGAGTCACATTAACCGTGTGTATGTTTATTGAATAAGGGTATTAATCACCAGGTAGTAGCTGTCGTTCCCGCAAGCTCCCCTATGCCTCTTCTCTTCATTCACATCCTCTAGACTTTATGGATCCACAGTGTTTATCCCACACCGCTTTGAAATCCTTCACAGTTTTGGTCTTCACCACTTCCTCCGGAAGGGTGTTCCAGGCATCCACCCACCCTCTCCATGAAGAAATACTTCCTGACATTGGTTCTGAGTCTTCCTCCCAGGAGTTTTAAATTGTGACCCCTTGATCTGCTGATTTTTTTCCAACGGAAAAGATTTGCTGTTGACCATGGATCATTAAAACCTTTCAAGTATCTGAAAGTCTGTATCATATCACCCCTGCTCCTCCTTTCCTCCAGGGTGTACATATTTAGGTTCTTCAATCTCTCCTCATAAGTCATTTTATGAAGACCATCCACTTTTTTGGTCACCCTTCTCTGGACTGCCTCCATCCTGTCTCTAACCCTTTGGAGATACTGTCTCCAGAACTGAGCACAGTACTCCAGGTGAGGCCTCACCAAGGCCCTGTACAAGGGGATCATCACTTCCTTTCTCTTACTCGATATTCCTCTCTCTATGCAGCCCAGCATTCTTCTGGCTTTAGCTATCACCTTGTCACATTCTTTTGCCGACTTCAGATCGTTTAACACTATCACCCCAAGGTGCCTCTCCTGCTCCGTGCACATCGGCCATTCACCGCCCATCAAATACAGTTCTTTCAGATTTCCACACCCCATATGCAGGACTCTGCACTTCTTGGCATTGAATCTCAGCTGCCATGTTTCGGGGAAGATCAGAAGTTTAGGGGGCAGGGAAGATGACAGTTGCTTTTAAGCATGGAAAATAAAGTACTGTGCTTGGAATCAAATGAGTCTGTCGCCTGTGTGTGAAATCTGTGTAATGCTCCCTCCTAACGGGGTGTGTCCAAAAAGGTTGTGGGTGGGATTTAAATGTGTCACTGCCTCAGACACGATTCAGCCATTCCCACCGTGCCACTCAGAAATTCTAAAAGCTGCCTGAGCACCCTCTGAGTTAGCAAATGAAATGCTGTTGTGCTGGGTCTGCTTCACAATCCGCAATAATCTACCCATCTTCTTCACGCTTCACTCTCCTTCCTGCCTCACTTGGCCTATATTTTTGCTATAATGTTCCGCATTTTGAGCTTTAGCTTGCCATCTCTTAAATCTAAACTTTGGGCTTGTCTCGATTTTCTTTCTCTGCAAGAGAAGCTGGTGCTCCATAATATTTGTTGGGACCTTTGTTTGGCATGTAGTAACAGGCTATCCTGTGTGAATCAGCGCTTGGATGTTCTGTGTGACATTAACTCTTGCATAATACTACTACTGCTACTATTTATCATTTCTAAAGCACTAGTAGGCATTTGCAGCGCTGTACAGATACACATAAGAGAAAGCCCCTGCTCCAGGGAACTTACAGTAATAGTTTATAAGAACATAAGATGCACTATAATGGGTCAGACCAAGGTCCATTAAGCCCAGCATCCTGTCTTCAACAGTGGCCAGTCTGAAACCCCAGAAAATACCTGGCAGATCTCAAAGAGTAGATCCATTTCTCCATCAACAAGCAGGACTGAATTAACCATGACATGTAGGGTGATGTCATCCAATGGCGCCAAACAGACCCTTCTCTCTAAGCTCATCGATCTTTTGCTCTACTGAGCATGTGGGGGAATTTCCACATGGGCATTGCCTCATGAGCCCCTTCAGTCTTTTTTTATCCGAGCTTCAGCATGCACATGTATCCTAGGTCTCTGAAAAATGTTTCCTCTTAATCATATCTTTGATACATTTTTCAATAATTTCATTGCCTTGCTGCCTTGGCAACCCTCCAAACAGCCCTCTTCAGTGCTATCTAAAAAAAAGAAAGAAAAAAGAAAAGAAGATTTCTTCACATAATATCTGGATCCAAGAAATCTACACGGAGTGATTTCAAAGACTAAATATGCAGTAGAATGATGTCCATTACTAATGGACATAAACTCTTTTACCGCTACTGTGGATTGGACCACAACCAGGCAAATTGCTATCACTTGGATTTTTCAGAAGGCGTTTGATAAAGTTCCTCATGAGAGGCTTCTAGGAAAGTAAAAAGTCATGGGATAGGTGACGATGTCCTTTCATGGATTACAAACTGGCTAAAAGACAGGAAACAGAGAGTAGGATTAAATGGACAATTTTCTCAGTGGAAGGGAGTGGACAGTGGAGTGCCTCAGGGATCTGTACTGAGACCCTTACTTTTCAATATATTTATAAATGATCTGGAAAGAAATACAATGAGTGAGGTAATCAGATTTGCAGATGATACAAAATTGTCCAGAAGAGTTAAATTACAAGCAGATTGTGATAAATTGCAGGAAGACCTTGTGAGACTGGAAAACTGGGCATCGAAATGGCAGATGAAATTTAATGTGGATAAGTGTAAGGTGATGCATATAGGGAAAAATAACCCATGCTATAGTTACATAATGTGAGGTTCCATATTAGGTGCTACTACCCGAGAAAGAGATCTAGGAGTCATAGTGGATAACACATTGAAATCGTCAGTTGAGTGTGCTGTGGCAGTCAAAAAAGCAAACAGAATATTGGGAATTATTAGGAAGGGAATGGTGAATAAAACGGAAAATGTAATAATGTCTCTGTATCATTCCTTGGTGAGACCGCACCTTGAATATTGTGTACAATTCTGGTCGCCGCATCTCAAAAAAGATATAATTGCGATGGAGAAGGTACAGAGAAGGGCTACCAAAATGATAAGGGGAATGGAACAGCTCCCCTATGAGGAAATACTAAAGAGGTTAGGACTTTTCAGCTTGGAGAAGAGACGGCTGAGGGGGGATATGATAGAGGTGTTTAAAATCATGAGAGGTCTAGAACAGGTAGATGTGAATCGGTTATTTACTCTTTCAGATAATAGAAAGACTAGGGGGCACTCCATGAAGTTAGCATGTGGCAGATTTAAAACTAATCAGAGAAAGTTCTTTTTAACTCAATGCACAATTAAACTCTGGAATTTGTTGCAGAGGATGTGGTTAGTGTAATTAGTATAGCTGTGTTTAAAAAAGGATTGGATAAGTTCTTGGAGGAGAAGTCCATTACCTGCTATTAATTAAGTTGACTTAGAAAATAGCCACTGCTATTACTAGCAACAGTAACATGGAATAGACTTAGTTTTTGGGTACTTGCCAGGTTCTTATGGCCTGGATTGCCACTGTTGGAAACAGGATCCTGGGCTTGATGGACCCTTGGTCTGACCCAGTATGACATCTTCTTATGTTCTTATGTCTCTGTGGTCATAGAAATCCAGGGCCTGGAAAATGGAGGAACTGCATAAGATTCTGAAGAGCTTCTGTCAATCCTTCTTCCAGAGTGGGTTTTATTCATGCTCCCTGGGTGTAGATTTGAGCAGGACCTTCTTGAAGAGGTCTCCTTTTTTGGCAGAACAGGCCAAGTTTCCGGGGCTCCAGCAAGCTAAAAAATAAGGAAAAGAAACACTCTACAGAACTGGCAGTGTTGCATCCGTTGGTCCTAGACGGCTTCACCCCGTTTGCCTCACCTTATTCACGGCGCCTCCCGCTTACCTAGGCAAGATGGCTACCACCGCATCTACAAGCCGACCTCTCTGGCGTCCCCAGAATGGCTATGGTGCAGCCTCCTGCCATTGCTCCTCCCAGGTACCTACTAGGGTACGCGTACGTGCGCAACCCACGTCTTTGTACCACCCTTGGCGCGAACCTCGAGGGCGTTCCCTCATGCTGACGTCACGCCATCTGGGTATATTACCTTCACTAATTTGCTAGCTCTCCAAGTTAGCAAGGACTCAAATCCATTCTTGTCTACGATACTGTGCCGCTTCCGTGCTGCCACAGGAAGCTCTCTGTCTGCCCTTCGGGTTAACTGCTAACCTGGGTACCTGCTCCTCGGGGACCCTCTGCTTTATTTCAGGTGCCTTACAGGGAACAGGTACTTATCGCTCCTCGAGGGCCTGCTCTCCCTGCCTCAGTGCCTATACCTTCTACAACATACCTGGTGGAATCGCATATCTACAGCAAACACCTAGTGAGTACTCTAACTCTCAGTCTATCTCATCCACAGTATCTCCTCACTGGGAGACCTGCTGCGGAACCTCCTGAAGTCATCTAGGAGAGAAGGGCTCCCTCTGCTGAGGTCCCTGAGACTGCAACTATGGACTGCCTTCCTACTGCCACCTGGTGGCTCTCTTCAAGCTGTCTAATAAAAGAACTATTTGTGTTTTTGTGTAGTACGAGTCTAGCCCAGTGCTATGGCTCCTCACGGGGCTCCTCCCCGAGGGCATGGTCATCTCCACAGCACCCAAGAATCCACCAAAACACACGTAATCACAACAGGCAGTACATTCTCCATTGAAAAACCATCAATCAGCACTATCCTGGTAACCGAAGATGAAGTACCACTTCCAGTTCCTGGCCAAAGAGCACATCAGCCCATGAACCAAATGGTGGTTTGGTGAAAACTTTCTTTATCTTTCTAGCTTCTAAGGTTAAGGAGGATACTCTCCAACCTCTCCTTTCCAAGATAATCAGATTTATTCCCATGGAAAGGAGTCCCAGTTTCCCCACATACAGTGGACATTCCATCAGATCCTTCTCAAGGTTATTTTTGTCCTCGACGCAGTAGAGTCCAGACAGTCTGAGGAAGTAGACCCCTCCTCAGTTACATAATTCATCATTGGGGTTCCTCCCCCCTCAGTTCTGAGGAGGATTTGACGGGATACCCTCTGATCCCCTACATGAGCCTCCAGAACACTCATCTCCACCTGAGGACCTCTCTTACACCAATTTTCTGGAAAAGTTGGATACAGCACTTGGAGTCAATGTTTTTAAGGACAAGAATCCTCATGTGAAAGTCTTGGCCTTTTCCAAACTATAGAGAGCCTGTTTGAACCAGCAGCCATTCCAATCCATGATATTCTGCAAGAGTTACAAATGAGAATGTAGGAAAACCTGATTTCCTGTGCCCCCACGAGCAAGAAAATTAGACATCAATTACACAGTACAAAAATATCCAGGTTATGGAGTAGTACAATTAATGCATCTATCAATAATATTGGAGTCAGCTCTTAAGAAAACAAGAATATTTTCCAATACTCCCCCAGGAAAGGCTCCCAATTTATTGGACAATTTTGGTAAGAAAATATTCCAGACTTCCATGCTCAATGAACAGATTTTTGCTTGCCAATTATACATGGCTCAGTCCTTACATGATTGCATGCAGGGCCAGTGCCTTCAGAGATGCCCCTTTTGACAATTTCAGAAGTACCTACCGGATCCCACTTTTGCTTCCATAGCAACAACAGCTTCTGGCCCGAAATCGACAGCAAGAATGGGTCAACCTAAAGCAGCACAACAGACCCAACCTAAACCTGGGCCAAGTTTTTGACCAACCTCCAAACCCAACAATCATCTTTCCCGGTATGGGGGAGAATCCAGCTCTACCTGGAGGATTGGCACAAGATTACCAGAGACTGCTGGGTTCTTAAAATTGTGGATTCTGGATGCCGTTTATGCTTCTCCTGGCTTCCCATGCTTCCTCATTGCTCAGTCTTCAATCTGGATCCATCTTACTCAACGCAACTTCGCCTAGAGGTGGAGTTGCTTCTCAGTCAGTGGCACCAAGGGTCTTCACCAAATGCCTAGCTGTAGTAGTATCGCTCCTTCATTGTCAAGGCGTTCAGGCTTTTCCTTTCCTAGATGAATGGCTAGTGATAACGACTTCTTAGGCAGGTGTTTTTACCTCCCTGCAGGAGTTGATTCAATTCCTAGTCAGGCTTCTCAGTGAACTTCAAAAAAATCGATTCTAGCTTCCACCCAGTGAATAAAATTCATAGGGGCATGGATAGATTCCCTGCAAGAAAAAGCCTTCCTCCTGTCAGACTAGGCGAACACATTCAGAATCCTTGTATAGTGACTTCTGAACACAGATTAGACAATAGCCAGAGACATTCTAGTTGTTTTGGGACACATGGTGGCAGGCAGTTAATGTAGTTCCGCCAACCTGCCTTCACGTGTGACTCCTGCAATGAGTCCTCCTCCCCTAATGGGACAAATCCTTGATGATCTTGGTGGATGTCTCGCAGGAAACGAAACAGGAGCTTTGCTTGTAGCTACAACCCTTCGTCCATCAAGAAGGGGCACCACTTCATTTGCTTCCTCATCAAGCATTAGTGATGGACGCCTCCACAAAAGAATGGGGAGACCAAACAGGATCCTTCCAAACTCAAGGAACTTTTTATTATCAGAAAGACAATTTCAAATCAACCTCTTAGAATGGTGAGTGATCAGATACACTTTGACAACTTTCATTTAGCTCCTTCAGGATAAGAGCATTCTTATTTATTTACATTCTGCTTTTTTTTTTTGACACTTCAAAGCAGATTGCATTCAGGTATTGTAGGTATTTCCCTATCCTCAGAGGGCTCACAATCTGATTTTAAAAAGCCGCAAAGTACACGTACATATACCTGTGCACGTGTCAAAAATAAGAGGGCGGAAAAGGGGCAGGCATGGGTGGAACATGGGCATTCCAAGGTGGGGGCCAAGAGTTACATGTGTAACTATGTAATTTAAAACCGGAGACGACAATGCATATCAGCTTGTTATTCTCATTACCAGGTGAGGCGCAGGTCTGTAGATCTCAAGTTTTAGGGCTTACAGGACAGGCTGAGGGGTTTGGGGATACTGGGAGGCATGCAGGATGAAGAACGTCTTGAAGATCTTGATATGAATTGGGCAAACTGGTGGACTAATTGGAAAAACTGGCTTGTCCCTCATGCAAGCATGTTCTAAAAACCACCTACATGCACACGTAAAAGCCAGCAAAGTCCTAGGAGAGATATGTGAACTGGGCAGTAAGTTTTCTCAAGCAGTTTCTTAAGATTAGGCACAATCTTACGCATGGGAGGGGTATTTTAAAACATACATGCACACAATTTAAAATTGCAGCATATCTCCACTCACACACATATATGGGAACATTCATTTTAAAATTAGCCTATACGTTTATACCTGAGGCAACAGAGGGTAAAATGACTTGCCAAAGGTCAAAAAGAGAAGTAATGGGATTTGAATCCTGGTTCCTTGGGGCCTAGCCTGCTGCTGTAACCACTAGGCGCTACTCCATTCAGTCAAACTGACAACCAGGTAGCCATGATCTGCGTGAACAAACAAGGTAGCACAGGGTCATGCACCCTTTGCCAAGAGGTGATAAAGATATTGGAATGGGCATGCAAACATCACGCAGTCTTGCAAACAACATTAGCAGATTGCCTCAGCAGAGTATTTTGCCTCTACGTGAATGGTCTCTGTAACAATCAAGTGCAGACAGACTGTTCAGTCTATGGGGACTTCCAGCGATCGACTTCTTTGAGTCAGAAGAAAACAGTAAGTGGAAAGATTTTGCTCCATTCATCCCAGCGAATTCAGATCCCTGGTCTCACCATTTTCAACCCACTATAGGGTTAAAATTGGCCTTAAATAATGATTGTGCCATATCTGACAAAAAGTTTATTACTAAATGTGTACGTCTTGATCCTTAGGTTTCACAACAAATCTAGGCCCAGTGCTAGAGAATTTCAACCAGTCTGATGTGTTATCTGTAGTAAGTTTATGGTCTCATGGTGTAAAGGGAAGTAGTGGATGAACTTGCACCAACGCAAAGAGTTTTATTGCATTGTTTGCATTCTTCACCTTGGTTCACACCTTTTCTGAGTCAGAAGAAGTATCTGTTGCAGCAGGTTGAACGTGTGTGGTGCTAGCTGCCTGATTAGTGCTCATTTGAAAAATACCAGATGCGCTTGAGGTTGAAATAAATGCTAAAGTAGCCCAGGTGCCTTTAAAGAGCAGACAGAGCAGAAAGATTTCCAAATTATCCCTGTCAACTGATAAGCAGGTTGTTAATACAAACAAAAACATACTTTGAAATGTCTGTTTATAAATGCTAGAAGCTCAAAAAAAAAATAAGATGGGAGAGTTAGAATGTATAGTAGTGAATGAAGAAGAGGTATAATTACTGTGGGTTACTGTGCTACCAGAGTACAAATTATATCACAATGATAGGATGGATCAAATTGGTTGAAGGGTGGCACTATATGGTAAAGAGGGTATAGAGCCAAGCAAGGTAAACGTTCAGCAGGAAACAATGCATATGAGAGGGGAGCTATTTTAGACCTAATCCTTACTGGAACACATGATTTGGTGGGAGAGGTAACAGTGTTGGGCCACTTGGCATTAATCACAACATGATCAAATTTGACTTGATAACTGGGAGGAGGACACGAAGGAAATCCTACTGCAAAAGTATTTAACTTTCAAAAGGGAGACTATGATAAAATGAGGACAATGGTTAGGAAAAAAAAACCTAACAGGAGCAACTGCGAAGGTTAAAAGTTTGTATCAGGCATGGATGTTGTTTAAAAATACCATCTTGGAAGCCCAGACATTTTCCACGCATTAAAAAAAAAGTGGAAGGAAGACCAAACAACTGTCAGCATGGTTAAATAGTGAGGTGTGAGAGACTATACTAGCCAAAAGAGCGTCTTTCGAAAAATGGAAAATGGATCCGAATGAAGAAAACCGGAAACAGCATAAGCACTGGCAAGTTAGATGCAAAGCATTGATAAGGAAGGAAAAGAGAGAATTTGAAAAGAAGCTCACTGTGGAAGCAAAAAATTGTAATAAAAACTTTAGCAGAGAGATTAAATGAATTCTTTGCTTCAGTCCTTAGTGAGGAAGATGTAAGTCAGATAACCCTGCAAGAAGTGATTTAAAGATGATGATTCAGAATATCTGAAGCAAATCTCAGTGAACCTGGAAGATGTAACATGGTAAATTGACAACCTAAAGAGTAGCAAATCACCTGGACCAGATGGTATACATCCCAGAGTGCTAAAAGAACTGAAAAAATGAAATTGCAGCCCTACTATTAGTATCTGAAAGCTATCATAAAAATTGGCTACATCACCTAAAGACTGGAGGATGGCCAACATAAAGCCTGTTTTTAAAAAGGGTTCGGGAGTGATCCAGGAAACTGCAGAATGGTAAACCCGACATCAGTATCAGAAAAACTGGTTGAAACTATTATAAAGAACAAAATTCCTGATCATCTAGATAGTCAGTTTTTGGTTTTTTTTAAACTTTTTATTTATAACATTTTTAGCATACAAAGAGAAATATGCAATTAATGATACATTCCATATACATTTATTTATTTATTTATTTAAAGAATTTATATACCGGGGTTCCTGTATAGTATACATATCACCCCGGTTTACAAGGAACCATAACTATCGCTAAGGAACCGTAACTATCGCTTCATTTAGCGGTTTACATTGAACATTTAGTAAATGCAATGCAGCATTCATGAAACATACAACTCATAATACACACATTTTTCTGTATCAAAAGACCCGGAGCTCAGCATCAGCATCAGTATCACCTGTCTAATCAGTCTTGAGTCATGGTATAATGCCCAAATCATGTCATATTTAAAATTCTTGTTTTTCAAGGCATAACATAGGTGATCAATATCTGCTCTTCTCGAGCTTGGTTTCGCCAGTGATCTATCAAAGGATTATGTTTCCAGAAGGTGGCTATCATGAATCTGGCCGCCAGCAAAAGCTGACCAACCAGAGGTCTGTATTTCTAGGGAATTGAAGACCCAATCCACTTACCCAGGAGGAGACCTGTTATTGACTTTATACCTACAGGAAAGCCCAGAATCTCAGCGATGTCCTGTGTAACTTTACCCCTAAATTGCCTGCCACCTTGGCATTGCCACCAAGAATACTCATAGTTTAATGGGGAAAATCCAACATGAAAAGCCAAGGGAAGTCTTGCCTGATCAATCTGCCATATGTTTTGGAAGGTGTGAATAAGCATGTGGTTAAAAGTGAGCCAGATGATATACCTGGACTTTCAGAAAACATTTGACAAAGTACCTCATGAGAGACTCTTAAGGAAATTAAAAAGTCCTGGGATAGGAGACCATGTTCTCTTGAAGACTGAGAACTGGTTGATAGATAAAAGACAGAGTAGGGATAAATGGGCAGCTTTCTTAATGGAGAAAGGTGAATTGAGGAGTGCCCCAGGGATCTCTACTGGGACAACTGCTTCTTAACATATTTATAAATGATGTACCGATGGGAACAACGAGTGAGGTGATCATATTTGCCGTTGATACAAAATTATTTAAAGACGTTAAATTGCAAGACGATTGTGAGAAATTGCAAGGGGACCTTGTGAGTCTAGGAGACTGAGCATCCAAACGGTAGATGACATTTAAAGGTGAATTTTAAAACACTTGTTTGCGCAAAATAGCCCACATGTGCATATACGCGGCCCGTGCACGTGGAAAGAGTATTTTATAAAGTGGCATTATGCACACGTATATGTGCATACACGAACATTTGATGCACGCAAAAAAAGGGGCGTGGTGGAGGCGTGTCGAGGTGTGGCTTACACATACATTGAACAGTTAAACATGCACTACTGTACCTACCTCTGCTCCCCTAGTGTCCACACATACACTGCCATACCTACTCCCACTACCCACATTATACTTACCCCATATATGTGGGAGGCTCCCGTGTTACGGGCCCGGCGCACCACCACCAGGCCAGCTTGCTCTTTCTAAGGTTCCGGCAGACTCCTGGCACTGGAAGGAGCTCTTCATACTCCATCACCAGGTGCGCCGGAGGGATGATGACCCTGGCGGTGAAGTTGGGTTACCTGGCAGGTGATGATATTTTGCTGCTCCTGTCCATGCCCTAGAAGAACGTCTGAGCAAATAACAATTTCCATATCGAAGGCTGAGGATCAGGCCCTTTATCAGAAACACTGTGTAGCATGGTGGATGGAACTAAAAGGTGAGACCCCCATGTGAGTGAGGGGACGCATTTAGCATGGACACCAGGACCTGGAAGCAAGGACTTGATTGAGGGGTCACTGTTTTAAAAGTTCCTGGTTTGAGAGGAGCATGTAACAGATATCAATAAAGTTGAATTTGTACTACAACTTTGAGTATATTACTAAATGACACACATCGAAACCTTGCTGGGACTCCTAAATATTCTGGAATATCCAAGGACTCTGGACCTAATCTATCAGTTCAGTGAGGCAGGGGACTCAGTACAATGCTGCAGTTACCCTTAAAATGCCCGAGAGTCTCAACTTCTATGTGGCTGGGTTTCACTCGGGAATATATGCCTTTATAAACTGAAGAATCTTGTTACTATTTGTACAAGTGGCTCAAAGCACAAGTGGCAGATGCATCTACTGTGGAGTGGACATCTAAATATACTCCTTGTGTAAATAAAGCACACTTATTTTGGAACCACAATTTAAGGACTATTCCACTCTAACTGTGGTTTGGGCCATCCAGGAGGGTGGTAGCCATCCTCAGAGAGGTCTGGTCAGCCTTAAAGCAGCAAATCATTCACCCCCTGGTCCACTACCAACATCTGTTCACTGACAATTAATAGAGCCTGTATCTGAATCTACTATCAACACAGGTTATATAATCATCTGTATATGTTTTCAGCAATCCATTCTGTTTTTCTCTCTCTCTCCTAGCATTTTATGTATCGTTTCATCTTCAGTTTAAGTTATCTTTCATTGTAGAGTCAGAAATTTCAGTTTAATTTTCCAGTGGATTTTTATCCGTTCTGGAGCCTCAAGCTAAATTTTGATTAAGCACTGGACATTCTCTTCTTTCTCTCAGGTCACTGCCTGAGACCTACAGACAGCTCTGCCAATGCCCCTCAGCACCCCCCTCGCTTTTCCAGGAATCGGCCTCACATGCACCTCTCTCCCAATGATCAAGTCCTGTTCAGTTTGTGAATCCTTGGAGAGACTTAAACACAGATTTCAATTTCTTTGGGGTGGGTGCGTTTGGGGGGTGAGGGAGTTTGAAATCTGAACTACTTTAAAAGAATCAAAACGGAACCCAATATTACTATGAATGAAGCATTTATTAGTTAATAAAAGAATAGAAATTCTGCAATAAATATGTTGTAATAAATAACATTTTTTCTTAAAATAAATAAATATTAATACAAAAAACCTGTCCAATCAGAAACTTCGTGTACAAATACTGTAAGAGGAGAAGACATGAAGACATTTGAAAGTATAAAAACAAAAAAATGCTTACTTGTTTCATTTTTACACGTAAACGTTACATAAAAAATACTAGGTGTTTTCTTTCCTTTCAAGCAATTTCTTTTCGATTCAAATTTAAATTCTATAAAAATACATCAACAGCTACAAAAGGCACAAGGTGAGGAATTTGCACCTGGTATAAGTCCCTCCTTCTTTTCTTTCCTGAAAGACCATTTCCTGTCCTGGCAGGAAGTGATGCATTTTCTTGGGACATTGGTAAATACCAAGTGTGAAAAATATGCTGGCCAATTGCCATGCATTAAGAGCGTTGCTTTCTTTTTTGATTTTAAAACTTGGTCAACTGTTTCATTATTTCAAAGGGGCTATAGGACATGCCCCAAAATGTCTTTCAAAATAGCATTTGAAAGTTGGCCACTGAGAACTGGCAGAAAGAGGTGGAATCAGAGAATGGAAGAGGTCGATATTCAGCTGCGGAGCAGCTAGTTAAGGGGGTCATTTTCATAGCGTATCGCACGCGAAAAGTCCCTTTTCGCGTGCGATAGCTAGCTTGGGGCGGAGTTGGGGTGGAGTCGGCCCCGGAAGAGGAAGAGTCGGAGTGTCATCGGGGCAGATGCGGCAGAAAGATCGCTAGCTACAAAAAGAACCCTTTTCGCTGCCAGTAGTGCGCCCAATAGCACCACCTTTTACGATGGTGCTACTGGGTGCGAAAGCCGGCAGCGATAGCCACCGCGGAGGTGCGATCGCTGCTGGCTTTCGCAGGCCCGCCCCTTCCGCTTCGCCCCCCGTTACCGCCAGATTCTCTAAGGACTGTGACCTTAGAGAATCCAGGCCTAAGTTAGCTCAGTGGTAACCAACCCTGTCCTGGGGACCCCCTCCCCCAGCCAATCGGGTTTTCATGATATCCACAATGAATATGCATGAGAGAAAATTTGCATGTTATGGAGGTGGTGCATGCAGATTTTCTCTCATGCATGTTCATTGTGGATATCCTGAAAACCCGGCTGCCTGGGGGGGGTCTCCAGGACAGGGTTGGTTACCACTGAGTTAGCTGAACATAGCTATCCGACTAACTTAACGGGGATATTCAGCAGCAGGGCCACACCAATGAATATATCCGGCCAGATAAATATATTTGGCTAACTTTAGGATAACCCTATGGCACGACCAGAGTTAGCCGTATTGGATTAGGGGCTAAATCTGCATAACTTATGTGGCTAACTCTGGCCCGCCCTGAAACACCTCCCGCCTGCCCCAGGCCACCACTGATTTATATGGCTAAATTCTAGCTGTATAAGTCATTATGCGGCTAGAACGTAGCCACATATGGCTTTAAATATAGCTGTCTAGCGATTTAGATGGGTAATTTTTCAGTTATCCGTCTAAATGGCTTTTGAATATTGCTGTTTAAGAAAAGTGTTTAAGAAATAAATATCTGTATAAAACAGCTAAGAACAAGGAAGACTTGGACTGGATTTCTGTGCCCCTTGCCTGGACTCTACATAACTGCCAGCTCTAGTGAATTGCCTTGTGGGATCACAGTGATGTCTCAGAGCTGCTAAGGTGTCTAGGCAGAGAATTTTGGCCATTCATGGTTTTCTAACATTCCAGTGCAGTATGGGAGTTGTAGTCTTGCTTCTTCCAGTTGACATCGGCACTACAAGTACAAAAATGCATCACAAGAAATCAGTAAACTGGGACTGATCTAAAGTCTTTATCCAGAAATTGGGTCACTTGGCCATTCTGTGTTTCTAATTTCAGGGTTGCATGGGGAATCGGTCACAGCACCAGGTCTGTGCTGAGGTCTTTTTTTTTAGTGAACCGGGTTAACATTTTCCATCTTATACAAACAGCATTATAGAACCGTGGTTTTGGTGAGGTGAACGAGAGAATGAGATTTTGTAATTTTTTTCACTAGTTGCAAAATATTTTTGAAAAAATTAGTCTGTGATATCTGTCTTTAAAGATCTATTGGACCTATGCTAGCAGAGATAAGATGATCCTCAGATAATAATACATTCATTGTTCTTTGTTCCCCTATTTGATACTTGCTGGTAGTTTGCTTTTTTGCTGGTGTATGGTTTGCAGCTGGATTAAGATTCTTTCATTTTAAATAGACGTTTTTTGTAAGAGATTATCATGTTTGACATCATGCGATTTTGAGTAAAACCTCATCACATTGTGTCAAGGTGATAACATCATGTCCATCGCTCAGATCAACACAAAGGCTGAAAAAGAACCTGAACTATGATGATCATTTTTACGAAGACAGTCCCATTTTAGCTGGTCTGTCTGAAGACCTGATTGCAAAGCTAACCGCTTATAGTGCCCCAGTTCTGCCCATTCAAGAGGTTTCCTGACTAATGTTCTCCTACTGTGCTTCTTTATTTCAGAATGCTGTTTCTTTGTAATATCAGTCTTGTTTTTCAGATTTCCCTGGGTGCATGCTTCTGCACCCCTTATTGTTCAATGGCAGTAAAAGCGGGTTTGCTTACCGTAAACAGTGTTTTCTATAGATAGCAGGATGAATGAGCCATGATCTGTGGTACTGCGTCCCCTGGCGGCACTGGATGGAAACTGCCTATCAAAGCTATCAGAGCTTTTGCTCCACTGAGCATGTGCGGGAGCTCCCACACATGGGCATTGTCAGGGTCCCCTCAGTCCATTCCAAAAGATTCTGTAGATATAAACGTCTGCTGTCCAAGGAGGAGGGTGGGCCTCTCATGGCTAATTCATCCTGCTATCTATGGAAAACACCATTTACAGTAAGCAAACTTGTTTATTTCTGTCGTTAAGCAGGGCTGAAATAGCCATGATCTGTGGGGAGGCCCATACCTGAGGGTTGCATCAGAAAGCTGTTTTTTTGTTTTTGGGTTTTGCAATCTAGACCCCACCATGGAGAGCAGACTACTTGACCTGAGAGTGCCTCAGTACGGCATGTCCCACTGCACTGTCTTTTGTAGCTAAGGAGTCCAGACAGTAGTGGGCAGTGAAGGTGTGCGCCGAGGACCAAGTGGCCACTTCGCAAATGCCTTTAATAGGCACCCCTCGAAGATGTGTTATGGATGGTAGCAGTTGCATGCACATGATGCGCTCTCACCAGGCAAGCAAGGTCTAGAGCAGCTGCTGTATAGCAGTGTTGGATGCAGTTGGTTATCCAATTTGATAGTCTCCTTTGAAATGGCTACTTCGAGCCTGTTAGGGTTGTCGGAAAGATGCTGAGGCATCTTTTGGTTTATGTATGGTGCTTGTAGTACACTAAGGCACGTTTGCCATCAAGTATATGTAGGAGTTTCTCACCCTCATGAGCATTAGGATTGGGAAAGAAGATGGGAAGCGTGATAGTCCAATTCAAGTGAAAAGCGGATACCACCCTTGGTAGAAATATCAGATGTATCCATAATACCACCTTGTCATGATAGAACTGCCAGTAAGGAGGAAGGTGAATGAAAGCTTGTAGTTCACTCATTCGGCATGCTGAAGTCACTGCAATAAGAAATAGGACCTTCCTTGTCATGTATTTAAGGGATGTCATTTCCAGTGGTTTGAACGGGATTTTGCAAGGGCTTTGTAATTGCAGATGCAATTGTATCAGCCCTTTCATGAACTTTGATACCAAAAGGAGAATTGAGATTGGATGGCTGTCTTCACATACATGATATGCTGCTATAGCACTTAGATGAACTCTACCTGATGAAGTTGCCAGTCCTTACAGGAACAGGTGAAGCAAGTAGTCTAGTAGAAGATTTGGTTCGCAAGTAAAAGAGTCTAATCCATGTGAGGACACCAGTTGGCATAACGGTCCCATTTGAAGGAATAATTACGCCGGGTTGAAGGTTTGTGTGCTGAAAGAATTCTTCTTGCACCAAATCTGAGACTCCGAACCGAATCAATATTGTGCGCTCAACCCTAACACTTGTGTCATCCTCCCCCCCCCCGCCACGTCAAGAGGCAAGGGTCATCTTTAAGCATGACAGGCGGTTCAACAGAAAAATGAACAAGATAAACATACCAAGGTTGACTGGACCATGCTGGGGCTATTAATATCATTCTGGCTCGATTCCGGATGAGTTTCTGAATTGTGTAGGCCATAAGTGGAAGTGGTGGAAAAGCGTATACTATGCCCTCGTTCCATGACAGTAGGAAGGCATCCAGGCCTCCCTTTGGGGGCTGAACAGTAAGGAGCAGAATGGATCCAACTTTTTGTTGACATCTGTTACAAACAGATCTATCCACGATGTTTCCCAGCAGTGGAAAAGAAGGTCGACCACAGTCTAATTTATCGACCACTCATGTGGCCGAAAAATTCTGTTCAGCCTGTCCGCTTCCATTTTGTGTATTCCCAGGATGTATGTTGCTTGAAGGTAAATGCCATAGATCACTGCCTAGTGCCAGATTTGTAGTGTTTCCTGGCAGATGCTCCAAGATCCTGTGCCCTTGTTTGTTCACGTAGAACATTTTTGCTTGATTGGCTGTTTAAATCATGGTGCTCTTTCCCCCAAGCACATGGCTGAATGCTGTGAGGGTGTGGCGAATGGCTTGAAGTTCCAGCAGGTTGATTTGTAGCCCCCCTCTTTGGGACTGACCAGAGGCCTTGCTTTTCCAATGAGCCTGTGTGAGCCTCACACCCCGCTGTGGAGGCATCCATAGTTAAGAGCACTTGGTGATGGATAGGATGCAGCGGTGCACTCAACATGTATTGAGTTGGCTTGAGTCACCAATGAAATTCCTGAGCCATTTCTGGGAATACCATCACCCTGGTATGTAGGGGCTGGAGACACTGATTCCACTGTGATCGGATTTCCCATTGTAGGTGCCGCATGTGTAAATGGGTGAAAAGGACTACGTGAATGATGGCAGCAAGGTGTCCCAGTAATTTGAGAACCTGTTGCGCTGTCATGTGGCAAAATTTTTAAGATACCTAGGACCTCCAACCTAGATTCCAGGTCCTTTCAAAACTCCACTTTAAACACAGCTCTCATCTTCTCAACAAAACAAGAGTAGATGAGATCCTCTGGTGAGATGTATGATTTGGCGGCTTCACAGCTGGGTCTGAAGGGAAACCAATAAAACTGCTTGGGGACTCCCCTGGTGATACAGGAATCAACCAAGTGGGTGAAGGTGATCTTGGTGGGCTTCAAGGAGAAGGATTGCAATACAAGGTCAGGGTCTTGCTCTCGGATGGTGAGAAGTAGGGATCCAAGCAGGGGTTGGATGACCATGGAGATGCTCCTGGTTTTAAACCTTCCTGAATGATTGGCCGAATGGGATAGGCCAGAGGAAAAGTGAGAGATTCTGAGAGGAGAAGAATGTGCAGACTGTATCTATGATCTGTCCATAGTTTGCTGAAAGCATTGTCCCGAAGTCAAGGGCGGGGCATTCCCCTCAGAGACCAGTATTGGCTCCTCGTCGAAAGATGGAAGAGACAGGAGAGAACACAAGGGGTCTGGAGTCTGAAGGTCTTGTGAAAAAGGCAGTGGCACCAGCTTGGCCTGTGGCTGTTGGATCATAAACCCTTTAATGGATAAGGCAGCCTGGAGAATTTCTCTCATCAGCTGCTCAGTCAGGTGACATGGTAAGACAGGGTAGTGGAGATCTCTGCCTCTTGAGCTCTTTGGGGCTTCAGAACAAGGTGACAGAGGAAACAGGTCCTGGTTGTTATCTGAACTCATGAAAATGATTAGAGGTAGTTTGGGCAACTATGCAGTTTCAGTGATTTGCCTGAAAGGAGCCATAGGCTGCGATACTGTTTTGGAACATACTGTAGATTTGATGGAAATGTGTGCTGTGGACTTCTACATTGACTGCTTCAATGGGTGTGTCAAGTGCATTGGTACATGGGCCTTTGACACTTTCAGTGCGTCGTGTGTCGGGCACACCGATCTCTCATACTTTTCCTTTGATGAGAATGATGACTGGCAGCTTGATGTAAGTTGCATTGTAGGGTCTTTTGACCGATGCTGCATGGATGATTTTGCTTTTTTAGCTGGTTCCAAAGTCGTGTGCGTCGAATGTGTCGAGGCCTTTCTGTGCTTCGACTTTGGAGGTCATTCCGATGCACCTCGATGTGGCGTTGAGGATGTGCAGTGAGGATTGTCCCTGACTCGAGTGTCACCATTGCTGGATGACCTACTGTGGGTGCTCCCAGATGTTGATGGGGCCTGAGGCTGGGCTTGTAATCTCAGGGATTCAATCTTTGCTGCCCTGGTTCTCTGCCCCCCACAGGGACATCTGTCCACAGGGCCCACAATTTGCCTGATCATGGTTGAGGCCCAGAAATAAATAACACCGGTCATGGCCATCCATGAGTGACATATTGTGGCCGCAGGAGCAGGCCTTGAAGCCACTGGGCACTCTTTTTGCCATGATTGATTCCTCTTCCTTTTACTTCCTCTTCATAGCCATGAAGTAGCACTGAAAAGTGCTGTTTTGGGATTTGTTGAGCAAGGAAAATTGAAAAAACTGGGTGTAATGCTTGAAAAACAGCGAGAGAGAGATATAAGAGAATACCATCCATGCAGAGCACGAAACAAAGAGATACTAAGGGGACGCTGACGACGTCCGTGTGCGGGAACGCCAGCGCATGCTCAGCGAGCAAAAGCTCTGATAGCTTTGAGAGACAGTTTCCGTCCAGTGCCGCCAGAGGGTGCACTACCACAGATCATGGCTAATTCAGCCCTGCTTATCGACAGAAAAAAAAACTGGCATTGATGTACACAATTACTCTGAAGACAGCATGGAAAGCAGAACTACAAGTCCCAGAATGCATTGTGGTACAATGATCAAACCTGCTCCTCTGTGCCCGAGGATTTTCCTGGTTTCGAGGGATTCTGCTAGTATCATTAAGTGAGGCATCTGAGTTGTTGAGAAGAAAGAAGAAGTGAAGGAAGGGGAAGATACAGACACGGAGGTGGGTTAGAACCCCCGTGCATCAAGGCGGATTGCTACGGAGGGAGGAATCTTCTTCTTGAGCCGGTTAAAGTCCCTGGCTGAGCGCCACAGCCAGATCTGCAGCTCTTTCAGCAGCCAGAAATCATCCATCTTTTTCAAGAAGTCATTGTGCGCCCCTGCCCTGGTCCTAGTGGGGTTGCCCAGTTGCGGTGGCAGTGGGTAGCCGAGCGATGACATGACCCCGGCGATGCTAATGATCAAGCCTTGCAGGCTGGAGCAGAAGTGGTCGAGGTTGTGGCGCAGCTCGGCCCGCGCCACCTCGCCGTCGATGCTGCGCAGGTAGCACAGCAGGTGGCTGTAGGCACGGTAGTTCTCCGCCAGCCGTAGGTGGTCATTCAGGTTGCGCCAAAGCTCGGAGTCCACCATGGCGCTGGGGATCTTCTCGGTGGCGCTGACCCTGGGAGGGTTGAAATCCGGCTCGTTGAATGGGGGACCCAAATAGTTCAGCTGTGAAAGAAAAGAAACTGTAGTGAGTGGGTGTAGTTCAGGCTTCCTATTCGCGCTGCTCCCACCCTTTGCGCTCGACGTTATGGAATCTTTAAGGAGCTTTGCTTTCATCAGAGCGTAATCTGTGTGGTGTTAAAGGAGAACTGCCCTTTTATAAGATTAGAATCATCGTATAAAGCAAAGACCAGCTCTTCCCTCAGGCTGCAATCCAGGCATTGAAAAAGGGGAGCTGGCGTTTTCCTTAGGCTCAACTGTGTACTCACTCACATGAGAAATGTGTCAAAACCTTAACACACGCATAAAATGTCCCGGGATTAAAACACAGATAGACAGGTAATTTCATTTTAAAATAAAAGGCAATTAAACTTTCAGGAATTTTTTTTTTTTTACACTATTTGTTCAATTGCTTAGCTTCAGGTTTCAGAGACGTTGCGGCATTATTGGGACCGGTGTAATAAGGTGCGCCCAGCTTAACGGGCGGTTGGACACACGTCCATAACCCCTGATGTAATAAGGGGATCAGCGTGTCCAAAACGCGCGTCCAAACAAAGGCGTAGCTAATAGCGCTCATCCTATGTAAATGCCATGTGGACGAGGCTATTAGCTATTACCCCGCGACGCAAACTATCACCACGTACCCAAGGCGCACTTTTTAATCTGCCAGATTGTAGGCCTGCCTCGCCACGCACCAAGGGGTCTACTTAAAAACAAAAAGGCTGCTTTTCTGTACTTCCTCCCACCCCCTAGCATCTGCGTGAGACAAGTGGGAGAAACCACAGAAAGCAGATTTCTGGAAGAATAAAAAGGCTGGACAGAAAAAATAAAAATTCTGGGCATTCAATAAACAGGCACTTAAATCACAGCCGGTAAAGTCGCTGCCGCGGGATGAAACGGACGCTCATAAACTGAGCATCCGTTTTGGTAACCCTCACACAGCCACATCTAGGCCAAGGACGCGCCAGGGACCCACAATTTCTCCCTAGTGCGTCCGTTTTAGCGCGGCAGCTCATTTACGTTAAAAAAACGGGTGCCTAGACTGGACGCACATTTTTTTCACGCGCACTTTATCGCATTGGCCTCACTGTCAGAAAACCCCATTAAAACTGCCTTGACCTTAGTTGGCGTCTCATGGTCCAGGGCTAATACAGAAACCTAAAAGACTTGGATTCCCCGAGTAACCCTAAATCACAACGGCGGCGGAGACGCCTGTGAGAGTTTTCTGATCCTTTTCCACTCCAACACATTCTGAAAGGGGGTTTTCTCAGGAGCGTGACCGCAGCCTTGAGGCTGAGACTGAAGTAAGCTGGTGAGTTTGCTCCAAGTCATGAGCTTCCAGGTCTTAGTAGCTTCTGATAAATCACAGTTCTGGATTTTCCGCAGTCTTTCCATAAATAACTTTGACACGCGCTCCAGCACAGCAGCAATAGTCTGAGTGTTTGCCCTCGGCGAGAACCTGCTGAAGTTCACAGCTAATTGGCTTCCCCTGACTGCAGAACTCAAAGCTGATTGGTCTACGCTGTCGGACGGTGCCTGATGAGTGGTTCCAGGCACAGACATGCTCTAGTATGGACTAAGTGCGGCAGAACTTAATGAGTTTCAAAAATAAATATGAGGAAACATTTGCACTGCGGGTTCCTGCTGACATTCTAAACTGCAAGAGCCATGGCCAAGCCCAGCGGCAGCAGCTTCCTGACAGGCCCATGCAATAAGGTGTGTTCGGCAGAACGTGTGCACTTACCTAATGCACGTTGTACGTATGTAAACCTTACTGCCGAATCCGGGCACAAAATGTCAGGCTGCTCATGATTCAACGCCCGTTGTCTTAGCGTGCACCGCTCCACCTCTCCCGGGCGCCCGATTTAATATTTAAATGGTCTGCCACGGTCAGAAGGAGGCGCCAGGGACATTTTTCATCCCTAGCGCCTCGGCATCGGGTGCCCGGGAGAGGTGGCTGTTAGCTGGTTAGGAAAATGGACCAGCGTCTGTGCACAGCAGGGGTTAGGGAAATGGATGCTCATTAACTGAGCGTCCGTTCTCTAACCTGACCATGGCACACTTTTGGTTTTTTACTGCTCTTCTTTTGATGTTCCTCCCGCTTAATACTGCCAAGATATTAAGCTGGAAGAACTGCAGAAAAGCAGTATTTTCTGTTTTTCTGTAAACGTTTGGGGCTCCTCAAGCATTAAACCTGCTCCAGGGCAGGCGGTAATTTCTGAGAGTAAAAATGCGTGCATTTTTTTTTTTTGCATCAGGGGATAATAGCTAATAGCGCTCATCAACATGAATTTACATGTGATGAGTGCTATTGGCTATGCGCTCGATTGGACGCGCATTTTGGATGTGCTAACCCTCGTTTTGCATCGGGGGTTCTGGACATGCATCCAATAGCGCGATGAGCTGTGCACATGGTATTGCACCAGCCTGTGTGGGTTTAAAACTGTGCGTCCTGCTTAGCGCCCTGCATGGAAATCCCATGCCGACGAGGGCATTCAGCAGTACCCCCCGAGGCAGAGAGATGCGCTGGCCCAACCCTGGATTTTCGTAGCGCTGGACATTGACTCCTGGTCAGAGACGGAGTAAGGTTTCCAGCACTGATCCTGGAGATGATTGATGAACAAGGACAATTAGAAACGTCTTGTGCGGCAATCCGCAGGCAGCATGGGGGAGGGAGGGAGGAGGGACCCTTCACTGGTGGCAGAACTGCAGGTGGACAGAGCGCCGGAGCTGCCCCTCAAACTCTGGTCCAGCTACCGCTGCTCACCTCTACCTGTTCCCTGCCAGCCCCCTTCTTACTGCTGCACTGGTTCTCCTCCTTCCTCCTCCTCACTGCCTCCAGCCCGCGGCACACAGCTGTCGTTCTGCCCCTCTCCCTATCCTGCCCGAATTAAACTGTGCGTTCAGCCTGTGCTGAATACACATTTTTCAGTTTGGGCCCCTTTTTTAAACTCCCAGTGCATTAGCATAGTATTAGCTTGTTGCACTGGAAGTTAAAAAAATATTTAATCTGTGCATTGAGAAATTGGGAGGTGAATTTCAGCACACGCTTGTAATGCACTGGCCTGTGAGACAGAGACTCAGTTTTGTATAAGCAGTGGGCAGCAGAGTGATATATACTTATGAAATATAACTTTTAACCTTGAGATAGTGGGTGGTGTGTTGGAAACACCATGGGTCTGTTGTCTTGGTAATTTGCGTTTTAAGCTGAAATCAAAACTGGAGACATTATTTTTTTTTTTTTTTATTTTCTCCATTGATGTCATGGAGATAAGTTAGTCTAGCTTTCTCTTATTAAATATTTTCAGCACCTTCCCCTGCACGCTTCTAGTGAGGGCAAGATCAGAGTGCAGTGATGGGTGGTGGTGGATGAATTCCTGGTTTGATGGAGAGGAAGAGAGGGGCGTGCCGTGTCTTCTCAGGAGCAGAGATAATGAGAGGGCCCAAACGGCAGCCAAAGCAAACAGTCTGACAGGTTGGAAAACACAAATGGATTTATCACGCATAGGTGACAGGGGAGGGACTTGGTTTAGAAGCTATAAATGAGAAATGTGATGATGTCTTTATCTCACTGTGTAAGGTAGCAAAAAAATTGCCCAGATATACAGGCGTGCGATCACATGATCACCTTGGGAGGTGTGTGTACACGCGATTGCATTGTCTTCCAAACAGGGGAAGCACGTCTAAAATAAAAGGGACTTCAGGGCAGGGGATGGCTGTTCTTAACCAGGATAATTTTATAACAGCTGCATGAAGAAAATATGCACAGATATTAGCCCGTTTTCTTATGCCCGAGTCCGCTTTGGAATTTAGCGGCCGTGTGCAGAATGCAGTACGGCGTATGTGCACATGTGCACCTCCAACTTGTTAGTAGGAGAAAATGCGTGCAAACAGACATGTACATGCTTTTGGAAATTCTGTCACCGGGAAAAAAGTCTGAAGTAAATTTTCAAAGGGGTTTCATATGTAAAAATAGCACACACATGTGTAAGTAGCATGTACTCACGGATATGCTGTTTTATAAATGTCAAGAGTTCATGCGTATTTTCCATTTCACATGTAGATTTAAACAGCGGAAAAAAGGGGCATTCCAAAGCAGAGTACAGAAGAATGTGCATTTAGTTGCTATTTTGTAAGAGATATACGCCTATACATTACCACGTTATTGGCACACTTCTAAACCTGCTAATTGACTGGTGCAATGAAATTGGACTTGTCTATTGGCTGCAGGTTTTGGGTGGGGGGTCTAGGTGAACTGGTGGTGAATCAGGGTGAAGCGATAGAGGTTCGAAGTGGAGATGGACTGGGTGAACTGGCGGAGGTATCAGCAAACTCGTGATTTCAAATATGCGCATAAGTATTTTCAAAATGGTATATGCACATTAGGATGTGCATTTGGCAGAAAAAAAAAATAGGAAATGAGACAACATTTCCAATTTAATTTCCGGTCATTTTCCAAACAAAATGATTCAAATTTTGATGAAATTTCGTTGGAATTTCATTCCATTTTGAAAATCAGGAAAAAAAAATGTACCTGTCAGCCTAAGCCTAGGCCTGAAGCTGGGGCCTTGCATAGGGAATAGGCCAAGATTCAAAGCAGGGGCCTCGGCCTACGTCCGAGTGTGACAATGGCACCTCAGCTTGGGCTAAGGCCTGAGGCCAGGGCCTCAACTAGGCGTGGCCCAACACAGGGGTGGTGGCCTCTGCCTAACTGTGATACCGGGTCTTGGCCTAGGCCCTGACCCGATGCTGGGATCTTGGTCAAGACTCAAGCATAGGCCCAGGCCCAGAAAATGTCCCTATCCCCACTTACCTTATTTGTCGGGAATTCAACGCTGCATCTAGGCCCAGTACCGACGCCTAGGCCTTAGCCTAAGTCATGTACTCATGGCCCCAATGCCTGACTCTCGGCCCAAACCCAGAGGACACACCCTACATCGGGGCCTAAAGTCCAGGCCCAACTCTGAGGCCCAGCCCATAGGCTGGGTCCCAACACCTAGGCCGACACCCAGGGTCAGGCTCAGATCCAAGCCTGGCCACCGGAGCCCAGGCCTCATAGGTCCTCTTTGTCTCCACTGGGGATGCGTTGTACAACAAAATGGCACACTCCGTTGAGGAGGATGCATCGTAGTTAATTTATTCTGGCATGCCCCCGGCGAATGTTGTCATGACAAGAAAGAAGACGAAGAGGACCTACGAGGACTGGGCTCCGGTGGCCAGGCTTGGACCTGGGCCTGACCCTGGGCTGAAGCCCAGGCACTGGGACTGGCCTTGCGTAGGGCCTAGGCTGAGGTCATGGCGACCTATTGTGGCCTAGTCCTACGCCTGGGCTTAGACCTTGTTGGCAGTTTCATCCCGGACTGAGTAATTGGGGGCTGGGGAGGATCCTGGCCCCAGCTTTTTTTTTTGATGGGAGGGATGGATGGACTTTTTATTTCTGTTTTTGTTTTTGGGTTTTTTGAATGTTTAGTTTGTTTTTTCTAAGCTAAATAAATGAAATAAACATTAAAAAAAAAATGGAATTCATGGAGGAAAACCCCCTCAAACACAAAACGGAAAATGAAATGAAGTTTTTACTCCTGTACATCTTTAATGCACGTACTTTATAGAATACCTGCCTCCGAATATAAATCTGGGTTTCTACTTGTACGTATTATATTGTTTTTTACACCCGTAGAATATTCGTGCCCCTCAAGACCTCGCTTTCTCTTAAAAAAAAAAAAAAAAAAAAAAAAAATTATATATATATATATTTACACCTTACTTCCCCCCTCTCACTATAGTGTCACCCTTACCCCCTTACCCCCTCCTATCCCTTCTTCCCCCCTTCCCCTCTCTTCCCTCTCACCCCTTTTTACTCAAATGATATATTTTGTTATTCCCTATCATTGTACATCTTGTAAATACTTACGACCCTTGCTTACAATAATTTAAGAATTAACTTAATACTTAATTCTCCTTCACATTTCCCCCCCCCTCTCATTTACTCTCTTGTTAATATGTTATATTTATTTTATGTTCACCTCTATATTTCCCCCTCCTTTTAATCACCCCCATGTTATTATGTTATATTTGTTTTATGTTAAACTTGTTCGATGTAAAGCGCCACCCCAGGCACTAGTTTATGTTACGCTGTGAACCGATGTGATATCACTGATGAATGTCGGTATATAAAAACGTTAAATAAATAAATAAATAAATAAATTTATAAAATGCATCGTCTTGCATTGGAAATGGTTCACAAATTGAAACATGCGTGTGTACGTTTGAAGCAGAGCCGCACGTTACTTTATAAATTGAGTAGCTCCTGCCTAGCAGAACTCTCCAGGCTTCAACTTCTGCGTGCAAATACAATAAATTGCAGATGGGTTTGAAAGCTAGGCTCCCTGTATGCATTTGTGCCCACACCGGGTCACTTACCCGAGGATTTTCAAAGTGAATTTATGTGCCGTTGAGTTTGCTTTGAAGATACTCCGAGAGGTCTGTATATACGGTGTGACACGCAGACTTTACTGCTATGCGGGCTGTCTGAAAGTTTTCCTCTTATTGATCCAGTGCAAGCACATATACTTGGATGACTATAACCTTCAAAGAGTCTGCGGTGCTAGTAAACAATTTTCTGCAATGTCCTCAAATGATATCTTTTTTGGAGGAAATTTAAATATTATAAAAGACACTACAAATACAGTTTGATGGAACAGTCTTATTAATTGGGCAAAAACAAGGTCTATTTAAAATCAATCAACATTGCAACAGATTTATCAAATATTTAATGCTTTACTGCAGCAAGGAAAGTGATTTTGATGAAGTGGCTCGAAAAGAACACCCCAGACGTAAATGTTTGGATTAGTATTATTATGATTAATCTGCTAGAGATGGAAAGAATTGATTTGTGGGATTTCTTCATAGAAAAGAAAAAAGCTTTTGGTGGCAGTATGAAGCGGGTTTATAAACGGGTTACCTGGAGAAGCCAGACAAGTAATTCATTGCACTTTTTCTAATATTGTGTAGTAAGATTATTGGCTGACCCCGAGCACTAATTGGTAACATATTGAAAATGTATGTCACTGAAGGATAAGTGATTGCATGAATGATTGTCCTGGTGTGTTCTAGTGCTTAAGATTTTGCTGTTTTTGTTCTGGTTTATTATTAAAGCAAAATAGTTATCATACTACGGAACAAAAAGGTTTCATATCAAGAGATCCTGTGTGAGCAGAAAAATCACAGATCAGTATTGTTTTTTTTTATCCACGGATAAGCAGGATGAAATCAGTCCCACATGTGGATGATGCCATCCAAAGGCAGCGATGATGGGACATGCATTAGCTGTGCTAGAAAAGACTGGTGTGTTGCGCAGTTGGTGCCACATATGAGCACATACCATGAGGGCCCCTCCATCTCTCTTTTTCCGCGGAATGTTGGACATGTCCCAAATTGGCTTGGGCAATTGCTACATCAGTCTTTTACAGTTATGAGTCATAAATACAGCTCTTATATAGCTTTTCAACATTTGATGTCCAACGACAGAATTTTAATTCTAATAATCGGGTCACAATGTTCTGTATCCACAAACAGCGTATCGCCAACATATCCTCAGGCTTGGGTCTTTTAGGAGGGCAAATCTCCAGGTTGCCATCATGGAGTTGATTACATGGGCTCACTCAATCCATAAGCTTCAATGCCAGTGCCTAATGCTTATGTGAAGAGTTCTTATCCTTACCCTTGACCTATCTTGCTTATGCAGGGGAATAAACGTAGAGTTGCTGCCCTTGAAGTTGTTTTTCTTGGCCTCAAACTTGACTTTGAAGAGGAGGATGACTCCTTTTATGTCGAAAACATTGATGTCAATGTTTTCGATGTTGAATGCTTTAAAGGTATGGACAACAATGTCAATGCTAAACTAACAATAGTCTGTCATCATAGTTTTATGACTCTTAGAGACAGTTAGAACATTTAGAATGTTTAATATTATGGTCAATCACTAGGCAATAAATACATGGAGAAGTAGGTGTAGCAGCTGGGAGTGGCCACAGGTTGGGAAACAGCCAGAAGAACAAAAGGACGCCAAATTCTGGCTGTTTCCTCACAAACTGTTTATTTATAGTAAAAGAAAGTACAGCATAAAGGCTGCTTACCTCAGCAGTCTCTTGTATCAATTTAAATTCTCAACTATAAGAAGTCCTTGCATAGGCTGGCTTCCTGCCTTCTCCTTGGGGCCTGCTCAACCTTTCATAGACCCTGCCTTCTTATCCTGTGCTGAAGAAAACTTCCCTGGGACCAGAAACACCTTGTTGGGTTGGCTCTTAAAGAGAACCAGGCCAGATAGCTGTGGCCGGTCCTTTAAAGTGTTCTGAGGAAGTTTCCTATACACTCCCTCACAGAAGGATTGTACTTTAAGATGGGTGAGGTGAAGTAGGCTTGAGGAGGTTATACGTTTATTGTAATGATTTCTTTGTGCAATTATATTTTTTCTAATCTTCACTGCAGATCAATTGAGAAGATGAAAAATCAAGTCAAAATAAATACATAGCTACATAAATAAATATATTGTGATGGTCAGTGATATTTTCCTGCTACAAGCAGGACATCACTGGAACCCCATGGCTTTCTTTTCAGCCATGAATTGAAGTGCTGTTCTGTATCAACAAACAGCATACTACCAGCATATGCTTCACTTCAATTCTGGTCTTCAGGTTCCCTCAGTGGTTAGGAACTTTCCTCATAACATTTCTTTTTCAGGTCCTCTGCCTCAAGGGATTACATTCCAGATATATATATGTATATAAAATTGTTTGACTTGGCAGGCATTGGTTTCCCCACCATGGCTGAAAAGAAAGACATGGGGGTTCCAGTGATGTCCTGCCTGTAACAGGAAAGTATCTATCACTGACCACCACAATACATTTATTTATCTATGTATTTAGACTCCATGTCACCTTCCAGACTATTGTTAGTTCACTATTGACATCGATGTCCATAACTTCGAAGCATTCAACATCAAAACCATTGACATCAAAGACAATTGCTTTCATCTATTGATCCTTTGACCTCAAAGGAGCCATTCTCCTCTTCAAAATCAAGTTCAAGGTAAAAAAAAATCAACTTCAAGGGCAGCTACTTTCCGCTTACTCCCCTGCATAAGGAAGCAGGTGAAGTGTGCGAACAAGAGCTCTTGACATCAAGCATAGAGCTCTGGTATTAAAGCTTATGGATTGAGCAAGCCCATGACATCAATTCAATGATGTCAACCTGGAGATTTGCCCTCCTAAAAGACCCAAGCATGAGGATATGCTGGCGATACGCTGTTCTTTGGTACAGAACAATGTGATCCAATTATGGAAATTAGAATGATATTGTTGGACATCAAATGTTAAAAAGCTATAAGAGCTATTTTATGACTCATAACTCTAAAAGATTGATATGGCAATGCATCTCTTGGGGAGACCAAAGACCCTGATTTCAAAGGTCTTGGGTGTTTGCTTCCCAACCCACTAGGAGTGATGGTCTGGCCTTGTCTTTCCTTTTGTGTTTTAATCAGTGCTTGTAAAAGATGCCAGATTGATATCACAAGAAACCAAAGTTCTCCATTTACAGTATCCACAAAACACGTGTAATATGGGCAAAGGTAGTAAGCTTCTTCACATTGCCCTGCCAATGTACCTCTGAAGGGACCACCACTGAAGATGAGAGGATAATTTAGTCTCCATGCTTGTTCAGTCTTTGGCCTCTCTGCTGTCAACAGTGTTGCCAATTAGTGTCAAATTATGATGGTGGTTTTAGTGAGGTGGACACCTTTCACTGAACTAGGGTCACCAATTTAATTCACATAGGCCAGCTTTTTAGTTTCCTATTAACCTCAGCTGGATTTGAACTGGTGACCTAGAGGTGAAAGGCTCTGAAACACTGTTAGTCTGTCTTTCTATGATTACATGTATTAATTCCAGAGCTGCCAACTTGAATAGTTTCACTCTGTGATCATGAAACACAGTCGCACATGTGAGCCAGCAGCTTCTCACTGCCTTTGCTAAAGTTAGGGAAGCTCACCAGTATTCAATACAAGATGCGGATATGTTGCAATTTATTTCCAGATTTGGATATGACACATCATATTGTCCAATATGAAGTGCTGATTTTTCTACCGCAACATCTTGTTGCATGAGAAGACATGACGGTATGACTGTCACTAGAAACATTGCCAGACACAATGGCTCTGCACACAAGTGAGGGAGGGGATCACCTCTGATGATGAATCTGCCCTGCTGATAACGACGACTGTGCGAGAGTTTACCTCCACTGCTGGACTGATGGTGGTGGTGGTGGAGGCATTTATGTCCACCCCCTGGCCTGGCGCTTGCCTTAATTGCCCCTTTATGGTGGCCTTGATTGTCATTGCTGTTACGTTGTGGGAAAGCATTGGTAAGTGTGACCAATATAAAGGGAGAAGTGGGAAAAAATAGAGATCAACCAGCGCACCCACAAAAAGGGAAGGATTAACGGTGACAAAAGGAGAAAAAGACAGTCGAAGCAAGCACAAGACAGAGATGAAAGGGACTAGGCAATGGAGCTTTCAAGTACTACCAGTGTGGAGACAAAAATACCAAATATTCAGCAGCATGCCAGTGCCACTGAAGATACGCAACTGTCTCAAAGTTAGCTGGATACGCTTCCAGGCAGTCCTAAAGTCATCTGCCTAACAATGCTGAAAATCAGCATCTATCTGGCTAATTTAGCCAAATATATTAAGTGGCTCCATCCTGGAATACCCCTGCCCCACCCCAGAGATAGCTGGATAAAAAGTTATCCCGCTATCTTGGGCCGGTAAGCGTGACGGGATTTTTAAATTCTGTCATTTATCCAGCTACATATGAATTTAGCTGGACAAATGATGCTGAATATCAGGCTCAATGGTTTCCAGTCACCCTATGGCTCAGTAATTCAATGTAAGTATCCTAACTTTTTGGTCTTTGCAGTTTAAACTATGTCTCACTACTTGTCTAATCTTATTTTTCTAATCAGTTGGTCCCAATCTCTTTTTACCCCTTGTCTATCTTTTCTTATTCCTTTTTCAGGGTCTCTTTTATTCTGTTTCTTCTCTCTCCTCCTGTCTTCTTTCCTTCCTTCATACCCTCACACACAGGCTCTCTGTCACCCACTCTTGCATGGTCTCTCTCATGTACACACAGGCTCCCACTTTCATATGCTCTCTCTCACATGAAGGCTCTCACTCTCACATGCTTTCTCTCACATGCAAGCTCCCATATCCACACACACATGCAAGCTCTCACTCTTACATACTCTCATTCACACAAAGGTTCCCACTCCCACACACACACACATACACAGGCTCTCACCCTCACATGCTCTTACATGCAAGTTCCCATTCTCACAAACACACATACACACAGGCTCTCTCTCACATGATGTCTTCCCACACTGGCTCCCATTTCCCCTCAGACACACACAGACTTTAACTCTTTTCAGAAGGCGTTTGACAAAGTTCCTCATGAGAGGCTTCTAGGAAAAGTAAAAAGTCATGGGATAGGTGGTGATGTCCTTTCGTGGATTACAAACTGGCTAAAAGACAGGAAACAGAGAGTAGGATTAAATGGATATTTTTTCAGTGGGAGTGGGCAGTGGAGTGCCCCAGGGATCTGTATTGGGACCCGTACTTTTCAATATATTTATAAATGATCTGGAAAGGAATACGACGAGTGAGGTAATCAAATTTCATTTATTTATTTATTTATCAAGTTTTATATTCCGTCGTTCGGTTTCGCCATCACAATGGTTTTTGCAGATGATGCAAAATTATTCAGAGTAGCTAAATCACAAGCGGATTCTGATACATTACAGGAGGACCTTGTGAGACTGGAAAATTGAGCATCCAAATGGCAGATGAAATTTAATGTGGATAAGTGCAAGGTGATACATATAGGGAAAAATAACCCTTGCTGTAGTTAACACAATGTTAGGTTCCATATTAGGTGCTACTACCCAGGAAAGAGATCTAGGCATCATAGTGGATAACACATTGAAATCGTCGGTTCAGTGTGCTGCGGCAGTCAAAAAAGCAAACAAAATGTTAGGAATTATTAAAAAGGGAATGGTGAATAAAACATAAAATGTCATATTGGCTCTGTATTGCTCCATGGTGAGACTGCACCTTGAATATTGTGTACAATTCTGGTCCCCGCATCTCAAAAAAGATATAATTGTGATAGAGAAGGTGCAGAGCAGGGTGATCAAAATGATAAGGGGGATGGAACAGCTCCACTATGAGGAAAGGCTGAAGAGATTAGGGCTGTTCAGCTTGGAGAAGAGACGGCTGAGGGGGGATATGATAGAGGTGTTTAAAATCATGAGAGGTCTAGAACGGGTAAATGTGAATCAGTTATTTACTCTTTTGGATAAGAGAAGGACTAGGAGGCACTCCATGAAGTTAGCATGTGGCACATTTAACACTAATCGGAGAAAGTTCTTTTTTACTCAACGCACAATTAAACTCTGGAATTTGTTGCCAGGGGATGTGGTTAGTGCAGTTAGTGTAGCTGTGTTTAAAAAAGGATTGGATAAGTTCTTGGAGGAGAAGTCCATTACCTGCTGTTAATTAAGTTGACTTAGAAAATAGCCACTGCTATTACTAGCAACAGTAACATGGGATAGACTTAGCTTTTGGGAACTTGCCAGGTTCTTATGGCCTAGTTTGGCCTCTGTTGGAGACAGGATGCCGGGCTTGATGGACCCTTAGTCTGACCCAGTATGGCATGTTCTTATGATCTTATGTTCTTATGCTCTCTCACACACACAGACACTGTTTCCAGAGCTCAATTGAGCACTGAGTGAAAAAGAATTTTCTCCTATTAGTTTTAAATGTGCTACTTGCTAACTTCATGAAGTGCCCCCTAGTCCTTCTCTTATCTGAAAATAGTGAGCATGTCATCCTTAACTAGAAATGCAACCCTTGTACCATGTTTATCCATAAGGTAAATCATTTGAATGTCATTTGCGTAAATATATCTATGCAGCCCAAAACTCCAAATCAACCTACCAAGGGGATGCATGAATGTATTGAATAAAAGCAGAGACAATGAAGAGCCATATGGCACCCACATTCCAATCTTATTGTATGTAAAACTTGACCCTTTTGTAAACTCTGACATCCTACAATCCTTCAGGAAATAGGTAGCCTAATTCAAAGCCTCAGAGCCCAATCATGCTCTAACAAGATGGAACGAAACATCATGTAGAATGGCCTGGACCATGAGGGCTTGCACACACCATAGGCTTTGCGAAAATGACCCTCTTAGAGGTAAGTTTTCAAAGCCATTTACCTGGGTAGAAAGAATTTAATTGGATAAAGTGGCTTGTCAAAAGATTGCCACCTAAAAGTACACGTGCTCTTCCAGAGCGTAGCATGCATTTTTATCTGAGCTGGGTGGAGCCATTCCCAGAGGCGTTTTCAGACGTTATTTTCCCTCTCTCGGCTGCCCACACAAAAAAAAGCTGGTACAATGTACATGGCTGCTGTTAATGTACCCACTGCTTGCTTTGTTTCTCTTTGAAAATGAATGGGACGTACCCATTTTATTGATTGATTGATTGATTTAAAGCAGTTTGCATGCCGCTCAGGCAAAGTTCAAAGGGGTTCACATAAAAACGTACAGAAAAATCTTAAAAACAAAAAACAAGCAATGTGTTAAAACTTTCAAAAAGCCCCCCGTGACCTTTAGAGCTACACGGGCAATTTGTAACGTCTACCTTCGGGCTTCTGCATCTCTGGATCCAGCATCTTGGAGGACGAGAGGAGTGGAGATTCAGTCCGGCAGGCCCTCCCACACTGCCTGCCCATCTAGAGCTGGGATGCTGTTCTCACAGGGAAATACATTGGGGTGATGCAATGCACAAGAGAAAAACAGTACCAAAAAAAAATGTAGACAAGTGTGGAAGACAAATTTATATCCGGAGGCAGAGTGGAATGCCGTTTTTCCGTTCACTTCCAACTTGGAACATGCAGGGGAAACTCATTCCGTACTTGCCCTGGGACTCACCGCGCTGGCTCAGAAAGAAGCCAGGGATCAGTACACGTGTTTACATGGACACACCCACACACGCCCTGCATGCAAGCATGCAAAGAGAAACGTACACAGACATACCCCAGGTGAATCCATGCAGCCACCCAGAAACAAATGCGGGGAGACGTCCTCCACATGCAGGTGCTCGCAGAAGCACCATCTCCGCATCCATGCGTACGGATGCCTATGTCACAGAGACACACAAACCCAATCACACAGGCATTCTACCATACACTCAAACATATACAATATGCAGGCACCTCAAATCACAAGGAAACCCATGCAGAAGTAGTGAAACATGAATACCTACTGCCTGTCTATCAAAGCAAGGAGGGCAGTGAAATAAAGATAAAAAAAGAGAAGTGTCACTAGGGAAATGAATAATAAAATGGAAAAATGAGAAAAAACATCACAAAGGTACAGTAATACAGAGAAATATGTCTGTTGCATACCAGTTTCAGGGCATCCACATGGACTAAAAGTGTGAGTTATTAAATCTGGATCTATGCAGAGAACGTAAATGCATATAAGCCACACAGATACACCGAACCCAGAAACATGCATATCCATATAAACACAAGGTAAATAACCCAGCAGAAAGGTAGGCATCCCTCAGTATGCACATCCTTAAGTGCACACACAGAAGGGAAACAGATCTCTGGGTACACACATGGAACAGAAGCCCAGATGCAGGCGCTGGATACAGAGGAGATATAAACACACATAAACACAGGCAGACATGTTGCCCCCCCAACAGTCTCGCACACACACACAATATAAACACACACTCTGTGGGTGCCCCTGGCGAGGGCGAGCTCGGAGCAGGGCAGCAGGCAGTGTCTGATGAATTCCTGATGTGATGGAGAGGCAGAGAGGGGCGTGCCCTGCCTTCTCAGGAGCAGAGATAATGAGAGGGCACAAACGGCAGCCAAAGCAAACAGTCTGACAAGTTGAGAAGACAAATGGATTTATAGGCTGCTGTGGTTTGGAGCTGTAGGTAACATGTACAGTGATGTCTTTATCGCTTGCTGATTCCTCTGGGATTAGCAGAGGGATATAAGCCATTTACTCGGAGAGGGAGAGGAACAGCTAGAGGAAGAAAGAGAGACAAAGCGAGGAAAGAGGGAATAGAAAGGGAAAGGAAGCAAAACAAACAGGGCCAATGCAAGAGTGTTAGGTGCTCTGGGCAAACTTGAATCTTGCGCCTGTCCCCTTACACATACCTGTCGATTGATAGCAGCTCTGGCACAGCATCCCCTTCTCTCAACCCACTCAGCATTCACCTCATCCTCTGCCAAGTCCTGCATCACAGAGCCTAGCACCCATCCCCCTGCCAACATCTCTCTTTTCCCCCCAGCATCCTCCTCTTTCTCTCCCAGCTCAGCACCCCAGCATCACACCAACTGTTTTGCCCCCTTTTTGTGGTACCCAATATCTTCCCTCCACCCCACCTTCGCAGCACCCTCTCTCTCCCCAATCACCCAGCACCCTCTTTCCACTATTCTCCTACCCTCTGTCTTCTACCTCTCCACACCCACACACACCCTTCTTTCTTGTGGCGCCACGCCTTAAAAGTGGAGAAGGTGGCACCTACAGGCTTCCAGGGATTTTGCTGTCCACCAAAAGTTTGGCGCCCTAGGTGACTGTCTAGTTTGCTTAATGAAAGAACTGGCCCTGAAAACAGACAGCGAGGAACAAACAGAAAGTGAACACAGAAAGGGAATGTGTGTGAGAGAGAGGGGACAGGGTGAACACAGAAAGGGAATGTGAGAGAGAGAGAGGGGACAGGGTGAACACAGAAAGAGAATGTGTGTGAGAGAGAGGGGACAGGGTGAACACAGAAAGGGAATGTGAGAGAGAGAGAGGGGACAGGGTGAACACAGAAAGGGAATGTGTGTGAGAGAGAGGGGACAGGGTGAACACAGAAAGGGAATGTGAGAGAGAGAGAGGGGACAGGGTGAACACAGAAAGGGAATGTGAGAGAGAGAGAGGGGACAGGGTGAACACAGAAAGGGAATGTGTGTGTGAGAGAGGGGACAGGGTGAACACAGAAAGGGAAAGTGTGTGAGAGAGAGGGGACAGGGTGAACACAGAAAGGGAATGTGTGTGAGAGAGAGGGGACAGGGTGAACACAGAAAGGGAATGTGTGTGAGAGAGAGGGGACAGGGTGAACACAGAAAGGGAATGTGTGTGAGAGAGAGGGGACAGGGTGAACACAGAAAGGGAATGTGAGAGAGAGAGAGGGGACAGGGTGAACACAGAAAGGGAATGTGAGAGAGAGAGAGGGGACAGGGTGAACACAGAAAGGGAATGTGTGTGAGAGAGAGGGGACAGGGTGAACACAGAAAGGGAATGTGTGTGAGAGAGAGGGGACAGGGGTGAACACAGAAAGGGAATGTGTGTGAGAGAGAGGGGACAGGGTGAACACAGAAAGGGAATGTGTGTGAGAGAGAGGGGACAGGGTGAACACAGAAAGGGAATGTGTGTGAGAGAGAGGGGACAGGGCGAACACAGAAAGGGAATGTGAGAGAGAGGGGACAGGGTGAACACAGAAAGGGAATGTGAGAGAGAGAGAGGGGACAGGGTGAACACAGAAAGGGAATGTGTGTGAGAGAGAGGGGACAGGGTGAACACAGAAAGGGAATGTGAGAGAGAGAGAGGGGACAGGGTGAACACAGAAAGGGAATGTGTGTGAGAGAGAGGGGACAGGGCGAACACAGAAAGGGAATGTGAGAGAGAGAGAGGGGACAGGGTGAACACAGAAAGGGAATGTGAGAGAGAGAGAGGGGACAGGGTGAACACAGAAAGGGAATGTGTGTGAGAGAGAGGGGACAGGGTGAACACAGAAAGGGAATGTGTGTGAGAGAGAGGGGACAGGGTGAACACAGAAAGGGAATGTGTGTGAGAGAGAGAGGACAGGGTGAACACAGAAAGGGAATGTGAGAGAGAGAGAGGGGACAGGGTGAACACAGAAAGGGAATGTGTGTGAGAGAGAGGGGACAGGGTGAACACAGAAAGGGAATGTGTGTGAGAGAGAGGGGACAGGGTGAACACAGAAAGGGAATGTGTGTGAGAGAGAGGGGACAGGGCAAACACAGAAAGGGAATGTGAGAGAGAGAGAGAGAGGGGACAGGGTGAACACAGAAAGGGAATGTGTGTGAGAGAGAGGGGACAGGGTGAACACAGAAAGGGAATGTGAGAGAGAGAGAGGGGACAGGGTGAACACAGAAAGGGAATGTGAGAGAGAGAGAGGGGACAGGGCGAACACAGAAAGGGAATGTGAGAGAGAGAGAGGGGACAGGGCGAACACAGAAAGGGAATGTGTGTGAGAGAGAGAGGGGACAGGGCGAACACAGAAAGGGAATGTGTGAGAGAGAGAGAGAGGGGACAGGGTGAACACAGAAAGGGAATGTGTGTGAGAGAGAGGGGACAGGGTGAACACAGAAAGGGAATGTGTGTGAGAGAGAGGGGACAGGGTGAACACAGAAAGGGAATGTGTGTGAGAGAGAGGGGACAGGGTGAACACAGAAAGGGAATGTGAGAGAGAGAGAGGGGACAGGGCGAACACAGAAAGGGAATGTGTGTGAGAGAGAGAGGGGACAGGGCGAACACAGAAAGGGAATGTGTGTGAGAGAGAGGGGACAGGGTGAACACAGAAAGGGAATGTGTGTGAGAGAGAGGGGACAGGGTCAAAGAGAGGAGAAATATAGGTAAAAAGGGAACTAAAGAAAAGAGAGAGAGACAAAGTGAGAGTGAGATCGACCAAGATGCACTAACAGAGAGAGAGAGAGAGAGAAAGTAAGGAAGAATTGCTTGATGTAACGGATCGCCCCATTAACATCATTCAAAACCCTTGAGAACATGGTGGAGAGAAATGAAGTGTTGTGAAAGCACAGTAGAAATCCTTTCCTTGAATAGTCTCAGGAAGCTTTAGCAATGAGCCAGGGTATCACAGAGAAATTTGTCAATTCAGCTTTAGATGTTTGGGCCACCTTTCATGATTAGCAGCCTTCACCACGGTTATACGAGGGGATTTTTGGGTGCTCATCAAAAACCATATTTGCTGTGTGACACTATCAGGCTTTGCTTTACTTCTTAGCCCACTCACTAGCAATTCACCCTTCTCCTACACACTTTTCATTCATCTCCCTGAAGCCTCTACCCCCAAATACATTTACTACCACTCCGGGCAGAAGCAAATCCAGCCAGCTTTCCCGATCCTTAAACGGCACTCATTTTCTCTTTTATATGGGAAACTGAATTACCGTATTAAAGCCTCTGGTGTGGCCACATCTTGAGTACTGTGAGCAGCTCTGGTCATCCCCATCTCAAAAAGGATATCACGGAGTTAGAAAAGGCGGACAGAAGGGCAAGAGCTCCCTTATGAAGAAAGGCTAAACAGGTCAGGGCTCTTCGGCTGCAGAAAAGACGACTGAGGAAGGGATTATGATGATAAAGGTCTAGAAAATCACGAGTGGAACAGAATAGGTAAATAACACTAGGACTAGGGGGTCAGTCCTTTAAGGTACCAGGGAACAGTTTTAGAACAAACTGGAGAAAGTATTTTTTCACTTACAATCATGCCGAAAGAAAGGTCATCCCAGACCCCACAGCCAGGTCAACCTGAGGACCCCGCAGCCAGGATATCCACAATGAATACACATGAGAGCAATCTGCATACCATGGAGAGGCAGAATATGCAAACTGATCTCATGCATATTCATTGCGGATATCTTGAAAACCCAACTGGCTGTGGGGCCTCCAGGTCAGGTTATTAGCCAGGTGACTCGGGGAGATCCCACCACGTTTCATAGCAAGTGAGCGGTTGGAAACGGAATCTGCTTTCAGGGATTTGCCAGTGTTGCAGACAGGATGCTGGGCTCGACGGACCTTTGCTTTAACCCAGCATGCCAATTTCTTATATTCTTTTCCTTCCGTTAAAAGCCATTGTTGCTGGCCTTGGATGCATTTTTATTTTTCTTTTATACTAATCCAGGACACTGGAAAGCAAGCCAAAAAGACTCAGAAAAAAATGTTTTTAAAAATTCTTGTGTTGGTCCAGTTTTTCACTGCTTTTAAGGAAACAGTCCCTGGCATCATCACCACAGCCCTGCACTTCAGCAGTCCCATTCACGTTCCCTGTCTTTCCACATTCACTAACTAAACCCCCCCTCCCTCCCCATCCCAATTCATTGGGAAACAAATAAGCAGAGGGGTAACTCGCTGATGCTGGGTGGAGAGTTATAAAATAGGGGGGGAAACTGCAAAGCTACAAATTAAGGCTCATACACTATGCTGTATTAATGTATTTTAACTCATACGATGGAAACTACTTTAGGTCCCCTTGAGAGCGAATATGGAAGCACATAAGCCTAGAAATAGAATGGAATGGCACCATAGCCAAGAGGCTGGGTCACATTGATGTGGAAACCCAAAAAAGCAGGTGGAAGTGGTGCACAGAAATGGACTGTGTGTCTCTGTGGTGGCGAGACTTGAACCTGCCCACTTACTAATATGACTGGGACAGACCTTTCCCCTGGAACTGGATCTGTGATAAGATTGGGGAGTAGAACCATCCAACTTGCCCTTGATACTATATTTGTTGCTATATGTCCAACAGAAATGGACTGTGTTCCTCTGTAGCAGTGAGGCTTAGCTTTGCCCTCCTGTATTTCATCTGAAGGGACCTAACGCCAGTGGTGGGCCACGGCAGTGGGTCATCCGAAACAGGTGTATCAAAGGGGTATGCCCGATTGAGGAGCCTTGAAGGGCCCAAAGCCCCAGAACCTTGGTCCTTTGAGGACTGGGGGTATTTGGGGGTAACTGGTATACTATGATTGGTCTGTTTTGGCCAGGTTTCTGTGTGATGAGACCCACAGGAGGAGAGTTTATACCTGTGGGGATGCTTCTTAGGCAGCTATTGTTAGGGGTGTTGTAGTTTTTAGATATCATTTCTCCCCTTGTTTCAGGCCATCATATGCTGGAGCAAACTAGGTGTGATAGAGAGGGGGAACAATAGTTTACCCAAGGCCAAATCCATTACAGGAGGCCAGTGGGGAAACCCTAAGAAAGCATTCAGGGGCTCCGAAATTTGGTCCCTGCAGATATGATCTATGAGATTTCTCTGGTACTAGGATTAGGGTGGTATTTAGAGTTGTCCATAAGTAGTGATTTGGTATAAAGGGCAGGAATCAACATCTAGTTACACTGCCTATATGAGAGGAAAAAGAAATTCCAATGCAATATGGAGATCTGCCCAAACAACTTAGGTTTTATGGAGTAGACTAAAGATTTTTGTCACCAATCTAGGAGGATAGGAATATTTCTGTGGCTAATAGCCTAGTTCAAGTTTTAGTTGCATGCTGAATAATGTAGGCAATTCTTATGTTCTTATGATAGAGGAGTCTAGAGCTGCTGATATCTCTTCAGGGTTTGGGCGGGGGAGAGGGAGAAAGAGGTATGTTAAAGCCATCTAGATTTGAACTCATTTTCAGTCACTACCTAGCCAGCTTACCAGCTTATACTCAGAGACTCAGGGGAAGAGCTCAGTAACCCTCAATCCAGTGGGAGTACCGAAAGAAGAGGATCATCTTGCTGGTGGCTGAAGAGGATAGGTGAGTATTACTTTGGGAAGTTTTATAACTTAAAACGTTTTGGGGAGAGGTAAACTATTGGGGTATGATCTTTAGTATGTGTGTGTATGTGTTTGTTATAAAAAGCAAGCCAAAAGGCAGGAAATAGCTTAGAATTTGTGTGTTTGTTATGAAAAGCAAGCCAAAAGGTAGAAAATACTTAGACTTTGTAAGTTTGTTATAAAAAACAAGCCAAAAGGTAGGTAATAGCTTAGGGTTTGTGTTTTTCTTTCCTTTCCTCCCACCCCTCTCTCACACACCCCAGCACATCCTATGATTTATGGGTATGAGATACTTTCACATTAAAATTCAATCATCCTTTTATCTAAAACACAGGATTGCTCTAGCCCTTATCAAGAGTTTAATTATCCCATTGCAGTTCACTACCAGATTAATAGTGAATATATCAATACATTTACAGGATTCTTATTTATACATTCCTACTCCCTTAGCAACCTAAACTTAAATAAGAACTCAACAAAATTAGGATGAAGGCAGCAATCCAGCAGCAAGAGGGGGGGGGGGGGGGGGGCTTCCAGTCTTCTGCATCAAGTGTCACATGTATGATTTTTTACCTGCTGATGAGAGGTTGTATGTGTTCACCAGGTGCAGAACAGGTCTTGGCTCTCTGGAGGCTAGAGTGTCAGACAGAGAGGGATACAGTTGAGACCTTCAGGGACATAGTAGCCAAGTCCCAACTCCAGTTGGGCAGCCCTGGTGCTGCCTTGGAGGAAGGTCTCCTAGTCACAGAACATCAACCTGGTGCAGCAGGAAATGATCCTGCGGGAAGGACCTACTCTCCAGGTGATGCCTTGTCCTCTAGCACCAAGGATGTGTCTCCCAGGGTTAGTGCCTAGGAAGGAAGAGTTAAGTTGGCCATCATAGCTGGTGATTTGATTATTAGGAATGTAGAGAGCTGGATGGCTGGTTGGCATGAGGAACATGTCCTAACATGCCTGCCTGATGCAAAGGTGCTGAACTTCATGCATCACCTAGATAGGATTTTAGACAGTGCTGGGAAGAAGCCGACTGTCATGGTACATGTGGGCACCAACGAGATAGGAAAATGTGGAAGGGAGGTTGTGGAAGCCAAATTTAGGCTTTTAGATAGAAAGTCGAAATCCAGAACCTCCAAGTAGCAATCTCTGAAATGCCCCATTACATGCATCAGTCCCCAGAGGCAGGTAGAGTTCCGGAGTCTTAGTGCGTGGATGAGACGATGGTGCAAGGAAAAGGGATTCAGATTTGTAAGGAACTGGGGAAACTTTTGGGGAAGGATGAGTCTTTTCTGAAGGGACAAGCTCCACCTTAACCAGGGTGGAATCAGGCTACTGGTGCTAACCTTTAAAAAGGAGATAGAGCAGCTTTTAAACTAGAACAATGGGGAAAGCTTATATCGCTCAGCAGCACATGGTTTGGACAGAGGTATCTTTGGAGGATACTAATGAAGCAAGAGATTTAGGGCATTCCAACAGAGATGTTCCAATAAAAGCAAAAGTAGTCCATGTGCCCATAAATAAAGAATCGCCTGAGATAAAAGATTCTAAATTATCCCTGTCAACTGAAAAGCAGGTTGTTATTGTTAATACAAACAAAAGCACACTTTGAAATGTCTGTATGCCAATGCCAGAAGTCTAAGAAGTAAGAGTGTATAGCAGTGAATGATGAGATAGACTTAACTGGCATCTAGTTACACTTGATAGATATATCTAGATAGACATGTAAATGGTTTAACCTTATTAACTATGCTATTCCTTTAATCACAATGTTCTTTGTAAACCTACATTATATAACCACTATGTTCCTTGTAAACCGATACGATGTGCAAACGGTAATCGGTATATAAAAACCACTAAATAAAATAATAATAAATGGTGGAAGGAGGATAACCAATGGGACAATGCTATACCAGGGTATAAATTACATCACAATAAGGAGGAACAACTTGGTGGGGAGGTGGCGATCCTGCAAGAGACTAAATGCACAATAGAATTTTTATGGGTAGAAATCCCATGTGTGTTGGGGAAAGAGTATAGTGATAGGAGTATACTACCGTCCAATTGGCTAAATGATAAGATGGACGATGAGATGATAAGAGAAATTAGGGAAGCTAATCAACTTGGTAGTGCAGTAATAATGGAAGATTTCAATTACCCAATATTGACTGGGTAAATGTAACATCAGGACATGCTAGAGAGATAAAGTTTCTAGAGGGAATAAAAGACAGTTTTATGGAGCAATTGGTTCAGGAACTGACAAGAGAAGGAGCTATTTTAGATCTAATTCTTAGTGGAAAACAGGATTTGGTGAGAGAGAGGTATTGGTGTTGGGGCCGCTTGCCAATAATGATCATTTTAATTTAAATTTTAATTAATGATTGGAAGGGGGTAATAAGTAAATTCATGGCTTTAGCTCTAAACTTTCAAAAGGAAAACTGATAAAATGAGAAAAATAATTAGTAAAAACCTGAAAGGAGCAGTTACAAAGGTTAAGAGTGTAAAACAGCCATGGACAAATTAAAAAATATAATCTTAGGCCAGATGAATTCCACATATTAAGAAAGGTGGAAGGAAGCCCAAACAATTGCCCATATGGTTAAAAGGGGAGGTGAAAAAGGCTATTTTAATCAGATGAAATATAATGTGGACAAGTGCTAAGTGATGCATATAAGGAAAAAATAACCCATGGTGTAGTTACACAATGTTAGGTTCAATATTAGGAAAAAGAACCGAGTGTCATAGTTGATATTACATTGAAATTGTGGGCTCAGTGTGCTATGGCAGTCAAAAAAGCAAACAGAACGTTAGGAATTATTAAGAAGGGAATGGCAAATAAATCGGAAAATGTCACAATGCCTCTGAATCGCTCCATGGTGAGACCGCACCTTGAATACTGTGTACAATTCTGGTCGCCGCATCTCAAAAAAGATATAATTGTGATGGAGAAGGTACAGAGAAGGACAACCAAAATGATAAGGGGAATGGAACAGCTCCCCTATGAGGAAAGGCTAAAGAGGTTAGGGCTGATGAGACAGCTGAGAGGGGTATGATAGAGGTCTACAATCCCATGAAAGGACTTGAATGGGTAAATGTGAATCAGTTATTTACTCTTTCGGATAATACAAAGACTAGGGGGCACTCCATGAAGTTAGCAAGTAGCACCATTTAAAACAAATCAGAGAATTTCTTTTACACTCAACGCACAATGAAGCTGTAGAATTCATTGCTAAGGATACGATTAAGAAGTTAGTGTAGCTGGATTTAATAAAGGTTTGGAGAAGTTCCTGGAGAAGTTCATAAACTGCTATTAATCAATAGGGAATAGCCACTGCTTGTTTGCAGGCATTAGTAGCTTGGGATTTATTTAATGTTTGGATACTTGCCAGGCACTTGTGACTTGGATTGGCCACTGTTGGACACAGGATACTGGGCTTGATGGACCCTTGGTTTGACTTAATGTGGCATATCTTATGTTTAGAGATGCGGACATTTTATAACATGCACACACATATAAAATAGGCTAGGCGCACGTATGTGTGTGCCTACTTCTAAACTTGTATGTGCCGAGCAGCATAAATTGGCTTACGGACGTGCAACTGCCTGTATTTTAAAATAGATGCAAGTCCATCACCAGTTTTACCAGTTTATTCACCAGTTTGCCCAGTGTTCTCCTAAGTCCTCCCAAACCCCTAGGCTATACAGCCTGCACTCCCCCCAGTAACCCCCAAACCCCTCACAGATACCGGTAGATTTTTTAAAATGGCACCTCCTCCATAGCAGAAATAAAGTTACACCGCACTGGGTGCACACCCAGGCACATAGGGACTTGCATGCACATCTCTTGGCCCTGCTCCAGAACACCCAAGCCTCGCCACACCACACCCCTTTTTCTTCCTTACGCGAGATGTGGGCGCATGGACCCTGGCCCGCTTTATAAAATAGGGTGGACACCTGCTAGTGTTAGATGGGCACCCATCTCCTGATTTCAGCGCGCGCCCAGCTTTTAAAATTCACCTAAAAAACGTGCAGCATGGCTGGATATGTTGGGGGATGCCTGCAGGCCAGAAACATTGCCCCCTTTATTCAAAAAGCTCAGCTAAATTAGTGGAGCCAGCTATGACTTTTCAGCCCTGAAACCTGGGTCACAGCACACTCAGCTCACCTAAGACACATCCAACATGAGGAGATGGTCATAGGGAGGGTTATTTTCTCACTGTGTAATTTTTACCTGCACAAATCCAAGCTTTATGCACACAAATAACTTCAAATGACCCCATAAAATGCAAATAACTTTAATTCTCTGCAGCATAATGAGAACGCTAGTAAGAAAATAGATTCAGCAGAACCCAGAGAGAAAGAATTATATCTGTGTTATACAGCTATAGATGGACAGAACTGGCAGGTTCCTTCTGCTCCTTCGTATTTCCAGCTTGGTTGGAACCGGGAGTTGCCATGAGCCTTCATTCCTCCCCCCACCAGCATTTTAGTTTACCTCCCAACTTACTTTTAGCCTGCTCATTGCAATGACAGACCTCTAGATGGAAGATTTCATAATCCAATCACCCTAACAGTTCTTCCTTAATCTTAAATTAAATTTCCCTACTTGTAGCTTCAAAGTGTGTCCTCTTGTCTGTTCCATATTACTCAAATATAAACATAATGTCTGATCCACATGCAGACCTTTTAAGTATACACACACAGTAATCATTTTACCTTACTTTCCTACTCTCCGAGGTAAACATTCCGAGCTTTTTCGTCTCCATATGGTAAATGTTCCATTACCCTGCATCTTATTGTTTAAAAACAGTAAGAGTGAGGGACTGAGATTTAGGACTGCATAGGACTTCTAATGCTGTATGATGTTGAAACTGATAAATCGTAACCCGTTTTGAGAGGAAGCTATAAGGCAAGATGTCAAATATTGAAATAAAGAAATACTCTGATTTGCAAAAGTGAGAGGGAGATTGGAAATTGGGAACTTGGAGCAGGGAGAGTTTCTCATTCTGGCTCTTTCCCTAGCTAGAGGGGTAAGAGTTTATCTCTCTACTTTGGATATAGGGCTTGATGTATTAAATAGTATTTTCCCATTATAAGAACAATTCTCCATGGATAAGCATGACAAATCCAGCCCCACAAGTGGGTGATGTGCATTTTACAATGACAATGTCTTTCTTAACATTCGTGAGTGTTCCCATTCTGCCACTGCCACCTGAGTTTCCTCAGTCTGACATTCAGGATAACTTTACACAGCATATCAGTGATGCAGAGGAATGCATAAAGCATTTAATAAGCCAGTTTATAATGTTTTTTATGACATCATGATCCTCAGCTATATCTATAGGGTCAAGAAGACTAGCATGGCTGAAGGTATGGGAGGATGTACATGACAGTCTCGTAAAATTTGTTTGGAGGAAAAGTTATAGAAGCAGTAGATATGATTAAAGAGCCTTGCTCAACTTTTTCTTGCTCAACTTTTTTCTTGCTCAACTTTTTCTGCACTTTTGTTAAATGGTAAAGTTTCACCCCTGTTTCTTGTGAACCAGCATGATGGGACCACCGTCTTGAATGTTGGTATATAAAAAACTTAAATAAATAAAAATAAATAAATAAAAACTTTGCAAATGCTAACATTGGCCAATATGAAACCAACTTCACAGAAACGGTTCCAATATATTACTACCGCCATAGAAAGTATCAACCCTACTCATATTACAGAGAAAAATCACAGATGCAACAGCAAACGTAGCAGCAGCAACGGCAAGCAAGAGCCCATCCAAAGGAACAAAATTCGGAGATCCATACAACAACCCATATAAAATTGTGGTCCTCACTTTTGACAATCCCTAATATTCCAGCAATCTTCCTCTGCAGACACTTCTTAGAGACAACTGGCTAATATTGAACAGATACATGCAAGCGAACGACACAGCAAGCCACTTAAGAACATAAGAACATAATACACACTCACCACTTGTTAGGTTTCCTAATTAACTTCCAAAAAGCCCATCTAATTCCAATGCATCAACTGGAATTCATAGGAACTTCCTTGAATACACAGAAAAAAAGGAAAACCTTTCTTCTGATACAAGAAGGTTAAATCTGATCTATCTAGTTCGCTATTTTTCCATCTAATCATCAGTTTCAGACAGGACTTTCATATGACCTGTCACATGACCTATTACTAGGTCATGTGACAGCAACTGTTCATGTGCTTCCTCTTACACGTTTACACATGAGGTAAGCACAGTGGTCTTTGAGTCTTTGCTTGAACTAGAATCCTCAATGTCTTTTAGAATAAAGACTGCCAAATCACTCACTCACTGAATCCATTCTCCATTCCAAGGAACAAGCATCTTCTTTATGCTTTTCCATCTATTCCTCTCATATCAAATAGCATTGTAAAACTGAGAAAAAAGGGACGGATGATCCTCATTTCTGCTTTTTGGCCAATATAAGTTTGGTTTCTATAGCTTCAAAGGTTAGCCTTGGCTCCCCCAATATGTCTCCAAATATTTTCAACATTGTTAACTCAGAACAACATATCACTTCTTCATCCCAACTTCAATCCCTGGTCCTGACACTTTGGATACTAAAAGCAGAATAATGCAAACAATGCCTTTTTTCCTCTAAGATAAGAGAAGTTATCTTAGCAGCATGAAAAACATCTACTAGATATTCTTATAACTTTAAATGGAAAAGATTTCCTATTTAACATGCTAACCACAACACGGGTCCATTTGGCTGTTCTACTTCCGCCTTGCTTTAATACCTTCTTAGCCTCTTGGAATCAGGCATGAAATCAAACTTAAGTACTATTGCTGCATATCATAACCACTTGGAAGATCTTCCATTTTTTCACCAACCTCTAGAAACAAGGTTTATCAAAAGGTAAATATCAACATCTGCTCCTCCAATTAGAGACCCTCCTCCTCAGTGGGACCTCAATATTCTTCTCTCTGGTTTAATGAATTCACCTTTTGGGGCACAGGCAATACTGTGTGCAATGGCTAGCGCACAGTTTAACATGTGTTTGGATACTGATTTTGGACACCCGGCCATAACACCAATGCAATGCGGGGATTAGCACGTACAAAACGCGCATCCAAACTGACATGTAGCTAATAGCGCTCATCAAATGTAAATTCCATTAGATGAGGCTATTAGCTAATCCCTATGATACAAAATATTTCCCACATGGCCAATGCACCCATTGCAATGCGTAAATTTTGCACCAGCCCGGTGCTGGTGTAAAGATATGCCACGCTCAAGAGTGCATTGAAAAAAAAGAAAAATACTACTTTCTGTGATTCCTCCTAATAGTATCATAGCAATACTAAGTAGGAGAAATCAAATAAAGCAGATTTAGTTTAAAAAAAAGTTTTTGGAAAAAAAAATTCTGGACACCTAATAGACACACACAAAATACACAGTCCAGGCTGTGATTCTTGTGCGAGTCTATGCTGGTAGTGGGAGAAAATGGTCACTTATAGATTGAGCATCCGTTTTCCCAACCTGCTTGATGGCCACCTCTCCTATGCACCTGATGCCGAGGAGACACTAGGGATGCACACATTTTCCCTAGCACCTCCTTTTTTGTGTGACCCCCTAATTTAAATATTGGATTGCATGCCCAGGAGAGGTAGCTGGGCATGCATTATGAAAACAGGCACTCAACCCGAGCGCCCATTTTCTGCAAACAAATATTGCATTGGCCCCTTCGAGCTTCTTGCAAAAGTAGATCTCAAATTTCTATCTTGAAAAATATTATTCCAAATAGTATAACACGCAGAGCTTCAGAGGCCCTAGCAATTAAGGGTTCTTACACACAGATTTTTAAAGATAGTCTTGAGAACACACCTTGAGTTTTGACCAAAAGTAGTGTCCTAATTCTATTTAAATCAGTCCATCAATCTTCCAACGATCTTTCCAAACCCTCAATCCAGCAAAATGGAAGAGACTCTTCACACCTTGGATTGTAGAAGAACTTTGCTGTTTTATTTGGAGCGATCCAAAGCTTTCAGGAAATCTCCTCAACTATTTATCTCTTATGATACAGCTAAACAAGGTATCCCACCATGAACTTAGAAGGATGTGAGTTATAAATATTTAGAATAAGTAAATAAGGTTTACCGGTTAAAAAGCAAACTTTATCTCCATGGCTTTCAGACTGCATTCCATACTGTTACATTCTTTCCGGAAAGCATCTTATGGCCAAAAGTTAACGCCCACCAAGTCAGGTCAACTTCAGCTTCGATAGCTTATCTCTGTTCAGTTTCAGTTCAAAATATCTATGAAGTGGCCACTTGGTCCACTATACATATTTTTTTACCAAATGGCCTAAGAATTCCCCTCCTCTTCCATAGAGTGGGCATTTTTAGCCAGGTTAAAAAGGAGCTTTCCTATGGTCATGTGCTAGTCGGGGGAGGAAATCAGCCCACCGATATTGCACTTGCAAATGTCCGCATCCTCTTTTACCCCCATTTGGATGCCTGCACAAACAGCAGATGCATGGCATGGACACTTTTAATCCCGTAGTGTCTCTTAATTTTCATTGCCTGAAAATTGAGATGCTAGTCCTTTTAAAAATCAAACATATGGATACCTATGAATGGGTGTTTGCTTTGAAGTATGAAAAATCTTCATTCCATTGGACTATCCAATCACAACTGCACCATTATCTAATGGCACACAGCCGTGGAAGTCCAGGGCATTATTGCAACAATGCAAAGATAAGTGGCTCTCTTTTGGAACTGATTTTAATTGCAAAGATAGCATTTAAGTCACTCCATGTTAAGTCAAAGTCAAAGATAGCATTTAAGTCACTCGCATGTTAAGTCAAAGTCAAAGATAGCATTTAAGTCACTCGCATATTAAGTCACTCCAATGTTATATGTAAACCGAAATGATTAGCAACATTGTTGCTAGAATTTCGGTATATAAAAAAATGTTAAATAAATAAATAAATAAATTTTAAAAAAGGAGGCATTTTTGGATATTACAGATTTCAACAAAACTAGTATATGATTCAATCGAGTGCTGTTATCCAACCAATCTATGGTGGAACAAGCACATATTATGATACCAGAAATGATAACGTGAAGTGTCTTAGGTCAGGATTCATCATTCTTTGCAGGTGGCGCTATTCGGAGTGCTACTGCCAACGATAATGTTAGTAACATTATCGCCGGCAGCAAAGACAGTGACGACTCCGCCCCTCCCCGCCTCGACTCCTCCCCTCTCCCCTAATTTGCGATAAGCCTTTGATAAATGACCCTCTTAGCTTGTTCTGCAGTTCCTGAGTTGTATGGGTGCATTGTGTTTGAAAGACCCTGTGAGGTCAACCTTCAGCCACTATCCAGCCGGATAGAAATGGTTATCCATGCTGCTGAATATACCCAGCTATCTAACAGTTAGCAGGATATGTTTATCTGGATAACTTCAGACAGGTCTAACTTATCTGGCTAAGTCAGCCGGATAAGTAGCTCCATCCCAGAATGCACCCATCCTGTACCTCACTTAAGGACTATTCATCAAGGTATTTTCCTATAGACACCGCATGGGTGAAAAGCCTTAGTGAATCAGGCAGTTAACCAGTTAACTAATTTGTTGGCTAGATTGTTATCTATAGTAGCTAAGTGGCGGCCGCTCAATGCATTTGAATATTGAAATGGCGCCACTTGGCCAGATAAGTTTGAACTTAGATCTAAGTGGTGCTGAATATCAACCTTTGTGTTTTTGTGAATCACATCTCTGTGTTAACATAGCATTTTGGGTTGCAATTTGTATGAAAGAGGCTGTATCTTTGTAAGTTCAGAAAGCGCATGGGGATGTAGTTTGTATGAAAGGTATTGCCTTTGTTTCTGTAGAGGCTTTTAGTTTCATGAAGTGATTTGATGGCTGGAACACATTAATGAGAGCCGGCTTTTAAAATTTGGATAGCGGAGTGGTATTTTAGAAGTGTAGCATACATTTCTTTTTTTTCTGCCTTCAGAATTTTCCAGGCAAGCTATCAGATTGCAGGGGATCACTGACAGTTTGTGATGACTAAGAAACATTGGCTAGTGTTTCAGTAAGCAGAATGCCAGTCTCCATCAGAGCTGAGGGATCTGACATGGGCTCGCACGCGCACATGGACCCTACATTCTCCCTCCTTGTTTTCAGTCTCTCTGTTCCCGCTTCAATCTCTCTTCTCTTTCTGCTTCTTCTTTTCTTTGGTTAGTCTCATCCCTTGTCATATTTTGTAGTCCCCCATATTTCTCAGTCTCTTTCCCGTTTCCTCTCTGTGACTGGGAATGGAAGAGACAGATATGATGAAAGTGCAAGGAAAAACATCAGGCAGAAAGGAAAACAGGTAACATTAGTGAGAGAGAGAGAGAGAGAGAGTATGTGAGTGTGCGAAAGAGAGAGAATAAAAGAAATAGTAACATACAGGGGTATATGCTAGGTCAGGACTTAGCCAGAGAGACTGTGGGATTTAAAAATCCTGCCCTGCTGACCACCTCTGATATATGTGGGGAAGTGGTTGGATAAAACTTACCCAGATAAATCAGTGGCGTTCCAGGGTAGGGCTAATTTACTCAAATGACTTGGCTGGATAATGCCAATGTTTAGTGCTTTCTGGCAAAGTCATGCTGAAGGGCTCCTCTAAAGTTAGCCGGATAAAGTTTCCTGGATAAATTTGTATTTGGCTGGCTGTGACTTTGCCGCTGAATATTTAATTGAACTTAACAGTGAAAGCTCATCCTGTTAACTAACCCAGACAGCCTGTGGCTGAATACGGATCTCAAAGATTGCTAAGTACCTCAGTATAGCACTCTACATTTTGGGCTGGAAATAGACATCTAAAATGTAGGAACCTAAAATGGAGAAACCTAAATTTAGGGCAGCTATTACTTTACCAAAGGTTAGGCACCCGGCACTGAAAATCAGCATTAAGCACCTAACTTCATTCTCCTGACCTCGCTCTGCCCCAGCCTTGTCCACTTTTAAGGTGCCTAAAATGTAATAATTTAGTCAAAAATAGGCCCCTAAATTTAGATGCTCGGCAATGCAAAATGTTTAGGTGTATCTAGACACCCAACTGTTAAAGCTGGGTGCCTCGATCTTTTGAATATCAGCTTCATCATAACACAGTAGATAACGGCAGGAAAAGACTAATTGCACCACCAGTCTGTCCAAACTGCTAAGGCTACAGCCATAGAATGTGACCGCCTACAAGATATCTCTTACTTGCCTGGGACGGTCTTGGGTAGAAGAGCATACGAGATCCACACTTAGTTCCCTTCAGCACCCCACCTTTCCCAAGTGTAAGCACAATAATAATGTAAACAGCCAGCAATTCTAGCATGGACACCTCCCAAATAACCAGCCTCCGAGGTTCCCTGCATAACCTGCCAAACAGACTCCCCTATGTAAGGGAGACCTGGCTACAATGTGTCAGTCGCAAGGACAATTAGACATCGAAGGAGACTGAGACAGACAGAGACCAAGTCAAGGTGGCAACAGGTCATGGTATATGGTGCTGAATGTGCCCTTGGTACTGACTGCATTACATGAAGCATCCAGTAGAAATATCTGCCTATCTTGCTTCTTAATACTTTGCTAGTACGTGTTCTTGTAATACTTTGAACGATTTGAACTGAACTAAAAGAGAAAATAAGAGAGGGAGAGGGAGAATGAGAAAGGCAGAGAGGAAGAAAAAGTGGTAAAGAGAAAAATGTAGTGATAGGAAGGAGAATGAGGAAACAGCAGTGTTACCAACAAATGGCAAGATGATCCCTACTACGGGAAGAGAGTAGAACCACTGATATGGATTTTTTTTTTTAGACTAGCCCATTTCAGAAAGCTGCAGCTCTTGAAATCACCTTCTTCCTCCCACTTTTATTCCTGCCAATGCAATGGATGCTTGAGAAGAGTCATTCATTACTAGTCAGGTACATGTCACATAAAAGAAGATGGAGACAGAAGGTCTGCATGGTCATTTTCTTGGTTCCCAGTTAATTCATCTGATGTTCTGGTTTATTTTGCAAACAGGATTGTTCTAGAAAACTCACTGGTGGTTTTGGATCCTTTATTATAGTAGGCACTATCCGTCTGTTACTGTGGCCAGTTCTGGAAGCAATACTTCTGTAAGGACACAGACACAGCAGCATCAGTCCAGGGAAGGCCTACTAAAGTGGTACAGAATCTTCACTAAAAGCCCTATGAAATAAGCCTTAAAGACCTAAATATGTATATACTTGAGGAAGAGACAAAAAGAAGCAATATGACAGAGTCATTCAAATACCTCAAAGTCTAAATATTGCTCAATAAGCAACTATTTTAGTCAATGGAAAGGAAATTGTAGAATAAGAAGCTCAAAGGAGATAGGAGTACATAAGACAATATTTATTCACAGAACAGGTAGCAGATGCCAACAGTAACAGATTTCAAGAAGGTATGGATTAAGTACAGAGAAGTGCAATGTTAAGGGAAAGCCAGAGATCAACTGTCTTCTATGGCTCTGCAAAAGGAAGCAAACCGGACAGACTAGATGGGGACCATATATTCAATATCTCCCATCATATTCTGTGTTTTTCTGTCACTTGTGATAAAATATATGGGAAGAAGGTGACAGTGAAAGAAAAGGGAGAGAGCAGGATATATAATGATGAGGATAGACTTAAAGATAGAGGAGATATGATAGAGACATCCAAATATCTAGAAGGTTTCAATGGGAAGGAGGCTCTAGAACGAGGGGTCATGGGATGAGGGTGAAAAGAGTAGACTCAGGAATAATCGTAGGAAATATTTCTCTATAGAGAGGGTGGTTCTTGCATGGAACAGCCTCCCAGTGGAGACAAAAACGGTATCTGAATTCAGGAAAGCATGGAGTAAACACGAATCCTTGAGGAAGTGATGAGAATTGTAAGGGCTACAAAAATTGGATGGATGAGCAGACTAGATGGGCCATATAGTCTTTTTCTGCTGTCATGTTTCTATGTTTTATAATGGAAATAAGAGGTAAGAACACCTCCAAGCTGTCAGCTGTACAAGCCTGACTACCTGTAGGTGGTCACTTCTTATCCTTTTTGTCCTTAGCTGACTAGCCAAGTTGCCCTGCCACTCATGCTCAGCTACTTGCCATCTGCCCCCATTTATACCCACGAGTGTACCAAAGCACTTCTGCCACATCATGCTGTTTGATTTGACAACTTTCCCTGCTAGCTCAATGCAGCCATCTCACCACTTTGCATAAGTCAGCTTTTGATATCTCCTCTTTTTGACTTTCTACTATTCCGGGTACACAGACATCTGCATTTCCATACCTAAACCAGCACCCAGAAGCTCCTCTCCTCCATTTCTTTCATCCTTTCTCTCCGCTTCTCTCCTCTTACCATAATCCCTCTGAACTTGCCTGAAGCACGTTTGAATTGCATCACTGTTTTGGATAGTAATACCTTTTCTGATATGCTAGTTAAGGAATTCTCTAACCTAGCAATAAAGAAGCATTTCCTCATAGTTCCTGTGAGCCTCTCTTCCTCCAGCTTCATATCATGACCCCTTGACCTTGGGTTTCTTTTTCTATAAAAAAAAAAACATGCTACCTTGTACTTTACTGAAGTATAAAAAAAGAGGGAAAGAAAGAGATGAAAGTGAGAGAGTGAAATAGGAAGGAGAACACAACAAAGGAAAAGGAAAAGGGAGTGTAAGAGGAGGATAGGGAGTGGAGAAGGAAGAAAATGGAAGACAGAATGCGTAGAGGAGGAACAAGGAAAAGAGCACAGGATGAGGAGAGGGAGACTGAGGAAGAGTCATAGCAGGATGGGATGACGCATGATGGAAAAAGGAGGATAGGGAGTGGAGAAGGAAGAAAATGGAAGACAGAATAGCTAAATGATAAAATGGGAGGAAAAGAGAGGTTTTTTTTTTTAGCTATATTAGTAATAGGAGGACATGCAAGACTCAGAGGTGGAGGAGGAGTACATAGAGGAAAAAATGGAACTGCTTAACAATTTTCTGTTTGCTGTTTATTGAGGAAAGGGCAGGAGTAGGACCATAGAAAATGGACACATAAGACTGGAAGCAAAGTAAACGTCAAACAATTTCAGAAGACTACGTTTGTGAGGAAGTAGCTAAACCAAAAGTAGGTAAAGCAGTGGGGCCAGGGATACATCCAAGGGTGTCAAGGGAACTTAGAGGTGTCCCAGCAACTCAGCGGGCTGACCTTCTCAATACTTCTTTAGAGTCGGGAGTAGCTCCGGAGCTCTGGAGATGGGAGAAGGTGGTTCATCTTCACAAAAAATGGCATTACAGAGGAGACTGAGAACTACAAGATAGCTGGTCTGACTTCTGTGGTGAGTAAATGAATGGAATCGCTGCTAAAAACAGAGGATAGTGCAGTTTCTGGAATCCAATGTGTTACAAGATCCGAGGCAGCCTGGTTCTACCAGAGCTAAGTATTATCAGATGATTCTGATCAATTGATTGGGTGACAAAAGAGTTAGATCAGGGGAGAGCACTTGGATTGCAGTAAAGCTTCTGACACTGTTCCACATAGGTAACTTATAAATAAATTGAGCGTCATTACTATGAGTTATGAAGTGACTGACTGGGTTAACAAAAAGGTTGAGTGGGAGGTGAGAAAGGGTTGTGGCAAATATTTATTTATTTATTTCCAGATTTATGAACCCTTTCTCCCAAGAGGCTACACAAAAGGAAAACATAAAAGAAAAATGTAACCGACGCTATAGTAGCAGTTAAACAAAGAAAACGGAGTTCACTCTGAGGAGAGGGCTTTGCCGCAGGGATCAGTCCTTGGACCAGTCAGGAAAGGTTTGCCTTTTTGCCGATAATACCAAACTCTGCAACAAGGTAGATACCCAGGAAGGCGTGAAAACAATAAGGAGGAATCTAGTTAAACTTCAAGAATGATTTAGAATCTGGCAGCTAAGATTTAATGCTAAAAATGCAGATTCCTGCAATTGGGTTGCAAAACCCCAAGAGAACAGTACAGTGTAGGGGGTGAAATATTTCTAAGCATGATACATGATTGTGGGTGATTGTGTCTGATAATCTTAAGGTGACCAAACAGATGGATAAGGCAATGGCAAAAGCCAGAAAGATGCTTGGCTGCATAGGGCGAGGAATGGTCAGCAGAAAAAGGGAGGTGATACTGCCCCTGTATAAGTCCCAGGTGAGAGCTCACGTGGAATACCAGGTACAGTTCTGGAGACCCCACCTTCAAAAGGATAGAAACTAAATAGAATCGATTCAGAGGGGGAGGCTTTCTAAAATGGTCGATGGGCTTCATTTTAAAGATCTAAACATGTAAACACTAGAGGAAAGATGATAGAGACCTTTAAATACCTCCAACATCTCAGCGTACAGGAGGCAGGCCTCTTTCAAGAGAAGGTAGGTTTTGTAATGAGAGGTCATGGGATGAGGGCGAAAGGGAGTAGACTTAGGATTAATTTAAGAAAATATTTCCTTAGAGGAGGTGGTGGATGCATGGCACAGCCTCCCAGTGGAAGTGGTGGAGAGAAGGACAGAATCTGAATTCAAGAAAGCATGGGACAAGCACAGGGGGAGGGATCTCTGAGGGAATAGTAGGGATAGGAGAGCTGAATAGCTGGTGTGGATGGGCAAATAAGATAGGCCCTATGTATATATTTTTCTTCTGCTTTCACATTTCTCTGTTTCTTTGAGGGGGGAGTGAGAACGGAGAGGAAAGCATGGCGGAAATGGGGAGGAAAGGAAGGAGAGTGAGAGTAAGACTAAAGAAGAGGTGAGACAGTTCCCAATGCTGTTGCTTTGGGGAGGTCAGGGGCTGGGGTAGGGGGTATTGAAGCACATGCTACCGCATCATCATCCCCCTTCAGGCTGCGCGCTCGTCTATGGGAAACGACAGCTCTTACTGCAGAACAGGCCTGAGTAATTTGTAGTTTTCTCCCCGGAGGGCTCAGCAGCAGGGGATAAGATTACACGTTCCCCCCCCCCGGCTCTGGAGCTTGGTGTATACTACACAGTGAGAGGTTTTCACTTTCTGTACAAAAAAAAAAGAAAAAAAAAAAACAAACTCGTGAGAACCGACAGTTCAATGCAAACTGCACCTCCCCTTCTAAAAACCTGAAGGTTTGATTAAGGAAAGCTGCCTTTAATCAGCCAAAGTTTATCACTGGCGCATTTGAAATCAATCTTCCCTGCCATGTCTCATTGTAGAGTATACACTGAGAAGGCGGCAAGGCAGCCGCCCATGCAAAACGCTAAAAAAAAAATTCATGTGGAAAGGAAGGGGGTAAGGTGACAAGTTAGGACTGGTGAGGAGGGCAGGGAAGAAGACGAAGGAGGCGGTGAAGATTTTATGTGGAGGCAGAGAGAGGAGATGGAAGCCAAGAGAAGGATGACAGAGTAACGTTAGCGATAAGACAGTGGGAGGGCGCGGAGACTGGTGGCGTCCTGCCGCGAGTCACGTCCGGCCCATCGGAGCGCAGCGGCCTGTCGTGCAGTCGCATGGGGGGGTGGGTCCTTGGCAGCATCGGGGCCCAGCAGTGGCAGATCGGAACCGGTGGTAAGCACGGCGGTTCATGGGGTGAGGCCCGCGGACCACCAAGTGCAGCTCTTGTGCTCATCACAAACTATCCCCAAATCCCAGTTAAACCCATCATCTTCCTTCCATAAAAAAGGATAACCAATAGTGTCAATGATGGAAGGAATAAAACAGAATAAATAAAATCAATAACCCAAGCACCTCACCCATCAATAAGCGAGTAAATATAGACTGTGAAGTGTTTGTCACAGTGACAGGGAACTGTCTTAGAGGTCAAGACCTTCAAATATTTGAATGGAATTAATGATGCGCCAAAAACAAATCTGTTCCGATGGAAAAGAAGCTGCAAAGCTAGGGATCACAATACGAAACTCCAAGAGGGAAGACTGAAGAACAGCGTCAGGAAATATTTCTTCATGGAGAGGGTGGAGGGTGCATGGAACGTCCTCCTGGAAGAGGTGGTGAAGACGAGAACGGTAATGGAATCCAGAAGAGCCTGGGACAAACACAGAGGGTCCCTGCTGGCTAGAGAATGGAAATGAACAAATAGAATAATTGTTCTATTATAGCTAAAGTTTAAATTTGTGCAGGGGGGTAGCCTGCATGGAGCAGTAGCTGCTACTACCCTTATAAAAATAATAATAATAATAATAATAATAAAATTAAGGTTTAAAAACATTGTGAAAAGCTTGCTGGGCAGAGAGATCATTTTGGTCTTTATCTGCCACCATTTACTGTGTTACTATGTTACTCAAAGAGAGAACAATAAATAAAATATTGTATACTGCAGGGACTTCTCTATCCAAAATGATTCACACGGAGGAATTACTTAAGTATAACCATTACCTTTAACTATCCTTACAAGACATTGTTTTTTGGTTTGCAGCTAAAATCTGGTTTATAACACACTGACAGTGCTAACCACTGTGAAACCACGGACTATTTGTTTTGAGAAAGTAACAGACTATATAAGAAAATCATCTTACGAAAACATTCTGCAGCTGAAAATACTCTTCATAACACTCGCGTTTGTTGGTATTTTGCTATTAAACATTTTTTTAAATAAGTGTAACATGCTTGAGTCCAATTGTGACATTGGGATTGCTTCTCAACTGACAACAGAAAGAGCAATATAGTGGAAAAAAAACGTCCTGCTTAGCTCTCTTCTTGATGTTGTGCATAAAACACACTTTAGCAGTCAATAAAAATTTAAAAAACATCTTAAATTTTTAACACAAGCTGGACCGGAGCCATGTAGGTATGACAACACCTCATTTTATCTCATCAAAACAGTTATATAACGTACCAAGCTGTAACACTGTCAAGAGTAGAAACATGGGGGGAAAAAAACGAATTGCTTGCTTAACCTAATATGGACTATGCTTTGGCTCTCTCTCTCTCTGCCTGCCTTGGGAGTTTTCCTCTCAGTTTTCCACTGGATTCTGTACTGTCGTTCCACAAAAAAATCTTCTCCTTGTTTACGGCAAATGTGCTGTCCTTTCCGCATTTTATTCAGGGCAACCTGTATTCTCATCTCTGAGGACTCTTGTAGCCTTGCTTGTCCTTAGAGAAAGCAAAGGTGCTCACCTAGAACAGGAGTTCTCTGAAGACAGCAGGATATTTTGTCTTTACAATCCCAATCACCTCCCCTAGGAGTTTATTTCTATAAACTCTATAGCTTTATACAACTATATTGCCCTGCTGAGCATCTGTGCTCATCACTCCCACAGATGCTCAGCAGGGCAAATGTAGAGCTTGAGTTAAGCTCTGACCTGGGCTCTGTTAGCTGGTGTTACCCATGTGCATCAGCATCCTGCTAATATTTATTCATTTAACTGATTTATAACCTGCCCCTCCCAATGTTTTGAGGCAAGGGACAAATAAAACACATAAAAAAATCAAACAAACATAATACTTAAAAAACATAAAAAGTTAATAAAACCAAAGAACATATAAAAACCAACAAATAGACAAGATGTGCTGACTTCATGAACAAAGACCTATTAGTTATTCTGATCATGCAAAGGCCTTCCTGAATAAGAACATTTTGAAAGCCTTCTTGAACACAAGCCCATCCGACAGAATCTGGAGAAAAGCAGGGAGAGCATTCCAAGCTATCGGACAGCCGCAGAAACGGCTCGTTCACACATCTCTCCAAGATGAGCTTGCCAAACTGTAAGGATCTCTAGCATTCCATATGGGGATGACCTTAATTCCCTAGAAGGGGGCATAAATGCATAGGATCAAATTGCTCCATGGGGACTTTACGCTGTTGATCAATTTATGGACAAGAATAACAATTTTAAAATCAATAAGCCACTGGATGGGCAACACAAAACAGGAAAGATGCACTCCCTCATCCTGGTGCCTGTCAGTAAGCATGCCGCAGCAATTTGCATGATCTGCAATGCTCACGAAGATCACTATTGCTGCTGTCGGTTTTATTGCATGGATTGTTTGTTATAAAGTTTCTGCTTCTGTGTAGCCCACCCTGAGCCGTTTAGTAAGGTGGGAATAAATACTCAAACAAACAACTTTCACATTTACATTATCACCATTGTGTGATGACTGCAACTTCTCTCCCCGCCAGGGATTGTGACTGCTGCCCTCACAGCATTCCCAGTTGACCTAGGGTGCAGAATTCTGTTGTCCTCAGAGAACACTTGCTACAGGTAAGCAAATTTGCTTTACTGTTAAAGGAGACCCTTTTTTTTTGCCTTAGGTTGGAATTAGTGTATAACTAAGGGAAATCTGCTATATTGTAAAGTTGCACAGTTACTCTAGTCTTCTGTACTGCAAAATGAAGAAGTGTCATGCTATTTCTGTTTATTCAGAGGCATAAATCTCTGTTGGACAGAGATAAATATTTCTCGAGGTGGTCTGAATATCTTTTTTGTGGCTTAAGAAATAATGCTTATGCTGACTATTATTAGATAGTTATCCATTTATGCAGCTCAGGAATAGATATTATTGTTCACAGAGAGGGTATTCTAAGCTTTTGGGTAATTATTTTGTTTGCTGCAATCAGGAGAAATGCAAAATCCCTGCAGAAATTCAGTCAATTGCTTTACCAGGAAAATATTTCTCTACTGACTCAAAGAAAGGGATCCCCCTAGATCAGCACCTGACAATTAAAATCAATACGAAATTGAACACATCCACCATAACAGCATGAACCTTCAGCAATTCATCCATTGTAACCACTAACGTCTGGGAACTCGTACACCCCTACCATCACTAACGTCCAGTAACTCATTCACTATAGCCGCTGACTCTGGGAACTCATTCACCCTAACACCACCAGAGATGTGCAGTCAATTCAAAATATATTGAAAACTCCAATGACATTTGTTGCTTCGCGTCATTTCTAATCCAAGATCAAGAGGAGTGTTATGCCCCTTGGTGATGAAGAACTAATGTGCACTGACCAGGAGAGGGACCTTGGTAGTCTTGAGGTAGCGAAATAGTGTAAAAAGGCAGTAGTTAAAGTTTGGATGGATAGGGAGAGGCCTAACCAGTAGAGAAGTAATAATGCATGTGTTCAGTTTTGGAGGCTGTATCTTAAAGAGGATATAGAGGCTAGAGACTGTCTAGAGAACCGAAATGGTGCAGAGTTTGTACCAAAACCCCTATAAGATGACTGAAAGAGCTTAATAGGTATACCCTAGAAGAGAGGAGAGACAGGGGAAATATGATACAAACATTTAAATACCTGAAGGGTATTAATGCACAGGAATCCAAGCTTTTTCAATGGAAAGGAAGCCATAGAATTAGGGGTTACAAAAAGAACTTCCAAGGGGGGTAGATTCAGAGAGGATGGCAGGAGGTGGTTTTTCACAGCGAGGATGGCGGATGCCTGGAATGCCCTTCCAGAGGAGGTGGTGATAACAAGGACAGTGACAGACTTCACAAAAGCATGGGATAAACACAGAGGATCTCTGGTGACAGGAGAATGGTAACAGCTGCAGTCCAGGGCAGCAGGGAGATGGCTGCATTGTGTTTCCTGGAAGGCAATGGGGTAATATGCATGGAGCAGCATTTGCAACCCTAAAGGAAACATAAAGGGAATGGGGGTTGGGTTCCAGGTAGGAATTTGATCTACTTTGGGTAGATGCATATAAAATTGCGGCTGGGTAGACTAGATGGGCCTGTTTGGTCCTTATCTGCCATTGTTTGCTATGACACCAAAATAAAACTCATATTTGTTTTATTTCTGCACTTTAGCACATGCTAAGGCAATAGAATAAAAAATAACCTAAAAAAAAAAAAAAAGAATAAAAGTGAAACAAAATAAACTGAAAGCTTTTCCATTGTATACCTCTAAATACCACTAGCCTCCAAGCTATTATCCACTGACACTTATAATCTCTAGTAACTCATTAACTGTGACACAACTATACTTAAGGAGCTTATTCACTGTATTACCACTACCCACCAGGAACTCCTCCATTGTAAATACTAACCTCTGGGAAAACTCATCCACTTTAACATCAATAACCTCCGGAGAATATCTAATCTCTGTTTGCTGATCCACTTCATGTGAAAAGATTTGCTGAGATGGCTTGATCTCTCTCAGTAGGTATTTCATTCCATTAGTCACCCACAACTGGTATTAAGAAAACTTTCAACATAGATAATGCCCTTCATCCCTTGCAATAATTTTGTGGCCCTACTTCTGTGCTTTTACATTTCTCCATGGACATGAAGAATAAAGTCAGCCACACAAATGAGTGACATCATCCACTAGCACCAAGACGGAAAAACCATCTCAGAGCTCAGAAAAATCTTTTTAAGAAGGTTTTTCTAAGCATGCGGGGTCTTTCCCATGCAACTATCCACTGTGCGAATCTCCTCGGTTTTTTCATCTGCTTATAAGAACAGATGTCTTACTCTCTCTCTCTAGAGCTACTCGTCAAATTTTTGAAGTTATTTCTTTATTTTTATGCAAATCTAAAAACAAAGTGTAGTTTAGCTACCTCTTATATTTTTGCAAAAACTGAGTTTGACTTAGTCTTCTTCTCGGCACCATGCTGGGCTTCCAAAGATGTACCTCGTAGGATGTGAAAATGTCCCTCATAGACTGCCTTGACAGCTGTGTAAGGTGTCTAGGCCCTTCTCATGATGTACCGTGCGCTTGCATGTCTCAGAGGGCCAGGAGATATAGCCTTATGCTGACGGATTTTCTGGAGTCACTTCAGACACCAACCTCAGGAAATAAGAGGAAACCATCAAAAGCTGCATGATCTTCCCCTAAACTTAAGAAGGTAGAGTCATACTAAGTGCTATAAATCAACACATTCTTAGTGCAGGCACCTTTCCCCCTCCCATAAAGAGGGAGTTAAGTTGCACTCTTTGACCTAGAAAGAAGTTTGCACCATGCCTTCATAAGCCATCAGCACAGAAAAGCGCAAGAGATCATCAGGAATGCAGAACTTGGAGAAGTGGTCGATGTGGGGAGCGATGCCATCAGCAAAATCTCTCTTCAGTGCAGATATTCTATTGGTGCTACCAACTAGAATATGTGTATTGGATACCCATTGATGCTGAAATCATCTAAGCACAAAGATGAATCCTTTGGTGCAGAGAAAATGGAACAGCATGTGTTTACATCAACATCCCATGAGTACATCACATCTTGAAAATATGTCATACCCAGCTTTTGTTCAGAAGGTGACAAGGGAGATACCCTTCAGTCTACAAGAGGAACTGGAGCCTAGAGAGGTTGTGTTTGTTTTCCTTAAATGCATTCAAGCATCCGAATAAGTAGTAGCAGTTCTGCAGGAACCTCAGGCAAGAATGTGTCTACCCTTCTGGATTCAAGGAAATTAAACATCAAATATAGGGTGCAGCTAGCTCCAGGTCATCTCAAGATCCAATTTCCACACTTATCAGTAGTACTGAAGTCAGCTTTAAAAAAGGCAAAGTGCTCCGAAACACATTCCAAGAATATTTTTCAGGCAGCTATGTTAAACTCCAAGATAGCTGCTTACCAGTTGAATATGATCCAGTATATGGAATCCTCCTTAAAAAAACTACATTTAGCAGAGACTGTCTCAATAGAGAAAATGAACAGATTCTTATTGGTGATTCAGGATGCGGAGGAGTTTGGCAAGCATCTTATCAGAGGAGTCTATGATGCTTATGATATCCTTCCAGAATATCCACAGTGGCTACTAGAGCCAGAAGACTGTCATAGTTGTGTGCTTCGGGACTCCAAGAGGGTGTGCATGATAAGTTTGCAGATGCTCCACGCACAGTCAACAATCTCTTCATGGACAAGATAAAAGAAGAAGGAGATGCTATTAAAGATAATCATGTTACCCTCCTACCCCTTTCAGCAGCTACTATGGACTAGCCCTGTACTTCCAGAAAAAGTCATCAGTCTTTCAGGAGACAATACTTCTACTCTAGAAGATGGTAGTACCAAAATGCTTATCAATGTTCTCATCTTCAACAGGATCAGCAGCATCAAAGCAGGCCAAGGACTAAGGACCAATCACAACCCAAGCCTCTGCACCAGATTCAAGCAAAACCTAATCAGGGCTGGCGTTAAGTCTTACACGCTCTGAGCCATCTAAAAAAATAAATATAACCCCACAAAGTCTGTTTACCTGTAACAGGTAATCTCTATAGATAAATCAGCTGCACAATCTCTCCCAACTCCTTTAGAGTTGACAAATAGCTTGCTATAAAGACTGAAGACTGCAGTGGGCAGTTGCATAGGAAGGTTATTCTGAGCTCCAAGAAAGCTTTTCCATCTTAGAGTCATTGGGTGACATCACTCGTTGGTGTGGTTGATTTATCCTGCTCTCTATGGAGAATACCTGTTGCAGGTGAGCAACTTAGCTTTCTACGAAGCCCGATACTGTGCACTATACTATAGGTGTAAGCTAATAAAAGCTCTGAATTGTAGTAAAATTAATTTGCTCTCACTGTGCAAAGCTCCTCCTTCAGTTTGTACCTGTTGGTAGGACATGTCTGACCTTGCAAACAGCAGTCTAGCATTGAATATTCATGTTGGTCCATTTTAAAAACGATATTCTTTTCCTGCTTTGCTTTGGTGAGCACCAATCCATTGTACCCTAGATGCATCATCCTACATTTTACCTACATTAAACTTCATATACTAGTGATCTGTTTATTTCCTAGGGTAACTGAATCCTTTTTCTGCTGAGGTCTACCTCACCCAAACCCCAGTCACGCTATTTTTATTGCCCCAGACAATTATGGAATATCAACAAAAGTTGAAACCTTACTCTTTAAGCCCTTCTGCCATACAAATAGATTCAAAACTAATGAAACAACTGAAGTTTGAATATCTCACCACGTACCCCACACAAGCCATAGATTGATTATTAGCCTTTTAACTACTTCGTTTGCTAATTTTATCTTTCCAAAACCAATGCAGCCACTCCAACTCCAGTTTTTTTCCTATTTGATAAAGCAGCATTCTTGTATCAAATGCTTTTGCAAAGTCCAAGTGTATTACATCAACTTTAATTAAGTCTGAATGTTTGCTACTTCCTTGAAGAAACTTTGCAGGTCATCTATTTTTCCATCCCTTGCTCTTCATTTATAATTGCTTTTAGGATCTTTGCGGGAATAGATGTTAAGCTTACTGTTCTTCATCAGTCCTATGGTGCCATACCAAGTCAGAATCCTCAAATGCCCAGTGTAGTGGTTGAGTTATAACAGCACTGGGTGAAGTCTGCGTGAGTCATGTTTTGTTTATACTGCTATTCCTTACCAACTCCTCTCTGAGGCAAACAACCTTTACAACAGCCGAAGACAAACCCTTACCAGCTCATTTCTTATTATTAGTGATCTATTAGCAAATAATCCTAAGCCTAAATGCTTTCTTAAAATGAAGTGAAATTATCTCCTTCCTTATCCTTAAACGGATATGTAGCATGAAATATTAAGGCAGATAAATTCTAGCAGACTCATCCAGGGTACCCACTATTCTTTACTGTTGCAATACTGAAGAGTCTACTTGATCTTTGACTCTATCTTCATTTCTTTCAGCTAAGGCTCCTCTGTGCTTATCATATGCTTTCTTGAATCCTGCAACTGTTTTTGCCAGCACCACCAACATTGGACGGCTGTGCCACATATCTATCACCCTTTTTGTGTACAAGTATTTTCTTTTGGTTTTCTTGAGTCTATCCACTTGGAATCTCGTATAATCAACTCTTGTTCTAGAGTTTCTTTTCCATTGAAAAATGCCTGCTTCTTACACATTATTTATACGTTTGAGGTATTTCATTGTCTCCGTCTGAGCCTCCCTCTCCTCTAGGGTGTACATATTTAGGTCCTTGAGTTTTCTTTCATAGAGTTTATGATGCTGACTCTGAAATACTTGGGCAGCCATTTGCTCTGGCTATATCCTTCTGTACTCTCACCAATGTTTTCTACAGAGGCGTTATCACCTCCTTTCATCTACCCTAGCATTTCTCTAGCTCTTATCAATCCAGGATCTCCCTCAGTGCCTCATCCCTGTCATATATTGCTGCTTGGGTTACTGCTCTACAAATGCATGATTCTGCACTTTTTTTTGCATTAAATCTTGGTTGCCACACTACTGACCACTCCTCAAGCTTCCTTAGATTGCTCTTACTTTTTCTATTCCATCTAGAATGTCCACTCATGTGCAAAACTATATCATTTACAAAAAGTCAAACCTTTCCTATTAACCCCTCTGCAATATCACTTGTGAAAATATTGAACAGAACCACTCCTGTTTGATTTTAGCACTCCTGTGCTAAAATCCCATTCTTTGGGGAAAACTCCATTTCCCTAAACTGGTAAACTGGGCTAGAAACTGGTTGGGAGATAGGCACTAAGGCATCCCACTTTGTTGCCTGTGTCTCAACCAGTTTCTAACCCAGTTTAGCCCCTTGGGACCCAACCATAGGCTGTTCAGCTCATTGGTGAATCTCCTGTGTGGAACAGTGTCAGAAACAAATACACAACATCCACTGATCACATCTGATCTAATTCTTCGGTCACCCATCAAAGAAATTGGTAAACCATGCTGGCTTGGATCCTGTAATCTGCTGGATTCAAGATATTCCATTATAATTTCTTTTAATAATGAGTCCATTACGTTACCCACCGCCAAGGTCAGACTGACTTTTCTGTATATACCAGCCTCCTCCTTACTCCCATATTTATGAAGAAGGATAATATCTGCCCATTTCCGGTCCTCTGGAATCACTCCTGTCACCAAAGAATGACTGAACAGAAAGATCACTGGAGCAGACAGAACATGTCTGAAGTAGAATTTTTAAAGGGTTTAATTAACGTTCAGGCTTAGGGGGGGCTCATTCACTAAGCAGTGGTATTTTTCCCAATGGTGATTTGCCTAAAGCAGCTTTGTGAATGAGGCCCTTAGCCAGCTAAATTCGAGTTTTTAGAAATCCCTCGTCCTCAAAACTGAATGGCTACAAGATTTAGCTGCTTTAAAAGTGGGCAGCCATGAGCGGGTTTGGACAGGGAGAAAAAGCTGGCCGAAAAGTGTGGATTTTCAGCATTAGCCAATGAAGTTGGCCAGCCAAAATAAGCTATTTCAGTTGCAGTTTTAAACCTAGCCAGTCAACCTCAGGTGAATTTTCAGCTGCAACCTAGTTGGCTGGATCAGGGGTGGCCAACTCCCGTCCTCAAGAGCCACCCGCTGGAGCGTAAACATGACACGAGCTTATGCTTCCAGTGCGGTCTCTATCAGCAGCGCTGGAGGGTGCTGGGAGCAAGGCGGAGGACCCAGAAAGGTATCGGGAGGGAGGGGGAACTGGGGAGATCACTACGATGTTATCAGTCCTGGCGGGTGGGAGGGAGGCTAAGTCATAATTTTCTAATTCACTGGCATGGGGGTCTTTTTAAACTTTACGGTTTACAGGGATGAGCTAAGCATGGCCCGATAGGACCTTTACAAGTTATTTGGGGGGTGGGGGGAGGGGATTAGGCTGCCAGCCCATTTACGTATTTTGATTTCATTCTTTACTTCCAGCGCTAAGAAGCAGGATATCCGATAACTAAGAACCTACCCTGCTGTCTTCAAACATAGCTGGTTAGGTTTTTTGTTTTCCGGCTAAAGGTCGCCGGATACCTTCAGGCTGGTACATTCAGCAGGACTTTTCTCCCGCCGAGTGTTTGTGACACGTTATCTGGTTAACGTTAGCCGGATAATGTGGCCACTAAATGGCCCACTGACTATTGCCTCACTATTCTTTGTGCTTGAAGGCCGCTGGCCCTATCTGAATCCCATGTGATCACAGGTTAAAAGAGCTCACTTGAAAGTTTGCATTAGCTGGATAAGCTGGACACTTACTGTCCATGTGAAAATGTAGCCGTTAGCATCCCAGATGTCATCCTGTCTACCCTCAGTGCACCCATGGCCTGCTTTCCCTTTCACTAGTTCCACGCCCAGCCCTTTTACCATATGTGCCCCTGTTATCTGTGGTGCTTTATCTCTGAACGCCGAACAAAAGCAGGTTTAGGGGCCGATGCAATACGGTGCACTCACACGAGCACGTCGGACACGGGTTAAACAGGCGCTAGTCCACCCCCTAATGCAATAGGGGGATTACCGCCTATTTAACGCGCATCTGACGCGGAGTGAATGAGTTGGCGCTCATCACATTCAAATGCGCGTAATTGAGGCTCTTACTCATTCACGCCGCATTCAAAAAAATAAATGTGCATCCTCAGACGCACATTTATCGCTCCGTTTTCATTACAGGCAGACGGCCGGCTATGAAAACCCACGCCGAGTTTACCGGCGTCGGTCTTCATAACCGGCAGCCGCCACGGGGTCGCGTTAGCAAGTTGGCGTTAAGGTCGCGCAAGCGACCCTAGCGCCTCCTTGCTAGTGTGACTCCCTAATTTGCATATTGCATGGCGCCCCCCCCTTGAGGGCGCTATGCGTGCGCTAAGAAACTGGGCGCTGAAGTCAGCGCCCACTTTCCGCATAATTTATTGCCTCAGCCCCTGTGTTAGTATTTCTGCTTTTTTCCTATTAGGGGAAAAGCCTTGATCTGGAGTCTGCCTGGGTTGGGGGCTGATGTTGTGTGCACAGAACCACAGACCGGCTCAGGGAAGCCCCCTTCAGGCTGCAGATACCGGAGGATCTGCGTAGGTTTTCAGAGGCCGGAAGCTATTCCCAGCATTCAGACGGCACGGAGGCCAGGGGAAGGTTTGGGATCCTGGAGGAAGGCTCGTGAGCTCTTCCCCTGACGTGTCATAACGTTATGCTGCCGGGGTGAGCAAACTGTTAAGCCTCAAAGCCTCATGCCCTACCTGTAAGTAGACGTCTTGTCTCTACTTCTGCCTGTGAGCTGTCTGTGAAGAGAAGATACTGACTATCGGAACTGGAGGTAAGCTTTCCGTGCACAACGAGTTTCCCTAAATTTAAGTCAGGAAATGATATGTTGTTAAATAAACCCGTGTGTGAGTGCCCATGCAGGGGCCGCCAACCCGATGTCGCCCTATCCACACTTTTACAGGGCCACCTCTGCACCTCCTCCTTCACCAACAATCCTGTCAAGTTTGATTCGTCGCCTTTACTATTTTCCCTCGGTTTACACCTTTGCCTTTCCAGATATTTTTCCCTGGGCTGCTCTTTCCGGGAGCCCTTACACCTTCCAGAATTCTAATGTTTTTGCCTTTACCTTTTCGACCAGATTGGCCTCTTTTTTTATTCTCTTTCCCGATACAAAGATTTCTTGCCCTTGAAGTGGCTCTTCAGGTAGACCCGAGCAGTCCTTTGAAGTCCTCCTGCCTGCTTTGATAACTGCCTTGCGGTGTTTGTTGCCGAACGATGTTGGCTTGGATTTGTTACTGCTGTATTTATTTCTTTTTTGACTGGATTTACAGAGGGTTGGGTCTAATGTGCTCCATTTCCCGTCTGCATCTTGTTTACTCCCTCACTTGCTTTCGTAACAGCTCATTCACATTCTTCTTACAAGTTTGCATTCTTAACATTTAGTGTTCGAGTTTCCCCGACTGTATTTTGATGTCAAATTGAATTGCGCTGTAGTCACTCTTCCCTTGGGGGCCCCGCGCAGCCTATTTAGGAGACCAATCTGCAGGCATCCATTTGAATGTTATTCTCTGAGAAATCCAGACTTAGGCAATCCAGTTGGGCAGTTCAAGCTTTTCCCAGGAATAGCATCTAAATGCAGAGGCACACACTGGCTGCGTAAATACTTGGAATAAAGTTCTGTGTGACTGAGGAGCTCTGTACCTTTCATTAACTCCTCATTGTTATCCTGGCCATGTTCAGTATTTCTCCCCCCGTTCAGTTATTTCAACCACCCATCTCTGCCAGATGCGTCCCTGGGGAATAAGTATAAACCTTTGACTGTATTGCTTGCTTCTTTTTCCCATTTAATCTCTGGATAATTACAACCCCCTGTTATCATAGCTTGTCTCCTGCCAGCTGCCTTTTCCAGCTGTTTTAGCAATTGTATTTCTTTTTCTCCCTCACCACTGATACTTGGTGGTTGATAACAAATTCTTATAATTGGTGTCTGCTTTGCTAACTCCCAGAATCGACCCCCAGCGCTTCCTTTTACCCTTCCCAACTACTAACCCCGCGCAGTGCTGACCTCACGTCTGGCTCATCCTTTTATTTTCCGATCTTTCTAAAGCAGCCGAATGGGATTCTGTGCTCTGCCTGCAGGGTACAACAGACTTTTTTTTGTTTTGTTTTGTTTTAGCGCAGGCTTTTTAATTGGCAGCGTAAGGCGAGTTACGTTCAGGTACTGGAGGCACTTCCCCTGTCCCCACAGGGCTTACAGTCTTAAGGTCCTCACTTTCCCATTCTGCATCTATGGGGAAAATGCTCGGTAAATCCGGCCCTAAGGCAATGGAGGGTGAAGTGGCTTGCTCAAGGTCACAAGGAGCGTCCGTGGGATTTAAGCGCCTGGCTTCCTTGATTCTCAGCCTGCTGCTCTAACCCCTAGGCTACTCCTCCACTCCCACCATAGACTGCCATTTACGTTTGAAAGAAAATGTTTATTTTGCCAATTATATATTGAAACCTGTGTTATTACAGCTGTTGAACTACTTACAGGTAATATAATCTAAGCTCATTTGCTTGTCTGTAAATATCATCATCATGCACTGAGTAATATTGGAGGAAGGTCTTTTAAAATCCTATTCAGATGCAATTCATCAATAAAAACTGTCTTAACCCATTCATATTCAATGTTAAGGATTCAGGGCTAAGGCTGAATGCACATATCAAACTCTGATTAATTTTAAATCTTGCTTTCTCTCAATTACTTCTATAAGTGCACTAATATTCTCGGTCACTGAAGTGCTTTTGCGCCTCATTAAGGCAATCCTAACTGCACTATCTGCCCAGTGTGTTCCTGTCTCTGTTAAACCTAAGGTGACCTCTGAAGAGTTTATCGGGCCAATGTAATAAGATGCACGCTCAAAATGGGCGCTCGGATTGAGCACTGGTTTTCCTAACACATGCACAGACACGTCCCCTGTGCGCCCGGTGCTGTATTTAAATGACAGAGAGATCGGGGACGCTAAGGGAGAATTGTGCATTTCTGGCACCGAAAGGACTTTATTGCAACGGGCACGCAATGCAAGTGTCCGTTTTGACCTCATTTCTTTTTTGGTTATTTCGCTGAGGTTGCCGATTTTAATGTTGAAATTTATTGTATCGGGCGCCCGTTGCTGCGGGCATCTAAATTATGCAGTCATGAGAAAGTGTGCCTCCTTTTTATCAAATCAATAAAATATATATTTTTTTTCTCCACCAGAAGTAGTAAATTCAAGAGCCGGGATGATACTAAGGAGGAGGACACCTCTATCACAACACAGAGGACCGTATTATCTACGTTTCTCATGAGCCCTTCACTGAGGGTTAACTTTACTCTACCTCCAGAGCTGGAGTTAAATTCCCTGAGTTAAAATAAAACATGCGCTGGGCGCCCAAGCCTTTTGGCGTGCTTTCCTGCATCGGGCGGTAATAGCTTAATGTGCAAGGAAGGAGGAGCCGTGCAATCTGTAAGAAACAGAATGGATGTGAGGGCACAAAGGAAGGGAGACCTGGAAGTGTGATCAGGAGCAGCACTAAGGCCAGGAAGCAGGCACATTCATTGTGTGAAGAATCCAGCTCCAAATCCTTGCTTTGCTTAACTGCTTCTTCATGCAGCGCCTGCGTCTTAGAAGAGTAAGTCAAAACAGGGTTCCCAGTTCAGAAATGTCAAAATACGCCAAGAAAAGGAATATCTAAGAGCTACTAGCACATGGATGTTACAGGCCACAGTGTAATAGGTTTTGTGCTTAACACATTTCAGTAACGTAGGTCCCAATACTGAAAGCTGGCCGGGTAAGTCACTTAGCCGGCTAGAGCTTATCTGACCAAATTATGATGTATAGGCAGCGGCACAGCAAAGCCGCTGAATGTATATGTACATGTGCGCACGTTGCCAGATACGTCTACTACCCAGCTAAGCTTGCACCTGCTCCATGAGGCTCCCAGACTTAGACATACAGTTACACGTCTAACTCCGCACACCGGCAGTGAGGCGTATACGTTATCTGCCCAGTGCACGCCCACTTTTCCTGTATGTCCATTTTAGCCGTATAAGGGACTTGTACAGCTAAGCGGCAGCCGCTGAACGTTCGCGGATATTCAGCAGCTGCTACTTAGCCACATAAGAACCGCTTGTCCGGCTAAATAGTGCTGAATGCGCTTTGAATATTGGGCCCATGGAGGTCTATACTGAGTGAGCCAGCAAGTGGAAAAGTTATTTGGTTAACTTTAAGCAGATATTCAGAGGAACAACACCTGGATAAGTCTTCCACTCAGGTGTGATTTAAAAAAAAAATTTTAAAAAAGGATACAGGGTTAAGATGGGGATGTGCCAATGCCTGAACGTCTCTCCACCCACGGGGGGCATGCAGGGTGCTGCCAATCCCCACAGCTCCCTCCTCCTCCTAAGAAGCACATGAGCAAAGGGGAGGAAGGGGCCATGGGGATGGGTAGCCCTGCGCATGCTCCGGGACCCCGTGGCCTACACGAGCGCTTCACTGCGGGGTCCTCGGTGCAGTTCCACCATCTACACCCTCTCCCTCCTGGTAGTCCTGCCCCCCTCCCCGCTCCGCACGGCTGCTACTACTGCTTCCTCCTGCTCTACGGGCTTTTGACGCACCACCTCCTTGTGATTTGGCCCTGTATGGGACGGTGACCTGGCTTGACCCAGCAACCAAATCACCATCGGTTCTGTTGCATGTACCCGAATAAAGTTATCTGGATATCTGTAGGGCCAGTGTATCCCCAGCCAGGCTTACCCGGCTAACTGACCAGACAAAGTGAAAGTGGGACGCAGGGGTCACCTCCGATGCCGGCTCTTATTACCCGGGCAAATGTTGTGCAGGTTACGGGTTTAGCCAGACAAAGTTAAGCTGGGCAGAAGGGGGAAATATTCAGCTTTATCTGGGTAACTCCAAAATTTAGCTGGGCCAAGTCTTCCGAATATGGACTTCACAGGAAAAAACGGGAGGACTTGCAATCTGTGATGTAACTGGGAATGTGCATCCAGTATATCAGTGCTTTCAGTTAAATAACCTAATCCTGTGCCCTCTTTGTGCTGCCCACCCGCCCAGGACCACTGCCAATACTCACATAGGGCCCAGCAAGAGATCGCAACTGGTGCTCCAGGTACTTTGTAAGGTCGTACGTTTTCTGTATGGACTGCCTCGCCGTGGAGTCGCTGACGTTTACCGCTGGAACTCTTGTCAGGTGCAGGAGGGCCGCCAGGAGGAAGACTAAGATCCCCGTGGAGTCGCCTGGGGGAGCACCCAAAGAAAAGAGAGAGAGAGAGAGAGAGAATGAGACAGGATCCCACGGGTGGGTTAAAAAAAAAAAGAAAAGGGATCCACTGAAGAGTTGGACCCCCCCCCCACGTGCTTTCAACATAAGGGGGAACAATTTTCAGAACTCTACGGGCAGGTTTGAAGTCCGCAGTTACATTTTTTTTTTAATCTTATCCGCGGGCTTTGCCCCCAGCTCTGACAGGGAAAGTCCGTGCACCCGTCCCCTTTAAAAACCAAGCAAGGAAAAAGGGCTTCTCGGCAAACTGCAAAATCAATGCGTGCCGTTTTGAAAATGCAAAGCTACGCCTGTTCTTGCATCCCCCAGCTTATTGCCACCCTGGAGAATGGGGGGGGCGGGTTCTTTGAAAATTGCCATCTTAAGACCTTCTTGCTATAGAGCTCCCCCTGCTGGGGAGGACAGAGGCGAGCAGCTCCAGGTTCCCTTTACCCGCTCAGAGGCAACAAGAGATGAAGCGAGTTAAACTCGGGTAGCAACACTGGAAAGAGAGAGAGAGAGAGAGAGTGCTAGACTTAGAAAGATGAGGAAAGAGAGTGACAGGAAGAGACAGAGAGAGAGAGAGAGACAATAACAGACAGCCTGATGCGGGTCCATCTTCAAAGGGATCTGTGCAGATAACTTTTGTGTTACTCTGACAAACCCTGAGGTAAACATTTCCCGTCCCTCTAACCAGCCAAATCACTTCCTGGGAACAATTTAGCTGGATAAATCAGGGGAATTCCAGATAATTTACCCGGATAAGTCTGATATTCAGAGATATCTGGGTTAGATCTGGTCAGGCTGTAGGGCTGACTGAAAGTTACTGGATGCCTCTGGGTTTCCTCCATGGAAATGTAGTAGCGAGCTTGCGCCGCTGACCGTACGATTTAAGCTACCCGGGATTTGAGAAAGAGAAAGATTAAAACTGAAAGACAGAGACGGAAAGAAATAAAGTAGGGAGAGAGTGATAGGGACAGAAAGGGACATCCGCAGGCCGATGCAGCATCAGCGCGCGAAAAACGGGCGTTCATGATCGAGCGCCCGCTTTTCTAACGCACACCCATCCACCTCTCCCGGGCGCGCGACGAGCCACTGCGTTAAAAAAAAAGGAGGCGCCGGGGGAAACAGTGCGTCCCTAGCACCTCCTCAGCATGGGGGCGCCCAGGAGAAGCGGCTGTGCATGGGTTGGGAAATCGGACGCTCAATTTTACGAGCGTCATTTTCGTAACCCATGCACAGCCACGGGTTAGGAATACAGATGCCCGTAAACTGAGCCGTCTGTTCTCCTAACCCGACTGCCGGCAAGACATTCTATTTTATTTTTTTCACGTTTCTACTTTCCGTGCTTCCTCCGACTTAATATCACCACAATATTAAGTCGGAGGAACCACAGAAAAGCAGTATTTTCTGCTTTGTGGTTCTACTTTTGAGGGTTAAAATGTGCGCGGTGGGCGCACGGTTATTTTTTTTTTACATAAGGGGTACTAACTATCAGCCTGATCAACATGGTATTTGCATGCGGCGAGCACTATTAGCCAAGTCCAAAACGCGCGTCCAACCCTGGGTTAACCTGTGCACTAGCCTGAGCGCACGGTACTGCATCGGCCTGCCAGAGAGGGAGGGAGCAGCAGACACAAAAAGTCTCTTTCCTGCCTCTGTCACAGATAGAACAGGGAACAAGGAAAACAATTTGATTCCACCTTCAGCCTAACTGAGGACTAAGAGAGCGAGCGGGCTGTCCCTAGCTCCCCTCGCTGGATCGCTTCTCCTTTTTCTGCTTCTCTCCCCTCCGCCTCTCCCCTTCCTCCTATCCCCCTCCGTGCCACCCGTTCCCTGGCCTTTGCCGAGCACCAGTGCCAGCGCCGTGGAGGTCTGCAGATGTGCTCTCGCCAGCTTTTAATCAGGAACGGCTGGGGTCACTTCTCAAGCAAAGCAATGCAGGTTGGGCAAGGCCGGCCGCGCTTTGAAGCTAGCAGGAAGGTGGTGGGAAAGCGAGGGAAGGAACGGGGACGTGAAGAGCGGGAGAATGCGGCGAGCAGGAAGGTGCAGGTTTTAAGGACCGCCTGGCAGGGGCATGGGAAGGGAGGCAGCCGAGCAAAAGCCTCAGGCTCCGGGCGGAAGGAAAAAAAAAAAGGAGGCCTGCTTCAGAACAGCACTTCCGGTGGATTTATTTCCTTGCCATTTCAAGGAATCTCACGGACGCCGTCAATGTCGCGCAGCACCGCCAGCCCCCGCTTGCTCCCAGCGGGATCAAACTGAAGCAGAGGTGGGAAGGAGATAGGAGGACAGGTTGGGGAGCCGAGTTCCCTGGGTGGGTCCAGCTCCCCTCCCCTGGTAGAGGCTTTCCCCGGCCTGCGCCCCCTTCAGCCGGGGAGAAGAAACCAGGCAGGTAGCTCTGAATTTCCGAACTTCACGCGCTGACCCCCAGAAATAGCAGGTGCAGCTCTACATATTGTCCTGGCAGTAAAAGCCTCCTGAATCTGAGATGGAGAGGAAGAGGGGGATATCGGAGAAATGAAAGTGGCTTGGGATCTGCCACCTCTTGGCTTTTCTGTCTGTCTCTGTCATTTGTGCTTTTTGACCTAGCAGTTACCTCTTGCTCTCACTCAGAAGCAGGCCTGGTGTCTGGTACCGTGAGCCTTCATTTAGAACAACCCGGAAACGTTTCCTCTATGTTATATTTCCCTCCCAGCTCTCCTAGCCAAGTCACTGCAGCAAAAGCCTTCGGGTCACACACCAGGGCTCTTTCTGAAACTCTGCAATCATAGCTCCTACAACTGGCCACCAGGTGTCGCCCTTGCATAATGACTAGGAGTCTCAACCCCCACTGCCTCCAGTCCAGGCCCACCCAGGGAGTGGAAGAGCTGAGTCAGGAACTGATCCCTGAGCCCACAGGCCAGTCCTGTTTTCCTTTACTTCACAGGCCTGAGGATCCACAGTCTCACGTCTGCTTTGTATCTAATGCGGATTCCATCCCTTCCTTTGAGTTTCTCCCATTCTCTCCTCATTTCACATATCTTCCTATTTTTCCCTCTCTTTTTAACTTTCTCTTTCTGCCCTTCTCTCACCCACCATGTCCCCCATCCTCTGTTTCTAAATATCTCTCATCCCCCATCTCCTCCTCTCACTCTGTCCATCTCTCTTAGTTCCGTTCTGTTTCTTCTTCCTTTCACCCTCTCTCATTCCCATCTCTTTCTCTTAATCTTTTCTCTTTCTCCCTCTCCCCACCTACTCTTCATCTCTTCTTTTATACTTCGTGCTTCCCCATCTCCTTCTCTGTCTTCTCTGCCATCTTCTCTCCACCTCTTTTTTCCTTCCTGGTTCTTCCTTTCTCTGTTTCCTCCTCTTGCTTTCTCAAGCACATCTATCCTTCCTTTCCCTTTCGGTGTCTCCTCTCTTTCAGTCCCTGTCTCCTCCACGTTCTGCCTCTCCCTCCCGTCTCCCCTCTCATTGGATGCATTGTGCTAGCGTGCACTGAACTGAATGCTTGGCTTCGAGTGGGATCAACTTGAGTGCTGGCCGCAGTTCAAGAGAGGAAGGCGCATCGTTAAATCCAGAGGTGGAGCCTGCTCAGATCCTGGTCAGTTTTCAAGAATTTCCTCATTTTCATAGAGGAACTATTTATGGAAGGGTTGAAAACTCCCAGTCCACAGTTAATGTGCTATCAGTAAGTGCTTTCTTTGAAATGGTTTGTGGAACTCTATTTCTGTTTTCTGAACTACAGATCGCGTCCTCTTTCAGTTAATCGGGGCTCTCTGTTCCCCTAAAGCTTCCCCAATGTGCTTATTAGTTTATAGATCTTTTCTTTTCACTTTTAACCCATTCTCCTGTGATAAAAGCCCGCTGTGTAACGATGAGTTACTTGTCAGCAGCTGCTTTGTGGAGCCCCTGCTCAGAGCTGTTCAGGCCGTTCACTAAATAGCACTTTACTTTACCCAGGCGGTTAACTGTAAAACGAGCATGGGATATAAAGCTCAGGAGGAGATTTTCCTTGTGCTGATGTCACTGGCAAAAGAGAAGATGTTGAAATCGGCACTGCCCTGCTGGCGTGAGACTGGGACTGGCTCGGCCTGCCAAGATAACATGGAGCAAGCCTGAACCCTGATCTCCAGCCTTCAGTCCTTGAGCCTGTCCCCCTGGGCCTTCTTCTGCTGCCATTTCCTATCCCAGATCCTCCCCCTCCTCTTCCCCCATGGCCCTTTCCCAGATGTGTCTTCTGTCCTGATCTACAATCCTTAAAACTTTCATGACTCTTTTCTGGGGCCCCTATCTCCTCCCATTCCCTCCCTCTCCCCCATCATTCATCTTCCTGGCTTCTCCTTCTTTTTACCCCTCATAGCCCCTTCTCCCTCCCTCTTACCCTCCCACCCCAGCTCCAGCCTTCTTTCATTTAAAATAATTTTTAGCCTGCACTATAGCACAGTTTGAGGCGGGGTATACCTCAGAAACATACATCGTTAAAAGAAAGAACAATCAAAACATCAATATATCATAAAAACAATAAAGGAAATACAAAGACGTATAAAAAACAGTAAACATAGAAATACATTTCCTGCTGCATAGTATTTACCTTCCCTGTGGTTCAAACTAGAAGAGGAGAAAGGTCATCTGGAAAGATAGCATCATTTTGGTATGGCAGGAAGCGATTCTGTAGCTAGGACCTACCCGCCAGTTGATGCAATATCCTCTCACACCGAGAACACGTCTCTAGGGGCATGTGCCCAAGAGAGAAGGGTTAGGATGGCCAATATAGTGGGTGATTCAAACATCAGGACTGTAGATAGCTGGGTGTCTGGTGGGCATGAGGATTGCTTGGCAACTTGCATGCCTGATGCAAAAGTGGCAGACCTTACACGTCACCTAGATATGATTTTAGACAGTGCTGGGGAGGAGACTTAGTCCATGTGGGTACCAATGACATAGGAAATTGTGGCAAGGAGATTCTGGAAGTTGAAATCCAGAACTTTCAGGGTTGCCTTTTTTAAAATGCTCCCATGCTCAGAACCACAGAGGCAGGCAGAGCCCTGGAGTCTCAATGCGTGGATGAAACAATGGTGCAGGGAAGAGAGTTTTAGATTTGTTAGGAAATGGGGAACATTTTGGGGCAGTGGGAGCCTATTCCAAAAGAATGGATTCCACCTTAACTAAGGTGGAGCCAGGCTGCTGGCGCCAAAATTTAAAAAGGAGATAGAGCAGCTTTTAAAGTAGAACATGGGAGAAAGCCGACATTCACTCAGGAGCGCTTAATTCTTCAAAGGATACTGACATAATGGAGAAGTTAAAATATTCCAATAGAGAAGATGTAATAAAGGCAGAAGTAGCCCATGTACATTTAAATAAAAAGAACAGAAAGAGAAATGATTCCAGATTACCCTTTCGGCTTCTAGGCAGGCTATGAATATAATTATTTATTTATTCACAATTTCTTTTATACCACCTATATGAAAAAGCATTCTAAGCAGTGTACAATAACATGCATATAATATTAAAACACATTTTACAGCTTAAAAACATACAACTTATTCAAAATCATCACAAAAATAAATAAGCTTTAAATTTATACGAAACTGCTTGAAATCCGTGATGGAACGAAGGGTGAGAGGTAAGTTGCTCCATACTGTTGGCCTGGCGACTGTGAATGCATGGGAACAGGTAGACTGCAATCGGACATTTTTACAAAGGACTTCCAACAAAGATTGAGACATGGAACACAAACTCTGGATGGTCTATATTTGATAAGACTCTTAGATAAATAAAAAGGACCTTCTTCTTGTAACTCCTTATAAAGTAAATAGCAACTTTAAAATGAATTCTCTGAGACACAGGAAGCCAGTGGAGCTGCCGTAAAACTGGAGTAATATGCTTTCTAAACGGGCAAGAAGTAATCAGGCGAGCAGCAGAGTTTTGCAAGAGCTGTAAGGCACTAAGCATATATTTTGGAAGGCCTATACAATATATAACGCAGTAGTCGATCAAAGTTAAAATAAAAGCTCGTAGCCCAGTTCTGAAATTCTCCACGGACAATAAATACTTTAGAGGACGAATCAAACGCAACTTGAAAAAAACAGCTTTAATAATAGCAGCTAACTGAGGTTTGAGAGAAAAAGTAGAATCAATTATGAAACTTAAAGAGATGGAATAATGCCCTAAAAATTAATGGGGACCCTTCAACCAGCAGACCAACCAGCTGGGACGGAAGAGAAATCTTGCTAATCCAGATGGCCTCAATTTTAGCAACATTTAAAATTAAATTGTTCGCTCTCAACCACGTTAACTTCACGTATACAAGAAAGCACTGACTTAATAGTGGAAGATAAACAAGTCGACACCGCAAACAACTGAATGTCATACGCATAGACTTTGGATTGTTAGTATGTGAATGTCAGAAACTGAACAAAGTTGCAGACATTGTAGGCATCTCAGAGACCTGGTAGAAGGATGATAATTAATAGGACACTGTGATACCAAGGTAAAAATTATATCAAAATGATAGGCTGGGTCAAGCTGTTGGAGGGGCGATGCTATATGTTAGGATGGCATATAGGATAAAAGTCCTACAGGAAACAAAATGTGATGTAGAATCTCTATGGAGAGAAATTCCCTGTGTGATAGGGAAAAGTATAGCTGTCGGGATATACTGCTGTCTACCTGGCCAGGATGAAGAGACAGAGAGTGAAATACGAATAGAAATTAGGAAAGCTAACAAATTAGGCATCTCTATAATAATGGGAGATTTCAATTACCCCAATATTGATTGGGTGAATGTCTTGTCAAGACATGGTATTGAAGTAAAGTTTTTAGATGCTATAAATGACTGCTTTATGGGGCAGCTGGTCCTGATACTATTGAGAGGAGAAAATACTCTAGATCTAATCCTTACTATGATGCAGGATCTGATGCAAGAGATAAAGATGATGGGGCCGCTTGTTAATAGTGATCATAATGTAATCAAATTTAACATAATCACTGAAGAGAGGGCATTAAGAAAAATGTCTGTGGTAGGATTTAACTTTAAACAAGGAGACTGGGAAATGAAATTAGAAACAACTAAAAGGAGCATTTACAAATGTTAAAAATTTGCAGAAGCGTGGATGCTGTTTGGAAACACCATCTTGGAAGCCCAGATAAGATGTATTCCATATATTAGAAAAGATAAGAAGAAGATCAAGCAACTGCCAGTATGGTTCAAAGGTGATGTGAAAGAGTCTATCAAAATCTGGAAGGTGGCTCCAAATAAATAAAATAGGGACAAGCATAAGCACTAGCAAGTTAGATGTAAAGCATTAATAAGTTAGACCAAAAGGAAATGTCAAAAGAACATTGCAAGAGGGCAAAAACCCCAAATAAGCCTGTAAGGGAGTCAGTTGAACCACTAGATGATCGAAGGGTAAAAAAGGCACTCAGGGAAGACAAAGCTAGAGAAGAAAAATTAAATTAATTCTTTCCTTTGGTCTTTACTGAGGAAGGTACCAGGGAGATACCTACTCCAGACAATGATTCAGAGGAACTGAAGGAAATCACAATGTACTTGGAAGATATAACAGAGCAAATTGACAAACTAAAGACTAACAAATCACTGGGCCCAGACAGTATATACCCCAGAGTTCTGAAATAACTAAAAAATTAAATTGCAGACTTATTACTAGTAATATCCAACTTCTCATTCAAATCAGCGATAGTACTTGAGAATTGGAGGATGGCTAACATAACTCCCATCTTTATAAAGAGTTCCAGGGGTAATCCAGGAAACTACAAACCGGTGAGCTTGATGTTAGTACTAGGCAAAATGGTAGAAGCTATTCTGAAGAACAAGATTACTGGCCATCTAGATAAACAGAGATTAATGGGGCAGAACCAACATGGATTTAGCAAAGAGAAGTCTTGTCTTACATAGCTGTTGGATTTTTTTGAAGCAGTTAATAGACATGTGGACAACGGTGAGCCTTTGATATAGTGTATCTGGATTTTCAAAAGGCTTTTGACAAAGTGCCTCATGAGAGGCTCATCAGGAAATTAAAGAGCCATAGGAATATTAATGTCCTACTGTGGATGATTAAAAGATAAGAAAAAGAGAGTATGATTGGATGGTCATTTCTTTAAATGGAGAAAGATAAAGAGTTCCTCAGGGATCTGGTCTGGGACTGATGTTTTTTTAATACTTATGAGCAAAGACTAAACAGATTAGGGCTCTTCAACCTGGAGAAGATATGATAGAGGTCTATAAAATCATACTTGGTGTGCAACAGGTAATTAGGGAATGGTTATTTACCCTTTCCAATAATACTAGGACTAGGGGACACTTCATAAAACTAATGGAAATTACTTTTAAAAAACTCAGAAAAAAATTTTTTTTTCACTCAGCATACAATTAAACTGCAATTTGTTACCAGAGGATGTAGAGAAAGCAGTTAGTGTAGCTGGGTTTAAAAGGGTTTGGACATAAACCATTGTTAGCTATGTGGACTTGGGAAGCCACTGCTTATCCCAGTTACGAGCAAGAAGGATTGGACCTATTCTTTGGGATCCTGTTGACTTGTAACCTGGATTGGCCTCTGTCAGAGACAGGATGCTGGGCTTGATGGACCCAGGGCTGTCAACTGGCTTCAAATTTTCAGGACAGACTGATCCAGTCCAGATTTTACCCCGCTGCATGCACGGATTTAATAGTCTTGCTTTTCTAAGGGACTGCAATAGGGAAGTCAGAACTCCAAGTCCCAGCATGCAGTGGGATAAATCCAGGACTAGATCAACTTGTCCTGAAAATCTGGAGCGAGTTGGCAACCCTAGATGGACATTTGGTCTGACCCAGTATGGTATTTCTTATGTTCTGCCGTCATGCTCTATGTTTCATACATACAAAATGAACTATGGCACTAGATTCAATAGCTTTATAAAGATTATGGTTACATATTACTGCCACATAGTAGAACTGTGTTTTATTTAAAAAAATAACTAGGGGATCATGTGATGCTGTGAGAGAGAGCAGATGCGCTTTTGGTCTCGCAGAGGGTCCTCTCCCCTCTTATTCATTTTTTTAGCAAGCGTCTTCCTTAGATTTGGCCACCCTGAAGGTCCCTGATGAAGGAGTAACACACTCCGAAACACCAAGGTGTCGGAGGAAATCACTTCAGGACTATTTGCCATTTTTTCCTGCGTTCAGATAAGATAAGTGCACACACTAGTGATTGTAATAATTGCACAGTTGTGCCAAATTAATTATGCGCTAAAAACCATTTGCCTTCTCAAAACTTCTTCTACTATTGCCAAGTACAATATCTTCAAACTCTTCAGGTCCAAGATTTCAGAGACCCGAATTGTCAATTTATTTTGGAGTGGTTTGATCAAGAGAATCCTCAACATCACTCTGTATCCTTCTTTTATAAGACCCTGGAAACTCAATATAAACCTTGGTCTTTGGACATACCTTGGACTAAATGGCAGCATGAATTACAAATTCAACTTCCACTTTCTACTTTCATTGCTGCCTTCTTGGCCATCCCCAAGACTACTTGCAATGTTCTGATGAGAGAAACCCAATAGAAAGTATTTTATTGGACCTATCTGTCTCAACTTGGCTAAGATTACAGACTCCAATCTATGTATTAAATGCCAAGTAGAAGTGGCAAATTTGGGTTGTTCTCTTTGGCGCTGCAGTTACATCCAATCTTTTTGGAAAAAGGTTTTCCATTTTGCTGCTCGTACTTTAAACCTTAAGATCCCTTTCTCTTCATGCATCGAATTGTTTGGGATTTTCCCGGGGGCCTTCTCGGGCAACTTGAAACATAAACTCTGGCTCAATAAAATTTTTATTTTGGCAGCAACAGCTATTCTACAAGTTTGGAGACAGGCTGAAGCACCTTCCATTACCCACTGGACAATACTATCATCGCTTTATTAAATATGGAACTTCGCTCTAGTAAGCATTCTTCTCCGATGTCCGATGTCTAAATGAAAGTCCGATGTCCGATGTCTAAATGAAAGTTCTTGTCAGTGTGGATGCCACACAGGGCGTGCAGCCAAATTCTGAATGATTTTAACTATTGAATTTTGCTGATTACTCTTCATAGCGTTTTGAAGGCGTGGCTGGAAACGAGGCACACCGATACCTCACATCCTGTTTTAACATCATGTAAGGGAATGCATGGACTTTTAGCCACATAGCAAGTCACTATTCAAAACTCAAATTAGCTGGGCTTGAGCAGGCTGGAAAACACATGCTTGACTTGCCAGCTAAGTGCCTGCTTGAAAACAACCGTGAAAGCATGGTGCTATAAATGCCAGAGAAAGGCATTGGTCATGTATAAGTGGATTCCTTTTCTAAGGATGGAATTGCAGTTACCAGATAAAGGCTAAGGTGCAGACCTACTGCAGATCATTTCTCATTACTTTGCCTCATCTTGCCAGTGGGTTTTGACTCTGTCTGAGCATCCTTTCTCTTTCCCTTTGTTGCAATGACCCATCTTGGGAACTGTCTAACCCTTTTTAGTGGTGCTAAAATAATTGTGACATAATCAGGGACAAGTGAAAGAGTGCAGTTCAGGCAGAACTGCTTACTGAATTGAAGGCTGAGGGGATAAAGTAAGAAGAAAAGATTTCTCCTGGTACTTTCTTTCAAATACTAATCAGTAAAGTTATAAATTGAGCTCCAGTTAAGATGTGTATGAATAGGAAGGCAGCAGCATCTCTTTGATTAATAGATAAATATTTGCATTCCCCATGTTTTCTGCTCCCTATTTCTGCAAGAAGTAAGAGGCACTGCAGACCTCATAAGCCACCTCCTGGGATTAGCCTCGGCCTGCTAGTACAAGGGCTGCGCTTCAATGGTTTTTACAGAGTGCACTAGATGGTGCTATAGAGAAAATGATTAATAACTCTGAAGGAGTTGGGATAGGAAAAAAGAGAATGAGAGACTGAGGCAGAAGTGAGAAAGTCCAAGAAAGGTACTATTAGCAAAGACCAAGTAATAGATAAATTGATAGATAGATAGATAGGTAGATAGATAGATAGATAGATAGATAGGAAGGTAGGTAGATATAGTTAGGAAGGTAGACAGGTAGATAGATAAATAGGTAGATAGGTAGAGAGATAGATAGGTAGATAGATATATAGGAAGGTAGGTAGATATAGTAGACATAGATAGGAAGGTAGACAGGTAGATAGATAAATAGGTAGACAGGTAGAGAGATAGATAGGTAAATAGATAGGTAGATAGGTAGAGAGATAGAAAGGTAAATAGATAAATTGATAGGTAGATAGATAGGTAGATAGATATATAGGAAGGTAGGTAGATATAGTAGATATAGATAGGAAGGTAGACAGGTAGATAGATAAATAGGTAGATAGGTAGAGCGATAGAAAGGTAAATAGACAGTTAGGTAGATAGATAGATAGATAGATCGGTAGATAGATAAAGTATTGAAGGGCATAGTGAAATAAAGGGATACCAGATTTGGAACTAGAGAGGAAAAGAGACAAAAAAAAAGCAGAGGAGACCAAGCAACAGAAGGAGGGAGAGATGAAAAGATAGTAAATATACTTGAAGAAAAAGAGAGAAAATCAGACAGAGTGACTCAGAGAGAAATAAAGAAACAACGAGAATCTTGTATGGAACAGAGAAAAGACTTAGATCTGATTTATTAAGAGGTTAAATCCCCTTCTGTACCTGAAATGTGAATACAGCAAGAGGGACCTCAGCAGAGGAGACGGAAGCAAGCTGAGTCACCCAAAGCAAGAATACAGCATGGACAGACTTAAAAACAAAAGAGAGAGAGTTGCCATCTTTGAGGATGCCCAGAAGGGGAAATGGGGAAGTAACTTGTCCCTCCGGTTCCCTCTAATTCCTTTTGTAACTATTTCCATGAGTTTGTTTTTGTACTTCCCTATTGTATGGCCCCGCCCACTCCGACAAATTTTTCTGCAGGCACTTGTGGTATTCCTGTAATTACAAAGCCAACCATGGAAGCAGCTCTACAAATTGCTAGGCGAGTTGTAACTTCCCTGAGGTAGGTGTACAGGAATACATCTCTGCTCATCAAAAGGCTTCTGTATTTTATGTGCCGACCAGCCATAGCACCTGGCTCTCAGGAAGCTTCCAAGAAAGGGGTTGGAGACCTTTTCTTTTGTTCACAATTGAACTGAATGGATTTAACAGGCTTGCCCTGACCTTTTTTCACCCAGCTCCTGTCAATCGGCTGCTGCTGATTTGTCGGTGGCTTGTGTTTGCATGTCTATGCTGCTGCACCACAGCTGAGAACATATCTCAGCCAGAATGGAGCTAAAACATTCACATTGTCATCCAAAAGGTTTAAAATGTTATCAAATGTGAACCGTTGCGATGGCTTGCCGATATATATAAAAATAATATAAACCATAAAATAGTGAAAAGGCCTACGAAATGCAAGATGTAATTAAACAGGAGCCCGATGTAATAAGGCATGAGTAAGAAAGAGACTGCACTGAGCTTCAGCACATATTTTCTTTACTCACATGCTAAAGAAAAGATTTAATTCCTAATACAATAAGCTAATGGTATGCTAATGCATCTGGAGTGTAAAAAAAGCTTGCTAATCTGAAAACGTGTGCACAGAAATATGCTTACTGTGAATAAATTATATTTTATCTGTAGAGAACATTCTTTGTATATAAATCACGGGTACCTCAAATTCCAGGTTCAGCTCTATAGACTAACATTAGCCCCAGAAAATATGCTGAGCAATAGCTAATGTCCCGATTAACATGAGATTTGCATTCAGGAGCACTAATTCTCCATCGACAAGAAGGGCTGAATTAGCCCATGACAAGTGATGGTCATCATCTGACAGCACCGAATGGACCCTTCTCTCTAAGCTCGGGGGTTGCCTCCTGAGCCTCCCCCCCCCAGTCTCTTTTCATCTAAGCTTCAGCATGGAATGTAGCCCAGTGTTTCCCAGCTCTCTCCTAGAAGCAGACTTATCCAGTCAGGTTTTCCGGATTGCCACAATGAATAAGCATGAGATAGATTTTCATCCCTTGGGTCTCTAATGTATGCAAATCTATCTCATGCAGATTTGTTATGGATATCCTGAAAACCCAACTGGTTAGATGTGCCTCCAGAAGCGGATTGGGAAACACTGATGTACCCTATCTCTCTGTAATTTTTCCTTCATTTGTGTGCTTCGGCAGTCCCCAAAAAAGCATTTTTCAGTGCTATTAAAAAAAAGAGGAGATTTCAGGCTCCAAGAAGCCCCACTGTAAGTGGCTTCAAGGACTATATATAGAGTAGGAAAATGTCCATTACAGATAGACATGACGTCTGTTACTACTGCCTGGGACTGAATCACAACCAGGCAAATTGTTACTACTGCAGCCGGAAGTCTCCATGCTCCCAAAAGTTGCAGGATCTGGAAAATGGAGTAACTGCGTAAGTCTCTCAAGAACTACAGACAGTCCTCTTCCTGGAGTGAAGCCTCTTTGGGCTCTCCAGATGCCCAGCTGAACAGGAGCTCCCACTTTGACGGAACAAGCCAAGTCCTCAAAGTCGAGCAAACAGAAAAAGGCACCAAAGAAGAAAAAGCATCACTCTACAGAGTTGGTGGTGCATCTGGCACAAAAAAAACATTGAATCTCAGCACTGATGCAATCAACATACTCTCTTGCCATCGGCGTACAGTGCATTGGCACCATAGACATACCGGGCCCCGGCGACATTGATGCATCAAGGACTAATGCCATCGATGCAGAAGACCTCGACACCATTAGCCCATAAGGCCTCAGCACTGTCGACGCAAAAGATTTCAACATTGTCATGCATACGGCTTCAACGTCATCAAAGTACAAGACCTCAGCACATCAAGCTACGGAGTATGAAATGCATTGAGCCTTGATGCCACTGATGCTTCAAGCACCAGATCAGTCTTCTCCATCACTGACACATTGAGCAGTGGGGCTTTCAATACAGCTATTCACTAAAACACTAATTACTACCATGCAAATGGGGGCATCAGGGTATATGATTCCTTTACCCCCTACAAGCTCGAAACATTCTTACTATCAAAGTTACAAACTGGAGCAAAGCCTCTACCTAGATATGCTGGATCCCATTTGTTCTCTGGTATCTCTCCCAACTAATCAGCTCCCAGTTCAAATTCTTCAGAGCCCAGAGGATGGACAAGGAGATTCCATACTGGTATCTGAAGAAGATGTTCCACCTCCCATGCCCGACCAGAGGGCACATCAGACCTTGGACTAAAAGGCAGAGCTGGTGAAGACTTTCTTTATCTCTCTAGTGACTAAAGATATGGAGGGTACTCTTCAACCTCTCCTTTCCAAAATATCAGATATACTCCCACAAGGAAGAGTCCCAGTATTTATTTATTTAAAAGTATTTATTTCCCGCACTCTCCAAAGTTCAGGGTGGGTTACATAAAAATATTCACAGCTTCACATAAAATAAAAAGTAACTACCAAATGGAGGTTCACAATAATGCTGCGGAATAGATGTCAGGTAGTCATAGGACAGTAAAAGACGTTAGTCTTGGAGAGCAACACTATATTTGGAATGTTTATTTGAATAGGGCTTTCCTGAACTCATTGGTATCTGTGATGGAACGAATCATGAGAGGGAGCAAATTCCACATGGTCGTTCCGCAATGGAGAGTGCACTTTCACTAGTGACTGATAATCAGACACGCCTTGAGGCTGGGACATCAAGCAAATATTGGTTAACAGACCTAAGATTTCTGCTAGGAACACAGGGAGGAGATATTATTAAGTAAACTTTACCCAGTGACTATCATCTTATATTGTATATGCCATTGGTTGGGCAACCAGTGCAATGACTGAAGAACAGGTGAGATATGATAATTGCATCTGGTACCAGTAAGAAGACGAGCAGTAGAGTTTTATACTAATTGTAATGGTCTAAGTGCATATTGGGAAAGGCCTATGTAAATGGAGTTGCAGTAATCAAGACCCATGAGAATTAATTCCTGGAGTGCAATGCAGGAGTCAGTAGCTTCTAGAAGAAGTTTAATGTGAAGGAATAACATTAAATGTGAGAGAATAAGCAGTAGTCTATAAACCAGGGAAGCCAGGGTTCAAATCCCACAACTGCTCCTTGTGACCAAGGGCAAGTCATTTTCCCCTCTATTGTCTCAGTTATGAATTTAGATTTGAGGACAGGGAAATACCTGAATGTTTTCTGCTTTGAAGTTGCAGAAAATAAATAAACCTAAGTTTTGCAAATAAGGGGGCCGATGCACATATTAGGAAAGCGGGTGCTGACTTTTCAGCGCCTGCTTTCCGCGCTTTTTATTGCATCGGCCCCAAGGTTTGGATTATGGATTTAATCTGAGGTTTCCTGGTTAGTGTGAGATCCAGGACGATGCCTAGGTTTTGTATAGTATGTGCAATATGTAGTATGCGATTATCAAGTAAAGGTTGTTGTAATATGATAGGGAGGCGAATGGCCAAACATAAGAACATAAGAACTTGCCATGCTGGGTCAGACCAAAGGTCCATCAAGCCCAGCATCCCGTTTCCAACAGAGGCCAAAACCAGGCCACAAGAACCTGGCAATTACCCAAACACTAAGAAGATCCCATGCTACTGATGCAATTAATAGCAGTAGCTACCCTAAGTAAACTTGATTAATAGCCGTTAATGGACTTCTCCTCCAAGAACTTATCCAAACCTTTTTTGAACCCAGCTACATTAACTGCACTAACCACCTCCTCTGGCAACAAATTCCAGAGCTTAATTGTGCGTTGAGTGAAAAAGAATTTTCTCCGATTAGTCTTAAATGTGCTACTTGCTATTATTATTTCAGTGTTTTGGAGATTAAGAGAAAGTTCTTATGTGCAAAAGCCAGGTGCTGATAGTCAAGAGGCACAATGAAGCAAATTGAGCTGTAGCAGACCATCTGGATTTGAAGGGAAAACAGAACTGAATATCATCAGCATAGAGTCTATATGTGAGACCAAGGGTAGACAGTAGCAAGCAAAGGGGCGTTGGGTAGACATTAAATAAAGCCGCAGATAGTGCAGAGCCCTGAAGCACACTGGTAGTGATAGGAGACCAAGCTGAAGAAGCAGAGACTATTTGGATTTGCTGAAATCTATTGTGGAGATATGAGTTAAACCATGAATGGACTATGCTGCAAGACGATTTCGGATAGATGAGTGAGTAAAATGTCATTATTTATACTATCAAAAGCAGCGGTAAAGTCTAACAAGTTTAATATGTTATCTGTCCCCGGACTGGACACTCTCCATCAGAACCCCCATGAGGAACTTCTAGTCCCTGGTTCTCATTTGTAACAAAGTCTATCCAGTCAGAGGTTGTGCACCAGGAATAAACTCCTTCTTCAATCACTGTCTTATTCATTAGGGTCTTGGACTGGTGTTCCCTCCCCTCGTGATTCTGAGGAAGGTTCAATGAGAATATCTTCCGAAAACCTATCTGAACCTCCAGAACAGACATCTCTACCTGAGAACCACTCTCACTCCACATTTCTGGACAAATTGGGAACAGCACTCTGGGTTAATGTTCATATGGACAAGGATCCTCGCACAAAGGTCTTCAGCCTCCTTCAGATTCTGGAAACTCCAGTGGAGCCTAAAGCAATTCCAATCCATGATGTTCTGCAAATGTTGCAAACAAGAATGTTGGAGAATCCAATTTCCTGTGCCCCAGTAGCAAGGAAATGACATCAAGCATAGAGTTAAAAAATACTTGAGTTTTGGAATAGTGCAACTGCCTCACCAATCAATTGTAATTCTATCAGCTCTTAAAAAAGCAAAGAAAAAAAAGGTTTTGCTCATATATTCCGTTAGCGAAGGATCACAGGCTACTTGACAATTTGGCTAACAGGTATTTTGAAGCTTCATGCTTAATGCACATATTTCTGCTCACCAATTCTACATGGTTCATTACCTATAAGACTGCATGCAACAACTGAAGCCCTTCCTTCCACCGGGTGATAACAGTTCTGCATACCCTCAACCACTCCTGGATGTGAAAGAATGTATTCACCATTCTATTCATTCCCTTTATGAAGTGTTCAACATGACAGCCCGCTCTTCTTCAGCCTCAATCAAAGCATGCATAATAGTTTGGTTGAGAGCCAATAGTTTGCATGATGATGTACATGACAAGCTTAGCAGACATACCCTGCCTATGAGATCAACTCTTCGGGGACAAACTAAGAGAAATGGTTGCTCAAATAAAGGAACAACACGTAGCCTTTCCACGGGCTTGGAGCAAGTCTGCTTCAAGGCAGCCTTGCCATGCTTTTAAAAGGTCATACTTTCAAACATGCCCCTTCCAGCAGTTACTGGTTGCTGCCTCTACTTCCAGTTCAAAGTTGGCAACATGAATGCCACCAACCCAAAGGAACACAACTGGTCCATTCCAAACCGAGACCAAGTTTTTGATCACCTTTAAAACCCAGCAAATAACCTCTCCTCCAGTGCTACCTAGAGGAATGGTACAAGAACACCAAACCGCTGGGTTCTCAGTGGTGAAGTCTGAATACCGCTTGCATTTCTCTCAGCTTCCCATGCTTCTTCAATGCTCAGCCTTCAACCGAGATCCGTCTCACTCGATGCAACACCACCTGGAGATGGAATCATTCTGCGGGTGATAGAACCTGTTCCGCTCCATCAGCATGGCCAAGGGCTTTTACTCTCTTATCCCCAAAAATTCTGGGGGGACATTCTGCAGCTCACATGATGATGTCATTAACAAGCTACTACCACTGAAAAGCTCTACTCCAGGGTTAGTCAAATTTTGCTTCCTATGCTTTGCGCACAGTGGAATTGCTCCAGGATTAAGTGTGATGTTTAAAGAGTCTCCTAATGCGTGGATGTCATTAAAAGAGGCATCCGACAGTGACAAGTCATCAAAAGAAGCCTAGCAATGTGTACAATGATGGGCTAATGATGATGATATTGCATCCAGCATCTTCAGGCCGTAAATTTGGAGACCAAAAAAAAGTATGTGGGCCCTAAAATCAATATAAAGGGCCTAGTTCTGGCCCATAGGCCATAGTTTGGTCACACCTGCATTATGGGATTTGCAGCATTAATTTCAATGGGTAGAATCAGGGACTGCAGCAGATACCACACTGATTGGGATGTAATTTCCCAACTAGGATTGGCCAAAATGTCTCCCTCCTGGAACTGGGTAACTTGGCAGCTCTACATTAACATGTGTGCACAGCCTTATTGCACTAGGGCCTATGTAGGCTAAAAGATTTAGACATTTTCAATTTTCTAGTGACCTGTAAAGCTGGGTATTGTCTATACACAGACAATATACAATTTCTCAATCCCCTGGCTTCATCCGAGTCCAGGACTTCTGTGTTAGTTTGTTGTAGTGGGTCCGCCATTCAATAATGGCTTACACATAATAGATTTGATGATCAAAACTGAGGTGCGCCTATTGAGTTTCCTCTGCACTTATAAGTTGAGAATACTCTAGTACAGGTCTCCTTGCAGCTCTGTAGTCTCTGTGTCTATATTGATTCTGAACTTGGGTTTAAAAACCAAATCAGGTCAGTAATTAGGAATGGCTTCTTTAAATTGCGTATGTTATGCAGTTTGAAGCCCCTTCTAAACAATGCTGGTTTCTGGACTGTGCTCCAAGCTGTGACTATTCCTTTACTGGACTATTGCAATTCGATCTACACTGGGCTCCCAGCGACCTCATTGCATTTTCTTCAGCTCCTGCAGACTGCAGCTGCTCGGCTTATTTGGGATCATAGCACGAAGGACTACATTTTCTAGTATTGTATGAACTTCGCTGGCTGCCAATTCAACGGCGCACAACCTATAAAGTTGCAATGATGGTCCACAAATTGCTGGCACATCATTCTTTTACATGGACACATTTTTTATTTTTTTTTAATTTATGCATTTAACAATACAATTTCAGGACTCTACCTGAAAGGAAAACCAATAGATATGTAACAATCTGACACAGTTACAGAAAAAAGGGGAAAAAGACATGCCTAACTATTCCAAGTCCATAAATGTAGAGATCCAAGTCACTATTCAAGGCACATTGAAAAACACAAGAAAATGAAGACCATACCTAACTATGAGCCAGATTTACCAAAGCTTTTCTCCCATTCTGTGTCTATGGGAAAAATGCATATTAAATAGAGCCCAAGCAGAGAACCTTTTGCCTGTCTGAGAGATCAGGCCATTGTCGATGTGGAGGGCATTCCTTCAACAGGAGCCTTATCACTAAGAAAATGAGACAGCTGAGAGGGTTGAAAAAATATATACGATACATCCCTATACTTTCTATAGCACATGCATCGATATTTCAATAGAAGGGCCTCCTTATTAGAAACTGCTTCCTCTTTTTCTGAGTCTGTCTAGCCACGTCTGGAAAACTCTAACTTTGAATTGGAGACGTCAGACCGATGTCTAAAGAACAATTTCAGTACTCAGTGTCTGTCTGACTCCAGAAGAAAAGAAACAAGCATAGCTGCAAGTTTCACAAATACACTGTCCAAGGACATCAGAAATGTCCAAATTACTGGAGTCAGACAAAATCAAAGGCTGAGCCTCTTGCCCTTCACCACTTCCTTTCTTGAAAGGAGGTAAATAGTAAACTTTGAAAACAGGAGGAATAGCTTGTTCCGGAACTTTCAGAATCTCCAAGTACCTTTTAAACATATTTTAGGAAGAAGTAAGTGGAATTTGGGAAAAATTGATAAATCGTAGGTTTCTATTTCTCATGAGATTCTCCAAGTTTCTCAGTCTATTAGAGAGCAGTTGGTTCTCTTTCATTAATGATTCTTGCACAGGTCTAACAGAGTCAATTCCTTGTTTGAATACATCAAATTGATGACAGCATTAATATTAGCTGTTTCCAAAACTTGCACATGAGTTTCCCAAGTCAGAATATTTAGTAACTAAAGGATTCGGTTGTGCTGTTATGCTAGAACCCAATTGCATCCCTCATATGTTCCAATGTAAAGGAAGCCGGTCTTACCATAGACACATGAAAAGAATTGTGTCAGTTCCAGCTGACAAAGATGGTCCTTTCCCAGACAATAATAACATACATAAGAAATCGCCATACTGGGTCAGACCAAGGGTCCATCAAGCCCAGCATCCTGTTTCCAACAGTGGCCAATCCGGGCTACAAGTACCTGGCAAGTACCCAAACACTAAGAAGGTCCCATGCTACTGATGCCAGTAATAGCAGTGGCTATTCCCTAAGACAACTTGATTAATAGCAATTAATGGACTTCTCCAAGAACTTATCCAAACCTTTTTTAAACCCAGCTACACTAATAACCACATCCTTTGGGAACAAATTCCAGAGCTTATTTGTGCATTGAGTGAAAAATATTTTTCTCCAATTAGTTTTAAATGCGTTACTTGCTAACGTCATGGAGGTTGAACAGCCCTAACCTCTTTAACCTTTCCTCATAGGGGAGCTGTTCCATCCCCTTTATCATTTTGGTCGCCCTTCTCTGTACCTTCTCCATCGCAATTATATCTTTTTTGAGATTCGGCGACCAGAATTGTACACAGTATTCAAGGTGCGGTCTCACCATGGAGTGATACAGAGGCATTATGACATTTTCCATTTTATTCACTATGGCTGATTCTTCTCGGCAAAATTATCCCCTGGATCTCCAGAACTGATCATACCAGCTGCAGTGGATACACCCCAAGACATTGTGGTCTCCACCTGGATCTCCAGAACTGATCATACCAGCTGCAGTAGATACACCCCAAGACACTATGGTCTCCACCTGGATCGCATCGGGGTCAGCATCATCAGCACGCACCAGCTCCAGTAGCGGGGTATGGGCTTGAGCCACTGCCAGATTCTCAGGGGCTGCTCTCTCTATCGGGAACAAAGATGTCAGTGAGTCAAAGGAAAAGGCAAGTACAGCTTCTTCTCACTCTACTCCCAGTGACTCTCCTCCTGATCTTGAAGTCCCGCAATCCACATGGTCATCCATTGGGCCCACTAGGAAGCCTTCTGGAAGGTTAGCAGAGGAATTCCTTTCCCTGGCTCTCCTTTTTTCGACCAGCGTGTGGGATAATACAGGTAATTTTCAAAGAAAGAATAAAAAGACTGCACCATACGGTGTGCTAAGGTGCCATCTTGGATTTCTGTATGGGCAAATTCTATGCTTCAGATTTATAATCCATCTAAGTCACTACGGTCATCACAACGTGGCTTACTGGATGTTCCCTCATCGTGTCATGCACGTGTGTTTTCAGTAGCCGGCCCAGTAATAAGGTATTTGCTTCCGCAGAAATTGTGCCTTTACCACTGGCACGAAAGAATTTAAAGCTCTGTTGAATACTTATTTCTTTAGGCAAGCATTTCTATAAGAATTCTTTCTTTTTATGATGAAGCATTAATTGAGCAGGCTGGGGACGGAGTTGGCATTTTTGTATGTCTGTTTTGTGATTAAGCTTTTATTTTATCGTCTTGTTACTGACTGTGTACATTTCCTTTTGTTCGCCATCTAGAGCCTTGGCAAGTTCTAAATAGAAATACATTTTCAAAAATAAATATTTAAATCCTTTGTTCCACAGCTAAAGCATATCACAATTCGCTTACAAGAAAAGGCACCCATTCTGCAACGCTCTCACAGTCTGCATGGCCGCAGTAATTATCACGCCTCTGCTTTAATACTGTATGTATTGGAGTGGAAATTCTTTAAGTTATTGCCATAGGCCCTGAATTCTGAGTCCCTGTCAAACGTGATATCGCATACTGCATGATCCAATCAGATACCAGTGAATGGGATAATTTGTCATGGTGACTGGGCCTGGTGCAGTAGGAAAATTGTAAGATTGAATCTTAGAGCATTTCACAATTTAACAAGTCCAAAGTTATATTTTGAATCAATGGCGGTTTCTCTTACAGCTTACACACCCTTTCTTTTGGCCTAGCAATTCTCTCCTACTCTTTTAGGGCTTCCAAACTCAATCAGACCTCTGTTGGGCTACAATGCCATGTGCCTGGGGATTTTTTCCCCAATTTTACATCCCCTCCCAACTCACTTGGCCAAGCCATTCTCCAGGGCTCCTTCTGTATTCTGCCATCATAAGCTTTAAATCTGGCCACTAGGTGGTAGTGTTGTGCGATGATGGCAATTCCCTTCTCCCAGAGCCCGTGAATGCTGCCTCTATGGCATCCCCAACCCCAGCGGAAGACCAAAGCTGGGAATGGAAGCAAGGTCCCCTCCACATGGCACTGTGAAGCACTGATACCGGGCCAGACCCACACACCCGATTTACATCTTCACCCACTGCGATTCCAGTTAGAGCTGCTTAAACATCCAGCCGTCATGCACAGTTTCTAGCAAACACGTTTGTTAAGGAATAGAGCTGTCAGACATAAAATGGCAGTGATGCAACTGTGATAGAGTGAGCTGAGGTTAGGGGGTGTGCGTAGGCTGATATTAGGCTGAGAGAAGGTGAAGTTCTCTGTGTGAGAGGGATGTGCTGTGGTGAAGTTAGTGGGTTGTTTGTAGCCACAAGTAGGCGTTAAGAGTCTTGAAAGCATTGACAGTGATTTAATTACGTTTTTGGTTTTTACAGCCCACATGTGCTGTATTTGGACAGGTGAAGTTCATGTTAAATCTGTTGCAGGTAACTGCACCTTGATTACAGCTGGAAGCCTTAAGAGGAGCAGAAAGAGGGAAAGCCTGCCTTAAGAGCGCTTTCTATGATCCTGTGTCTTTCTCAGAGGAATTATTACTTGTAGAGCCTCACCGGCATGCACAGTGCTTTACAGTAATAGGGATTATGTCTTAACCTCACTCCGAATCCCCAGAGGTTTCAGAAGTGGCTGCTTGCGCCTGCTCCCCCTGACGCCACGCGATCCCAGGCCCTCAGGCTCGGCTCGGGGCAGGAGTGGACAGAGGTTCCCCCCTGCTATTTACAGTCGTGGAGTGGCGAGAGGGAAGGGATGGATGAGGTCATGCCTATGGAATGGGTTTTCATTTTATGTAAATTTTAACAAGTGTTTGAAAGTGTTCAGGAAACCGCAGCCTCCTCCGCACCTCTTCCTCCTTCTCCTGCTTTGAGCAAGCCACCATTGTGAAAGAAAAAATAAGCAAGGCTGGTTTTAAAAGGTCAGAACTGTTTCCAAAACATGTTATCCTGTCGCATAGACAAGTCCTGAAGCAGCGCTGTAACATATGGAGCCACATGGAGAAACACAGGACATTGTTTAGTCTCTGATCTGATAATGACCTGCAGCGCTCCCTGCTTTCCCGGGACGATGACACACAGAGAGCTCCGCCAGACCACCGAGGTCCCGACCCGCAGCAAAGGCCTCTCCACATCCACTGCCTTTGCCAATGCCTTTTAAACCGGAGCCGCAGCATCTCCTGCTCGTCCGCTGAGAGCAGCTCCCGTCTGATGTAAGGGCCTTGCGGTAGCTCTCTGTGCCGGTGCACGGGCGGGCTATTCGCTCGGCACCGAAACAGCTCCAACCCTGCTGCCAGAAGTGGCAGGTTAGGTGTGGGAACCGCTGGGATCCCGGTAAAATCCTGCTGCCCTTCCCCTCACCCCTGCCTGTGAGCCAAGTCCAACTGCTTCAGAAATGGGAATCAGATGTGAGAGCCAGATTTATTCCGAGGCCTGACAAAAACCCCTGCTAATGGTCGGAATTTGGATTTCAGATTGAACTGGGTGCCAAGGGAGTTGGGAATCCAGGAAAAAAACGCAGATCCAGGACACGCGCAAATGAGCCATGGGAACCTGTGGTCGCTCGTCTTGTGTTAATGGCCCAATCATTTGTGCTTACCAAGCAATGCTCCCCCGTTGCCGCATCATTAAATGAGATTAACGGAAAATACAAAAATGTGCAAATAAAAAGTAATGCAGTATGGATAAGCTGTGTATAGAGTCATTCAATGGAGTTACAGAATTTAAAGGCTAGTTAAAGGTCTGCTCTGGCTGTGATTTCCTGGGTTTGCTGCACAGGCAGTGTTCACAGAGCCCGGCCAGGGGAAGAGGGTGGAGAAAGAGTGCCCTGCCAGCACTGGACAGCAAACGCTTAGTGGCCAAAGCAAGGAAGCGGCAGGCCAAGGAATGGGGAAGAGGTCCTAAATGAACCAAAAATCTCGGGAGGTTGCAAAGGAAAGCCGACGGCGCCAGAGGCCCTTCAGGGGCCACTTCTGATTGGGTCAAGCATGCAAAGGAGCAGGATGAAACTGTGATCCAAAGAAAACCCCCATTAACTTATTCACACAATCATATAAATCACAACATTAAAACGAGCTCAATGAAAACTGAATTTAAAATGTTGGAACTGATATCAGCTTTGATTATACCACGTTAAATCTGAGCTAGTCAACGAGAATGCTGGACTACCAACTCTTATTGACTGAGAGCAAGTGAAAAAATACATAATGGGATCCCCCCCATCCCAGACACTGCCATCCAACACTCCCTCTGACACCCCCACAATGAGATCTCCTAACCCCACACACTGCCATCCAACGCTCCCTCTGACACCCCCACAATGAGATCTAACCCCACACACTGCCATCCAACACTGCCTCTGACACCCCCACAATGAGTTCTCCTACCCCCACACACTGCCATCCAACACTGCCTCTGACACCCCCACAATGAGATCTCCTAACCCCACACACTGCCATCCAACGCTCCCTCTGACACCCCCACAATGAGATCTCCTAACCCCACACACTGCCATCCAACACTGCCTCTGACACCCCCACAATGAGATCTCCTAACCCCACACACTGCCATCCAACGCTCCCTCTGACACCCCCACAATGAGATCTCCTAACCCCACACACTGCCATCCAACATTCCCTCTGACACCCCCACAATGAGATCTCCTAACCCCACACACTGCCATCCAACACTGCCTCTGACACCCCCACAATGAGATCTCCTAACCCCACACACTGTCATCCAACACTGCCTCTGACACCCCCACAATGAGATCTCCTAACCCCACTCACTGCCATCCAACACTGCCTCTGACACCCCCACAATGAGATCTCCTAACCCCACACACTGCCATCCAACACTGCCTCTGACACCCCCACAATGAGATCTCCTAACCCCACACACTGCCATCCAACACTGCCTCTGACACCCCCACAATGAGATCTCCTAACCCCACACACTGCCATCCAACACTCCCTCTGACACCCCCACAATGAGTTCGCCTAACCCCACACACTGTCAATCAACACTGCCTCTGACACCCCCACAATGAGTTCTCCTAACCCCACACACTGCCATCCAACACTCCCTCTGACACCCCCACAATGAGATCTCCTAACCCCACACACTGTCATCCAACACTGCCTCTGACACCCCCACAATGAGTTCTCCTAACCCCACACACTGTCATCCAACACTGCCTCTGACACCCCCACAATGAGATCTCCTAACCCCACACACTGCCATCCAACACTGCCTCTGACACCCCCACAATGAGATCTCCTAACCCCACACACTGCCATCCAACACTCCCTCTGACACCCCCACAATGAGATCTCCTAACCCCACACACTGCCATCCAACACTGCCTCTGACACCCCCACAATGAGATCTCCTAACCCCACACACTGTCATCCAACACTGCCTCTGACACCCCCACAATGAGATCTCCTAACCCCACACACTGTCATCCAACACTGCCTCTGACACCCCCACAATGAGATCTCCTAACCCCACACACTGCCATCCAACACTCCCTCTGACACCCCCACAATGAGTTCTCCTAACCCCACACACTGTCATCCAACACTGCCTCTGACACCCCCACAATGAGATCTCCTAACCCCACACACTGTCATCCAACACTGCCTCTGACACCCCCACAATGAGATCTCCTAACCCCACACACTGTCATCCAACGCTCCCTCTGACACCCCCACAATGAGATCTCCTAACCCCACACACTGTCATCCAACACTGCCTCTGACACCCCCACAATGAGATCTCCTAACCCCACACACTGTCATCCAACACTGCCTCTGACACCCCCACAATGAGATCTCCTAACCCCACACACTGCCATCCAACACTCCCTCTGACACCCCCACAATGAGTTCTCCTAACCCCACACACTGTCATCCAACACTGCCTCTGACACCCCCACAATGAGATCTCCTAACCCCACACACTGCCATCCAACACTCCCTCTGACACCCCCACAATGAGTTCTCCTAACCCCACACACTGTCATCCAACACTGCCTCTGACACCCCCACAATGAGATCTCCTAACCCCACACACTGTCATCCAACACTCCCTCTGACACCCCCACAATGAGATCTCCTAACCCCACACACTGTCATCCAACACTGCCTCTGACACCCCCACAATGAGATCTCCTAACCCCACACACTGCCATCCAACACTCCCTCTGACACCCCCACAATGAGTTCTCCTAACCCCACACACTGTCATCCAACACTGCCTCTGACACCCCCACAATGAGATCTCCTAACCCCACACACTGCCATCCAACACTCCCTCTGACACCCCCACAATGAGTTCTCCTAACCCCACACACTGTCATCCAACACTGCCTCTGACACCCCCACAATGAGATCTCCTAACCCCACACACTGTCATCCAACACTCCCTCTGACACCCCCACAATGAGATCTCCTAACCCCACACACTGTCATCCAACACTGCCTCTGACACCCCCACAATGAGATCTCCTAACCCCACACACTGCCATCCAACGCTCCCTCTGACACCCCCACAATGAGATCTCCTAACCCCACACACTGCCATCCAACACTGCCTCTGACACCCCCACAATGAGATCTCCTAACCCCACACACTGCCATCCAACACTCCCTCTGACACCCCCACAATGAGATCTCCTAACCCCACACACTGCCATCCAACACTGCCTCTGACACCCCCACAATGAGATCTCCTAACCCCACACACTGTCATCCAACACTGCCTCTGACACCCCCACAATGAGTTCTCCTAACCCCACACACTGTCATCCAACACTCCCTCTGACACCCCCACAATGAGTTCTCCTAACCCCACACACTGCCATCCAACACTGCCTCTGACACCCCCACAATGAGCTCTCCTAACCCCACACACTGCCATCTAACACTCCCTCTGACACCCCCACAATGAGTTCTCCTAACCCCACACACTGCCATCCAACACTGCCTCTGACACCCCCACAATGAGCTCTCCTAACCCCACACACTGCCATCTAACACTCCCTCTGACACCCCCACAATGAGTTCTCCTAACCCCACACACTGTCATCCAACACTGCCTCTGACACCCCCACAATGAGCTCTCCTAACCCCACACACTGCCATCCAACGCTCCCTCTGACACCCCCACAATGAGATCTCCTAACCCCACACACTGCCATCCAACACTCCCTCTGACACCCCCACAATGAGTTCTCCTAACCCCACACACTGCCATCCAACGCTCCCTCTGACACCCCCACAATGAGATCTCCTAACCCCACACACTGCCATCTAACACTCCCTCTGACACCCCCACAATGAGATCTCCTAACCCCACACACTGCCATCCAACACTCCCTCTGATACCCCCACAATGAGATCTCCTAACCCCACACACTGCCATCCAACGCTCCCTCTGACACCCCCACAATGAGATCTCCTAACCCCACTCACTGCCATCCAACTCTCCCTCTGACACCCCCACAATGAGATCTCCTAACCCCACACACTGCCATCTAACACTCCCTCTGACACCCCCACAATGATATCTCCTAACCCCACACACTGCCATCCAACACGCCCTGACACCCCCACAATGAGTTCTCCTAACCCCACACACTGCCATCCAACACTCCCTCTGACACCCCCACAATGAGTTCTCCTAACCCCACACACTGTCATCTAACACGCCCTCTGACACCCCCACAATGAGATCTCCTAACCCCACACACTGTCATCCAACTCTCCCTCTGACACCCCCACAATGAGATCTCCTAACCCCACACACTGCCATCCAACACTCCCTCTGACACCCCCACAATGAGATCTCCTAACCCCACACACTGCCATCCAACTCTCCCTCTGACACCCCCACAATGGAATGCTGCCTACCCCGTAAGTTGCCATCTTAGATGAGTCAAAAGCTTGCTAAGTTTAGGAATCTTAGGGCAGTTATTCCAAAAAAGTTGAACTCCTAAATTTAGTTCTCTAAATTAGGTCCCTAATGTTTTATCTGAAAAATCACATAAATTGAAGCTCCTAAAAGTTATGAGGTCAATTTTCAAAAGGCATTTAGATGAGTACCTAAAACGTTATCCGTCTTAATGGCTTATCCAGCTAAATTCTAACCAGAAAATTAGTTATCCAGCTAGACTTTAGCCAGATAAGACGGGGACATTCCTGGGGCGGGAGTTAGGCATTCCAGGGAGGAACAGAGTTAGCCGGTTAACTTTCCGGCCACCTCTGGCCATGCTATAGGGCTGGATATACGTATCTGGCTAACTTTAACATAGTCAGGTATATTCAGTGGCAGTGCCGCGCCGCTGAATATCCCAGTTAAGTGTATCTGGCTAAGTGAACTTGTCACTCCGTGGCTGAATATTGGCACCTAGGCTTCTAAATTTAGGCCTGCTATTTGTCTGCCCAGATTTAGGGTCCTAAATTAGGGGCCTAGTTCTGAAAATCAGTGCTATGCTCCTCACTTTGTTTTCCCATTCTAACTCTACCCCTGTTGCCACCCACATTTTGGGACCCTAAATTTAGTACTCAGCCCCAGTAAATTTTCAAAAGGGACAATTTAGGAGCCTAACTCCAAAAGTTAAGAGCCTAAACTCTTTGAAAATTGTATCCCTCGTGTCCATTTAGGTGCCAACACTCAGCCGCACAAAGCATTTTAAATCATGCGAGGAACCCTCCCTGGACTCAAAATAGGTAGAGCAAGCTCTGCATTTCTGCTTATATTTTCTGGTCCCATTTGGGCCTTCTAGAATTCTTGCATGCAGACGAATGATGGAGCATGAGGGTTTTGTTCAAAAAAAAGCATATATGTACCTGCCCATTCAGACCAAAAATAAAACAATATAAAAGAAATACAACTACAAACCCTGCGAAGAGGGTAGACATTTGTTAACTTCACGTCCCTGGAGTTTCTGCTGTAGCGTTTCCCATCAAATGCATCTTTTTTTTGTACAGATTATCATGTAAAAGTCTATATTTCAATCTCTTGTGCATGAAAACAGAGAAACCAAATTTCACCAAAGTTACCAAGCTAGAGGGCTAGAGGATGCATGCTAATGTAAGAAACGGCATTTAATCACCCTAGCTCTTCATGGTCTTTAGATTTAAGGCCCAAGCTCACTACACAGAGGCTTGAAAAGCAGGATGTAGAAGCATGGTCGTCTGCTTTCCTCATTAAAACCTCTTGGCTTCACCGTTGATTACTCGCTTTTCTAAACTCACGCTGAAAGCGAGTTATATTTCACAGACACAGGGCTGGTGCAAGGATATCGGGCACTCTAGGTGAATCATGAGCTTTGCACCAGCGACTCCCCACCCTCTCCACCAAAACCAACTAACTTTCTGGCTCATAGCCCATTCCCCGTGCCTGAGATTTTGATAATTAAACTCAACAATCATAAGATATGCCATAAGAAGATAAGATATGCCATACTAGGTCAGACCAAGGGTCCATCAAGTCCAGCATCCTGTTTCCAACAGTGGCCAATCCAGGCCACAGGAACCTGGCAATTACCCAAACATTAGATTTTTTTTTTTTTTAATTTAGATTTTTATATTCCACTTTTCACACTTTTTTCAGCACTTCAAAGTGGATCACCATCACTACCCCTCCTAGAAAAATCCTGTAAAACACATAATTGGACATAGGGAAGACAACGTTCAAAATCCATTTACATGCGTCAATACTGATTTATCCAGATAAAGGGGCTTTCTGAATACTGCCCACCCTAAAATCACCTGTAAGCAAACCTGGGCTTTTAAAAATGATTTATTGTGTGTTTAGCTCATACCTTTTCATTGGTAGTTCTAGGCAAGTTACCTGCATGTACAGTAAGTATTTCTATATGTCCAATTATGTGTTTTTACAGGATTGTTCTAATGGATGAACCAGCCATGCCTGCCATACTTAAGACAGCACTAACCTCCAGAACTCAAACAGCAACAGCCCTACCTATGAAAAGACAGCAATGCACCTTTCCAGGTTACCATTAAGCCCTGGGAATAGACCTGTTAGTGCAGTTAGATAGAGATAATTAGTCAGCGCCTGCTTTCCGCATTTAATATTGCATTGGTCCCAATGTCCTTTTGTGGATTGCAAACTCATTAAAAGACAGTAAACACAGTAGGATTAAATGGTCTGTTTTCACAGTGGAAAAGGGTAAACAGTGAAGTGCCTCAGGGATCTGTACTTGGACTGGTGTTTTTAATACATTTAGAAATGATCTGGAAAGGGGTATGATTAGTGAGGTGATCAAATTTGTGGATGACAGAAAATTATGCAGCGTAGTTAAATCACAAACGGATTGTGATGAATTGCAGGAGGATCTTGTGAGACTGGAAGATTGGGCTTCCAAATGGCAGATGAAATTTAATGTGGACAAGTGCAAGGTGATGCATATAGGGAAAAATAACCCATGCTATAGTTACACAATGTTAGGTTCCATATTAGGTGCTACAACCCAAGAAAGATCTAGGTGTCATAGTGGATAACACATTGAAATCGTCGGTTCAGTGTGCTGCGGCAGTCAAAAAAGCAAACAGAATGTTAGGAATTATTAGGAAGGGAATGGTGAATAAAACGGAAAATGTCATAATGCCTCTGTATCGCTCCATGGTGCGACAATACCTTGAATACTCTGTGCAATTCTGGTCACGACATCTCAAATAAGATATAGTGCACTGGAGAAAGTGCAGAAAAGGGTGACCAAAATGATAAAGAGCATGGAAAGGCTCCCGATGAGGAAAGGTTAAAGAGGTTAGGGCTGTCCAGCTTGGAGAAGAGGCGGCAGAGGGGGGATATGATAGAAGTCTACAAAATCATGAAAAGACTTGAACAGGTAAATCGGTTATTTATTCTCTCAGATAATAGAAGGACTAGGGGGCATTCCATGAAGTTAGCAAGTAGCTCATTTAAAACAAAATCGGAGAAAATTCTTTTCACTCAACGCATAGTTAAGCTCTGGAATTCATTTCTGGAGGATGTGGTTACGGCAGGTAGTGTAACTGGGTTTAAAAAAGGTTTGGATAAGTTCCTAGAGGAGAAGTCCATAAACTGCTATTAATTAATAAGCAATAGTAGCTTGAGATTTATTTAATGTTTGGGTAATTGCCAGGTACTTGTGACTTGGATTGGCCACTGTTGGACACAGGATGCTGGGCTTGATTGACCCTTGGTCTGACCCAGTATGGCAGATCTTATGCTTTAAGCATGTTCCAGATTTTTGGTGCGTAAGAGCTAAAGGCTCAAAGTCTGGTGCGGGATAGTCTAGCAGAGGCCAGAGGCAGTGTGGAAAGTAGAGCCGGTTGGGAAAATCTGGGTTTTCGCTTGGGGGGCATAAGGGAGAAGGAGTTACAAGAGATATTCTGGGTCCTGTTTGTTCGTGCAATATTTGTGCCCAGAAAACGGGCACTCAGCGTTGAGTGCTCGTTTTCCTAATGCACGCCCCAGCCATCTCCCCTGGGCGAGCATGCAATATTTAAATTAGAGGTCAGGCTGAAAAGGAGGCGCTAGGGAAAATGTGTGCATCCTTAGCGCCTCCTTGGCAGCGGGAGTACAGGAGAGGTGGCTGTCAAGCGGGTTGTGAAAACGGACGCTCAATCTACAAGTGTCCATTTTCTCCCGCTACCGGCATAAAAACATCCAAGATACACGGCCTGCACCGTGTATCTTGTGCATATTGGGTGTCCAGAATTTTTTTTCTCCAAAATATATATATATATATATTTTTTATTTTTTTTTAAACTAAATCTGCTGTATTTGGTTCCCCCTACTTAGTGTCGCTATGATACTATTAGGAAGAATCACAGAAAGCAGGATTTTTAAAAAAATGTTTTCAGCACCCCCTTGAGCGTGGCGTACTTTTACGCCAGCCTCAGGCTAATTCCCGTATTGCGTCGGGGGTTATGGATGCGCGTCCAATCTTGTGTTGAGCTGGGCGCTAGCTGCTGCGAACGGTATTGCATCAGTCCCAAAGTGTTTTGCATTTGATCCTGCTCTCTGTTGGTGGCCAGTGTAATCCAGATAGAATAGGTTTATGCAGTTAGATGCCTTTTGCTCTTACTATGATTCTTGCTGCTGTATTATGTAGGAGCTGGAAGCATTTTGAATTGCACCAGAAGATGCCACTGAATGGACAGCAGTAGTCTATTGTGCTGGAGATTAGTGCATGAATTCCTGTAGCCGGATTGTGTTTCTCTAAGTAGTTCCGTAGTCGGTGGATCTCTCGCAGATGTAAGAATGTTTGTGCATTGCCATACTGAGGTTTTGATCAAGTAGAACCCCAAACTTCATGCTGATTCTTTGGGATGTAACGGAGTGGCTAACAAATAAGGTGGTGGTGACCTTAAGGGATGACCTTGGCAGCCAATCCAGAGAAGTTCTGATTTAGAGGGGTTCAATTTGAGCTTCTGGTTGCTGAGCCGTTGTGCCACTGACGCAAGACAATTAGTGAGATTTGAAATGGAGGGTAATTGGTCGGCTCCGATTTTGAATATCATCTGCAAGAAGATGGCAATCAGTGTTGAAGACAGATATAAATGTTAAAAAGAACAGGGGAGAGAGGATCGAGCCTTGAAGGACTTCACACATGAGAGCTTGAGGTTTTGAGGGTTTAATGGCCCAAGTGACAGACTGGGTTCCTTTTAGAGAGAAACTAGATATTTCCCAAGCCCGAAGGGATAGCAAAATCTAAGTCTGTAAGGGTGATATGTGCAGCTGAAGATCCCAAGCAGCATCAGTGGGAGAAGTGGGATTTGAATCCTGGCTTTTGCTTTGGCATTATACGTTATAGCAGGAGAGCTTTATCCAGTCCATTAGTATTGCCATCCAAAAGACATTACTCCATCAATTGCAGAACTAATTTAAATAAGCAAAGCTCTTAGCAGAGAAAAGGAGATTTATTCAGGAGATGGGAAAGTCTGTGTGCCTTTGTGTGCCACTGTGTATATGTAGAGCAGTCACAGTAGCTGTATTGATACTAGAGAAAACGGGAATCTTAGACTGTAACACTATTTTAATTAAAGGACCAGTAATAAAAATGTGGTGCATGAACCTTGAAGACCACACAAGTCCCTTCTTCAGCTGATTGTTTTACAGTGTGTCTGCGTTTGTGTGTCCATGCAGTGTTAATCTGTGACTCACACTCAGAACACGTGTTTGCTTTGGCTACTCAGCAGTGGGCAGAGCTCTTGGCATGCATCTTTACGAGCCATTTCTACATGTTTTCTGTCTCTCTCTCTCAGTGAGTGGATCGCAAACACCCACACACAGAAGAATAGAGACACATAGTGTTACGCACTGAAACACACATACACTTCATACCCTAAGACACATAGGCATAGTCTTGGCACACCTACGTATCCACACACACTAGCACACACTCTGAGATACAGTGACACAAACAAAACAGCACCCGGAGTCCTGCTGCACTGAGACACACACACACATATCTCAAGATACACAGACACACTGGTAGAGACACAAAGATGTAAATCCTGAGCTGCCCAGCCCACATACCCAGCAAGACGTACAGTATATACACATATGCACCCTTGCTGAGATAGAGACACAGTTCTGACACATACAGACACAGACAAGCCTTTTTACTTTTCTAAATGGCAAGTGTCAATAGATCATCACTCATAGGACATCTAGGATTATAACAAAACTTCAGCACCACATCTCTCTGTACAGAAACTATATAGCACACACAGCAGCAGTGCAAGCTTCCCTGACACACAAACACACTCTGCCCCACCACAGAGCAGCTAAATAACAGGCAGCAGCAGTGCAAGCTTCCCTCACACACACCCACACCCACACACTGTCCCACCCCAGAACAGGTACAGCCCAAGCAGCAGCAGTGCAAGCTTCACTCACACACACACACACACACAGCAGCAGTGCAAGCTTCCCTCACACTCACACACACCCACACACACAGTTTTACCATAGACAAGCACAGCACAGGCAACAGTGCAGACGGTATGCACTTGCAAGATGTTTATGAGACGGGAATGTTGTGAGGATGGTCACTATGTCAGCACAGGTAGATTTTGTGCAACAGTAGCCACAGAGCTGGGGTTTCTGGGTCCTTTCTTGTTCATCCAGTGTGTCCGTGTGCGTGCGCAGTGCGGCCTGTGTGTGTTTACCCGAGCAGTTGTCCTTCCCATAGGGTTCCTGTACATCTCTGCAGCACATCTTGTTTCCGGATGGATGCATGTGTGTTAGGACCCAGCCGGGCCCACAGTAATTAGCTCAGCATGCATCTTCTGATTACCATCTTTATCCAGCAAGTATTTTGGAAACAAACTTGTTTAACATGAGTGCCCCAGCCCCTAATTTTGTCCAGATTCCACTGCTGTTTTATGTGGGCTTCTCATTCGCATTCAGCTGTATACATACACTGCCCAAGAGCAGCTCTGCTTTATATTATCCAATTTCCTTCATAAGAAAACTCCTTCTCCCCATCTTCCTCTCCCAGCTTTCCCCTCTCTCTCCACCCCCCCACTCTCGTAAATAACTTTGCTGAATAAAGTAGTGGGACTGATCACCTTTAAGAGATGGATGGGAAAGAGATCAACTGCTTCTCATTAAAAGTTAATGACTTTCAGAGTCCAAGCTTTCAGTGACATCTCCTGCTCTCATTCTCTGTCTGCTGCACATCTTTGTTCTTCTCTCTCACCTTCTCCTTCTCTGTTCCTCTCTCAACATCTCTTTCTTTTTCGCTCCCAGTATTTCTTCATGTGGCTGCCTCTCGTTTTCTCTCTTCTATCAATATTCATCTATCCCGTCTTCGCCTCTCTCGTCTTTCCATCTCAAGTTGCACATTCTCCTTTCTACCTCTCTTTACCGTCCCTTCGTCTACCTGCGTCTTTCAAACACTGATTGGTTCTCTCTGTATCTTTTTTTATTTTGTGACAAATTCTCAAATGTGTCTTCTGAACGAGTCATTGCTTAATTGTGTCTTTTTCTTGTGTTCCTTCTGCAGATCCTAGAGATGTGAATCGGAACTGATATCGGATCCGATTCTGGTTCCGATTCACATCTATAGAGATGTGAATCGGAACTGAAATCGGATCCGATTCTGGTTCCGATTCACATCTCTAGCAGATCCTACACACACAGTCTCTCCTGATACTGCCTCACACCCACATCCCACCACGCGAACATAAGACGAGCCATGCTGGATGAAACCAAGGGCCACAGAGCCCAGCATCCTCTCTCCAACAGGGACCAGTCCAGTTCATTAGGAAGTACCTGGGCTAGAGGTGAATTTCTTCAAGCCCACCTGGCTAATAATTGTTCCTTTGTGGACAAGCAGGATAATATCATCCACAAAATTTGGGTGATGTCATCTGACAGTGCCGAGATGGAACACTTTCTCAGAGCTCAGAAAAACCTGGAAGGTCCTTCTGAGCATGCCCACTGTGCAAGTCTTCTCAGTCATTTTCCTTCCGCTCTTGCAAATGGATGTGAATCTTTACTTTTGGTGAGTCTCCTAACAAAAATATCCATTCTCTTTCTTTTGGCACTTACCAAATGTTTCTCTATAAAACTGCATTTGACATCACCTCGGTGTTCTTCAAGATGTTCAGATCAAAACTGGGCTTCAAAAAATGACCTAAATGTACTAAAAGATGTCTGTGACAGACTTCCATGATCACTTCTTCAGACGTCTAGGCCCTTCACATGACGTGCTGAATTGCATCCATTGTGCAGTCCATTTTTAGAATCTCCTTACTTTTCTTCTTCTTCATAAAAAGAGGAGAAAATGTATTTTTGCAGAAGGACCTTCACCCAAGGTAAAAAGGAAAGAGCCCTTTAGTGCTCAGAGCCGTGACTCGGCATAGTCTCAACACAAGTATCATTCCCCCTTCAGCAGAGAGGGAAGTAAATCACACTCTTCAGCACCAAAGGATATTGGTACAGGGAAAGAGAGAAGTAATTCTCACCAACGTAGTTCCAGCACCGAAGATGAATGGACGTCCTCCAAGGCACAGAAAGGTGCAGAAAAGAGATTGGCACAGGAATCAATGCTGTCCACTAGGCCCTGGGCAGACTGTAAGCTGGCTCTATGGACTAGCATAGATGCCGTGCCTTATTGATATACCAATCTTCTCAGCACCAATGTTTATTCTTTTATACCGAGCAGTCCAAAAGGACTAGAAATATTCTAGCGAAACCTCTGCCAAAAGATCCTTTATGAAGAAAAATGTGGGAAGACTTTATAAAGAATTATTTAATTGATGTGGCCAAGTTGCCTTCTTTTTCTCTGCTAGAAGAAGTGAACCCTATTTTGGACACCATGACTTTAAAAGTTTGATACCTAGTCCACTATTTCACCTTATCAAGGTAGGGGGTGAAATAGTACGGACAAATTCAGAATCACAAAGTTCTTTTCCTTTCAAATGACACCTCTGAAGTTCCTTCTTTGATCTTTCTCATTCACAAAAGTGCTCAGATCTCTCCATTGCCTCATTCTCTTTTTGTTCAGTCCGATACCTCCTCTCAGCAGTTTAAAAGTACATCTCCTCCTCAGGAAATGTCCTACCCAACCTTTGCGTAACATATGGCTAAGAAAATTCCTTTCAAGTGACAAGAAGAATCAAATCCTCGTGCCATGATTCTGCCTGCTACACAGCCCCCCCACTAGCAGAGGTCAGAGAGCCTCCCTCACGGCGGCTCTAGCCACCTTCTCGATAATCCCATGAGGCAGCATCGCTAGCTCTACTTAACACAGCCTGTCCACTCCATCCTTGCCTCTTCATCAAGTCACCTGGGCTCCTTGACCTGACTATGGTCATCATTGCCGTGCTTTCCTGCCTTATGGCCATTTGGGCCTCCTGCTTTGTCTTGTGGCCTTCCTTGGTCTCTTGCCTTGTGGCCTTCTTGACCTTCCTGCATCATTATGTGGCCTTCCAGGCCTCCCTGCCTTGCTTTGTGGCCTTCCAGGTCTCTCTGCCTTGTTCTGCGGACTTCCTGCCTTGCTCAGTGGCCTCCTGCGCCTCCCTGGCCTCCCTTGTGGCCTTTAGGCCTTCTAGCTTCACCTAGCCCAGCCATGTGCCTTGTTTGGGCCTTCTTGTTTATTGTTTGCTTGATCAAGTCCTGTCCTATACTTATCCTGTCCATTCCAGTCCGTTTCCCGTCCAGGCCTTGCTCTCACTTCAAGCCCTTGTTTGGCTATTGTCAGTTCCAGCATCATCTCCTATCCAAGGCCTTGTCTCTAGCCCCAGCCTTGCCCTTGGTTCCATCCCTGCCTGCCCTCAGTACCAGTCATGCCATGTTCCAGCTCCCAGCCTATGCCATTTCCATCTGCCAGCCACCTGAACCCAAGAATCAATCTGCAGGGGAGGTGGATGGTACAGGCAGAAGACTCAGTCCATCCGTATTCCTGCCGGGAGAAATCCCAGCCTATACTTCCTGACCTGTGACATCTAGAGAAAGATATCTTTGGCTTCTTTAAGTATATTTATGTGCCTAGGCTAGTAATTCCAATATACAGGCTGTTTCAGGAGCTCCAAGCCAAAATGTGGCAAACACCTGTATCCATTCTTCCAGTGTAACCCTGGGTGGGATAAAACCCTGGTTCTGAAACACACCATCTCTTTTTCCCAGAGGGGGGAACTCAGCCTCAACCTCTATTCACTAATCTCTCTGTTCCTCCCTACAAACTTGGTTCATTCTGCTTGGTGAGGAAACCAAGAATTCCTTACAGCCTCTGCCAGGCTCAGCAGTGAGAGTGCTATGAGTTAATGCATTTTTTCTATTTTCTATCTATTTATTGGGTGGTTGTCTATGTTTTAAACTGTGCTAGGGATGGGTAGTGGCTGCTTGACAGAGTGGTGGATAGTATTTGAGAAGGGGTTAAGAGGGTGAATCCTCTTCTCTTGGGATCTGACAGTAGGACTGGGGGTCATGTATCACATTATGGCCTTCAGCTGTGAAGACATTCCCTGGGCTGTTATTAATTTGCAGTTCCTTTGATACAGGAAAAGGGTGGAAGGTTATTCAATCTACTAATCATCTTTAATGGTTTTAAGTTTTATTTAGTTTGGAGAAGAATCCGTGCAATATATTGCCTATACCAGGTGTAGAGTCTGTTGTGATTAAAGCACTAAGTCTCAATAAAAATGGATTTATATGTGTCCTCTCTCTATATATATATATGTCCTTTTCCTTGATGCACGTTGTACTATTCCTGCTTTCTCTAATGCCCAACGTAGAGGTTCCTTACATTCATTAGAAAGATAAGTGTTTCTCCAAGAGTATAACAGTAAAATATCCCACAATATAAAGACAGAGAGAGGAAAATTTTAAATGATTTTACATGCCAAGGAAAATACTTAATAAAAAAGTGAAAGTAAGAAATTGTTTCATAGTGGTACATGAGTATGCACAACTGGTAACAGCCGAATCAGTGGCGAATACCACGATATATGATACCAAATAACAGAGACAGTCATTTAGTCATTGCTAATCCTGGAAACCCGGCTGGCTAGGTGTGCCACCAGGAAAGCGTTGGGAAACACTGGTATAGCAAAGAAAAGGGAATTGTTTTTCTTTGATTTGAATATCTACTAAGCCTTTCCCACTCCTATTTGAAAATTATCTCAAGGTTAAAAGCTGTAGAAATGTGTTTTTATTATTATTGAAGGGCCATCATATTTTGAGGTACATAGGCCACACCTTAAGCCACTTGTGTCTCAATTCTATTCACAAGTCCAGAGTCCGTGGTAGAATATTTTTTTTAAAGTCTTCTTTTATGCACTAAAAAATTCCAATAAAATGTCACAATATCAAGGAGATAAATATTATTTATCATACAATAAGCGTCTTCTTTTTGTCTCTATATGTATATGAATCAGCCTCTATCTTTAAATGTCCATAGCCTGTCACAGGCTGGTGTTTTGAACTAATGTCTGCTTCAGGAATTCAAAACTTCATCTTCAACAATGAATTTATTTGAGAAAACAAAGAAACGCTTCAGGAAAACTAACTTTGCTAAAATGGGGGAGTAGCTGGATGGGAAAATCTAGGGGAAATAGAAAAGCAGTGGTCAAAAGTAAAAGGGTAACTAATCTTTTTGTTAGAAATGTAAATATGGGCAAGGAAAAAGAAGCCATTATGGTTTTCTAAAAGTTAGCATTCATAAACCAAAAGAGATCACAGAAAGAAGAAGACAGGCAACAATATCTAGAAAAGCTAAGAGAAGCTGGGAAAGAAGTCAGGAATGTAAAATTTCAACTAGAAGAAAAAATATAAAACAGAATAAAACAGAATGATAAGACTTTTTAGATAATGTTAGTGGTAGAAGGAAGTGCAAAAGTGGCATTGTGAGACTCAGAGGTGGAATGGAGGAGTAGGCTAGTGCTTAAAGCAGTGGGCTACGAACCAGCGAAGGCAGGGCTCAAATCCCTTTTCCACTCCTTATGACCTTGGGCAAGTCTTTACCCTCCATTGCCTCAGGTACAAACTTAGATTGTGAGCCCAATGGGGATAAAGAAATACCTACATGTAATCTGCTTCAAAGTGCCTGAAAAAGCAAAAGATAAATTAAATAAAGGAAGGAATATGTAGAGGCTGATGAAGAAAAAGCAAAATTGCTTAACAAATATTTCTGTTCAGTGTTCACTGTGGAAGGGCCTGGAGCAGGACCACATAAAACGAGCACAAATAAAATGGGCAGTGAGATAAAGCTCAATAGGTTTTCAGAACAGTGTCTTCATGAGGAGATAACTAAACTTAAAACAGATAAGACAATGGGGCTGGATAGAATATATTGAGGGAATTTAGAGATGTCCTGGCAGCTCTGCTGGCTGAACCTTTTAAAGCTTCTTTAGAATCAGGAATAGTATTAGAGGACTGGAGAAAGGCAAGTGTGGTTCCTGTTTATAAAAGCGGAAGTAGGGAGGAGGCTGGGAACTACAGGCTGGTTCGTTTGACCTCAGTGGTGAACAAACTAATGGAATCGCTGCTAAAAGAGAGGATAGTGCAGTTTCTGGAATCCAATGGGTTGCAAGATCTAAGGCAGCCTGGTTTTACCAGAGATAGGTCTTGTTAGACAAATCTGATCAATTTCTTTGCCTGGGTGGCCAGAGAGTTGGATTGAGGAAGAGGCCAGATATACTTTACTTGGATTTCAGTAAGGACTTTGACATGGTTCCACATAGGCGACTTATAAATAAACGGAGTGCTTTTGGTATGGGCCTTAGAGTGAATGGCTGGGTTAGAAACTGGCTGAGGGGGAGGTGACAAAGAGTAGTGGCAACTGGAGTTCCTTCCAAACAGGGGGCGTTACCAGTGGTGTGCCTCAGGGATCAGACCTTGGACTGTTTCTTTTCAACATTTTCGTGAGTGACATGTGGAAGGGATTGTCAGAAAAGGTTTGTCTTTTGAACCCTGGCTTCCCTGGTTCTCGGCCTGCTGCTTTAACCATTAGCCTCCTCCTTCTGTAACAAAGTCTACAAAGTAAGGCTTGATACACTCAAAAGTACTGGCTGGAGGAGAGAATGAATGGGGGATATGATAGAAACATTCAAATATTTAACAGGCTTCAGTAAAATATGGGAAGGTGACATTTTCTGTTAAAAAAAAGGAAATTCACGGACAATGGGTCATGTAATGAATTTGAAGAGAGTACGATATAATGGAAACATGAGAAAATACTTCATTACTTTGTTCACCAAAATCTGCAACAGGTTAGACAGCCAGAAAGGTGTGCAAAATAGGAGGGAACTCATGAAGCTCGAGGAATAGACTAAGATTTGCAAAAACCAAGGGAAAGGTACACTATTGGAGGTGAAATTCTTCTAAGCACAAAGGAAGAGCAGGATCTGGAGGTGATTGTATCTGATGGTCTTAAGTTGGCCAAACAGGTGGATAAAGCAATGGTAAAAACCAGAAAGATGGTTGGCTGCATAGGGAGAGGAATGGTCAGCAGAAAAAGGGAGGTGATATTGCCCCTGGTGAGACCTCATTTGGAGTACTGAGTACAATTCTGGAGACAGCACCTTCAAAAGGATATAAACAGGATGGAGTCAGTCCAGAGGGGGCTACTGAAATGGTCAGTGGTCTTCATTCTAAAGCATATGGGGTTAGACTTAAAGATCTAAACATGTATGCTCTAGATGAAAGGTGAGATAGTTGAATGTCTCTATCATTTAATCTCCCCTATCTCAAAGGTTTCCTTGCCCAGGAGGCCAGCATCTTTCAATGGAAAGGAGGATCTAGAATGAGAAGTCATGGAATGAAGATGAAAGGAGGTAGATTCAGGAATAATCTTAGGAAATATTTCTTTACAGAGAAGGTGGTGGATGCATGCAACAGCCTCCCAGTGAAGATGGTGGAGATAAAAACAGTATATGATTTGAAGAAAGCCTGGGATAAACACAGAGGATCTCCGAGGGAGTGATGGCAATTGTAAAACTAAAATAGTTGGGCAGATGGACAGACCAGATAGGCTACATAGTCTTTTTCTGCCATTATGTTTCTACAGCATCGATCTCAATGAAAGACCACTCTCGCTACATAAATTGTTCTAATGTCTACCGCCATATTCAAAGACGTTCTAACGATATGTTATCCTATATAAAAGGTTCTATGTGGTGATTGGTTGGCAAGGAGCATTTATATTTCTGTTCCTTGACTGGGCATTTTATATAGGGTAACATGACATTTATTTATTTTATTTATTTAACATTTTTTATATACCGAGGTTGTAATGTCCCCTTCTCATCCTTTTCTTTTCCAAGCTGAACAGCCCTAGCCTGGGTAGCCTCTCATCATAGGAGAGCTGTTCCATCCCCTTTATCATTTCTGTCATCTTCCTCTGCAGCTTTTCTAGTTCTGCAAATCTTTTTTGAGATGGGGTGACCAGAACTGCACACAGTACTCAAGGTGCTCTTGTACCATGGTTTGATATAGAGGCAGTAAAGTATTAGGGATGTGCCTTCATCCTGATTCGGCCACCCTGAAAAACGAAGCGGATTTTCCAGAAATCTCGTGAAAATTCATTTTTCGGGGCAGCCGAAAAAAAAAAATCGGCCCGAAATGCGGGAAAACGAAATTTCCTGCAGCGGGCTGAAAACGAAGGCCAAACCAAAAGTTTCGGCCAAATCACATGCCTATATAGTATTGTCTGTTTTACTTTCCACTCATTTTCAGATAATTCCTAACATTGTTTGCTTTATTGAATGCTGCTGCACATTGTCCTAAAGATTACAACATATTGGCCAGAAGGCCCTTTTCTTGAGGGATGACTCCCCAGTACACAGTCCAGCATTATGTACCTGCAGTTGGGATTATTTTTCTCTATGTGCATCGCTTTGCAATTTTCCTTATTAAATTTAACCTTCCATTCAGTTGCCTAGTCTTTTAGTCTCACAAGATTTCTGTTACAGATTACTAGTAACAGGTTTGCAATTTCATGTTTAGATCTGTTAGAACTCTCAGGTGGATGCCACTTGTCCTAGTCGTTTGTTAGTCTTTAGTTTGCCAATCTGATCTATTACGTCCTCCATTATCACAGATATTTGTTGTAGTTGCTCAGAATTTCCACCTTTAAAGAATGTTTCAGGTATGGGTATGTTCCCAACATCCTTCTCAGTAAAGGCAAAGAATTCATCCAGTTTTTCTGCCATTTCCTTGTCCTCTCTGAGCATCCCTTTTGCTCCTTGGTCATCTAGCAGCCTAATTGACTACCTCACATGCTTTTTGCTTCAAAAGTTTTTACTACTCATTTTTGCTTTACTGGCAAGCCTCTCAATTTCTCTCTTGGCCTAGCTTTCTACTGTTTTACATCTAACTTGCCAGTGCTTATATCTTGCCTATTTTCATCTTTTGAATGATGCCTTTATTGCTTTAACTACCTTCTTTTCCTCACCCTTAAACCATGCTGATAGTTGTTCTAAGACCAGTTGCTCCATGAAGGAATCATTTATAGCATCTAAAATCATAACCTCTCTAATATGTCCTGATGGGATATTGACTCAGTGAATACTGGGGTAATAACTGAAATCTCCATTATTGTGTTGCCAAATGTATTATTTAATTTCAGCTAGCATTTCACACTCTGTTTCTTTATCTTTGCCAGGTGACTGGAAGTATACACCCACTGCTATACTCTTACCCATGAGACATGGCATTTCTTTCCATAAGGATTCTACATTGCTTTCTGTTTCCTGCAGGATTTTTTGCCTGCTTGACTCTATGCCACCTTTTACATATAGTGTCACCTCTTCACCAATTCAATCTGCCCTATCATGCCAATATAATTTATAACCTGGTATCACAGTGGCCCTTTTAGTTATTTTCCTTCCACCACGTCTCTGAAATGCCTATAAAGTCTATATCTTTATCTAATGACAAATTCAAACTCACCGATTTTACTAATCAGATTTCTGGCATTCACAAATAGACATTTTAATGTACAGAATGTATGTTTTTGTACTTTCATTTTTCTTTATGTTCACAACCTGCTTATGTGCAAATGATTCAGGCAGTGTAGAGTCATTCACATCTGTGTGCTCTTTATCTATATCCATCTGGGCTGCTTCAGCCTTAACCACAACCTCTCTACTGGGGTGCTCTAACCTCCCTGTTTTGCAAGTATCTTCCAAACTATCTGAGCACCTGGCGGCTTTCCCCCATGGCTTACTTTAAAAGCTGTTCTAGCTCCTTTTTTAAATGTTAGCACTGAGCAGCCTGGCTCTGCTCTGATTAAGGTGAGTCCATCCTGTCAGAAGGGCCTCACCCTTCCCCAAAATGTTCCCCAGTTCCAACAGCGGAACTAAAATCCCTTTCTAAGAAAGTTTTTATTTCTGATAGCAGTTACTTCTGCTCAGAGGACAAGTGAATTGCATGCACTGGTCTCCTACGCTCCTTACATTCAATGTTTCAGGAAAGAGGAGCTTTGAAACTTCCTCCTAAACTTCTACCAAAGGTGGCTTCTCAGTTTCATTTAAATCAATCCATTGTGTTTCCGGCATTCTTTCCAAGACCGCACACCCAGGAAGGCTAGCAGGCTCCTCATGCACTGGGCTGTCCTTTTCTATCTGCAAGGAATGCAGTGCACAGAAAGCCCTCACAGCTGTTCGTTTCCTTTAATCCAATCAAAATAGGGTTTTTCAGTTACAAAGGGGAAATTCTTTCTACTCGGGATCTCTGATTGCATCACTTTTACTACTACAATCAAACAGGACCACATCTTCAAAGGAAAGGCCCATCAGGTTAGGGCTACAGCAATTTCTTTAGCTTGCAGCTCCTGCTGGGGCCTATCAAATAAAAAAAGAGTCCCGGCGGCAGCCTGGCAACAGCTCTGGGGGTTCACAAAAATACTCAGGTAAGGTGTTGGATTGGACTAAGCTCAGAAACAAAAAAAAGTATTACTCTGCAGGACAGCGGAAAGAAAAACGCTACTCTTTTCTCTCTTTGCCATCACGTAATTGCCCCTGTTAGCCAATGTCTCTCAATTGCCTCTTTCTTATTGAACCCACACTTTGGGGTTCACAAAAGAGTCCTTTGATTTCAGTTTAAACCAAATTTTCACCCATACATTTTCAGGTTTTTGTAAAGGTGGAAGGCGGTTTTAAACTGATATTCACCCTAACTTCAAAAGCATAGCTGTGGGCTATGTGAGGCTTTCCAGCATCTCCTCCCCCAGAAGGGGGCATTAACAGCAGCTGGGCCCGGGCAGTACATGAAGCAGCAATCACATGCAGGGGGAGCAGCTAAGACCACACGTGCGCACACACCGCAGGAGGAAGAAGGAGATTGCTGGTGGAGGGCCTCGGCCACTGGGGACTGGGGCCACATTAACCACTGGAGCTGCACTGGAAGGAAGGCCAAAGCTGCCACTGGAGCCGCCGATGAGTGGTGAGGTGCAGGGGAGAGGTGAGAAAAGAGAAGGGGGACACTGGGAGGATGGGAGGAGTGATGGAAAAAAAAAAGGGAGATGCTAGGGGAAGAGGAAAGACACAGAGTGAGGGGTAAGGGAAAAATGCTGGGGAGAAAGGGGGAAGGGAAAAGCTGGGAGAAGGTTTGAAAGGGGAACGAAAAGAGGAGTTACTGATGAAAGGTGGGAAGGAAGAGGGGAGAAGCTGGGAAAAGAAGTCATTCAAACTTTCATCTGGCTCCATTAGCACTTTGACATCTATTGAGTCTCTTTTCTCTTCTCCTTGTGTGGTCAGAGAAGCCCCAGAAGCCTTCCCGCTGCTGCCCCTCCCGAGGTGCTGATTCCGCTGGCCCTGGCCCCAGGCTGCCTGAGGCCTCCTACGTTGCTTCCCCAACATGCCGGCCTGTCCCTCTGCTCCAGAGGAGCGAGCATTGCTCTGCATGTGTGGATGTGCTGCAATGCTCACCTTGCCTTGAGGATGTGAGAGTGGAATGTGGGTGGCACAGATAATTTATGGATGGGGCTTGTGTTGGGAGGGTGCGTGGGAGCACTGGGGTATTTGTGCAGGTGGGTGTTGGTGGTGTGTATTTTTTTTGTGGTGGTGGTATGTGGGTGATGGTGGCTTCAGTGGTGTGAGTTGAGAGGGAGTAAGTAGGCTGAGGGGGTGAGAAGGGGTGTATGATGGCATGAGGGGGTGAGTAGGTGTGCTGGGGCATGAGTGTTGCAATTAGATTTGTGGTTTGTATGGTGTGGGGGCATGTGGCAATGGAAGTGAAAAGTTCATGTGTGGGATATAAGTGTGTGTGAAAATGTGTGTGGAACTGATATGCTGGATATGCAGATTTTAGTGCAGATTAATGTAAGCAATTATTTTAGTATGTATTATTTTAAGTATGTAATGTAATTTTAGCATTGAATTTTAGTACTTATTTATATTGTTAGTTTTATTGTTTCATTTTTAGCATTACTTTAGTCAATGTTGAGCAGTATTTTGATGTGATTTTCCTGTTTTTTAAGTTTATTTATTATAAACCGATATGATGGTACTCCGATATGTCGGTATATAAAAAATAATAAACTATAAACTGTGAGGGGGTGAGTGGCTAGGGGTGAGTAGGTGTGCAGTGGAGTTGAGTGTTGCAACTGGATTTGCAAGGATGTGTAGGTGTGTGATGATAGTGTGAAGGGGTTTCCAGCAGTGTTCGTGGTGTAGGAGGCTGTGGTTACGAGTGTGTGTGATGGTATGTTTTTATTTATTTAATTTATTTATTTTTATATACCAACATTTCGAACTAGTATATCACATCGGTTTACAAAAAATAAACAGATTTGCTTAAAACAGCATCTTCACAATGTTTCTTACAATAAGACTCAAACATAGATTAATTGACAATTCAAGCAAAGGGTCAGTCATTTGGTGTTACACACATTCTTATCTAGAGTAATCTTAGGTAAAGAGGCAGATAAGAATTAACTTCAACATTATGATCAAGCGTTATTTAAATCAGATCTTATAACATGCCATCGACTTCATCGGTATAATCAAGCATCAGGCAAAGACATGCATAGCATTTCTTATCAAATATGCACCATGGGAATAGCCCAGTTATATTCACACAAAAGCTTTCTGAAAAAGCCATGTCGTCAGCTTTTTCTTAAAGGTTTGTATCAGGGGTTCCATCCTTAGCTCTGTTGGTAGGTTGTTCCATAAGATGGGACCCGCCAAGGATAGGGCGCGCTTCCTGACTGTTTTTGAGGTGTAACGGGGGGGGGCGGGGTAAGTCGCCAAAGGGGGAAATAAGTTTGGAGGGGAGGGGCTAAGTATTGCAGCAATAGTGGAGCTTGAACAGCATGAAAATCTGGGGAGGCAACATAAGTTATTTCAAAGAAGCCACAATTTTTAGTTTAAAGAAGGCCATGCAGACCACAGCTTGACTAGGAACCTTCATTGTAAGCTGAGGGTTTATCAGGACTCCAAGATTCTGAATCGTGGACCATAAGGAAATGACAACTTTTCCAACTTTAGCTGAGTTCCCAAGCAATCAGTAAGCCAACAACTGACCAGGATACTCTCAGTTCTATCAAGATTTAACTTTAAACAATCTTCCTTCAACCTAATCTCTATAGTAGATAAACAAATAGAAGTTTTGGGTAGGATTCCAAAACGATCTGCACAAAATGGAAAAAATAGTTCAATATCATCAGTATAATCTCAGAACCTCATATCTAGGGAGATCAACAATACGCAGATTGGTTAAAGAAAAAAAATTAATACTGCAGAAAGTGAAGACTCTTGAGCTACCCCAATATTAAAGTCCCTCTTAGAGGACAACTGATGCCCTATTCACATCTGTTGGGTCCTTCCAAATAGAAAGGATTGGAACCACTGAGTGCCATCTCCTAATTCTAATAATCTGTGACAAGGTGCTCATCCATGGCCAGTATGGGACTGCTGTCTGATTTTCCAACACTCATATCGTCATTCAGAGGCAATTAAACAGTAAGTTTTATTTGCTAGCCTGTTAAGCCACAGGCTCACAGTTCAGCTTCTACAGAAAACAGCAATGTCTTAACCATACATTCTGGTGTTGGCAGACCTCCTGCTCCCTGTAACATCCTTGGACTTTACCTCCCAGGTACATGTGTTGTAGCTCAACCGGGAGATAGCCAAATGGGATCTAAAAATTGCAAGGCTAGTTGCTGCTAAAAAAATGATCAGATATATTTTTACTGCTAGTTAGCGCCATTATTGAAAATCTCAGTAGAGAGACCAAAAACTGAATAGAAATGGAGACAAATACTATCTTGTTTTTAAAAGTGATCCTTCAAGACCAAGAAAGTTTGCACTGCTACTGCCTGAGCTTTACTTGTTCTGTGTGAATGCGGGTGTGAGAGAGAGACAAGCTTGCACTGCTGCCTGAGATTTACGTGTGTGCGAGAGAGACAAGCTTGCACTGCTTCCTGAGATTTGCATGTGTGTGCGTGTGTGAGAGTGAAACAAGCTTGCACTGCTGCCTGAGATTTACGTGTGTGTGTGCATATGTGAGAGAGAAAAGCTTGCACTGCTGCCTGAGATTTACGTGTGTGCAAGAGAGACAAGCTTGCACTGCTTCATGAGATTTGCATATGTGCGCATGTGTGAGAAAGAGACAAGCTTGCACTGCTTCATGAGATTTGCATATGTGCGCATGTGTGAGAAAGAGACAAGCTTGCACTGCTTCATGAGATTTGCATGTGTGCGCATGTGTGAGAGAGAGACAAGCTTGCACTGCTGCCTGAGATTTACGTGTGTGTGTGTGCGCATGTGTGTGTGAGAGAGAGAGATAAGCTTGCACTGTGGCCTGAGATTTATGTGTGTGTGTGCACGTGTGTGAGAGAGACAAGCTTGCACTGCTTCCTGAGATTTGCGTGTGTGAGAGAGAGACAAGCTTGCACTGCTGCCTGAGATTTACATGAGTGCGTATGTGTGAGAGAGACAAGCTTGCACTGCTGCCTGAGATTTGCATGTGTGAGAGAGAGAGAGAAGCTTGCACTGCTGCCTGAGATTTATGTGTGTGTGTGTGCGCTTGTGTGAGAGAGATAAGCTTGCACTGCTGCCTGAGATTTACGTGTGTGTGTGCGCATGTGTGTGTGAGAGAGAGAGAGACAAGCTTTCACTGCTGCTGCCTGTGTTGTACCTGTTCTGTGCATAAATAGAGAACTCTGACTTGTAGGTTCAACAATCTCACACTTTTTTATGATCACTTACAAACATTTCACTAAAAAAGATAGAGTGTAAAGAGTATGCGCAGGGACTTCATTTTCAGTTTTTATTTTATTTTTCCTGGAAATGTCAATGTTATAACAAAAAACATTAGTGGAAAAGTGACTTTTCCGCTAATTTTTCTCCTGTATAACAAAGTCATTTTTCCACTGGTTTTTTTTTTTGTTATAATATTGAAACTTCCCATAATATAAAATAAAACCTGAAAAGGACGGTCCCTAGATATGCAGTATCCCTCCAAGAAACTCTGACAGTCAGTAGGAGGACCCCCTCTGAGAACTGTTATCCTCGCTGCGCATGTTCGGATGCTGGAGCTGAGTCCTGCAGAACCTAAGTGCATCTCTGTCTCTCTCTCTGGGTGTGTATAATCTATCCAGGTGGGGGTCTGTGCATCGGCAGGAAGCGGAGTGCTCTGTGTGTTTGCGGCTGTCTCTGTGCAGGAATAACAGAGCAGTCTAATTATTGGGGAAACAGCAATAGTAGGGATTACAACTTCGATAAACACACTACAATAAAAAGGGTTTTCCTTCTTGTTTTTCTCAGCTGCTGAGGGGAGTTAATAGGAAGCACATGTCCCTGAGGAAAGAGCCAGTGAGTGGTGGGCCTGCTCGGCTTGTAAAAGAGACACTGACCTCGCACTCTCTCCCTGCCTTTCCCCTTCCCTCTCCTCCGATGACAGACGCACCTAATCTGCTTTCAAGTTCCACATTCTTAAACTTCTTTCGGTTCGCTTTACCCCTAAACAGCCAATGTGCCTCACACGCACGGAGCCAAAGATCCCCAGGGCCGATATTCAGAAGCCGTTCAGACGGTAACTGAAAAGTTAGCCATCTAAATGGCAACGTGGGCGATGCTTCTAGCTGCATAATTCGAGGTGGTCCGGGGGGGCAGGCGGGAGGCGTCTTCAGGAGAGCGGGTGAGCGGGCCGATATTCGGAGTTAGCCTCTTTACCTATGCGGCCTACTCTGCAGGCGCCATGTTACCCGGATACACTTATCCAGCTAACTTTAAGTTAAGTTAGGAATATCCGACTAACTCGACTCTAACAAGCATGGAAAGGGGAGGGAGACAAAAATGGTGGGGCGAGTAAGAGAAAGTGAGAAACCTGTGATAAATAATACACCAGTATTAGCAAAACATCTTTCAGTTGGTATTTTGATCCCTCACTGCCATTTTGATTGCATTTCGTTCCTACAGGCATGTTCACGATTAAGGATTTTGAAAGCCTACTTCTTCTTTAGTGCTTCCACCATTATGAATCTAAGGAAATCAGAGACTGTGGTGCTGACCCTCACCAGAACCTTATCAGGGGTCACACAGATTCCTGTAAAGCGTGAATACAGTATGAACAGCTGACTAAGAACATAAGAACATGCCATGCTGGGTCAGACCAAGGGTCCATCAAGCCCAGCATCCTGTTTCCAACAGAGGCCAAAACCAGGCCACAAGAACCTGGCAATTACCCTAGACATCAAGCCTTCCACACAATTTAATCGCCTAGGTTCTGAGGGGCCCCTGTAAGTGTACTGAATGAGGGAGGGTCCAACACTCGATCGGCCTACCTCAGGGGTGAAGGGACCCTGGCACAATTGCATTGCTTCTCCCACCCACACAGTTCTGGCACCACAAGTGAGCTTTTTCAAAACTCACAGGCTGGGTGTGCTGGATCCTGTGCATCACAAGCTCGGCGCAGCCGGCCCATGAAGTTTGAAGAGGCTTACGCACGGCGCTGGTATTATTTGAACTCTGCTCCGGAATGCTTTCACTGAATTTAGGCCCTGCCAATACATTTAAAGCATGAACCCAGCATGGCCTGCTGAGAAGAAGAACTTCCTCAGAGACCCCCCTTGCAGGCATCACACTGACACATGTAAAGCTACACTAGAGAACAGACACCTGAAGGGCAGAACTTCATCAGAAACTCAAGCAGGAGTCACACCGATATAATGTAAAAGATAAATAGGACGCAGAGAGCTGAAGGGCAGATCTTCATCAGAAACTCGAGCAGGAGTCACACCGATATAATGTAAAAGATAAATAGGACGCAGAGAGCTGAAGGGCAGATCTTCATCAGAAACTCGAGCAGGAGTCACACCAATATAATGTAAAAGATAAATAGGACGCAGACAGCTGAAGGGCAGATCTTCATCAGAAACTCAAACAGGAGTCACACCGATATAATGTAAAAGATAAATAGGACGCAGACAGCTGAAGGGCAGATCTTCATCAGAAACTCAAACAGGAGTCACACCGATATAATGTAAAAGATAAATAGGACCCAGGCAGCTGAAGGGCAGATCTTCATCAGAAACTCAAGCAGGAGTCACACCGATATAACGTAAAAGATAAATAGGACCCAGGCAGCTGAAGGGCAGATCTTCATCAGAAACTCAAGCAGGAGTCACACCGATATAACGTAAAAGATAAATAGGACGCAGACAGCTGAAGGGCAGATCTTCATCAGAAACTCAAACAGGAGTCACACCGATATAACGTAAAAGATAAATAGGACCCAGGCAGCTGAAGGGCAGATCTTCATCAGAAACTCAAGCAGGAGTCACACCGATATAACGTAAAAGATAAATAGGACGCAGACAGCTGAAGGGCAGATCTTCATCAGAAACTCAAGCAGAAGTCACACCGATATAACATAAAAGATAAATAGGACGCAGGCAGCTGAAGGGCAGATCTTCATCAGAAACTGAAGCAGGAGTCACTCTGACGAGATTCAAAAATTCAAGTTAATCTGATCAAATCGGGAAATATTCAGATGATAAAGATGGAAAACTTGGAAAATCATTTAAGAAGAAACAACTTAAGGATTTTAAATTTTCCAAAGATGAGGTTATTAGCATATTGTGAACTTTTCAGAAGTCACCTTTTGAATATTTTAAAAATACCTGAGCGAGATTTACCACCTATTGAAAAAATGTACTGCTTGCCTCAAAGTGAGCAGGGGAAAAATCTAATGAAGAGGAGGTTCTTTTGACCTGACGTCCATTTTGGAGAAATCTCTTGACTTGGTTGTGGAGGAAAGAGCAACGCTGTTTGTACAACTCGTTTCCGCTCAGGGTAGAGACTTAATTTTGAGAACTTTCTTCAGAAATTAATCCCAGAAATCTTATGGGTCTCCGATAAAGATATTTCCAGGTTTAAGAGGTAATGACTCTTATACCAGATCCTGCATCGCAGTGAAGAATAAGATCTAGAGTATTCCTTCCTCTGGTTGATTCCTGGACCAGCTGCTCCATGAAACCGTCATTTATAGCATCTAGAAACTTAACTTCTCTGGCATGTCTTGATGAGACAGTCACCAATCAATGTTGGGGTAATTGAAATCTCCCATTATTACTGTGCTGCCTAATTTGTTAGCTTTCCTGACATCTGTTAGCATTTTACTGTCTGTCTCGTCAAAAATTCAGTATAACATTTTATTAAAGTGCACACTTTTTATTACAAAAATAGCATTTATATATAGAGAGAGGGAGAAAGAGAGAGAGAGAGAGAGAAGGGAAGCTAAGGATAAGAGCTGAAGATTATTTTGAAGACTCTAGCTGCTTTAATATGCCTAAAATTCTACTTTTCTAGAAGGAAGCTGGGTTTCTAAGTGGCAATAATAATGCTCCGGGAAGATCTAATCAGGTAATTAAGGGGTAGATTTTTAAAAGGTACCCGCAGGCGTACATGTGCGCGTGCTAACCATGCGCAAGTTATAAAATCAGGGGTTGGCACGCACAAGGGGGGTGCACAATTGTGCACGCCAAGCCACGCTGCCTTCCCTCCTAACCTGACCTTCTTCCCACCCCTTCCCCTAACCTTTCCCCCTCCAGCCCTACTCTAACCCCCCCTGTCCTTTGTCTTACCTTTTGCGCGCGCCAGCAGCCTGCCGGTACGCGATCCTCCGACACGGCGGCACTGGCTGCTATGTCGGAGGCCTCTGGCCCTGCCCCCGCTCCGCTCCCAGACCACCCCACCCCCGGACCGCCCCTTTTGTAAAACCCCGGGACTTACACGCGTCCCGGGGCTTTACGCACGTTGCCGGGCCTTTTTAAAATAGGCCCGGCGTGCGCAACCCTTTTAAAATCCGGCCCTAAGTGTGTTCAGGTACCAGTGTTCAGTACATTGAGGGTTACATTCTCAAAGCGTTTGGCACCTTTCCCTTATGTAAAAATAGAATTGATGCTCCTAAGTCAGCCACATGGAGGTAAACACGTTCTTATTCACCGGAAAGTTCTTGGGTACTTTAAGCTGCATAGAAAAGAGCTGTCCAAGGGCCATTTCGGAGGTGAGTTTGAAAACTGTGTGTGCACATTGAATATTTTTTAAAAAGCACACGTCACATACTTTATACCTTCCTTTTAAGTGCACATGTGTACTTTTAGCTGCATTAACAAACTGATATGCAGACACAACGTACACAGATACCTTGTCTTTCAACTTTCTTTGGGCATGCCTAAACGTAAATGCAGACTTTTGCTATTAAGCGCCCTATTGAAGATTTACCCTTTTCAGTCATAAATCACAGACAGGCCGATACAGTAAAGTCCGCGGGAGAGCGGGCGAACGCCCGCTCTCCAGGCGCGCGCGATTCAGTATTTAAATTAGGCCCGGCAGTAAAAACGGGCAAAAGGAGCTGTCGGCGGGTTTGACAGCCGACGCTCAATTTTGCCGGCATCGGTTCTCGAGCCCGCTGACAGCCATGGGCTCGGAAACCAAATGCCAGCAAAATTGAGCGCCCGGTTTTCGGCCCGACAGCCGCGGGCCGAATTCAAAAATTTTTTTTTTAACTTTTTTTACTCTTTGGGACCTCCGACTTAATATCGCCATGATATTAAGTCAGAGGGTGTTCAGAAAAGCAGTTTTTACTGCTTTTCTGTGCACTTTCCCGGTGCCAGCAGAAACTAGCGCCTACCTTTGGGTAGGCGCTAATTTCTGAAAGTAAAATGTGCGGCTTGGCTGCACATTTTACTTTCTGTATCGGGCGGGCATACCTAATAGGGCCATCAACATGCATTTGCATGCTGAGGGCGCTATTAGGTGCCGCGGGTTGGACTCGCGTTTCCGTTGGAGCGCACTGTACTGTATCGGCCTGTAAATTCTGTGCCACTGATCTATCTGTCAGACTCTGCAATACACTGTCCCATTCCATCACAACAACGATAGCTCACGCCAGACTGTTACACAAAGAATATAAGAAGAAACTGGATACAAGGGCAAGAGAAATCTTGCTTCTAAGCCTGTCATTCCGAGGGTTGTGAGACGTGCGGAATGATGGCTACAGAGCAGAAATAGCCCAAAACTCTTTTACTTAATGTAAATATGAAGAAACTATCAAGTTCCAGTTCAAGCCAGTCCTGGGGGAGCCCAGCTTCTACTCGTTGATGTCTCCTAGCTGTGACTTACTCATGGAATCTGCTACAAATTTCCATGCTGGGCATCATGACGCTGTGTGTGGTATAACTAATGCTTTTCTTATGCTGAAGAGCTGAAGAAGATTTATCTGTTCTACAGTATTTTCCATCAATAAGCAGGCTGAAGTAGCCATGACATGTGGGTGACAGCATCCAGCGGCACCAACAAACAGACCTCTCTCTCCAAGCTAGTAGAGCTTTTGCTCTACTGAGCATATGCAGGGATTCTCACTCAGGTGTTGCCTCGTGAGCTCCCTTAGTCTTTTTTTCAGCCGAGCACCATCATGGACGTGAACCTGTATTTCTCTCTGGTTTTTCAAGTTATAACTAATGTTTCTATCTAAAAAGTTGCCTCGCTGCTTCAGCAGCCCCCCAAACAGCACTTTTCAGTGATACCTGGACATTCAGGTGTCTCCTGGATGTTCCATCACCAAAATTGGCATGATTACTCATCACGCGTGAATGTGTCTTCTCCGTTGCCAGCCCGGTCCTTTGGAACTCCTTTTTGATGGAGCTCCATTAATGTGACTCTGTTAAAACATTCCGAGATCTTTTAAAGATTTTTTTTATTTAAGCTAGCATATTTGTAATTTTATTCTGTCTTATTTTATTTACCGTTTTATTTTTATTGTATTTTAATTTTATAATGTACGGCTATTTATTATATTTTATGTATGTTTTTGTGTACATCGCGTAGACCTAGTCTACTGTTAGGCGATTAACAAATCCTAATAAATGTTAATGTATATATATATACCTTCCAAAAACAAAAAGAAGATAGAAGATTTTTCCTCCTAATGTCAGGAAAGAAAAAAAAGCCATAGTAAGAGGGTTTAAAGATTGTATTTGTCCATTACAGATAGACATGAGCTTTGCTATGTTTGCCTGGGTCCTGACCACGCCCAGGCTAATTGTTACAAATTGTGGATGGATGTTCCCATGTACGCAGAGAGCAAGGGCCTACAAAATGGAGGAACTGCACAGTGGATACAGATGCCAAAGCTGGTCCTCATCTCGAAGTACAGCCTTGTCTACTTCACCAGGAAGGGAGTTGAGCAGGAGCTCCTCCAAAATATCTCCTCCATGGCAGAGCAGTCCAAATCTATGGGGGTCGAGTAAACACAGCCAGCATGCATCAAAGAAGAAAAGGCACTGCTCCATGGTACACTTGGCGTTCTCCACACCAAAAAAACATAGGGATTTGAGTGCACTGGGACCACTGATGCACGATGAACTGGCACTATCAACACACAGAGCGGTATCAGTGCTGTCAATGCACAGAGGACGCATCAATGCACAGCATGACGTCAGCACCATCAATGCATAGAATTCCATCTGTGCTGTTGACACTCGGAGCTCCATCAGTGCCTTTGACACACAAAGCATCATTGGCGTCGACGAACCAAAAGACACCATTGGCTCCATCAGTGCTTAAGCCTTCCATGCACTGAGCTTCAGAACATCGTTCCTCTATGCCTTTGCCTTCAGAAGCACTGATGCATCATGCTGCACATCTTCCCACACAATTGTATGCAGGCCAAACTAGTCTGTTAGCAGGAGCAGAGGGTGATATCATTCTTCTACCTCCATCAATCTCACCAATGAAAATAGTGGACCAAAGACTAGGTCATTTGCTTTCTAGTACCTCATTTCTAACTGATTTCCAACTCAAATTTTACAGAGTCCGGAAGATATGCAGGCCCTAGTTTCTGAAGAAGATGTTCCACCACCTATGCCAGGTCAGAGGGCATGAGAGCCACTTGAACAAGTAGCAGAGTTAGTGAAGGATTTCTTTAGCTCTTTAGTAGCTAAGGACAAGGAGGGTAGTATCCATCCTCTCCTTTCCAGAATATCAACTTTACTACAAGGAAGACTCCCACTATTTTCAGTTCATAATGGATGCCCCAGCAGAGCCTCCGCAAGGGGTTCTAGCCCACAGCTTTCACTTGCAGCAAATCATAGCCATTCCGAGAAGTCCAGAAGGAATATACCTCTCCTCAGCTTCATCACTGGAACCCTGGCTTAGCATTCCTCCGAAAAAGGTTTAACAGGGGTGCCCTCCAATCCTCCTCCAGAACATTTGCCTCCCTCAGAAAATGTCTCCTACTCCAGGTGTCTGGACAAACTGGGAAAAGCCCTAGGAGTAAATATCCATAAGGACAAAGACCCTCATACAAATGGTTTGGGTCTGGAAACGAATATAAGAAGGAGGGACAAAAGGTTCAACGTTTTATTATGTTCAGGCAAGCAAAAAGGCCACTGTAGCATCCAAACCAGCAGCTTGCATTAATAATGTTATGGCCCCCCCTGACATGGGCCATGTTTCAAGGAAACTGCATTGGGAGGGAACTTAGAACAAATAATAAACAATTAGGAAAAGAATTAATCAAAAAAAAAAAAAGGACATGATTATCATCTGAGAACACAAAACATATATAATGTAATGTATATATGTTTATATATATACATTACATTATATATTTATATATATATACACATATATATATATATAAACATATATAATGTAATGTATATATGTTATATTGTATATATATATATATATACATATATATATATAAACATATATAATGTAATTTATATATATTATATAACATATTATAATGTAACTTTTTGCTTTCATTGTTTAACTGGTTCTCCCTAGTTTATTGTAAACCGGTACGATAAGACCTGGTTCTTGAGCATCGGTATATTAAAAGAATTTAAATAAAATAAATAAATAAATATATACCCGAACAGGATATAAACTTGCAGACAAGTAATAACGAAAAAAATAAAAGTACAGTAAAGAAGGCTGAACGCTCCATCGGTTTCATTTTGTTCTCCCTTCCTTCTTCCTGGGTTCTGTTTCAGCTTTCTCACTTTTTTTTTATATCAGCAGTAGCAATCCCCGACAAGTTGTTTGTAAGTGGTCACTCCATTAAGGTATCCCACATGCAGCACTCTCCGCTTGACCGTTTCAATGCCACGTGCTTGTTTATGTTCCACTCCACCTGCCTCTTAGGCCAGCTAGGTTTTGTTTATTATCCAGGCTCTTAAATGGACCCCCTGTGGCCGCTCTCTGTTACATTTACATTCTCGTTCACAGTTTATTTACACTCATTGTAGGAGCGGGTCTGCACACTTTTCTCTGTCTGCCTCTGTATTAACTGTGCTTCTTCTGTTCAGACTTGAACTATTTCCTACACAACAAAGATTTTTTTTTTAATGCTTCCCCACACTTCCCTAGGCGTTGATTTGGGGATAAGTGCAGTCATATTCTCAGTCTTAAGGTTGCCTTCTTCAGTTCACTCCTCTTGGAATAACATTTCTTGATTTTCTTATGTTTTCAGAGATTTTTCTGACATATTCTGATCCTTTGGTGTAAATGCTTCCTCATCATTGCGTGGGTAAGACTTTAATTTAAGATTTTTTAAAATTAAAAAAAAAATTTACATCTATGATTGATTTTTTAAATAACTATATAATCACATAGCATGGATCTTGTACTATATGGACTTTGACCACTAGCTCATCCAACCTTCTTTTTCTTCTTTATCAAGGTTATCGTAGCCATGTATCTTTCTCTATTACCTGTATAAGAACATAAGAAGATGCCATACTGGGTCAGACCAGATCAAGCCCAGCATCCTGTTTCCAACAGTGGCCAATCCAGGCCATAAGAGCCTGGCAAGTACCCAAAAACTAAGTCTATTCCATGTTACCATTGCTAATGGCAGTGGCTATTCTCTAAGTGAACTTAATAGCAGGTAATGGACTTCTCCTCCAAGAACTTATCCAATCCTTTTTTAAACACAGCTACACTAACTGCACTAACCACATCCTCTGGCAACAAATTCCAGAGTTTAATTGTGCGTTGAGTAAAAAAGAACTTTCTCCGATAAGTTTTAAATGTGCCCCATGCTAACTTCATGGAGTGCCCCCTAGTCTTTCTACTATCCGAAACAGTAAATAACCGATTCACATCTACCCGTTCTAGACCTCTCATGATTTTAAACACCTCTATCATATCCCCCCTCAGTCGTCTCTTTTCCAAGCTGAAAAGTCCTAACCTCTTTAGTCTTTCCTCATAGGGGAGTTGTTCCATTCCCCTTATCATTTTGGTAGCCCTTCTCTGTACCTTCTCCATCGCAATTATATCTTTTTTGAGATGTGGTGACCAGAATTGTACACAGTATTCAAGGTGCGCTCTCACCATGGAGCGATACAGAGGCATTATGACATTTTCCGTTTTATTCACCATTCCCTTTCTAATAATTCCCAACATTCTGTTTGCTTTTTTGACTGCCGCAGTACACTGTACCGACGATTTCAATGTGTTATCCACTATGACGCCTAGATCTCTTTCTTGGGTTGTAGCACCTAATATGGAACCCAGCATTGTGTAATTATAGCATGGGTTATTTTTCCCTATATGCATCACCTTGCACTTATCCACATTAAATTTCATCTGCCATTTGGATGCCCAATTTTCCAATCTCACAAGGTCTTCCTGCAATTTATCACAATCTGCTTGTGATTTAACTACTCTGAACAATTTTGTGTCATCTGCAAATTTGATTATCTCACTCGTCGTATTTCTTTCCAGATCATTTATAAATATATTGAAAAGTAGGTAGTGTAAACCTCATTCCAACACAAGGGTCAACAAATTTGACACAAACATCATGTCACTCTGCAAACGAGCTGACTTCTAGAGATTTCAGTATATATTAGCAGATCTCCTCAGCAATGTCTTTCAACCACATGAATGGCCTATGAAACAATCAACAGCAGCCAACAGGCTGTTCAGTTTATGGTGTCTTCTAGAGATCAACCTATTTCTATCAGAACAAAGCAGAAAGCTAGAAAACATTTGCTCCATTCTTCCCAGAAAATTTAGAACATTGCAGGACGCTTCTCTGTTTGACTGGAATATTTATCTCATATATGCTTTTCCACCGATCCCACTAATATCCAGTACAGTTTAAAAAATGCTCAAAGACTGGGCCTGACTGATTCTCATACCTCCAGTATGGCCCAGGTAAATTTGGTTCATATATTTAATACAGCTATCCAGAAGTCCTCCAGTCCATATAGGATCAGAACCATCCTTATTAACCCAAGACGAGGGATGTCTATTTCATCCAAACCTCCCATCCTTTAATCTGATGACTTGGATATTGAGTGCTCAACAATTGGCGGCTTTTCCGTAGCAAAGAAAGTTAAGGATATCCTAATATTTGCAAGGAAGCCATCAATCTACAACTTTAAATGGAAAAGATTTTCCGCATGGTATCAGCACAGTTCCTTGGACCCATTTTCATGCAAACCCAAAGAATTATTTAACTATTTGCAATTCTTTCTGCTTCAGGTCTCAGCACTTCATCAGTGAAAGTACATTTCAGCACTATAGCTGCTTACCATACTCAAATCGATAGTAAACCTATCTCCACTCAAATTCTTGAAAGGTTTGTGGCAAACTAAACCTCCAGTCACAGAGTCTCCTGTTCCATGGGATCCATACATGGTTCCAGCACAATTCATAAATTCGCCATTTGAACCATTGGAGTTGACTTCTCTCAAGTTCCTAACAGCAATAACATCAGCCAGAAGGGTCAGTGAACTTCAAGTTCTAGTTCATTACTTACCCTACATGCAATTCTTTTACAATAGGGTAGTGCTCCATACCCACCCAAAATTCCTACCAAAAAAAGTATTATTTTTCATATTAATAAGCCATCATGCTCCCTACATTCTTCCCAAGACATATGAACATGAAGGTGAAAAAGACTTCCTCGCCTTAGATTGTAAAAAGGCCTTGGCTTATTACAAAAGAAGAACTCGGCCACATCATTAGGTTTTGCAGCTCTTTGTCTCTTACAGTCCTAACCGACTAGGCATAGCAGTGGTCAAATAAACCTTGTCCAATTGGCTAGCAGACTGAATACCACATTGTTTTACCCTAGCGGGCATCCAGATCACAGACTCTATCAAGGCTCATCAAGTTGGAGCCATGGCTGCCTCAGTAGCTCCTCTACAAACTGTACCCATCAAAGACATCTGCAAAGCTGCAATATGGTTGTCAATACATCCCACTACTGTCTGGACAATCTATCAAACTGTGATAGTAAATTCAGAAAAGCAGTTTTGCCTAGTGTGTTCGCCCAGTAATCCATGCTTTTTCAGTAAACAATGCATTGCAACCCTCAGCCTGGGACTCCCCATGTCATGGCTAATTCCTCCCTGCTTATGGACAGAAAAAACAAGTTTGCATACCATAAAGTAGCCATGTTAAATATGTATTTATTTACTTACTTACTTACTAGTTTTTACTATACCGATATTCAAGATAAGTCTTATCGTACCGGTTTACATCAAACAAGGGGAAACAACCAGCTAGACATGTGGAGCAAAGTTACATATAACAGGGGCGAGGAACTCGGAACAAATCGGAAATGTAGACCTGCTTCTGAGAAGATTCAAATACCTTGCTAGATTTGGCTCTCAAATTGGCTGAAGGGGCTCACAAGGAAACGCCCAAGTGGGAATTTCCGCCTATGCTCAGTAACACAAAAGTTCTTCTAGCTTGGAGAGAGAGGTCCGTTAGGTGGCGAAGGATGACATCACCCACTGAGCAAGGCTAATTCATCCTATCTATGGAAAACACCCTTTAAAGTAAGCAAACTTGCTTTTTCAGACTTCTAGCTCAGATGAAATTGTCCTGAGGTGATTTCTCAGTGAATAAAGGAAACTAACTGTAAATGAAACAGTCCTGTGTGCATTGAGAGAATGGAAACAGTTCAGAAAATGATAGAAAGCCTGTTTATTTAACTGGATTTAGCTCACACCTTTTCATTGGTAGCTTGAGGTAGAGAAGGTATTTTCCCGTCCCCAGAGGTTATTAACTATCCGTTTTCTCCCATTTTGTGTCTATGGGAAAACGTTTAGTTAGCAGGGCCCTAAGTTTGTATCTAAGGTAATAGAGGGTGAAGTGACTTTCTGAAGGGATGTGAACCCTGGCTTCCCTGGTTCTCGGCCTGTGCTCTAACCGATAGCCCTGCCCCTGTAACACAAAGTCTACACAGAAAGGCTGGAAACACTCAAAATGTGCTCGCTGGAGGAGGGAATGGATGGGGGACATGATAGCAACATTCAGAGGTCTAGGAGGCTTCAGTAAAGTATGGGAAGGTGACATTTTTGGTAGGAAAGGAAATTCATGGACAACGGATCATGATACGAAATAGCAGGGAGGGCAGAATAACAGAAACAAGAGAAAATACTTCATTCCTGAGAGGGCGGTGGCCGTCTGGAATAGGCTCAGTGCAGAGGCAGTGGCAGTCAACACTGTGAAAGAATTTAAACATGCTTGAGGCAGACACAAAGCAGATGGAGGGAAACAATTCAAAGTACACGGAGCGGGGGGAGGCTCAATCATATACAATTTTAGAGGACCAGAGGAAAATACAAGCCAATGGGGCAGTGAGCAGTTATACAGCTCTCTTAGGCTTCTAAGCTGGGGCAATCGGTATGGAGTGAAAGGGAGTGGCCAGAGCAATAAAGAAAGGATGGCGCTTTTGAGATGCTTTCTGACAGCAGTTTTCAAAAAAATCATACAATGGATTATTTAGCCGGGTAAACGTAGCCAGATATGTTATCGGGGCTATTCAGCGGGATAAACATCCCGCGGAATATCCTCAAAGTTATTCAGGTACACCTACCTTGATAACTTTGAAAACTAACCTGACATACTTGAATATTGCTGGTTAGGTTTCAGAGTTATCTGGGGACAGCTGTAATCTTAATCAGCTATAATCAAAAGAATATAACCAATTAAGTGCTGATCAGGGGGAAAAAAAACAGTTGTGTGCCTGGGAGCCTAATCCCCTCACCCAAGTGCAACAAACGGTGGCCCTAGTGGGGTGACCCCCCCCCCCAAGACCCGCAAAATATGTTTCAATTGTTGTGGGCCTATAGCCTCCTTCCTACCTCCCCCAAAATTAGTATAAATGCATTTGAACCAAAGGCCCCCTGTAGCAGCATCCGCTCCCTCTTCAACCCTTCCACCCCACGAGGAACTGCCCCCAATCCTCATAACGCTACCCCGGTATTCGTAGCAATCATCCAGCTCCCGGCGCAACCAGCATCGCTCTGACAGTACTGCCGGTAGCGTAATAAGCAATACGATGCACGCCAGGAACCGGGCAGCTGGGGGGCTCTGAGTGGGGCAGGAGGCCTGACTGGGGGAGGAGGGAAGGAGGTTTCTCGGGTTTTAAATAGGCAAAACCAGGACCAGATCGGCCTGGAACAATCTTGTCACCTTAAGCCGCTGTTGGTAGAAACAGATCTCAGGTTTTCAGTTACAACTTTGGACACTGAAGGGTTTATATGGTTTCAGGAAATTTCAAATGCAGATAACAGTGATATGACTGGTGTAATCCTCATCTTCCCCTCACCCCCCATCCCAACACTCTCCTCTCTCCCTCCTCCATTCAGCCCTATCAATCTTCTGCTCCCCTCTTCCTTCAGCCCTCTCCCTCTCCCCCACACTCATTCCCCCCGACTCCACTCAGGTGCAGCCCTCTCTGCTCTCTCTCTTCCAGGCCCCGCAGCCCTCTCTCTTCTTCCCATCATGCTGCTGCTGCTGCTGCTCTCTAGACCCTGATTGGAGCTGAAGAGGACTCCACCACGCATCCCAGCATCTTATCAAGGGCTGAATAATTCCCGAGACAGTCTCACTAATGTGAAGAGCCATTCTCCCAAAGGCAAACCCGGAATACATGAGAGCACCATTAAATCCAGCAAGAGAACATACTGCATATTTTTTGTCTTTGAGGCAGCTCATCCGCAAACTGTGCACCACCCAGTCTGCCCTGTTCATTCAAACTCGGGATAATTATTTACTAAAGATTTTCTCCTATTTTGCGCCTATGGGGAAAAATGCTTCGTAAATAAGACCCTCGGTTTGAAAGCAAAATGGTTACCTTCCATTTGGAATTGTTACAAAATAAATGCAAGTCAGCTTCTTCTGCGGCATCCGCTGCCACAGAGAGAGCTGCCCTGCTGCCTCTGGCTCATGCTTTTGTAAAGTCAGCAACCATTCAAGATGCCCTGCAGCCCTTAGCTAAGAACTTTCTGACGGCATTGGGTATTGTGAGAGCTCCATTGTATCCAACAATTAATGACTGCGTAATATTATATCGTCCATTGTAGAGGCTACGGGTTTTGTGATGTCATGACAATTATAAAAAATTATTTACCAACTCTAAAGGCTAAACTTGCTCTTTCACTACTGACTCATGCATAGGTATGCACATCAAAGTCGTTCTTGTGATCAAAGGAAAACTGTTGTATTTGTCAGTACCCAAAATGTATTTAGAAAAATGTTTCTTCAATAAAAAAACAAATTAGAAAAAGAAAGCACGTGCCTGTTTCCCTGGGGCGAGTGTGTTTTCTTAGCAGAGGTAGACAGCAGAAGCATATTTAGAGCTAACTGGGGCCTGGGTGCAGGAGGCAGGAGTGGGAGGATGTGGTAAGAGCATCTTCTGGGCACAGGAGAGCTGGCAAGACTGTCTTCCAGGTATGGGGGCGAGAGGAAACGAAGACAGAATGAAAGGGGGAAGGAGAAGAAGAAAGAACTTTCGTAGGGGGAAAGGCAAAGAGACGATGTGAAAGTGAGAGGGATGGGGTGGGGAGAGCGGAAGAGGAGACAGAGGGGCTGCAGGGAAGGTGAAGAGGAGGAGAGAGCAGGGAATAGTGGGTCGGGAGACAGGCAAAGAGAATGCAAGAGGGAGAAGGATAGAGAAGGGGAGGAAGAAAAGGAGCGTGAAGTGGTAGAGGAAGAGTGAGGGGAAGGGAGGAGATTACGGGAGGCGGGTGGGGTAGGGAAGGAAAGGGATGTACAGTGAGGGAGAGGGAGAGGGCTGTACTGGGGTGGGTTTGCTGCAAAGGAGGAGGAAAGTGGGAACGCTGTACTCACTAATAAGGAAGAAATGCACTTACTATGTTCTCCCTGCCATGCATCCAAAACAAATTATTGGGCAGAGGAGTGGAAGGCAGGAGTACGTGGCGAGTGCTTTTCGTCTCTGGGGAGTAAGTTCTGGAAGAATTCTAGAATCTCCGCTTGAGATGTATTTGCATACACTGCCTCCATTGTATGCAAATATGTCTCATGCATATTCATGGTAGATGTCCAGGAAACCTGACCAGCTGAGGGACCCTGAGGACAGGTTTGGGAACTACTTGTAAGAATTTAGGTTAAGGTTACAGACGCCAACCCTCTTCTTCTCTTCTATAAATGCTTGAACTACTTGACAATTTCCTGTACTGACTGTAGAAAGACATCTATAAAATGCACTCCTAACTGAATACATGCAATACATTGACTGGTTTCAGTATGATAAATCAATTCCTCTTCAGAATTGACCTATGTAGAGGACAGCAATATTCAGGGGCATCGTGAACCTCGTGGTTCTTCCATTGCATTGTTGTTCCCCTTCTAATAAATCCAAATAAAAAATAACATAAATAATATAAAAATGTAATACTGCAGTGTCAGATACAATACCTAGGACATTTCCGCAGTATCTAAGCCAGATATTGCACTAGTAGGTACACTACAGCATTCCTGCTCCTATGTCTCTGCACAGCTGCTTTTTCTTCTTTGACAGACACAGTAGGGCAATATTCCACTACTGGCCGGCTTGCAAATGGGCAGACTAGATGGACCATTTTGGTCTTTATCTGCTGTCATTCATTATGTTACTATGTAGACTTTGGCAGGATTTTCGGCTGCACCATTGAGTATTCTCGACTATATTAAAGATAGCCAAATAGCTTTACCTGGCTAACTTTGGGACTACTCTGTGACACAATGAGAGTTAACTCGACTATATTAAAGATAGCCAAATAGCTTTACCTGGCTAACTTTGGGACTACTCTGTGACACAATGAGAGTTAACTGGACTATATTAAAGATAGCCAAATAGCTTTACCTGGCTAACTTTGGGACTACTCTGTGACACAATGAGAGTTAACTGGACTATATTAAAGATAGCCAAATAGCTTTACCTGGCTAACTTTGGGACTACTCTGTGACACAATGAGAATTAACTCGACTATATTAAAGATAGCCAAATAGCTTTACCTGGCTAACTTTGGGACTACTCTGTGACACAATGAGAGTTAACTGGATAGGTAATCCAGCTAACTGGATATTAGGTAACTCATCCAGTTACCTTATCTCTGCCCCAGAATGCCCCTGGAATGTCCCTAGTTATCTAATATTTAGCTAGGTGTCCAAAATATTCATAAGGATAACTCATATCTGGCTAAATGCCTTTGGATATAGAACTCGGTGTCTATAACCGATCTACCCGCAGATGTTCTGCTTCTTCCAGTTTTCCATTTCTCAGTTTTCCCACCTTACTCCCTACCCTCCTCCTGCATCTCTACCTCCTCATTTCTCTAAATTCAACATATACCCAGTTGAGCCACAGGCACAGCTAGGGTTGCCATATTTTGACATTTTAATCCTGGTGAAAAGGTGTCCAAAGCTTGATCTGAGTAGTTTCTCCCCCATCCCCTGCCTCAACCTCCAAGTTCCTTTTCTACTCTACCCCTTTCAGGTTTGTCTCCCTTCACCCCTTATTTTAGGATCCTTTGTCTGACCCCTTCAGGTTCCTCTTTTGAGAACATCAACTCTTGAAAGTGTAAAAGAGAGGGAAGGTTTTATGTATGTCTGTATGTATTAGAGATCTGCATTCGTTTTAAACGAATTAGACAATTTCAACAAACTTGGTCATGGTTCGGGAGCCCTCAAAAATGAAAGACGTTTTTACGAAATTTTGGAAAAATTTGTATTTCATATTAGTGCGCACTAAAATGAAATTCGGGAACCATGGGGAAAAAAACCCCAAACTGCAGAAAAAATGAAATTACCCATGGGGGACCTGAACCAAACCACAAAACAAAACAAAAAATCTCTGCTGTGTATTGAACTGATGTGCAGTTATGTCAGATCACATCATGTTAAAATGTTTCCCTCTCTCTGTTTAGCATGGTAGACTGGATAAGGGGGTTGAGCGGATGTCATAGGACACTCCTTGTTTCTCTCAGGCTTCCTGTTTGCTGCTTTCAGTTTCACTTCTGATCTGCCCTGCAACTGAGAGTAGGCATTCTTGTTTTGCACTGATGTTTAGTTTCTCAAATAACTTATAATTAGAACTTATTATTAAGTGGCATGTGCACTCTTTCTGCTGGATTGCTTACTTTCAACACAAGGATGAACCGCAGCCTCCAACACCCCTCCTTGTCCCCTCAAATTCTTTTCCTCTTTCTTCCCTCTCTCTCAGGTTCTTCTCTTTGCCATTTCCTTTGCCTATGTTCGTTTTTCTTCCTGGCTCCTCCTCTTCCTCCAACTCCTTCCAAGCTTCCACTCCTGTCCTTCCCAGCTGGAAGAGGGGGATTATCAGGAGGCAGCTGGTGGAGTGGGTTAGTAGTTGACGAAGGAGCGGGTTTATGTCTGTAAGGGGCAGCAGTGTTTGAGAGTCCCCACCGTGCTGCTGGGGCTTTGCCTTAACGGTTCTCTTCTCCTGGGCCCAGTGCAGTCACACCAGTTTAAAGACCATCCTGAAACTGGGCCCCAGCCCACTGGGATTTCTCCCAATGTCCCGGTATCTTAATCTGCCCTTGCTTTCAGATTCAGCTCCGGCGCACAGATTATTAACTGCCAGTAAAAGCTGCGCTCTGGTCCAGACAGGTGCGACTATATTTCTTCTCTTACGTACCTGTTTCCCTTTCATGTTTTATGCTGTAAAGTTATGCAGGGTAAGGGAAGCAGAATTTTAGTCTTAATATAAAACTTATGCATCGCAGACAGTAAGGGGAGTAGAGATTTTGGGTCGAATTTAAGTTACAAGCAAAAATTAGGAAAACAAAGTGCGAGAAGCTTACAAGTCAGTTTGCTCACACAGTTCTGAAATGGTAAACCTCTTGTCCAAGGATTTAGCTTTTTGCAACTTCAGGAAGGGAAACAATTTCACACAAAAATTCATGGAACCAAATAACATTTTTGGGACGTTTTCCCAAAAAAATGCTAAATTCAGAATTAGGGCTCAAGCACTTCTTATGCATGGTTTTATTTGCACAGATTTTTCTGTGAACGTTTTCCCTTCTAGACGTTGCAGGAAGTTCAGGATCTTGCCAGGTTCTTGTGACCTGGATTGGCCAGTGTTGAAAACAGGACACTGGGCTTGATGGACCCTCGGTCTGACCCAGATTGGCAACTTCTTATGCTGTTAAGGTTTTGGTTGGAGGATGTGCTCTTTCTCTCTTTCCCTGTCCTTCCTACTGCTGTCCTCTCTCCTCTCTCATTACTGCTCCCCCCTTCCCCTCCCTGTTTATTGTATTTCTCTCTCTTGTTATTTTGTTACAATGTAAACCGGCAGGATGTTCCGACGAATGTCGGGATATAAAAATCAACAAATAAATAAATAAATATAAGTTGTGCAGCAAACTCTGATTCGTGAATATTTTTGTGCCTATGTCCTTATTATAAAGTTATACAGTTAACAGATAGTACATGTACCAGTTTGCCCTGTAGAGAAAGGCTTCCTTAAAGTTGAAAATAAGACCTAACATTCTTAATGCATAGGTATGTACCTAGAGATGTGCTTTGGGTTGGTATATCAGGTTGGTATATCATGTCTGCTCATACCTACTCTCAAATGAACTAAGAACTACATTTCCTATCTAACTCATTTCCCTCCTCTTCCAACCTTACTTTACTTACTAGAATTGTTATTCTATGTTTTTACTTTAATGTTCACAATGTTATAATAATATCTCAAAATTTCCTTGAATATATATTTGTTCACTATGTAAAACGTTATGATGGCTTCACCGAATAACGGTATATAAAACTCTTCAAATAAATAATAAATAAATGTCGGGCTTCGTTTCGGGGGCCCCCACGGAAATGTCATTTTTCCCGTGATTTGGGGTTTGTTTGTTTTTTCGGGGGCCCCGTTAGTGCGTGCTAACTCCCGATAGTGCGCGCTAACCCGAAAATGAATTTTTTTCCAGAATTTCGGAAAAAAATTCAATCGTTTTTCGGTTCTCCCGAACCATTCCGAATTAGGCAATTTCATTGAAATTGCCTGATTCGCTGTACCAGGCACCGTCCATTGTGGAACCCGTTCAGTATTCCCCGTCTTCCACGCCTTCCGTCTCTCCTTCAGTTTACCTCTTTTTCTCTCTCTTTAGCCTGGTACATTTTACAAGGCTCTTGTTAAGCCTCTCATACAGGTATGGTTTACACTTTGGGATTCTATATTTCAGCCAAGATATTAGAGGATTAGAACCGGCACCAGCATTTAAACTAATCAAGGGTGAAAGGAACCAACGGCTCTCCCCCCATCAGCAAGAAGAGGTGAGGTAAAAACAAGGCAAGCTCTAAAGGGATTCTAACCCCAGATGGATCGGGCAACAACAGCCGGAAAAAGATGTAAATATAAAAAATCAAGAGAACAAACAAATAAATGAGGGAGGGAGGGAGGCAGGCAGAGCAATCTCTTGGACAGTCATGCAAATGCTTGAAGTCTGAAACCTACAGACCTGGAGGCCACCGTGGCAGAGGAGCAATCACTGAGTTGCCATCACTGAGTTTTGGTATCTGTAGACACCAGAATCGGCAGGCGACCATCCCAAGCCTTAATCTCCTCATAAGAAACAGAGCACCGAAAAAAAGGGAGGGGAGGAGGGGCTCTTATATTAGGGAGAGCAGACTGAAGATGAATTACTGGAGACTTTCTATGTACACAGGGATATTATATAGACCTGCGGCACAGGGAAAAAGGTAGGATCAGACATGGTGGGAGACATCGTTAGGATGGGGGCATGAAGAAGCGGTTTTTGCTAGCAGGCAATGTCAGTTCCCCAGATGTGATCTGGAGTCTGTGGTTATGCATGGAAAAAAATATATTGTTTTATGTCATTTTGGTTTTACGATGTTTATATCATTTCATTTTCCCACATATATCACTTGTTTTGTTTCAGCACATGCTATATTTTTACAATACACTAAGGACCTGCTTTACTACGGCTTTTCTCCCATTCTGTGTCTATGGGAAAAATGTTTAATAAACGAGGTCTTAAATATGTGAATAGCATGTACTATATTTTTACGTGCACACGTTGCTAAATTTTACAGACGCACACACTATACTTTAAAAACATGTACACTCTACTAAATTGTGTGACTAGCTTGTACTGAAAAGCTTCAGCATGTGCTATAATGACAAATGTCATAAACAATAGCTTTTTTGTGTGTCATTTTGAATGGGAAAGAACACAAAATGATATAACAAATATTGATGATATTTTTAAATTAGAGCTCCCTACTGGAGCCAACCTTCTACAATGTCGGCAGGGAATGTGCAAATCGTTATGCCCCACAAGCAGCATTTCACAGGCAACTCGTGGAAAAGCCTACTCGAAGGGCGACTCCACTGGCCATGAAACGAATGCAGACAGCGTAGCTAGCCTAATGGTAAGGGACAATTTAGGAACTAGCGATCGTTGTGCTGTGTTCATTCAGTATTAAACTCAGACTAGGGTCCTGGAATTCAAGAGGGTCAGCCTCAACAAGAGGAGAAATAGGGTTGAGGAAGCCCCACCAGGAATTTGAGAATGGAAGGGTTGCAGGGGAACTTTGGTTGGCAATAAAAGGGGAACATGTGGAAAGCCAATAAAATCTCTGGGGAACAAAGGCAAAGGGAGAAATAATAAGAGCAAACAGAATAGCAGGCACAAAGTAGGAAAACTACAGGCAGAATCGTTAGGCAAAAACAAAGAGAAGGCAGAGAAGGAAACTGGATGAGCAAATCCCAAAGAAAGAAGAAAACTGCCCAGTTCGGAACAGGAGCTCAAACGTTCTTCAGGAGTAGGGGAGAGAGGCGAAACACGAAAGGAAAAGTTAGAGAATGTGGATACGTGAAGAAGAGCAGAAGAATGCAGAGATTGTAAGCGAGCTAAGGGTAAGATAATGGACTTAAAGCAGAAAATGAGAAAATTGCAGAGGAGGCGGAAGCACTTCAGCAAATGAGAGGAGATCTACACCCTCTGCATACAAATGTCCTTGAAGAGCGGGAAGGTCGCAGGGGGGGGGGGGGCAGGAGGAGAACGAATGTAGCCCCTTGGAAACCAGGAGATGGCGGGCAAGTAGAGACTCGTTGGCTCTTTGCTTAACTTCAGTAGTGCGCAGAAGTCTGGAAACGATGCTAAAGTGCAGTACCTTGAAAGACGTCAAGTACAGGGCAGCGGCCAATGGGGTTTCACAAAGGGATGGATCAGGCTGGTGCATTATCTGTTGCCTATCTGTACCTAAGAAAGACCGTTTGGCATGGTTTCAAACAGAATTATTTCTAAACCAGCTGGGACTTTACTGGAGTGAGACAAACATTGTAAAGTGGGTGAAGAGCTGGTTGACCGATGGGAGATCATTGGAGTTCACTCTGGTAAGGCTAAAGTGACGAGTGGAGTACCCTAAGTCTTGGTGCTAGAACAGGATATTGTCAACGTTTTTATTCGTGACGCTGACAAAAATCTTGCAGCTAAGACAAAAAATCTATAACAGGGCAGAGAGAGACTAGAAGGAGTGAAAAAGATGAAAGAGGAGTTGAAAAAAAAACAAACCAGAAGAATGATCAAAGGTTTGGAAAATGAGCTTCAGTGTTAAAAAAAAAAAAAAAAAAAAAGTAATATCCTGTATTTGGGGCACAGAAGTCCACTAGCTACTTATCATTTAGAAGGACAAGAATTGGAAATTGTTAAACAAGAAACAGATCTAGGAGTATTCATCTCAGTCAGTGCAATAAAGCAACAGGGAAAGCTACCAGCGGGTGATCTTGTACAAGCAGAGAGGCATTATCCACAGGAAAGAAAAGTCGTCATATTGCCCTTGTACAGGCCTCTATCGAGACCCCCCACCCTGAGTACTGTTTCAGTTTTGGAGGGTGTACTTTTGAGAGGATGGAAGCAGTTTAGTAACGTTAGGGCTACTAAAATGATAGACTCTACAAGGAGAGGCTTAACACACTGGAAAGGTGAAGGGGAAGGGGGCTGTGATAGAAACAGTCAAATATCTGAAAGGCTTCAATAAGTTACAGGAAGGTGGAGTTTTCCATAGAAAAGGAATTTCAAGAAGCGGGGATCATGATGACATGAAGCAGAACATGCTTAGCATGACCTAACAAATAAAGACCCAAGAGATAGCTTGAAAATTAGAAATAATCACTAAATTATAGATTCAGCTATGAAAAAGGAGCTCAGAAGGTTTATAAAGGTATCTTGCGGCCGTCATATATTGCCACAAAATGCTTTTTGGCTTATATGTGAAGCCCGTGAAGCACTGGGCTTGTCTAATCACAGGTCACAAGAGTACCTATAGCATGAGATAAGGCACTGTATGTTAAACAACTATTACATGCACTTATCTTAGTCCACTGAATGAATAGCACGTACAGTCATGTGTGTGCATGTGCAGCCTACCTGCGTTTTCACATATAAGCCAAAAAGCATTTTGTGGCAATATATGACGGTCCGCAAGATACCTTCATAAACCTTTTGAGCTCCTTCTCCATAGCTGAATCTATTATTTAGCGTGACCTAACAGCAGAGGTGGTCCTGGAAAGCGATGCTGGGCCAGAATTCAGACACTGAGGATGGCAGGAGGAAGAGGGTTTGGAGGTTCAACAAGGGGCAGGTGAAGGCAGCACAGTCTAGCACCACTGCAGGCCACAGGGTAGCCAGGTCGGAGGCACCCAAGCTATAATTCCCCAGAAGACAATCAGAATGGTACAGAAGCCAACGAAAGGGATTCACCGAAGGGGCAACATCCTACAAGTGGTCAGCTGGGAGATATCTTTAGTAGTGTGATGAACATTTATAAAGGGGCAGACTGGACAGGCCAATTTTGTTTTGTTTTTATCTGCTGTCATTCCTTATGTTACCGTGGTACAGAGAAGAGTGCCAAAATTATTATAAAGAAAGAATATATAAGGCTTTACTTACAGGAAAAGGAGAGTTAGAAGAGAGTAAATCACCCTGCAAACATGCAGAGGACTTGCAAGCAATCCATAACATACAGAACTCAAGCTGAGGACGGGGGATCAGCAAAGAAAGACAATGTGGAGGAGGTCTGAGCTTCTTCAGAGGAGAGGGATCTTTCGGGCCGAGGGTGGCGAAGGTACAGCCTCTGCCGCCGAGGCACTTCCAGTCCCCTGCATGCAGTGACGGTGGAGGTCAGTGCCAGTCCTGCCTGCTCTGCTTTGCTAAGGCTGTAAGTAATTGGCAGGTGCTGATCCAGGGCTTTTTTTGTTCTTTTTTATTAATTAATTGCCTTCTGGTCAAGAAGGAGTCTTTTAAGTAAGGAACTTGATAATCTGAAGTTCGGTAAGGGTTTCCCCTCCCGATAACTACTCAAAGATGGAGAGTTTGAAGAAGGTTCAATTTACAAAGTTGATATTTTCTTTCAACTGAGCTCTAAGTAACTATTGTAAATGCGCTGCACTCCTGCTTTCTTCTACTTTTTTTTTCCTGCTTTCTCTTTTTCATTTTGTCCCCGTCTCCTTTCCTCCCTTCCCTGATCTCACTCACCCTCTTTTGGTGTCTCTCTGCCTCTCTCCCTCTCCCAATACGCATTTTTTCCGATTTACAGCAGAAACTCTTAACAGACCAAACACCAGGGCAGCAAAGACTCACATTTCAGGCCATTAACAAACAAGATAATTATAAAAAGGTTTTCCATGGACCAAGAGAAAGCCCTTTCTCTCCTAGTCTTTGCCTGTCCCTCCCTCCACCCCCATCCTATTCAGTAAATCTGTGTTCCTGTGCTACAAGGGAAAAAAAAAAAATCTCCAAGTCCTTGTAAACTTCACCTTCTGTTTCCTTTTAAAACCACCACTTTCCCAGGGAAGGGAGGGGAGCTCCGTCCAGGGATTTTTTTTTTATAGATACAGCAAGAAAACTCAGGGAAGGAAATGGAGAAAAAGAAGGGGCTGGATGCAATGTTAAACGAGCAAAGCCAGGGCTCTGGCCTTCCAATTCTCCTCATTGCAGGAAGGGATGAACTGGGCTCTCTCTCTTTTTCCTGGATCCTCTGGGCTGTGTGCAGCGGGGACTCGCCTGGCTACCTCCGAGGAAAGCGAGGAGCTGCTAATGAGAAGCAGCCACGGAGATGGAGCCGGGGGGAAAAGGGGATTAAAGCAAAGGTTAGGCACGGAGCTAACTCGAAGGGAGGAAAAGAAAACCAGTTACAAATTACAGGGGGTTTTTTTGCCCCCGGACTTCTATTTGAAACATCTTTCCAACTTGGGCAGCCTCCTAACATGAGTGAGAGTGGCCGAGCGCTGCCCTCTCCCCTCTCTTACCTGTGCTCGGGGGGGGGGGGGGGGGGGGGGGGGGGGCCAGGTGTGCGCAGCAGAACCACAGCAGCAATAGAAAAAAACAAAACAAAACTTACCCCAACCAAGTTTACAACTGAAACTGCAGACGGATTCCCAGCCACCGTTAGCCTCCTTTCCCACCTCCCAGGAAACTGCTTTTGAGTAAAGTTGGGGGATGCAGGGAAAGTTCACTTGGCCTTGGAAATATTTTCTATTACAGAATAAGTGCTTTCAGATATAGGCGTGTGTGTGTGTATCTGTACATACAGAGAGAGAGACACACACACACATACACACACACACTACACACACACACACACACACAGGTCTCTCACACACACACATACACACACTATATACATACACACACATACACACACATATACACACACTATATACATACACATACACATACTATACACATACACACACATACACACACACACACACACTACATACATACACACACACACTACACACACATATACACATACACATATGGGTCTCTCTCAGTTTGCTGGGAAAGCCCCCCATGCGTTTCCAGCCCGGCTCTGCCTCTCTCTCTCTCTCCTCCTTTAGAGGTGGAGGGGAGAGAGAAGCCCGGGAGAAGGGCAGCCGGGCGGAGAGGGCTGAGCGCCCTTCCGATGGCCGGAGGGGAGGGGGACGGGACCCGGACGACGAGGTCTGCCGAGCAGTAAACAAGAGAGGTTCCCCCCCGGGATGAATGGAAGGAGGGCAGGAGGGGTCGGGGGCTGAGCGCTCTCACCTGGTGGGAAATCCATTGGGGGACGGGAGCCTTAGCCGCAGAGCTGCGAGGCGGGAGAGAGGCTCTCGGATCTGGAGGGCTGCAGTCCTGGCCACAGGCTGGGGAAAGCCATTTCCATTCCCACCCTCTTTAGCAGGGACGGGTTTTTTTTTTTTTTTTTTTTGGGTTAAGTTGTCGAGATATTCCTAAAAGCCTCTCTTCTGACGTCTGCTTAACCACAAACTTGAAAGGCCAATCCCTTGGGGGGAGGAGGAGGAGGAGGAGGTGGGGAAGTGCTCAGCCTTTCTCTCTCTCTCTCTCTTTTCTTTCGGTCTTCCTTCCTCTTCTTTCTCTTCCTTTCCACAAAAGAAGGGAACTGAGAAGCAGTGGCAGGAGGAAAGGGGAAAGGCGAAGGGGCTGAGGTAAGACGACGATGCCCCCGTGTGTCGGAGATTGTAAGAGGTCTGAGGGAGGAAAAGACAGACAGAGAGAGGAGCGAGAGAGTGAGAGAGACAGGAAAGAGAAGGAGAGGGAAAGCGAGGAGGGGAGTTCTTCAGCGCCCAGCTCTCTGCTCCTTTCCTTCCAGGGGGCTGAAGCTGAAAACGTGCGAGGGTCTCGATCCTGTTTCATTCACGCGTGCATTCACTGCATTGCCAGGCCAGCGGTTTCTCTACCGCGCTTAGGAATGCACGCGTAAATGGCAGCTCTCGCGGCAATTTTCCAAAGCCCATTTGCATGGGTGCAAAGTCTTTGGAATATTCAGACCTTATGGAGTGAAGTTTCGAAAACGTTACGCACAGAAAAGTAGCAATTAAAAAAAAAAAAAAGTCCATTTAGGTGTGTAAAATTCAGTTTGATTTGCGTAAATCCTTTTGAAAATCGCCTCGGTGTAGTTTAATGGGTTTTGCTTTTTTGATGAAAGGAAAACACCAGCTCATATATTTTGTTTAATCCTTCGTTCTATTTTTTTTTAATTTATTTTATTTAGCACTTTTATATACCGATTTTCCAGTAACAGAATTACTAATCAAGGCGGTTTACATTCTAAACAATAACCATGACAAGAGGATGTCTTACAATAAACAGGTAGATTGAACTTGGATACAAATAATTGGGGTTAACAACATAAGGTAAAAGATATGGGGCCTAATGTAGGCTGGAGTTAAGAACGGGTGTTGGGCATAAGGCTAGGTTTTTAATATTCCTCTCTGGGGGTTACCAATGAAAGGGATCATAGGTTGGAAGACACATAAAAGCTGAAGTTAGGAGAATGCTAGGTTGAATAACCAGGTCTTGAGTCTTTTCTTAAATACAATAGGGCATTGCACTAGTCTGAGGTCTGATGGGAGAGAGTTCCAGAGTTTGGGACCGGCAGTGGAGAAAGCTCTTTTACTTAATGCTGTCTTCATCGGTAGAAGGAGAGAAGAAAAAGGGGGAAGGAAGAATAAAAAAGAAATTGAGGGGAAAAGTATGAAAAAGAAATGGAAGGATACAGGGTGAAAGTGCAAATGAGAGAGAGAGAGAAGAAAGAAGGGAAAACATGAGACAATGACAACTGAAAGGGAGAGACCACTAAAAAATAAAGATAAAAATAAGCAAAGGAAGAATGAAATAAAAAAATTGGAAAGTTACAAATAAAAGGGAAAAAGAATATTAAAGATATCTATTGAAAGAAAATAGGAAACGGTGGTCAGCTCTCTCGTTTTGTCTTCCGAGGTGACTAATGCTGCAAAGACCGTTTTCCAGGCAACTTAAATGCATAATAGCTGAAGAAGCAGGAGCTGGACAGACGTGGGTCTGTTGTTTGCTCTTGCCATGTGCTCTTGCTGCAATGTGGCTTTCTCCCAGGCTCTCTCCCTCTCCTCACCCCTCCTCCTGTGAGTGGGAGAAGCTCTGCAGCTCATTCATAAGTTACAGAAGCGCAAACAGCTCATCCCCGGACACTGAGCCCCTGCTGCCTGTGACTCAGCTGCAGCCACCGCCGGCTCACAGTCATCCCCTGCTCCCCCGAGTTCAAAAAGTCATTCACTTTCTCTCTGACCTTTCTCCCAGTCATTGCCTGACTCTCCGTCCTCGGTTCTGTTTGTCACCCTGATCTTTGTTTTTTTTCACTCACTCATCGTCTGCTCTCTGTCCTTTCACTCACTCACTGTCTCCCCCTCTCCGTCTTTTCACAGCCCCATTTATTCTCCAGATTCCTAACTTTGCCCCATGCTTTCCATATTCCCAGACCTCACCCCGCTCTCTCCGTGGTCATTGCCCTGCTAAACCATCCTTTATCTGTTTCCGCCCTGCCGTCTGTCCTCCTGCTGCTCTCTCTCCTTTCTCCCAGTCATTGCCCCCTTCTCTGTCCCTGTTTCCCAGTCCTCACCCCAATCTCAGTCACCTTTTCCGGCTGCTGAACTGAATGCCTCCTTACAACCATCCCCTCAAAAGAACAGAGTGTGAAATTATGAAAAAAATATATTTTCTGACATTCCCAACACATTTTAGGTATTTTATAAACAATATCAGACATAGCGAGGTCCATATAGTAAAAGCCAACTAACTCAGAAGTTATGCGGCTACATGCTAGCTGGCTAATAAGATAAGTGGCTAGAATTCAGCTGGGTACGTTAGGGGCACACCACGTGCGTAACTCGAGGAACTGAGTTAGCCGGCTAAGGTGGCTGCTAATTGATAGTCAGAGCTGGCCGAAGACCTGTCCTAAAGTTAACCTGCTGTAGTTAGCTGGCTGATTTTATGATAGCCGGCTATATTCAATAGTGCGACTGTACTATTGAATATACCTCCAATGTTAGCCACGATACCAGTAGGAAGAACCACAGAAAGCAGCACCATGCAAAAAAAAAAAAAAGTCTTGACGTAAAAAAAAAAAAATTTTGATGCACACAATATACACCCACAGGGGCAGATTTTAAAACAAATGTGCGCCCGATTTTATAACGTGCGCCCGCAGCCGCGCCCATGTTGTAAAAATCCGGCGTCGGCGCGCGCAAGGGGAGTGCACACTATCGCACCTTGCGTGCGCCGAGCCCTAGGGGAGCCCCGATGGCTTTCCCCGTTCCCTCCGAGGCCGCTCCGAAATCAGAGCGGCCTCGGAGGGAACTTTCCTTCCACCCACCCACCCACTTTCCCCTCCCTTCCCCTATCTAACCCGCCCCCCCAGCCCTACCTGAATCCCCGGAGGCCTCTGTCCTGCATGCATCGAAGCTGCCCTGCAGCGAGTGAAGGCGGGGTTGGAGAGACGTTTGCATTAATGCATTAATGCATATACTTTTGCATTTTGAAAAATGTGTACAGAAAGTTTCCTGCGAAATCTCCGTACACAAATTAGCAAATGCGTGCGGTAGTTTAGGTTGGAAAACTATCAAAGGGAACTTTCCTCTTGGAAAATTAGTGTAAAGTGTGCAGGCTGTTACAGATTACCTCCTTAATGCTTGTATTTGTATTTGTACCACTCAGCAAGATGCATTTCTCCACTGCCATGATTTTACTTTACTTCAGTTCCAGTTAGACGACTGCAATTTTAAAACCAGTTTAAATTGTTACTGCACAGACGTCTGCCTAGGGTTTCCAACTGGTTCCAGGTTTTCAGGACAGCTTGATCCAGTACGGGTTTTATCTCATGGCAAGCAGTGACCCGTAGTTCTGATTTCCCTATCGCATTCTCTAAGTAATGCCAGTAGTCACGTTTGGCTTCAAAGATAATGCCAGTCTTCTCTATCATCAACCCCAAAGATGTTAACTCCCTTTTATCATTCATATAAATGTCTTTTTTTTTTTTTATATATATATGCCCACGGAGAGACGCCACTACCCACGCCGTGCCCCTTCCTAGGCACGCGCGCATCGCTGATACTTATGAAGGGACCACGGTGGGAACCTGGCCGCAGCCCCGGATGATGACGTCAACCTCTTCATAGTATTTAAGCTCAGGCCCCGCTTCATAGCATTGCCTTTGCAACAGGTCTCCTCGTTGGTCGAGTACTCGTTACTGCTAAGAGATTCGTCTCTACTCTACGTTCCTGATCCTCGTTGTTCCTGTTTCCTTGTTCCTGCCCTGCCTATGCTTTGGATTGATTACACAAACTTTGACTTCGTTTTGCCTGACTACGCTACAGCCTATCTCCAGACCCAGATCTCCGTTTCCCCCACTACAGCCTATCTTCAGACCCAGACCTCTGCTTCGCCTGACAACGTATTGTCTATCTCCAGACCCTGACCTTCATTTGTCTGACTATGCTATTGACTTTTCCATGATCAGACCTCAGCATCGCTTGCCACAGCCCCTGGATTGCTGCCGGCCTTGACTCAAGCCTACCATTGGATGCCTCTTCTGCCTACTCCCTGGATGTGGACTTATCAGGCTTCGGCCTACCTTTGCTCAAGCACCCTCAGTCTGCCTTTGTTTCATTGGTGCCTGAATTTCCAGAACCTTACCCAGTCCAAAGTAGGACTACACCATCCCTTGCCTGCTGTCTCTGGGCTGAACCAACTCCTCTTGCTTTTCTATCTCAAGGCCCACCTAAGTCCTGCCAGTCCCGGCACCCAAAGGCTCAACCTGCAGGGAACGAGGGTTGGTATAGGTGAAGTTCCAGCAGCCTCTGCCTATCAACCCACTCCTCCTGCCGACAGTGGGGACCTGTAGGTCCTTACCTACGGGTTGCGTCAACCCCACCTCGATCCAAGGTCCACCTCCGATGCAACAAATCGGTTGTTTACTCTTTCAAAAAATACAAAGTCTGGGGGGCACTCCATGAAGTTAGTATGTAGCATATTCGAAACAAATCAGAGAAAATTCTTTTTCACTCAATGCACAATTAAGATCTGGAATTCATTACCGGAGGATGCTGTTAAGGTAGTTAGCTTAACTGGGTTTGAAAAAGGTTTGGACAAATTCATGGAGGATAACTCAATAAGCTGTTATTAGCCAAGTAGACTTAAGAAATAGACACTACTTATCACTGCGTGATGCAGCATGGGATCTATTTACTGTTTAAGATCTTGTCAGATACTTGTGACCTGGATTGGCCACTGTTGGAAACAGGATACTGGGCTTGATGGACCCAGAATGGCAAGATCTTATGTTCTTAGTCTCATAAGTCTTTCCTTGTAGATACCACATTATTTAGGTTGTCTTTTTCTGGAACGCTTCATTCTGTCTTAATCCTTTTTGAGATACAGTCTGCAGAACTGAACTCCAATTGAGGCCTGTCCGAAAAGACCTGTACAGGGTTTTCACCTCCGTTTTCTGCTAGTTATTCCTCTCTCTATGCAGCCTAGTATCCCTTTGGTTTTAACCACTGCCTTGTTATATTACTTCCCTATTGTCTGATTGTTGGACACTATTATTCAGCAGCCTCTCTCATGGTCCATGCACATCAATCTTTCGCTCCTCATCACGTACACCTTCTTCGGATTACAGCACCCTAAATGCATGACTGCAATTCTTGGCATTGAATCCTAGCTGTCAAGCCTTTAACTACTTCTCAAGCTTTCTTAAATTGATTCTGATTCTCTCTGTTCCTTTAGGTGTGTCCACTCTGTTGCAGATCTTAGTGTCATCTTCAAAAAAAACAAACTTTACCTTCTAACCCCTCCATAATATAGTTCATAAACGGAATTGGTCCTGGAGGCAATCCTTCAGGCATGCAACTTACCACTCTTCTCTCTTCAGAGTAGGTTGCATTTACCACTACCCACTGCCATCTATCAGTCAATTTGTAATCCATTCCACTACCTTGGGAGCCTATCTCAAGCAAATCCAAGAAAATTATATCAAGTGCTTGTCCTTGATCTAATTCTTTATTCACGCAATCAAAAACAATCAATCAGCTTCGTTTACCCATTCCTCTGATAAAACTACATTTTTCTTGGACCCTGCAAGCCACTAACCTTTCCTTCAACCAAGTCTCCATTAATTTTCCCACCATCGAGGAAAGGCTAACCCACCTATAGCTTCCAGTCTTCGCTCTGCTACCATTTTTATGAAGTGAGACCACAATCACGCCACCAATCTTGTGGCGCCACTCCCATTTCCAAAGCTCTATTGAAAAGGTCTTTCAGGGACCCGCCAGCGCTTCTCTGAACTCCCTTAGTATTCTGGGATGTATCTCATCGGGCTTTAGACATTTCCACTCAAACACTCTCCTGTAAATGTGGTTGTATCTACCCCACTCCCCTCTGTCGTCTTGCTCACCAGGAATAGTCCTGCTCCAAGGTCTTTCTTAGTGAATACTAAACTTAAGTATTTTTTAAATATTTCGGCTATTTCTTTATCTTTCTCCACACATTGTTCCTTGTCTCCTTTCAATCTTATACCACCACCTCTGGCCTTCCTCCGATATATCTGAAAAATGTTTTGTGCTTTACATTTCTGGTGAGCCTTTCTTCCACGTGAGCTTTTGTCATCCTGATTTCTTTCCTCTTCACCAGACATTCTTCCTCTTTTTGAGTTCCTTTGTACCTTTTTGAATGCTGCTCTTTTTGCCTTTATTTCTTCAGCCTCCTCTTTGGAGAATCCTATCAGTTTGAGACTTGGAGGTGGTAGGCAGTGAAGAAGGTGGGGTCTCTGTAGGCCGAGGGCCATCAGTTTGAATCCCACTTAGGGAGGGAGGTTGAAAGTGACTACTAGTCAAGTTTTTAGGTAGCATGGCCGAGCAGTCTAAGGCGTTGGATTTGGGCTCCAGTCTCTTTGGGGTGTGGGTTCAAATCCCACTGCTGCCAATGTCTCTCTTTTTGGGTAATTGCGAGGTTCTTATGGCGTGGATTGGCCACTGTTGGAAACAGGATGCTGGGCTTGATGGACCCTTGGTCTGACCCAGCATGGCAATTTCTTATGTCCTTTTCCTCTCACTTTTATGTACAGTTTACATAAAATTTTCTTACCTTTGTAATAGCTCTTTTTAGTTTGAGCCACTGATGTTCCACTTCCACCCGTCTTCTCCCAGTCTTCCAGTTCCTCTTCAAGGTACGCCCCCATTTTACCAAAATCTGTATTTTTGAAATGATATCTCATCAGGGTGGCATCCAATCTCACCTGCAGGCATTGAGAGATAAAATGGGTTTGCTGTTGTTGTAGAACGCATTGCAAGGAGAGAGCAAGTTACACATTCTCTGGACCTTTTAAAAAGATTTTAGAGGTTTTACAAGGCCTCTCATGATTCTGAGTTCTCCCATCCCCGTTCTGCAACCCACATTACTTCTTGTGATCCAGCTGTAAAATTCTCTTTTTCCCATGTCGCCCAGAGGAGATAGAGAGGTGATAGTCTTGCGTAATGGGAAAAGCTCGTTCGGTTATCGTTGCTGTTGTATGGGGTGGGGGGTGGGTCACTATTCAGTCTCCCTGGTGTTTTTCACTATAAAACAAGAGGAACGTCCCACTATCTTCGGAGATTTACTAAGGAGAGGAGCAAAATGTACTTTCATTAACTTGGAACAAAACTTGTATTTCCTAACCAAGGGAGACGCTTTTCCTTAACAGTAGTCACAGCAGAAAGATCTGGAAATAAGCCCTGGTGAAAGCGAAAAGCCTTTCTGAATTTGTGTGTGGTGAAAAGAAAAATAACCAAACATGTAGAGCAGTCATTCGAGCGTGTTCACATTTATGTAAAAACATGCTTTTGTGGCAAAGGCTGGCTCAGTCTTCAAAGTCAGGCTTGATTGCTGGGTTTAGACTTTATCTGCTCATTAATTTTTCACACACTTATTTTTTTCTTTTTAACTTGCTTTTTTTTTTTTTAAATTAAAACATGTTCCTTGAGCTCTCCAGCTCTTACTTGTAGATTTAAAAAAAATCCTCTTGGATTTGTTTAAAAAGTTTTAGAAAACTACAATTGCACTTTCTTTTTTTTTTTTTTAAATATTCTCTAACAATACATTTAGTTTCATGAAGTATAAAAACGTGTTCCCAGTTCTGCACAGGACCTGCTCAGTGCTGCTTTGTTCTTTACTCTGGCTCTAAAGCATTTTGTACGTTTTTCCAATTGTGTGAGCACGGTTTTTGGAGGAAGGATATCAGGGATACTAGCGCTGCTTAAAGATGGGCGAAAATAAGAGGTAGCAGAGAAAAAAAAAAGGAAACCCAGACCAATTACACATCCTGTAATAAGTTTCAAAAGTCCCTCTGGCAAGTATATGAATTTATATTTTTAAGGTGCTTGTAACTCATGTTCTTTAAATTTATATTCTGCTTTTGGACAAAGTGGATTAATCCAGGTAGTGGAGTATTTCCCTATCCCCGAGAGGCATACACTCTAAGGGACCGATGCAAATCAGTGCGCTCAGCCGAGCGCACTGTATAACCCGCCCTCCGACGCGGGTTACATAGGCGCTAATCCACCCCCTAATGCAATAGGGGGACTAGCGCCTATGTAACCCACGTTGGACGCGGAGTGAAGGTAATAGTGCTCATCACATGCAAACTACTCATTCACTCATTCAGACGCACATTCATCGCTCAGCTATTAACGCCTGCCCGCCTGGAGCAGACTGCCGAGTTAGGAAGACCTGACGCCCGTAAACTCGGCGTCGGTCTTCATAACCGGCGGCTTTGGCGGGGTCGCATTAGCTAGCGCGACCTCCCCTAATTTGGATATTGCATGGCGCCCCCCTTGTAGGTGCCGTGCATGCATTAGGAAAGCGGGCGCTGACTTTTCAGCGCCCGCGTTGCGCGATTTATATTGCATCGGCCCCTAAGTCCGTACCTGAGGCAAGGGAGGGTGGGGTGATTTACCCACTGTCACAAGGGGCGCCAGTGGGATTTGAACGCTGGTTTCCCGGGCTCTTAGCCCGCTGCTCCGACCACTAAGCCACTCTTCCACTCTGTTGCAAGTTTTAAAGCAGCCCCTGCAGCGCCATAGCCAGGAAATTTGGCACCTACAGCCCACGTGAAAAAGGTGAATCCTTAACCTGTACAAAACACACGACACCATGAGCTGAGAGACCCTGTTAAATCTGTTTTAAATTATAAAAGAAAACCCAACATAACTCTGTTATTACTTATACTCTACTACACTGGCATAGCCCGAACTGATTTAGTGGCTGGGTCCAGGGATATCATGGGTGGGCATTAGGCACCCAGCTCTCGGCCTTGCTAGCCATTTCTCCCACAGTGACTTCTTGCTGCTGCTTGTTTGTTGCCAAGGGAAAGAGAGAGCAGTGGGGCAAGAGGCATGGAAGGGTGGAAAGTAGAGAAACGAAGGGCAAGAGATAAGATTAAAAAAAAAAAAAAGTTAACCCACACCAAAATGCACTTTATGTGTGAATAGGCTGCACTGAAAATAATGGGGCCTGCACTACACAGTGCACGACTCTAGGAGTGCACAAGATATCTACAAATCTTGAACGGGAAACACTAGTCCTGAAAGGTGGAAAACAACTGTCCTGGACAGTATACCCTCCTGCGGGGGAAGCGCAGTTTAGAAAACAAAGCTGGACTGCTACAGATCCCCCACCCAGAAACAACATTACTTAACCTTGGTCACGCAAGTGTAGAAACCCGTAGGTCTCCACTAATGGCCCTAGATCCCTGCCCTTGAATTTAGACAGCTAGGAGGGGACACCATTCCCTCCAGAACCTCCCCCTGAGGAGGTCTGAGGTGGTTTAATCCCAATCCAGAAGGGGAGGTTAGTCTAGGGGTCTAGTGGGGCAGTGTAGGTTTGATTTGGGAAGAGAAAGATGTGGTTTTGGGGTGCTCTCCTCCTGCTTGGATAAGGAAGGGAGAGACACTGCCCTGCCTGATCTTTGGTTAAAGACGGGAGGGAAGAAAGATAGAGAGAGATTTCCGAAATTGGAGCGGCCTTGGAGGGAAACTTTTTTCCACCACCCCCCCGCCCACGTTCCCCTCCCTTCCCCTATCTAACTCACCCCCCCATCCCTAACTAAATCCCCACTACCTTTACTCCAAAAGTTACGGCTGCCCAAGGCAGGCGTAACTTGGGCGTGCCGGCAGGCTGCCAGCGCGCCATGCCCCGGCACAGGCCGCTGTGCTGGAGCACTCGACCCCACCCCCGGACCGCCCCTTTTTGCGCGTCCCGGGGCTGGCGCGCGCCGCTGAGCCTATGCAAAATAGGCTCGGGGCGCGCAAGGGCAGATTTTATCGGGTTATGCGCGTAGCCTTTGAAATCTGCCCCATAGGTTGCAGCGGGTGGAGTGTGAGCAGGGCTGGGATTTACACACATTATTTTAAAAAAGCATTGCACGTACATTGTCTCAGCAAAACCACAGGCACCAAATAGCAGGTATAAATGTGTGCGCATAGTTTTGCCAGGATCATTTTCAAAGTGAACTTATGTATGCAAGTCTGCTTTAAAAATAGGTGTAACTTATGTGCATGTTTAACAGCTACCATGCGCAATATTTCAAAATTATCCTCTAAATGTATTTGTGAAATTGTTATGTGTGTGTATGCTTTTGTGGCTATTTGGCAAGACTATTGAAAGTTGTTTTTTTTTTTTTATTGTAACCCATTCGGATGTCTAAAGCGAAAGGTGGGAAATTAATTTAAAATAAATAAATGAAATTTCAAGCTGAAAAATGCAAAAGGAAATTTGATGATGAAGCGACTACATTGACAATTTGCTGCCACGCATGAACTATTGACTGCTTCAGAAATGGATATTCTTAAGCTGGGTCACATGATCTTGTCTACACCAATGGGAAGTGATGTTACAGATTTATGACATCATAAATATGTGCCTAGTTCGATAAACAGATTATAGACAAAAACAAAGATCCAGATAGCTAAACAGATTGATAGAACGAATGATGACAATTGGCCACACATGGGCTTGCAGGCCCCACGGAAACTAATTAGAGTAGGATTTTGGCAGGGATCCTGAAGGGATGTGCTTTAATCACCTGAGGTTGAATTGGAGGCTTGCACACGGTCTACTGCCTTTTGTTTATTATATATAGCACACATGGCTGGTCCCAGTCCTGCTCTGAGTGATTTGTTTGGACGGCTGCTCCAGGGCCCAGCCGCTGTATTTGCTTTCAGTGACGTGGAGCTCATTAGGAGGCCAACCCACAGGGGGCCCTGCTGCGTCTCTTCTTCGCACCATCTTAGTGCGTTCTGACAAAATATTTGGTTTCAACTAGGTTTTTGTTATGGATTCCAGGAAGAACAAGGAATTATATTCTTACAATGTCTCTGCGGGATTTTGTGTTTACAAATAAGTCTCCTTGGCTTTGGATTTGGGCTGAGATGTGTAGATAACTATTGGTGGTTTTTTTGTGAAGCGATTTGCTCGTTGAGAGACGGTTTTTAAACGAGTTTAGGTGACGTGCTTTGTTTTTGTTTTTTTTTTTACTTTATTAAGTTTAAATCATTTACACGAAACGAAATAACTTCTTTGAACACTGAGTAAATAAACATAATATAGAAACTACAGCAAGACAAGTACAAGTCCCCATTATTAAAGAGAAGAGCTAGAATGAAAAGGAATAAAACAAGATGTTTCCATATTAATCTGCATGCGGCCCACGCATCTCAGCAAATCATTTCCCTGGATAAACATAACTTACGCCGTTATATCCTGTAAACAGGTTTCCAACTGCATTAGACCTGTGAAATAAATGTATCTTCTGCCACATAATAACACACATAGAAGGGAATTTGAGAAAGAAAGGTGTTCCTGGGGTTATCACTCTTTGCTTTGTTTGCAGGAATGGTTTCCTCTGAAGTTGTGTTGCATCTGGGAAAATCTGCACCTTTTTAGCATAAAATAGGAAATCCTTATTTGAAAAATATTTCTGAACGGAATCTTTGTCATTTTTCGGCACAAAAAAATGTGGCTCTTACAAGAATGTCGTCAAGGGAGGCTTTTAAAAATCAGACAGCTCAACGCTTTCTTCTCTCAAAACTTCAGGCCTGCCCTCTTCTTATATAGCAAACCTGCCATAGTAAAACAGCATTAACTCCCAGCACTCAAACAGCAAAAACCCTGTCTATGAAAGGCACACTGCAAATCATACACTGCTCCCTAGAACACCAATACACTTCCTACTTGGAAAATAGAACAAGTCAGTCTAGACTGCTATAAATCCCTACACAAAAACTAAACACTAGTAAAATACCTCACTGTCACAGATTCAGAGAACAGACAGACCCTCACCTAATGGATAAGAACCACAAATTAGACAATGCAGACAAAAACTGAACCAGAAGCCAGACTCTGCTTGTAGTGTAAACCTAGAAAAAACGAAACAGAAATGCATTTCCTCTTATACTGTGCAAAATGCAAAGACATCAGAGATATAAATTCACAAAGCTGACTTATTCCAATTACTAAACTTAGGATGTTTTCTACCTTTGTTGTCTGGGTATTTTACTTTATCTAATACTGTTGTGTCTGGTCTTTTTTTTTCTGCTTTATGTAGCTTCCTCTTCTCAATTTTCCTTTTGCAGGGTCTCCTTTCCATTTTCTGTTTCTTCTCTCTTCTATTTGCTTTACTTCCTCCTCTACATGTCTCTGACATTGATCTTTTCTTTTCATCTCATTTCTCTGCCTCTGAGTTTGCTCAATTAGATTTCACCCCTTCTTTTCCCTTTCGGGTCTCATTTTCACTTTCCTTCCTCTTCCCTCCATTGCTCCCTCATCAATCTACAGATATCTGGTTCCCTTTCTGAAACGACTTACTATTCAAGAATATATGAATCCACATTCACACACTCTCACTCTGAGACAACACACACACACTTGATTTTAGGATAGCAGTGTTTAATTATATGCCCAGCAGGAAGCAATGCAGACGAGGTATTGCACACACATAACTCCATTAACTATTATTAAAGTACAGTTGCAGAAATCCACTGCTTATTCTAGGGATAAGCAGCTTGGAATCTCTCTACGTCTTGGGATCCTGCCAAGTATTTGTGACCTGACTTGGCCACTGTTGGAAACAGGAGACTGGGCTTGATGGACCATTGCTCTCACCCAGTATGGCGAGTCTTATGTTCATAGAGCAAAGGCAATAGTCACAATAATAAAGCAATGCCATACCTCTCTGTTTTTATTGTCACAAGAGCACAGAGGAGCATCATGGCTCTGTTGCTTCTTGTTATTCAGGACTGCCAAAATCTTCTCTCCCTCAGTTACACCCCCTTCCCTGTCTGCACATCTGAAAGTCTGCAAACAGTTTTCCCCAAATAACTGTTTTTTTTTCTTCTGATTCTGCACATCTTCTGCTGTTTACCTCTTCCTTTCCCACACTTCTTCACAGTCACGTGATGCGGACTCACCAGTGAGGCCTAGCTCCTGAACACATCCTTAGCCAGAGCTGTCAGACTTAGGCTATGAAATTCCATGAAACTTTCCCTTACCCTTCAATTGCTGTCTCCTTTCTGGCTCTTACCCTTCTACATCACCAAGCTGACTTTCTCTCTCCAACAGTCCCCCTTTTAAGCTCTCCCATCTCCATTTCTCCATATTTCTTATTATCTTGCACCCACCGTCACCCTTCCCTATCCTGCCCCTCGATATCTGACCACTATAGTCCCTCCCCGTCCTCGCACTTTCCCTATTGTTATCTCTCATCTACCTTCCAGCTTTCTGTCTCCCAATCTTATCCCTTTCCCAGCCCTTCTTCCTCTCTCTATCTCCTCCTCCCCTCTTTCTCATCTCCTCCCCAATCCTCTCATCTCCCCCATTTTCACTCCATCCCCATCCCTATTACTTGTTCCCCTGCTCCCCACCCCACGCCTGCTTTCTTCTGCCTCTCACCAGCTCAGACGTCTTCCCTGTCACTTCCCCTCTCCCCTGGCTGCCACCCCTTTCTTTCACCTTCCCAATTCCTCTCTCACATCCTTCTCTCCTTCCATCCCTGATTCCATGTCCAGCTCCCTCCGCTCTCATGCACTCCTTTCTCTGCCCACCCCTTCTTTACTCCCCAGATTCAGGCTGCCACAACCCTCATCCCCTGTACTCGCGTGGTCTTCCCTTCACCCAAAATATGGCCATTTTTGTCCCACCAGCCCCAGTCTTCTCCCTTCTCTAGTCACTTCTTCCTCTTCCTTCCTCCCATCCCAGATTCTCCATTCTCCCTCTCCCTGCTCTCCCCACTCCTCATTCCTGGTATTTTTTTTTTTATCTTCTCCTTCTCTTCTCCCTTCCTAGCCCTGCGGTCATATCCCCAGCTCTTCTTTGTCATCTTTGCAGCCGGCAGGAGCAGCGTCGTATTGCAGCTTCCTTTGCCATGCAGAGTCGGCCTTGCAGTGCGAGGCAAGGGACCTATAAAGTCCTCGTGGCTCAGACCGAGAGACCGGCCCCGTTGGGCAGAGGAAGCTGATGTGCAATTCAGTGTCCCCCTCCTGGTGGCTGTGCATGGGGGGGGGACTGGCATGGAGGCAGATCTGGCCCAGCCCAACAGGTGACTGCTGGCAGTGCCTATAGCGCCCTGGTGACTGTCCAGCTCACCCTACTTTAAGGACGGCCCTGCCTGCTACTGCACTTTGCAAAGTATAACATGTTGTAAAGCATCTCCAGTTGTACAGAGGTTTGGAGTTCTAGTGTACAAGTCGATTAAAGAAATCCGCAATGACCACCAATGTTAATGGAAACACACAGGTGAAAGCAGCGTGTGGGAACATTCCAGTGCCGTATTCCGTTCCAAAGCATTTGCATGACCTGAAAGCAAGCTACCTTTATTTTCCTTTGCTACCCAATGCTTCAGACAAGGGTGCAACGATGTGTTTCACCTTAGTTTCAAGATATTTGAATGTTTTATTTTATTTTTGCCCTCCGAAAAAGCTTTTTTTTTTTTTTGGACTTATAGTAAAATTATGCAGCGGGGGGGGTGGGGGATTTGGTGCGCGCCGGATCGCATAAGTATTTATGCACAAATGTCTGGTTAAAGTCCCGAAACGCCATATACACTGCCCAGACCTCTTCCATACCCTGACGCTTTTTGAGAAGTTCCAAGGTGCGCATCCATTGGCATTTACGCACGTATCCAGTCGGCTTTTAAAATCCATTTAGTGCACGCGGGCCCGACATCTTCGCGCATTCCCTAATTAATGTGCCCACTGGGCTTTTAAAATTCACCTTTTAATTAATGATACAAATTCGGATAATGTCCTACATCAAATCCACAAACAGGAGAGGGGAAAGAGTTTACAAAGAAAATGAAAAATCAGCGTATATCCCCGTTCTCAGTCATCACAGAAAGAATGTAAAGCTTTCTGAAACATCGCCAATTACTATTTTATTTATTTAATATGTTCTTATGCTGCATTAGCCATTGTTCTAAGCGGCTTATATAGAGACATTCACAGATGAAATTCAAATAAAATCACATGCATAATAAAATATAGAAAGCTCCGTCTTCCTGAACAAAATTGGCTTACAAGCAGCAATATATATACATACATTTTCTGCCAAGACCAGATCTGGGAATATAACCTCACTGCAATATATTAAATCAGGCTAAATGCCTTGTCAAAAGTGTGTTTTCAGAAATTTTTTTAAAGTTCTGAACCATGATTTTCTTCGATACTCAGGCAGTCAGGTCCATAATGCAGGTCCTGCTACTACAAACAATCTCCAGTGCGCCTCTGCCAACCGGACCAAATGGACTGCAGTGCAGACAGCAACAAGTGGATCTCATAAGAACATGCCATACTGGGTCAGAACAATGGTCCATCAAGCCCAGCATCCTGTTTCCAACAGCGGCCAATCCAGGCTACAAGTACCTGGCAAGTACCCAAACACCAAGAAGATCCCATAGCAGTGGCTATTTTCTAAGTAAACTTGATTAATAGCAGATAAAGGACTTCTCCAAGAACTTATCCAATCCTAGCTACACTAACTGCACTAATCACATCCTCTGGCAACAAATTCCAGAGTTTAATTGTGCGTTGAGTAAAAAAGAACTTTCTTTGATTAGTTTTAAATGTGCCCCATGCTAACTTAACTTCATGGAATGCCCCCTAGTCCTTCTATAATCCGAAAGAGTAAATAGCCAATTCACATTTACCCGTTCTAGACCTCTCATGATTTTAAACACCTCTATCATATCCCCCTCAGTCGTCTCTTCTCCAAGCTGAACAGTCCTAACCTCTTTAGTCTTTCCTCATAGGGGAGCTGTTCCATTCCCCTTATCATTTTGGTAGCCCTTCTCTGTACCTTCTCCATCGCAACTATATCTTTTTTGAGATGCGGTGACAAGAATTGTACACAGTATTCAAGGTGCAGTCTCACCATGGAGCAATACAGAGGCATTATGACATTTTTCATTTTATTCACCAATCCCTTTATAATAATTCCCAACATTCTGTTTGCTTTTTTGACTGCCGCAGTACACTGAACCGATGATTTCAATGTGTTATCCACTATGACGCCTAGATCTCTTTCCTGGGTGGTAGCTCCTAATATGGAACCCAACATTGTGTAACTATAGCATGGGTTATTTTTCCCTAAGTGCATCACCTTGCCCTTATCCACATTAAATTTCATCTGCCATTTGGATGCCCAATTTTCCAGCCTCACAAGGTATTTCTGCAATTTATCACAATCCGCTTGTGATTTAACTACTCTGAATAATTTTGTATCATCTGCAAATTTGATTACCTCACTCATCGTATTCCTTTCCAGATCATTTATAAATATATTGAAAAGCATGGGTCCCAGTACAGATCCCTGAGGTACTCCACTGCCCACTCCCCTCCACTGAGAAAATTCTCCATTTAATCCTACTCTCTGTTTCCTGTCTTTTAGCCAGTTTGTAATCCATGAAAGGACATCGCCACCTATCCCATGACTTTTTACTTTTCCTAGAAGCCTCTCATGAGGAACTTTGTCAAATGCCTTCTGAAAATCCAAGTATACTACATCTACCGGTTCACCTTTATCCACATGTTTATTAACTCCTTCAAAAAAGTGAAGCAGATTTGTGAGGCAAGACTTGCCCTGGGTAAAGCCATGCTGACTTTGTTCCATTAAACCATGTCTTTCTATATGTTCTGTGATTTTGATCTTTAGGACACTTTCCACTATTTTTCCTGGCACTGAAGTCAGGCTAACTAGTCTGTAGTTTCCTGGATCGCCCCTGGAGCCCTTTTTAAATATTGGGGTTACATTAGCCACCTTCTAGTCTTCAGGTACAATGGATGATTTTAATGATAGGTTACAAATTTTTACTAATAGGTCTGAAATTTAATTTTTGAGTTCCTTCAGAACCCTGGGGTGTATACCATCTGGTCCAGGTGATTTACTACTTTTCAGTTTGTCAATCATGCCTACCACATTTTCTAGGTTCACCGTGATTTGGTTTTCAGTTCATCTGAATCATTACCCATGAAAACTTTCTCCGGAACAGGTATCTCCCCAAAATCCTCTTCAGTAAACATCGAAGCAAAGAAATCGTTTAATCTTTCCGCAATGGCCTTATCTTCTCTAAATGCCCCTTTAACCTCTCAATCATCTAACGGTCCAATTGACTCCCTCACAGGCTTTCTGTTTTGGATATATTTTAAAAAGTTCTTACTATGAATTTTTGCTTCTATGGCCAATTTCTTTTCACATTCTCTCTTAGCCTGTCTTATCAATGTCTTACATTTAATTTGCCAACGCTTATGCTTTATCCTGTTTTCTTCTTTTGGATCCTTCTTCCAATTTTTGAATGAATATCTTTTGGCTAAAATAGCCTCTTTCACCTCACCTTTTATAACCATGCCATAATTGTTTTGCCTTTCTTCCACCTTTCTTAATGTGTGGAATACATCTGGACTGTGCTTCTAGGATGGTATTCTTTTTTAACAATGTCCACGCCTCTTGCACACTTTTTATTTAATTTATTTATTTATGTAAAATCTTTTCTATACCGTCGTTAAGCGGGCGCCATCACAACAGTTCACAATAGGGCACAAAAACTATGTTGTATAAAGTGTCTAGAATTCTAACTCTTTTGGTATAATTTTGGTATATAATGCTTACCATGTAAGCACTTACGTTTCTGCTTATTTGCTTTGTTCTCCTGTTAGAAATTGTTTAACCTATCCTTTCCTCTAACTACCAAGTTCCACATTCCCTGTTATAATGTAATTTCTTGCTTCCATTGTTAACTGGTTTTTTCCCCCTAGTTCATTGTAAACCGGTACGATAAGACCTGGTCTTGAGCATCGGTATATTAAAAGAATTTAAATAAATAAATAAATAACTCTTAAACAGGTGCCATCAAAAATACTGTAACATAATATCATAATAAATACTATTTGGTGAGTGTTATAAGTCATGTCCAGTTTTTCTAACTCCGCTATAAGATTGGTGTTACTTAACTCTAGTTCTTTGTTGTTTAAAATAAAAAGAAGAATTTAGAATATAGAAGACACACTTTACCTTTGTAGCGGCTCCTTTCAGTTTTGTTTCTAACTATTTTTCTCATTTTATCAAAGTTTCCCTTTTGAAAGTTTAGCACTAGAGCCGTAGATTTGCTTACTGTGCCCCCTCCAGTCATTAATTCAAATTTGATCATATTATGATCACTATTGCCAAGCGGCCCCATCACCATTACCTCGCTCACCAAATCATGTGTTCCACTGAGAATTAGATCTAAAATTGCTCCCTCTCTCGCCTGTTCCTGAACCAATTGCTCCATAAAACTGTTGTTTATTCCACCTAGAAATTTTATCTCTCTAGCATGTCCCGATGATACATTTACCCAGTCAATATTGGGTAATTGAAATCTCCCATTATTACCGCACTTCCAATTTGGTTAGCTTCCCTAATTTCTCTTAGTATTTCACAGTCTATCTCACCATCTTGGCCAGGTGGATGGTAGTATACTCCTATCACTATACTATTCCTCAACACATAAGGGATTTCTACCCATAAAGATTCGATTGTGCATTTAGTCTCATGCAGGATGTTTATGCTGTTGGATTCTTTGCTATCCCAGACATAAAGCACCACACCGCCTCCCAGATGCTCCTGTCTGTCATTGCGATATAATTTGTACCCCGGTATAGCACTGTCCCACTGGTTATCCTCCTTCCACCATGTCTTCCACCATCTGAGATGCCAATTAAGCCTATGTCATCATTCACTGCTATACACTCTAATTCTCCCATCTTACTTCTTAGACTTCTGGCATTAGCATACAAACATTTCAAAGTTTGTTTTTTGTTTGTATTTTCATTCTGCTTTTTAATTGATAGAGATAAGTTAGAATTTTTTAGCTCAGGTGAGTTTTTAGTTACAGGCACTTGGACTACTTTTCTTATTATTGGAACCTCACTGTTGGGATGCCCTAATTCTAATGCGTCATTAGTATCCTTTGAAGATACCTCTCTCCGAACCATGCGCTGCTGAGCGACTGTCGGCTTTCCCCTTTGTTCTAATTTAAAAGCTGCTCTATCTCCTTTTTAAAGGTTAGCGCCAGCAGTCTGGTTCCATCCTGGTTAAGGTGGAGCCCATCCCTTTGGAAGAGACCTCATTACTCAAAGCTTTATGAATCAATGTTAGAAATTTATATCTAATTCTCCATTGTATTGGCAATCAATGCAGTGTGAACAATACATATATTATATGTTCATAATAACTGGATCCCATGCATGAGAATTTGGAATTATTTGAAAGGCCTTTAAAGGGGACAAAGAAAGACACAAGTATATTGAGTTGCAATAATACAGACCTGATACAACCAGAGACTAAAGCAATGTTCGAAAGTCATTATGATCCAAAGCCTCTAGAGCTTAAAAAAAGAACTTTGCACAAAAGTTGTCATTTGTGCCTTAAAAGATAGTCCAGAATCAAATATAATTCCCAGTTCCAAACCTCTTTAGAATTGGGATCGTGCAACCCTCAAATGGAAAACTTGAGGGAAAACTGGACAACTGTTTATTTTATTGACATCGGTTTTGTCTAAATTTAGGACTAACTTGTTTCTTGTACGCTAGCTCTTGATGGAACTTAGATAAATAGCAATCATTCCTATCAGATGAAACGGGAAAGAAAAACTGAATATCATCTGCATATGGTCTACAAAGCAGGCCTAAGCCTGAAAGCAACTTACAAATAAGACTGACGTACATGTTAAATAATGTAGTGGAAAGTGATGACCCCTGGAGTACAGCAGCTGATAGTAGAACTCAATTGGATGTCTGGGAATTATATCTGACTTATTGCAGTTGATCTGGAGATAGGAACAGAACCCGAGATACCAAGTTGACATAAGCATGACCATAATGCACTATCATCCAGGGTGTCAAAAGCTATTGAGACATCAAGAAGAACCAATATGTAGTCTGTACTGGTGTCAATTCCCCGATGGAAGGTATCAAGGCTATAGACCAATAGGGCCTCCATACTGTATTTCAGACAAAACCCAAAATGTTATGCAAATCTAAAACATCATGAAGTTATTTTAGCACTGCTGCCTCCATTACCCTTATTACAAAAGAAATTGATGAAATTGTACATAAATTACCAGGATCTGTTTGATTGAGATGTGGTTTTGTTGTTGTTGTTGTTTTTTTTTTAGCAGAGGTTGTCCCACCATTATCCAACTTCACTAGAGGATTCCCTCCACCAGAGATTTCCCTTGCAGAAAAGACCTGGAACCACAGAAGTAAATGTGTTATCTGCATACCTAACAATAAACAGAAAACATCAAAGGAAGCATATCAAAAAATAGTTTACGTACAGCCACAGAGGCTGGTGAAAAATCAGGAAATACATTTATTATACTCCCATGAAAGCATGTAGATCTATGTTGAAAAACAAAACTGAGTCTCTATCCATGTTTAATACAAATGTTACTACAAGGCTGGCCCTAGTCGTCATCTCTTCCAAAGATGTTTCTAAAACGTGAGTCAAGTCCAAGCTATTAAGAGAAGTAAAACAAAAATGTATACCCGCTTCCTCCTGTATTCAACCGGCTTATAATAGGCTTTACTCACAGGAGGCAATTTCTTTGGAGTCATTTTCAAGATGTTTAAAAGATAATTGTTTATTCTGGGGCAAGTTCAGGAACCTTAAATTCCTATAGTGAACTGCATTTTTTTTAACTTTCCCAATTGATTCCTCAAGTTTGTATTGTCTTTAATCAATGCACATTTAACCTCTTCCAGTTCATGCACTCTGTTGGAACAGTCATCTGGTTTGACAAGCAATCCCAACTTGCACTCTCCTGCACCTGATGACGCTGGACTGACTCCTTACAAAAATTGCAAAGCTGGGTTAAACAGCCCACCAGGGTTACTTCCATCCTGTGCATCTGGTGCCACAGCTCAACGCTGGAGGCTTCCTTTGGCAAACTCATCCTAGGATAAGAACATAAGAACATAAGAAAATGCCATACTGGGTCAGACCAAGGGTCCATCAAGCCCAGCATCCTGTTTCCAACAGTGGCCTATCCAGGCCATAAGAACCTGGCAAGTACCCAAAAACTAAGTCTATTCCATGTAACCATTGCTAATGGCAGTGGCTATTCTCTAAGTGAACTTAATAGCAGGTAATGGACTTCTCCTCCAAGAACTTATCCAATCCTTTTTTAAACACAGCTATACTAACTGCAGTAACCACATTCTCTGGCAACAAATTCCAGAGTTTAATTGTGCAAGTGTAGTCTTAGATGGATTAGATATACAGTAGTCCCCCTTCGTTGGTACCAGGACCAGCTGCTCCATGAAGCATTCGTTTAAGGCACCTAGAAACTTCACCTACCCAACTTGCTCAATGAGACATTTACCCAATCAAACCTGGAGTAATTGAGATCTCTCATTATTATGTTGCCTAATTTGTTAGATTTTCTAATTACTGGGCCAAATCAGCAATTAGGCAAGATTACATGACTCCTGATTTTTCACAACTGAAGTTAGCTCTAATTCTGCAACATTTTACAAGATCTTTTAAAAAAGAAAGCATAAGAAAAAACCAGTATCAATGAAGAAAAATATGCCTAACAGCAAGATGTGATCTGAGGATTTAAGTTAGTTGTTAATTGCTGCTTTAAGAAAAACTGCCCCATGTGACTAGTAACTGAAATACAAGGTCATGGCCAGCCCAGAGACAGAGAAGCAGAAGCTGTGCAATAGTGTGGAAAAGAATGAGTCTGCGATAAGTAAGAGTCTAAAGTGCCTGAGAAACTACAAGAACAATGAACTACTGAATAAGTATATGTAACATCTGAGGGGCACATGAAGGAAAATTACCAGCAAATGTAGAGATGAGAAAGCGGAGGGACGTGCAAGCCTTGTTACCAGTGCTTAAAAGACAAAGACAAATTTAAAATGACGAGTAGATTGGCATGGCTAGGTGAAAAGTTAAATTCTGTGATATTTAGCTCCTCTACTCCCAAAAGGAAACACAATCTTGAATCCTTATTGTTTCCGCTGTCTTAACTTTGTATGCATGCATGAAATAAACAAATCCTGCCAGCTCTTATAAGATCGCTAAGCTACTTAATGAATGTTATGTTTTGAAACTGAAAGTCTGTTTCTGTTGTGGTTGTGTTTTGGTGGATCCTTGGGTGCTCTGGAGATGACCACACCCACGGGGAGGAGCCCCGTGAGGAGCCACAGCACTGGGCTAGACTCGTACTATACCAAACACAGAATAGTTCTTTATTAGACAACTTGAAGAGAACCACCAGAGGTGGCAGTAGTGAGGCAATCCACTGGTTGCAGTCTCTGGGACCTCGGCAGAGGGAGCCCTTCTCTCCCTCATGACGTCAGGCGGTTCCGCAGCAGGTCTCCCAGCTAGGAGATACTGTGGATGAGACAGAGTTAGAGTACTCACTAGGTGTTTGCTGTTGGTATGCAATTCCACCCATCACTCATTGTTCCCCTTTCCAGATCATTTATAAATATCTTAAAAAGCACCGGTCCCAGTAAACATCTCTGAGATGGGACATCAAGGGGCTGGGCAGTATGTATGGGAGGGGGACGGGGGATGTGTATGGGAGCTGAGAGGAGCTATGGAGGAGCTCTGGAAACTGAGGGATGTGTATAGGAGGAGGGGGCTCTGGGGATGTGCACTGAAGATGGGGGGGCTCTGGGAACTGCATTTGTATTGGGGGGGGGGGGAGGGCTCTGGCAGATGTTTATGGAGGTCTGAGGAAGTGCCTGGGACAGGGACTGTGGGGTCCGGAGGAGATGTACTGAATATGTGAAGGGGGATGTGTAATGGGTTTCCCTAGGCCTGTACCTAGGGTAGCAAAGATCTGTTGGCAACACACGGGGCCAACGATTTGCCGTCTCCTGTTGCTCAGGATGGGCCATGGCAACCAGTGCCAATTTCTTTTCCCTCATGGCCGGGAACCCTAGAGTCATAGCTCAGAGGAAAGAAGAGTCACACAGGAAAAGGTGTAACGTACATGTTTTTTCTGGCTCTAAAGAATGCGATGACTTCAGCTGTCGGCTTCCCACGAGAATGGCACTCGCCCTGTGACGTCAGAGGAAATGCCACGGGGAGAGGCCCTAGCTTACCTCACCAACGCCCGCTTCCGACTGGGAGACAAAGAGAGGAGAGGCAGGAGCAGGAGCAAGAAGGGACAGGCCTGGCCAATAATGCGCCATCCTTGCTCTCTCACATCATCCTCTCTCCTCACCGTATACAATCATCTCACCGGCTCCCCCCCCCCCCCCCCCCCTCACTTGCCCGTTCAGCTGTCTCCCTTTTTTGCTGCGTCTGCTGTGTGCACGGCATAAAGGCCCCTGGTCTCCCACAGAGGCTCAGGGGTGCCTTCTACAGCAAGGGTTGGACAGCTCTGCAGCAAAGCTTTCTGTGAGAAATGGACACAGGAATATGTGCAAAGGATCACAGATTTGTACTCGTTTCTAAATTCTGGGTTTCCAGTTCCAATTTAGTTTCCTTGCTGTTTAGTATTTTTCTTTACGATTTCATTCTCTCTCTTCCCCGCTTACCCTGCTTACAATTCATCTTATGCCTTCCCACGAGGGTCTTTTTCTCTCTCAAACTGCCTCCGCTCTCCCAGATGCTCCCTTTTCAACGATGGCGCTTGCTCACTGCTCAATTCCCAGGTCTTTTGACTTTGATTCATTTGTGCAGCCAAGAAACTGCTATGAATCTTTAAAATCCTTCTACTCAAGACAAAGGTATTTCCTGAGCATCCAATAGGGTAAGTGCTTTTAATGTTTAACGGATTCCCATCTGCTTGATGCCTTCCTCTCCCAGTCACCGAGTTATCCTGCAGGAAGTCAGCTAGCTAAACAGCCAGGGCTGGCTACGGTCTGTCTCAGAGCTACGCATGCAGCTGGAGCCCCCTCACCCACCCACCCCTTCCTAACAAAATTATAACTCTGAGGAGCGGAATGAAAAGGGGGGGCGGGCGCCTGCACGACTGCGCCATCTCCAAAGTAGGAGAAGGGGGAAATATCCCTTGCATTGGGAGCCCACCTAGGAGCATCCCTGCTGCCACAAATGCTTCGTTTCCTGCTCGCACAACGCCAGTGGCGCCGATCTCACGCGTCACGAAGTTCGAAACTGCTTGCTCATGTGATGCATCGCTAGTGGAAATATTTATTTGAACAGAGCTCCAGCTCATTTGAAACCCCTAAATGCATCCAATCCCAGACACGGTTTTCATTTCTTTTATAATTCTGGGATTAAGGAAACCTGCTTTTTTTTTTTTTTGGTCCGTCGTGGTGATGCTTTCTCTGCCTCCGTGGGGCCCATGCAGATACTGCGAGGCGGACATCACTTGCGCTGACCTGCTTGAGCAGGCTCTGGGGCTCCTGAGATCTTCCTGCCCCTTCTGCCGGTGCCAGGAAACCCTGCAGGGGGTAGAGTGGGACGGGAGCGGTGCTCATTCCCTTCCTGGTGGAGCTGGGTCACTGCTTTCTGCCTCTGCCACCTGTACCAGGACTTCCACAATCCAAATTGCTCGGACAAGCAAGAAAGCAGAATGGTTTCAGGAAGACTTTAAGGTCTTTAAGATCATGAGAGGTCTTGAACGAGTAGATGTGACTCGGTTATTTTCACTTTCGAATAATAGAAGGACTAGAGGGCATTCCATGAAGTTAGCAAGTAGCACATTTAAGACTAATCGGAGAAAATTCTTTTTCACTCAACGCACAATAAAGCTCTGGAATTTGTTGCCAGAGGATGTGGTTGGTGCAGTTAGAGTAGCTGGGTTCAAAAAAGGTTTGGATAAGTTCTTGGAGGAGAAGTCCATTAATGGCTATTCATCAAGTTTACTTAGGGAATAGCCACTGCTATTAATTTCATCAGTAGCATGGGATCTTCTTAGTGTTTGGGTAATTGCCAGGTTCTTGTGGCCTGGTTTGGCCTCTGTTGGAAACAGGATGCTGGGCTTGATGGACCCTTGGTCTGACCCAGCATGGCAATTTCTTATGTTCTTAAAGTATTCATCAGATAAGCTGTGTTAAAATGAGTAGAAAGGCTCATTGTCACTGAATCTGAGTCTGAATCTGAAGTACAAGAACCAGAAGGCAGCCTGAGTTCAGCGGCAGGCAGATGCTGTTGAGAGTGAGACTCTGCTGTCTCTGATTCTAGCCATAAAGGAGCAGCTAAACTTGATTGTGCAGAAAAGCAAGAACAGTAATGCTACGAGCACAACAGCCCCAGCAGGGACCCGTTTCATGAACTGCATCAAAGCAGAAATGTCCATCTTTAAAAGGGAGTGAGCAGCAGCAAAGTTTCTGCTGGCAATTCCTCCGACCAGCATGGGGTCCAAAATGGCATTTTCAAGGGGCAGGCTGATTATGAGCTTAATTTCATAGAACAATTTTGAAAATCTGCCTTGAATCTACAGGAGGAATGGAAGTAAAACCTGCCACCTGAACAGTGAAGCCGATATTGGAACCTGACCGTGCCTGGATTATGAAATTGTTTCTTTTGGCATAGGGATGAGCATTTTATCAGGTGCAAGATCAGAATTTTCCCAGATGTGGCACGACCGTCCAAAAAAGAAGGAAGATGGGTTTATTGTTTCGGCCGAGGGTTTTTCGCAGCTTTATTTTTTTTTTTTTAAGGATCCTTCAAAATGATTAAATATAAAGATATTGAATTTGTTTGTTTGAGCCCAATCAGCTTACTCTTTTTCTCAAATTGATTATGGAGCCTCTGTTGAAGGATAATCTTCCTTTATAGAGAGTTGGGCTGACTTAGAACTATGGTCTGTAATTTATTTTCAGATCATTTCTTGAAATTGTCTTCCTTCTACCCCTTAATAAATAGACTTTTGTGTGCTTAATTTTGGTTAGTGACATTCACTTATTACTGTGTGCCGATATACATATATACTCATATGAACATCTATACATATATACGGATAGATTAATGTAACACTTTTCTTTACTCTTGAAATTTAATAAAAAGAAAACATTATTATTTCGTTTCTTTTTTTTGTTCACCACAATCCCCAAAGTCCTGGGATTTCATGGTTTACAATCGCAGGATTTAAGGATTGCTGCATTAGATGGGATTGGATTGACCATACATACAGTATGTGCACAAACGTCCTGCACTTCTGCTATATAGCCACTAGGGAGCAGGCTGCTGCTATAGCTGCCTGCACAGAGCGAGCTTGAGACCCAAACCCTACCAATGCGTTGTGATTCCTTCTCTACAAGCTGCTTCCGCTAGGAGCCAAGGTGAGCACTACCCGTCAAAATCCATTTCACTTCTGCCCGTATAATCTGAGAGCAAGGTGTGGGGGTAGGAGGATCCCTACTGGGGAAAGAAGGATACAGAGGGGACATAGCCTCTTGGCCTCCCTACAAGAGTTTATTTTCCCTGCCTAATTTAATAACAGACCATCCCATCACTGCTTTTCACCCTCTGCTCCAACCTTTCACATTCCACTCCCAAGACAAGGCCATCAGAACGAGTGGGCAAGACAAGTGCCCTCTCTGGGTGCCAGGCCGGGGAGAGGAGAGGCACCAGTGCACTAATGAAAGGAAGCTCCTGAGTATAATATTACATAACATAGCAACTGGCACCCCCTTCCCCTGGCTGGCTGCAACCCATCCGGGGCACTATTTAGCCAGGCGACAGGCCTGCTCGCTCACCCCTCTCTCATTCCATCCATTCCCACCCCCTCCATATTAACCCTCCCTATTTCATAACCAGTCTCCTCTTACCCCAACCATACTTTCTCACTTCCATCGCTCCGCTTCCCTCTTCCAGCAATCCCATTTCATCGCTTACCACGGAGGTCTTCTCCAACGCCAATCACACCTCCCTTCCTACCCTTCCCACTTCCGCAACCTCATCACTTCTTTCTCACCAATCCTTCCCACTCCATTTTCCCCATGTTCAGTTCTCCTTCCCTGCCCTTCCCACTCCATTTCTCACCCCTTCCTTTCACACACTTACCCCTCCTTCCCTGCCCATTTGTCATGCCACGATATCTTTTTCCCACTCGTACTCTAGTGGCATATCACCCCCAATGTCCTCCCTTCTCATGCTGCCTCCTGCACCGCACCCTCCTGGCCCAGCCCTGCCGGCTCCAAGGTTCTGACAAGTTTTGTTAGAATCACTGGGCAGGAGTTAGTGGCAGGGACAGAGTTACACGGCTTCAGGATGCTAGTGTGCGTGAGTAAACGTGTTGTGGCCATGTGGGACTAAGGAGGTGAAGGATTGGAGGACCTGAGGGAGGGAGGGAGAAAGTGAGGAGATCCTGAGAGAGGGAGCAAGATCACGGCAGCAGCAGATCAAGGGCCGGGGGAGGGAGGAAGAGTCTTATCTTCTCACTTCACTTACTACTAGTGCTAAACATTTATACAGTGCTACAAGATGCACGCAGAAAAAAACCGTCCCTGCTCCATAAAGCTTACAGACTAGTCGGCTGACGCACACCGAGGGCAGGGCTACTTTCCTGGATCAGGGATTAGTTACCTTTTAAAATCTAAGGGAGAGAACAGTCGGATTTTCATGAAAAAGCACATTCAAAGCACAGTCTTCTGAGATAAATATATCACTTACAGTATGTATATTATATTTACATGCACTGCTGAGGTGCCGACCAGAAAACCCTGCAAAAAAGCAAGAGACATTTGGAACCCATATAATATTAGGCCTACTGTAATGCATCTTGGGCATGGGCATGACCCTCGGAGAGCCACAAGAAAGCAATTACAATGAAATAAACTTTCTATATGAAAACAACACTAACTGCCAGCACTCAATCAGCAACAACTCTGCTTATGAAAGTTAACACTACAAATATTACACCGGGCCTAAAACAGTAATACGCCCCCTATTAGGAAAACAGAACAAGCCAAGCTGCTACAGATCCCTACATACAGGCCGATACAGTACAGAGGCACTATGACATCCATCCGGTGGAGCGCACTGTTAAGCCGCGATTGGACACGTTTTCGACGCGCTAGCTTTACCCCTTATTCATTTTTTACTTTTGTAGCTGCTCCTTTCAGTTTTTTTCTAACAATTTTTCTCATTTTATCAAAGTTTCTCTTATGAAAGTTTAGCATGAGAGCTGTGGATTTGCACACTGTTCCTCTTCCAGTCATTAAATCAAATTTGATCATATTATGATCACTATTGCCAAGCGGCCCCACTCACCATAGTTCGAGCACTATTTTTATTTATTTATTATTTATTTACTTACTGATTTTATACATTGCCATTCTGTGAAGCCATCATAACGGTTTACAACAATTAAACAAATTTAGAGAATACGATAAATAAGAACATAAATACAATCCAAGATAAATTAATAATAAAAAAAAAACATATGTAAACAACAATCAGTAAAATAACTAGTAAAATAAAATAAATGAAGGATAAAAAGATAATAATTCTTAAGAGCATTACAATAGCAAAGATAGAGTAGTATAAAGTAAGAAGATGCGAAGGGAGAGTGCCTTATTCGGAATCGTTGTAAGCCTTCATAAATAGCCAGGTCTTAACCTCCTTTTAAAATATTTTTAGATTCGGTTGTAAACGTATTTCTGCGGGGAGTGAATTCCATATCTTTGGGCTTGCACGTGAGATTGCACGTTCTCTCACTTGTGAGAGCTGTGCAGATTGGAACAGATGATAATCCTTTGCTAGCTGATCGTAAGTTTCGTTGGGGTGCGTGAAGTTTAATTGCTGTATTAAGCCAGTCAGTTCTGATCTTCATAAATGATTTTGTGAAGAATCGATGAAACCTTTGTATTCTGCTCTTGCTGGCGCTCTGGCTGCCCTCCATGGGGGATCTGTGGCAAGTCCAGGCATCCTGCAGCCTGTTGATGAGCAGGAGGAGTTCCTCTCTAGGCCCTGGATCCCCATAGCAGTGGCAGCAGCCTCAGTTCCCCCTCTCCTCTCCTCCACCACCCGCAGAGGGGCCTCGCTTCCCTCCTCACTTGCATGCAAGCACCGGAACCTTTTACCTCTTCTGCTCAGCCGGTCATGCGCCCCTCTCAGACTTGCCCTCTGGGCCAGCCACGGCTTCAAAAGGGCAAGGATCCTTCACTGGGTCGCAACTGCGGAGGGAGCAGCCAGCTGTCCATGTGCATCCTAAGTATAAATCCCCCACAGTCAATAGCATTTTGTTCAGGCTTTCATCAGCCTGGTCTTTGTGGCGATTCATCAGTTTTCTCACAGGGCAGGTGTTTCGCTATTCTGCATGCAGTCTTGTAGTCAGTGACAGGGCAGGGACTGCAGTCCAAGTCAGGGTGGCTGCTGAAGTTATTCCACTTGTCGCAGGTGTACTAAGCCTGCAGCTATTTCTGTACATGCCTGTTACGCAGATGTTCTCACTGTTACCTTTCTCCTTGCTTTCCCTACAAAAAGTTCAGTTCCTCTGGGGTAAGTTAGTGGGAGATTAAAATCCTGATAACAGCCACCGCTAAGAATGGGCCCCTTTTGGTAGCCATTGTGTGGCTACTCTGTGACTTCCAGCTCGGCCTATCGTTACTGCATAGAAAAAATAGAATGCAAAGCCTGGGCTGTGTTCTCTGTAGCTGATATCATCAGACACAGAATAGTCACTGTCTAGACACTAATGATATGGGTTAAGTTCAGAATGACCCACTCACATCCGCAGACTGTATCATGGGCCCTGTTTCATGATGCTGACTTCTGGACAGAGCATCCTAACCTTCCTCAAATAGTTTATTTGTGGAACAAATGAACACCTAAAACAGTCATATTTAACCACTGAACTGAGCTGGTATGAGCAATGAGTCACAGAGCAGCCACTTGCAGACAACCCAACAGTGTCATTTGTGCAGTGACCTTTATGGACAGAGTGCCTCTAAATGCTTCGATGTTGTCAGAAGAAACACACCCTTAACAGAGAAAAAAAAAGTCAAATCACCCGGCAAACTGAGCAGCATTCACTTGTCAGAGGTACATCCTAAGACTTCTCTCAAAGTTTTCACAGAAGGCACATATGTAGCATCAGACAAAACTGGAGCTTCTTTAAATAGAAGAATAGCAAAATTTTCTGTTTGCTAGTAAGGACCCTCTCTTTCTTCCTTTCCCTCTTGCTTCTCAACAGAGCTGGCGCATCCTGTGCTGCCGCCGGCATCTTTCTCTCCTGTCCGCTTTTAAATCTGCCGCAGCCCCCCCCCTGTGTGACAGAGTCAGACACATTTGCTTTACAGCTTCTTCTGATGCTGATCCTTGGCTGCAGATGCCACACTGTAAGAGTCGCTTGTCACTTCCCAGTGTCACCGAGAACTGGGAATGCCACTTCAGCAGCTCTGCTAAGTCACAGCCACCTCAGGCCCCAATGTCATAAGACGCGAGTAAAAAAAATGTGCGCTGGCCTTCCGTACGCATTTTATTAACTCATGCATTAAAAAAAAAAAAAGAGTTAACTCCCAATGCAGTAAGTTAATGGTCAGCTAATGCATCGGGAGCTTAAAAAAAAGTGCTCGCTGGAAAATGTACAGAGAAAGACCTGCTTAGTGCACATAAAGCAGGATGTGTGCATACAGGGAGCCTACCAAGCCTAATTTTTCAAAGCAGACGTATGCACATAAGAATATTTATGGATAGCGCTGGTAGGAGCAGGGACGTACGCATGGCAGGTGACAGGAAGTCATGAAAATCGCAAGCACTTCTGTAAATGGCTTCCCTACCCCCAATCTGCCCTCAGAACACCTCTCTCGCTAGTCTGCAAAATCGCGTTTTGCAAATTCTTCCCCGCCCCCCCAGCTATTCCTGGGATCATTTTCAAAGACCAATTTCCACGCAGGAATCCTTTTGAAAATGACTCTCACAACCCTGATTTCTACACATAAAATCCCAAGTACGGGGCCCGCATGCCACAACTTCCAGGTTCAGCCCAGCATCTTCACCCCACGTCTGATCCAGAGTTACATTTCCAGCACTGAGAAAACCTGAACTGAGCCCATGCAGCTCCCTGCATCAGGGAGTATAATAACCAATGCCTTGAGTAATACGGGGTTTGCATGAAGGGGCACTAATCCCTGTGCACAGTTTTACTCACATTTGCATGCACTGAACTCTTTGGGATCCATTTTCAGCTGCTTTCCTGGCTCAACTTATCCAGCTGACTTTGGCAGGATATTCAGTGGCACTGAATATGCCCGACTGTCTTAAAGTTACTCAGGTAAGATCTGACTAACTTTAGGCCTGCTCTATAGCCTGACCAGAGTTACCTGGATAAGTTATCCCGCTAACCTAACTCTGACCCGAAATGCTTATATCTTGCTAAATTTTAGCTGGATAATGAGCAATCCGGCTAGAATTTATCCTAAGTGCCTAAAATATTCAAAAGCCAGCATTTAGATGAATAATTCACATTTTTACGAACCTTACTAGTATCATTTTAAGAAGTGTATTTAGAAACGTAGAAACATGACGGCAGAAAAAGACCATAAGGCCCATCTAGTCTGCCCATCCGCCCAATCTAAAATGGCTCATAGCTCTCTAATAAACCTGCCCGTTAGCTTTCCTGCCACCTTTTAAACAGAAATTGAACAGATTATTGATCAATTACATAAGGAAAGAAAAAAGGGGCAAGGGCTCAAGAAGAAATTGTTCAGCTTCCAGTGGAAAAAGGGAGGGCTGACTTGCTCTAACCACTGCGGTATCACAGGGCAGCTGTTTTCACAGCTCTGAAAGGCCCGCATTCCGCTTTGCCTCCTGCAGTGGCTCATTCCTTTCATACAACAGGTTTCCTCTTTAGAGGGGTAGAAGAAGTGGTGCGGCTCACCCTCTGATACAAACCTGGAAGGCAGTAAGGAAAAAGCTGGAAACAGGGCTCTTTAATGACATATTAGTTAGACTGAGTGCTGTGACAGTTTTGTAGCTCCAGAATTCACAGGGTGGATGACAAAACTTGAGATGGTGGGCATCCACACCTTTTGACTGTTCATGGTTCTGTGAAGGGATCTTCTTGGATGCAACAGATCCAAGAGATCTATATGCTGATCTATATGTTTTTCAATCTTTCCAGCTGAGGTACTTGCTTCTCAGGAAGGAGCATTCAAAAAATATGTTGACGGCTGTGCTTTCCGCAGGGAAACTGACCCCGAATTAGTAGCCGGACTAGGAATAGCCTGGGAGGAGAATCACCCCTGTAGTTCCCTCAGCTGCGCTCTGGGATCCAAATCAAATCAGTAAGCAGAGCTGACCGCAGCACTGATAGCTGTGCAAATTGCTGTACAGCATGATTTGCAGACCATTGTAATCTGCGCGGATTTTGACTGCATCGGGCGTAACTTCATGATCCATCTGCCTAACTAGAAAGCGAATTAAATACTAGGGATGTGAATCGGGTGCCCGATCGTTCCCGCTTTCGGGATCGTCTGGCCGTGGGAAAATCTCATTTTCCCGCAGATCCCCGTTTTTGTTTTTTTTTTTAGTGAAAAATCGTTTTTCGGGTTAGTGCGCGCTAACTCATGTTAACGTGCACTAACAAAAATAGCAAAAAGTAACAAAAAATAACAAAAATAAACGGTTTTTTGTTAGTGCGCGCTCTAACCCGAAAAACGATTTTTACGAAAATTTTGGGGGAAAAGTGATTGTTTCTTTTCTTACCCGATATATTAACGAATTTAGAAATATCGTACGATATTTCAATTTGTTAGAAAAACGATTCACATGCCTATTAAATACTCAATTTTATAAAGAAGCCCGTCAAACACAGCAAATTGATTCTAGCCTTACATCAGTTAGTGCAAGCAAGAGAAATGACAGTCTACTGGAAAAAGATAAAAGATCATTCTAAAGACCAGCTTGCCAAGGAGGATGCCATATCAAATAGGCTCTGGCAAATGAAGGAATACCCCGCAGTAGAAGTGAAGGCAGTGACCAGGCATCAAGCCAAACAGGCTGCTACTTCCACCCCCCAGCAGTGTAGCAAAATGTCAGCTTTCGATCTAGTGAATGCCCAGAAAGGAGATCCTATCCTAGGAAAGATCTATGCCTTCATTCAGGCTCCGGATGTGAATCCCTTCACCGAAGCAGATTGTCAGGCACATGAGGAGTTACGACTCCTCTACGCTTTCAGAAATCAGCTTCAGATAGTGAAGGATTTACTGATACGGACGAGTAAGAATGGAATCCACAGTGGGTAGTCCCGCAGGTCTATAGGGAAATCATGCTACAGCATGCCCATGAGCAGCCATGCGCAGGGCACAGAGGGGACCAGATCACTTATGAAGCACTGAAACAAGTAATACATTGGCCTCACATGTATCAGGATGTGAAATCATAGACAAAAAGTTGTCTCATCTGCTGTGGGTTCCAGCCCACTTCGCCCACACATAGAGTACCATTACAGAACCAAGGCATTACGATGCCCTGGTCCGATATTTCAATAGACTGAGTCTGTGATCTGATCCTCTAGGGTAATAAATACATGCTCACCGTGACCTGCTTTTGACTAAGTGGGTAGAGTGTATTCCTGCCCCTAATAACACTGCTGAGACCACCGCAATCCTACTCTTGAATCCTGTGTTCAGTTGGTGGGGCCTGCCCATGAAAGTAGACTTAGACCAAGGCCCACATTTCACTGGACAGGTAATTAAGCATACATGGAAACTGCTGGGTGTGAAAAATAAGCTCCACATGTCGTATCACCCCAATCATCCGGACAAGTAGAGAGGGCCATCCAGTACCCAAACTCAGGAAGCATGCCCTTCGCTTGAGACGATCCCCAAGATCTGCCAGATATGGCTCTAGAGGTAAATAGAGGGACTCTCCTTAAGTTATTGGGGATAGTAAGTTTATCTATTTATTTATTTAATAGCTTTTATATACCGAAGTATAACTAGCTGCCTTCACTCCGGTTTACAGGTTAACAACTTATTACAGTTAATAGACAGTAGAACCGTGTCACTTATTAGAACTGTGCAACTTATTACAGTTTATAAACAATCGGACTGAACAAGGTATTACTGTGGACAGACAGGTAATGAATAACATATTGCATAAAAACTTGTGTACTACATTAATCGCTTGGTGTGTTTAGATTTCACTTACTTGGGTAAAGTTAGGACTGAAAGGGAAATGTCCTATCTCGGAGCGCAGTGAGAGGTAAACAATTGAATTTAACTAAGATTAACTGTTTTAGGAGTCTGTGGATAGGTGTGTAGTGTCCTGAGAAGTGTTCTTTCTAGTAATTTAGTACGTGCAAAACGGAGAGTGATTATGTGTAGGAGCAGTTGTGTGCAAATTAACCAATGCCATCCTTGAATGTTTGATTGAATATCCATGTTTTGAGTTCCTTTTTGAAGGATTTGATGTCGCTAAGTGAGCTTAGGTAATCTGGTAAGGAGTTCCATAATTTCGGTCCCGAAATGGAGAAGGCTCTGTTCCTCGTGTTGGAAAGCTTTGCTAAAGGAAGAGAAGGTATGACTAGATGCATTTTACTGGCGGTTCTTGTCGTGCGTTGTGATTTGTGTTTCTGGATCATGTTATTGAGGGCGGTGTTATCTGTTTTGTATATTGCATTGTGTAAGATTGTTAAAGTTTTGAATTCAATTCTTTTTTCAACCGGTAGCCAGTGAAGACTTCTCAGAACAGGGGTGATGTGGTCTGATTTTTTCTTTCCGGTTAGTACTCTAGCTGCGGCATTCTGTAGTAATTGGAGTGGTTTTAAGGCAGTTTTTGGAAGACCAATCAAGAGTGAGTTGCAGTAGTCGAGGCTGGTGAGAATAAGAGATTGTAGGACTGTTCTGAAGTCTTGTTGGTGTAGAAGCGGGTTTAGATGTTTAAGTATGTGAAGTTTATGAAAGCCTTCTTTTGTTTTCGTCGCGATGTTCTTTTTGTAGTTTTGTTCGTTGTCGATCCAAATACCGAGGTCTTTTACATTGTTAACTATTGGTCTTAGTATATATTAAGTTAACTATTGGTCTTAATATATATTATGCAGGCTAAGGTTTCTGACATGTTTAAGGCCAATAATTGTGCAGATGTTCCTTTAGCTGATGTTCAGTAGCAAGGATGTTAGTGATATGTACTGTGTATCTTTTTCTAAATGCTAAGCCTGCAAAGTCTGACAATAGAAGTCTAATTCTGTGGATAAAACATGTTGTCATTCCTGAATGATTCGGACTGTATGTGGTATAGGAATTAATAGGCAGAACTGTCTATAGCCCAGCCAGCCTCATAAGTGTGGGAGAAGGGGGGGGGGGGGGGGCACACTAGTAGGTTCCTGAACCCCTCATATCACATACAAGACACATTTGAGTTTGAAAGTGTATTAATTGAAGGATTCTCACTGAGGCCAGCTTATCAAAAATTCAAAATTTTTATTGGGACATGAAGGCACCTGCTCAGAGATGGACTCAATAGCTGCAAAGGCCCTTGGCAATGAAATACTGGTCTACATTACATATGTTAAATTATGGATGATTTTTGGCTAAACTATAAAATATCACAACATAAAATACTGCATCGTATCCATCTAATATCAGAAAAAATGTTCTGGCTGAAGAAGCGAGACAACTCCAGATGCTGGAGAGGGTGTGGTGAGATTAGCTCTTTTTTTCCATATGTGGTGGGAGTGCCCGATAGCATGCTCTTGTTGGTTGGTTATAAAGTGGATTAAGAACAGATTATGCTCTCAGGTTAAACCCATTATTAGATTTGCTGAGCCAGATACCGATTTTAAGCAGTACAGGAGACTAAGATTGAAATTCTTACTGGCAGTCTGAATGCCACTGGCACAATGGCGGAAATCTGCCACCCGTTCCTACTGTGTTGGACTAGTTGGATAAAACTTAGTCAATGTATGGACATGAGAAACCCAATCAAAGGTAGACATGAATGGTTTAAATGATTTTGAGTTTTGTTTGTACAAGAAAGTATAGATGGGCCTGTTTAATCTCTGGAGAAAGAGGGCCTGGTTTTTACTTTTCTTTTTTGATGTGTTTTGTGTGCATTCCAACTGTCTAGTTAAGTTGCTAATTATCTTAATTTTAATGCTACTAAATCTAGAAGCTAATGCCCAAAATTTATGGACAGGCAACTATTACAAATGTTCAATAACTCTCCATAATATTGTTTGTGTGAACTGAATGTTAGAACTGTAATAAAAAAATTGTTAAAAAAGAAATATTGGTATACATTTGACAAAGTGCTCACAGCGTATGCAGTACTGCACAGGGTTTATAAGGATTAGATACTATATGCAATAAATATAACTCTTAGGAAAGCCATTGAGCGGCTCTGACCCTGTGGTCCTGCTGCACTAAAGGGGTTCTCCGGTTTTATGAGAAAATGCTTAGTCACAAGAGTTCGCTGTGGCTTATGTCTTTGTACTGAATACCACAGCAAAACAGCAGAAAGCTTTCTAAAGATGGTTAGTCATTAGGCCAACTATAGATGAAAACCGGTGGCCTTATGATTGCACCCTAACCACTGGACTACTACTACACTGGCCAATGAACTACACAAGTCCCCCTGTCTTTCCCCTGGGTCTCACCATTTGTGCTAAGGTTGTCACCTGGTTCCCTGTCACAAGGAACTGGTTAATCCAGTCAATGTATGTCATAAGGTAAAAGCAGGACTGGATTAACCTGAAGTGCCAACTGGCAATCCTTCTGTGTACCCCACATACATTCCTGCCATGATGATTTAACACCACACTACTTTATTTCACTATGCTATGGCTAAGTGGTTAGCATTATCACTTGCCCAATGGGAATGGCTATGCCACAGATAACTGGGCAAGATTCTAGAAGCTGGGGTTTTTCAGACACGAAATAATGGTGATGCCCTGCCCTATCCTACTAGGATCAGGAATTCACTCCAACAAACTGAAGAAGCCAGCAAGGTCTTGCCCTACATCTTTTCCTGTTAGGCTTTTAAAAGGTATCAAAACCTACAAAGACTCCCAAAACATGCGAGATAAATATTTGGAAGCCAGAGGAGAGCGGATAGCACAAAAAGCCACGCAGCGTGAGACACAGGGCCGCACACTGCCAAAGCCCTTCCAGCAGCCTGCTTCCGGGTGTAAGAAAGCGCGACGTGACGTGACGTGACGGCGCTTTCCAGAACGCAGGCCTGACGTCACAGTGCAGTCCTGGCAGCCAATTGCACGGCCGTTGGCTGCAGTCGGACGGCGCCGGTCAGGTGGCGGCGGAGTTGAATGTCACAGCGCCCCCTGGTGCTCGGCCGCTGCTTCCGGGGGCGCCGCCGGGGACTCGCCGAGGGCGGGATGAAGTGCCTCGTTACCGGAGGGAACGTGAAAGGTGAGAGCTCCGCCGAGCCAGCTCAGACCTTCCCCCCCCAGGCCCGCTGACTTCCTGCTCTCGGGGAGGGGGGCGGGGTTATTTCCTGGGTTAGTGCCCGGATGAGCACGAGCACAGTTAGCAGGCAGGAGCGTTGTTGCTGATTTCTCTTCTTTTGCAGATTTTCTTCCGCCCTGGCTGCTTGGGATGCTAAAGTAATACAGTGAACAATAAAAGAAAAAATACAAGCTTAGAGAACCGAAAAGGCCTGGGGGTTTCTTCTTTCATGCTGCTTGCAGTCCGGCTTTTAGATTTGACTGTGTCTTCTCGGGGTTTAGATGATAAGAGTCGGGTGGCATCTTGTAGACAGTCTGTCCTCGAAAGCTCAGGCTTCAATACATTGGTTAACAAAAAATATATAAGGTGATACCTTTTAATTGGACTAACTTTAATATATTTCTTGATGCTTTGGAGAGCTAATGCTCTCTTCCTCAGATCATCTAAGCAAAAGATGACGATACTGGGCAATATAAAGTAGTATGGTTGCAATAAGTGAATCATAAAAGGCATTACAATGATAGAAACAGAGAACCATAGACCATATGGCCTGTCTACTCTGCCCAACTAATTTAGCTTTACAACTCCCATCACTCCTTCAGAGATCCCCTGTGTTATTATCCCATGCTTTTTTTCAATTCATATACTGTTTTTGTCACCTGCTGTTTCATGTATCCACTACCCTCTCTGTAAAGAAATATTTACCAGGATTGCTGCTAGCAATCTAGTGTGTCCATTTCGCTGCAAGGCTTTCCTCCTTTGGGATATGATAGACATTCAAGTATGCATCTTTCCTTTCCTCTAGGGCAGTGATTCTCAGCCTTTTTCCCATCACGGCATACCTGTTTGATAACGCTCAAATGTGTGACACATTGCACATTACAGTCCATGATGGAAATTTAAAAAAAGCCTAAGAGTATTACTTTTATTTTAAGAATGACAGAGGTCACTTGATGTGGTGAGCCAGGTAGGACTCTCTCCACAGAACTCCGGTTGTCATGCTCTCAATATCTCCCTTCCTTTGCTGCTCCCAAATTGTTCTTGATTTCAGTCCTTTTTGCTCTCTTTGCGTACATGTCGATTGCGCCATTTATGCAGCGCTCACCGTCCAGAATGCCCATTAAAAGCATCAAGAAAGAAAAAGAGAAAACCCATGGGCCAGAGTCTAAAATGGGGGCCCAACCAGACCTCGCAGGCAGAAAAGCTGCCAACGACGTGATAGTGGAGGAGATCAAAGCAGTCGTTCTGGCGGCTCTGGACGATTAGCTCTCGGGAATCTCGGCGCAATCATGGAGGTACAGTCTGCACTGACTGACCTCGATCCGCGTCTTGAACAAATTGAGGGACGCGTTTCTCTTTTAGAAGATGACTCTCTCGCAGCTACCGCTAAGATGGCGACCCTGGAAAAAACAGTGGCTGATCAGGCCACTAAACTCCACGATCTAGAAAATAGATCTAGACGTTCTAACCTTTGCTTCCTTGGCCTCCCAGAGACTATTGCAGATAGAAATCTTGGGACCTTGTTGGCGTCCTGGCTGTCAGAGGTTTTAAACATTCCAGAGCTGGCCCCAGTCTTTTGAAGGTGAAAGGACCCATCGCTTGGAACCGTGAAAGGAACAAGACTCCCGTCTGAGAATTGTCATTGCGAAAATTTTGAATTTTGCCCATAGCTTACCGCAAATGTCCAGATCTTTCTTATAATTCTCAGTGGGTAAGGATCTTTCAGGATTACTCGGCTCGGGTGGCTGCCCTACGCTGTGGGTTTGTGTCGATCTGCTCCACTTTGTTTAAGAGGCAGATAAAATTCTCTCTCCCGTTTCCAGCTAGATTGAAGGTTTGGCACGCTGATCGGGTCAAATTTTTGACTCTGTGGAAGATGCTGAGAAGTTCTTGGACTCTGAGCTTTGTTGATGTAATTGAGGCTGAATTTTTCTCTTTTTTTTTTTTTGGCCCCAGGTGCCGCTGATGTTTCAAATTAGGCAATGGTGGCCGCCGAATGGCACGTAATGTGACTGTGTTTTTCTGATGACTCGATCAAGTCATGGACTCCCAAGATCTCCATCTTTGATGGCCTATTAAAATATTGGTGACTTCCTGGTTGCTTGGTTTGACGCTCTATAGAGACTCCTCCTTTTTATTTTACCCACAGTGCATTTCAGAGTCGTACTGTGACCATGTTGAGAAATGGATTCTTTGCTTCATCAAGGCAGTGCCATGTACATACATTAAGATGTGATAGGCCTCACTGACAAACTGAAGAGTAGTAAATCACCTGGACCGGATGGAATACACCCCAGGGTTCTGAAGGAACTCAAAAATGAAATTTCAGATAGGTTACACATTTTTACTAATATATCATTAAAATCATCCATTGTACCTGAAGACTGGAGGATAGCTAATGTAACCCCAATATTTAAAAAGGGCTCCAGGGGCGATCCGGGAAACTACAGACTGGTTAGCCTGACTTCAGTGCCAGGAAAAATAGTGGAAAGTGTTCTAAACATCAGAATCACAGAACATATAGAAAGACATGGTTTAATGGAACAAAGTCAGCATGGCTGTACCCAAGGCAAGTCTTGCCTCACAAATCTGCTTCACTTTTTTGAAGGAGTTACTAAACATGTGGATAAAGGTGAACCGGTAGATGATGTGTATTTGGATTTTCAGAAGGCGTTTGATAAAGTTCCTCATGAGAGGCTTCTAGGAAAAGTAAAAAGTCATGGGATAGGAGGCGATGTCCTTTCGTGGATTACAAACTGGTTAAAAGACAGGAAACAGAGTAGGATTAAATGGACAATTTTGTCAGTGGAGGGGAGTGGACAGTGGAGTGCCTCAGGGATCTGTAATGGGATCTGTGCTTTTCAATATATTTATAAATGATCTGGAAAGGAATACGAAGAGTGAGATAATCAAATTTGCAGATGATACAAAAATATTTAGAGTAGTTAAATCACAAGCAGATTGTGATAAATTGCAGGAAGAACTTGTGAGACTGGAAAACTGGGCATCCAAATGGCAGATGAAATTTAATGTGGATAAGTGGAAGGTGATACATGTAGGGAAAAATAACCCATGCTATAGTTACACAATGTTAGGTTCCATATTAGGTCCTACCACCCAAGAAAGAGATCTAGGTGTCATAGTGGCTAACACATTGAAATCGTCGGTTCAGTGTGCTGCGGCAGTCAAAAAAGCAAACAATGTTGGGAATTATTAGGAAGGGAATGGTGAATAAAACGGAAAATGTTATGCCGCCTCTGTATCGCTCCATGGTGAGACCGCACCTTGAATACTGTGTACAATTCTGGTTGCTGCATCTCAAAAAAGATATAATTGCGATGGAGAAGGTACAGAGAAGGGCAACCAAAATGATAAGGGGAATGGAACAGCTCCCCTATGAGGAAAGACTAAAGAGGTTAGGACTTTTCAGCTTGGAGAAGAGACGACTGAGGGGGGGATATGATAGAGGTGTTTAAAATCATGAGAGGTCTAGAACAGGTAAATGTAAATCAGTTATTTACTCTTTCGGATAATAGAAGGACTAGGGGGCACTCAATGAAGTTAGCATGGGGCACATTTAAAACTAATCGGAGAAAGTTCTTTTTCACTCGACGCACAGTAGCATCAGTAACATGGGATAGACTTAGTTTTTGGGTACTTGCCAGGTTCGTATGGACTGGATTGTCCACTGTTGAAAACATTATCCTGGCCTTGATGGACCCTTGGTTTGACCCAGTATGGTAAATTCTTATGTTCTTAAGGCAACACTGCAAATATTACACCAGGCCTTAAAACACCAGTACTCCTCCTATTAGGAAAACGGAACAATCCAGGCTGCTATAGAGTCCTACACAGAAACTGCACGCGATCAGAATACTTCACCTCGGTCACATGTGCAGACCCTCACCTAAGAAAGAATGAAGAGACCATAAAACATAACTAGAAACATGCAGACAAAAAGGGACCTGTAAACTGTAACCAGCCGTTACTTTATATGCAGTGAAAAATCGCCAGTCCTCAAAAAACAAATCAAGAAATATAAAAGCAAGAGCAGTAAAACAATAATAAAAAGAACAGATTATTTCAAAACAGCTGATGAATGGAACGTCCAGAAATTAAAGACTCAAAAAAAAAATTTCCAGACACCAATAAAATAGCCCATACAAGAGCTTCTTTCTCTTACCCAGTGCTGTTTCTCTGGAATACTTTCCTTCACAATCTTCATGCAGAATCAGTTTTAGGTTTTTTTTTTAAGTTTTAGAAATCAGTTAAGTCTTGGCTCTTTAGCCAGGCCTTTGACCTATAAATACCTTTTGTTGACAAGTAAGCTGTCTTATCACAATAGGGTCACAAAACAAATCTGATTTGGGTTTTCTGCCAGGCTTTATGAACAGCTTGTGGAACTACAGATTCAGCTTTTTATCACCAGGCGCTGTGCTTTTGTATTCTATCTTGCAGTGTTACAATTGTCCATGTTGTTACCAGCATGGATTGCATTTTTTTTTCTTTGTAAACCATTAGGCTTTGTACATCTGGTATTATGATTGTTTTGTTTTATTTACATGGTTGGCTTTTATGTTTATTTTGTTGCAAACCACTGAGTTGAAATTGTTTTTACAAGCAGTACATTAAATTTGAAAAAATAAATAAACTCCTGATCCTGTGGAACAAGAGCCAATTCTGGTATCATAGGAGGATACCCCATTTCCTGCACCAGCTCAGAACTATACAAGGGATTGACCAAGTGACCGAGATACTCAAAATGTTCTTTGCATCACTTTCTGGGTTATTTACCTTTTTATTTTCACTTACCTTATCTGCTTCCTGCGAATCTCTCTCATATTTCGAATTCTACATCACTGCCAATGCTAGATCCTCATATCCGTGGTTCCTCATCATTGGTTGCAGCAGATTTTTCACATTCAGGAGTTGCTCAACTGCTTCTCCCCTCACAGAGAGAGTTGTCCAGCAATCCCACCTCTATCACCTCAAACTTCAGGGCGATTGTGGCCAGTTGGTCCATTTCCAGTGGATCTGCCCGGCGGTTCCATGGGCATTTCCTCTACCTGCCTCCAGAGCCGCTTGACCATTCATCTCCTCCTGAGGACCTATCTTATTCCAAATTTGTGGAGAAATTTGGCATGGCCTTCAATGTTAAAGTTCGAAAGAACAAAGAATGGAGATTTCCTAGCGTGTAGCAGATGGACTCAGGGCCAATGGGTATAATGTACTCCTGATAGCAGTTGGAGACAGATCAGATTTCAATCTGACATCAGCCCTAGTACATATACCCCTGCAGGAAGCTCTGCTTTTCAGTATTTTCCATCTCCATAGCAGTTCGGAACTCTCTACACGCTTGCACAGCCTTAGAGTATTCTAACCAAAGAAATCCAAAACAAAGAAGAAATCTTACCTCTACAGACGAGCCCTGCTCTCCTGCGGTGATACCTACAGGTCCCTCCCGCAGTTGAGAATCCCTGAGGTGATTTCTGCAATCCCTCGGAGGTAGGCCTCGGTCCGGTAGCCGGTTCTTGGCGTGGACTTAGCCCCTGGCAACAGGTGTGGCTGAGAGGCAGCGGGTGCAACTTTGAGCACGGCGGTGAAAGGTACTTCCCTCTCCCCGCCGCAGCTGGAGACTGCTCAGGACAAGACCGGGAAACGCTGAGACAAGTCAAGGTAGAAAACGTCCTAAAAGTCTCCGGTCTCCGAGACTCGAATAGCCACCCAGATCGCCAGCCGGCATCAGGGCTACCGGGTTGATCAGACCTGTAAAGGCTAGACCTCAGTCCGATACGAGGGTCCTCCCACGTGAAGACCCTCCGAGGTGGTCGCCATTTTGCTCGCAAGGTCGCAGACTCCATTTCCTCTTGATCGCCACCCTGTCCGCCTATCTGACCCGTGCCTATCTGACCCGAGCCGGGCGCATGGGGAACCAGATGTTCTAGGACAATGGCCTCGCTGGTTTTGGTGGCTATATGCATGTTTAAATATTTGGTAGTGAGAAATGGAAGAGCGTCTGAATGTTTTGATTTAAGTATGGCACCGAAAGAATCAAACAAAGCGTGCCATAGCTTTTCAGCAGCTTGTAATGGACCCTGGACATGCTTGAGTCAGATATGGAGGGCAGTGGTAGGAACAAGGTTGAGAGGATCAGTAAACCTATGACACAGCAAGCCAAGGGGTCGTCAGGTCGGTACCAACAGCACTCCCCAGAAGCCAGCTGGGTCAGTGCCATTAGGTTGGCGGTGGCCAGGAACTGTCCGGAAAGATGATATGGAGAAAACAAGCGGCAGATAAAGGAAACAGGAGCTGGCAACACCACAGGTCATGGGCTGGCCAAGCTGGTTCCAGCAGGCTACAAGTCCCAAGAAACAGTCAGGCCAGTGTCAGCAGGTTGGTGATGGTCACTTGCTATCCAGGAAGGGCATGGGGAACCTAGGTGGGTGACTGTTAGGGCAACAACAGCCTCACTGGTTTTGGTGACTGCTTGGATGGTTGCAGAGTTTGGAGTGGGGAGATGGTAGATCTTGGATTGGGTGTGGGTATTGTCTGCTCATCTGCCCGGGGACTGAAAGAAGAAGACAAGAAAAGCTGATTTAGAGAGCCCCCTCCTACACATGATCAGGCTTCTGGGGCTGGGAAGGGACATATCCTTAGCAATGTGGACCAGACTACTGCGCAGACTGGATGGCGCGGGTGACCTTTTCCTGTTTTACAGTCTGAATCATATTCTTTATCATGGAAAGTCAGTCTGACAGTATAAATGCAGAATTTGTATGCAACACTAATACACAGGCAAAAGGTTTACCTCGGGTGCTGAATACGTTTGCACTGGCCCTGGGACACTTTCCGCATTCTTCTCTGATGGCAGCGCTCGGTACTTGATGATCTCCTCTCCGTGTGTAGTACAGAATAGGCACTTTGTACTGATACTTCTGTTGGCAGTGCTTTCTTCTTTCCTACTATATCCAGTTTTCTTGCATCGAGCTGACTCTCACACGTGATCAGTTTTTTCATTCTGTTCTGTTCTGTTTGGGTCGTGATGCCCCAGGCAACCGCTGCAGTGGATGTGGCACCCATGGCTCGCCCCCAGGCTGAACTGTAATTGGGAAGCGTGGGGTGCGCGGAGATGAATACGGAAGGGGGCCATGTGGTGCGTGGCTTGCCCCTCTGTGCTCCAGCACCCCACTGTCTTGATACTCCGGGCAGGAGTTAACAACCCTGTCGTTGGCACAGTGGATGAGCCTGTCTGTCCCCAGACCTTCAGCACGTCACTCCCAGCAGCAAAACGGAGAGCTCTTTCCAGTTCTGTGCGCCAGAATATACATATTTCTGGTTTTGGGGGGGGGTTTTCGTGCTCGCTGTGAACCATCTTGTCCATTGCCTTGTGCTGTAATTATCGGTCTTTAGATGCAAGGTCACCTACCTTTTAACTATTATTGTGACAGGTTTTGTTAAACCCATTCTTTGCATTTCTGGCTATATTTCTGCAGTTTACCCTTGCTTTTATTTGTTTGCTGGTCCAACTTTTTATTTAAACAACCACAAACGGTTCAGCAGTGAGTTAAGCTACTAATAGATACTTACCTGTGTGTAATGTTGTTGTAGCAGACAGTAGTCATCTATCAGAATATTACATCTTGTGAGGGCCTCTTATTAGGATAAACCCAATATCTTGACCGAATCACATCATAGAGGTGCACGTTACGCTTCAGCAAGTATGTAAGCTTTCCCACCGGGGGAGCCTTATCCTGAAGCTGCATGACACTGGAGGGGAAGTCTTCCAATCTACCAACATGTATAATGTATAAGCTGTAACTATCCGACTGGATCCCCATCTACCCAGCAGACAAAGTGTGGGAGAAGGAACAATATCAACTCTCAGAATTTTACTAATCTCCACCCCTACCGGTCCAAACTCTTTTAAAGCCTTCCACCCCTGTTTTGAAAATATTGTTGCTTTTTTTTTTCTCTTCCTGTTCTGGTGGGCTCTGTCTGGATTAATTCTCTTGTCCTGCTCTCTCTAGTGCTCGGGAAAGCCATTCACTCTCTCTTCCGGATTGGTGACGAGGTGTATTTTGAGCCTTTGGAAGATGGGGTAAGTGTGCACTGAGCATGAAATCAATCTTTCTGTGAGAGTTCCTGCCTTTTAAAATGAGAGAGAGAGTAAGACATTGATATTCCCCTGCCAAAGAGGTTGATCCGGGACGAGTTCAAATCCTAGTCATTCACTTGGGCCCAATTTTCAAATGTGTGTCTACGTGCATAAAAACCAGACTTTCAAAGCTGACTTCTGCGGGTAGGCCCTCGTCGAAAATTAGTGCGTATGCATGGGCCCCAGTGCGACATCCAGATGAAAGTCGAAAGTATGCATGGGTGGTTCCGTTCCCGCCCCAACTCCACCCCTGTGTGCGTAAAAGTACCAGCAGAATCCACCTCTACATGTATAACCCCCGGGGCAATTGTCAAAAGCCCCTTCTACTTGCATAAAACCAGTGCACGTGCAGACTGTAGCCCTCTGCGGACTGCTGGAAATTATCCCGTGACGCAGCTGAACCCTGATAATGTGCCTTTTCCAGCTCCCTTTTGGAAGTTTCGCACGTCAGAGACCCTAAAAATCAGTCTCTAGACGTTTCACCCCTGCAGGCAGGTCTCGGAGCTCTGAAATGGTAAACTACGTTGGCGGTCCAGTTTGGAGGACAGACACGGCGCTCATCCAAGTGACACCAGAAGAAACCTCAGTTTGCTTTCACTTGATCTTGTGGCTAGCGTTAGATGAATCACATTTGCATCCGTAGCCCAATATTTAATTTAAACTGAAGAGTGTGGTGGTGGTAAACTTGCTTCCATAGGAGTTCTCTGTGGTAACTGAGCTCTTTTGAGCTGGATTTTACATGAAATTACGCACCTTAGCAAATTACGCACCTTAGCAAATCCGAGCTCAAGCTGCGTTACGGATGTAGGTTAAGTAGGTCTTGTCTCTGTTCACATGGGGCTTGCAATCTAACTGGGTGATGCATCAAGCCGCGGCAGTGCTCTAACACACGTTAAACAACGTATATCGCCGGGGGCCTCCATCTTCGCTGCGAACGGTGCGCTCCGTTCACGGCATGCCGGGGGTCTCTGCCATTTTCTGCGCTCCGCAGTAGCACAGAATTCCCCCAGGACTACATATAGGCCGATGCAGAAAGGTGCATTCAGTCAAAAGCACTTTTTTGTCTGCACTTCAGTGCGCATTTTCTGCCCGCAAAACGTACTCCCAGCACAGTTAGGAGTTTTGCGGGCAGAAAGTGCAAACTTCTAATCGGGAGTTCTGTCTGGCACCCGTGCATGGAAATGAGGGCATTAAGCAGTGCCCCTGATATACAGAAACTGCATTGAGGAGGGGCGCGTTTTTTTAGCGCTGGAAATTTTCACTCCAGGTCAGAGCTGGAGTTAAGTTTCCTGCGCAACTGCCCTGGCACTTAAAACCCCTAAAAAAAAAAGGGGGGGGAAAAAAAGTTTTAAAAGCAGTTTAACGATGTCTGCGGATATGTCCAGACTTATCTGGCTAAGTAGCAGCTGCCTCCACTTACCCACAAGAGTACTGATTTATCCCAGTTTTTGCGTTTTTGTTTTTTTTAACTCCCTATGCATTAGCATATAATTAGCTTACCGTATCGGGATTTAAAAAAAAATTAACCTGAGCATTAAATATTTGCACTAGAAACCAGTGCACAATTTTTTTTAATGCTCAAGTTATTGTATCGGCCCAATAGTGTTCATGAAGCTCCTCTAGTGGGTGAATAGTAGGTACTGCAGTAACATTGCTGCAGAAGTGAGCAAGGGGAGATGGCTAAAGCTTGTTTCACTCCCTGCAGCTCTCACTGCGCAGTGTGAATTCGTCACGCTCTGCCTATGCCTGCTTTCTCTTCGCACCCCTCTTCTTCCAGCATTACCAGCCTTCCCACGGCAGTGATGAGGATCAGGCCACGGCCGAGCCCTTCCGCTGTAAGATATTGACGAAGGTGAGAAAATCTTCAGCGCGTGCTGCAGGAATACAATAAATTCAGACCTCCAGGAGGAGAGTGAGTGTAAAATAACTTTGCAATTAAATACTCTGCTGGCGGGGTGATTAGCGACAGTAACTTGCCTCTCTGAGGTCTTGGGTTTGTATTCGTGCAGCCACACCAGGGCTGGAAACAGATGTGACTTGGAAAGAGCTCAGTGTCTAGTGTTTAACTGCTTCTGAAAATATCTGCATTGAATTTAGTGCTGACTTAGGAGAAAATCAGCTTTTCCTGGGACCCAAAGGCCAGGATTTTTCCAGCTTTCTGGGTAAGACACAGTAACCTTGAGCTAGCTGGGAGGATTAAACCTCTCGTGTAAGAGAAATCGCGTGCTGTGATCAGAGGAGAGAGGGCAGTGTGTAGCAGGAGACTGTGTATAATTCTCTTTTGGTCTCTTTCTGTTACTGTGAAGTCCTTTGTTTCCTCGCTGGCTCATCCCTTCCTGTGTGCCCCACTCTCCTCCTCTTGTCTCTCACAGTCCATTCTGAATATTTTCCGCTCGCTTCCCTCCCTGGAGAAGACGGTGGAGAAATGTCGGATCAGCTTGAACCCCAAAGCCAGCCGTCTTGTTATCCAACTGCTTTGCAAGTACGGTGAGTGTGGGAACGCGTGGACCTCCACCAGGGCACCTCGAGCCTTTCCCATGATCGTTCCTCGCCCTGCGTGAGTCTCTGGCTTTCTCCTCTGCCCTCCCCCTCCGCCAGGCGCTCACCACGTTGATTTGCAATTTCAGGAGTTGTGAAAACCCACAACTTGTCGTTCCAAGAATGTGAGTCTCTGCAGGCCGTCTTCAACAAGGATGTCTGTCCCAATCTGCTTCGTGCACCGGCCAGGTGAGGGATGGCAGAGAGTTGGAGGGTGGGGGGTGAGAAATGGAAGGGGGCAGGAGGGACAGGGAAGAGACAAGGAGAGCCCTTAGGGGGAGTGAGAAATGCAAGGTGAGATTGCATTGTTTGAGATGACCAGAAAGAGACCATGCATAGGACGCAGCTGGGAAGGGGACGTCCTTGTGCGAGAATGCTATCGACTTTCCTGTCTTTTCTCTCTGTTGCCCTGTGCAGGCTGCTGGTGGATGCTGTGGTGCACTTCCCTGTTGCGCTTTCCGAGGTGACCCTGGCTCCAAGCTGTGGTGGGAGGGTAATCTTTAGAAACTACATGGAGGATGAGACAGGTGAGAGTAAGACCAGCCGCCTGCTTTATGGTCACTGCCCTGTCCGTGTGTCCGAGCCTGCGTGGAGCCAGATGCTGCGGATGGTAATCTGTTCTGCTCCTTGGACGCTGCTGTTCAGTGTGCTGGGGAGAACCCCAGGCTACCTCCCGGGGAAGACTGCCTGTCTTGTTCTAGAAGGCTCCAATTAGAAAGCATTTTAGACTCCACATGGAAAATCTTTGTAGGCTGTGAAACCTTTCATTAGACTAGGAATGATGCCGTGCTGCAGGAAACCGAGGCCTTGTGTGGTCCCGGAATTACATGGGCTACATCAGTGGTTCTCAACCCTTTTTTTCCGCCGTGACACATCTGACCGTTCATGCTCATGTGTGTGACACACTGCACATTAAATTCTGCAGCTGAAGTTTAAAAAAAAATCTAAATATTTTATTGTTAAAAGTGATGCGAGAGAGAGAATATATTCTTTAATTTCAATAACTATGTAAAGAAAGTAGTTATTAAATTTTGATTGTTTCACAAAAGTTTGAACCTTCACTTACTTTATTGGTGAGAAATCTGGGACTGATGATTTGATTCAGGGTGGAACAGTAAACAAACTCTCATTCATCTCACTGTCAACCTCAAGACGTTCTGAACTCTTCTGAAGTTTTATATAGAGCAGAACAAGGATGATAAGATACAACATAGTAACGTGGTATTTTGGGCAGAAAAAGACCAAATAGTCCATCCAGTCTGCCCAGCAAGCTTCCCATGGCAGTAACTCCATGCAGGTTATCCCCATGTGTCTGCCGCTCCATGCAGGTGACCCCGATGCCTTATATTAAGGATAATAACTTACAACTGTTAAACCCATAACAAAATTACTGCAACATTTTTGCACGGTGAGTAACCTTCCTGATAATTCAGACAATGCTGCTTGAACGTTCCTTACTTTTGGACTTTGGGGATAAAGCTTCTACAGGCAATGTCAGTGTTATCAGTACCCCAGAACGGAAAATATTTCCCTTTTCCAAAAAATATATTCAGATTCTGGTATCCCTTCAGTAAGTAACAGCACTTCAAAAAACCCTCCCCTGCCAGACACTTTGTGAAATAAGATGAAAACCTGAAAAAAAAAAAAGAAGACACTTAGAATGTATGAACCTGCCATACCTTTACAGCACTAAGAGCCAGGACTCAAACAGCAACAACCCTTCCTATGAAAATACAACACTGCAAATATAGAACACAATACGCTTCCTGCTGGAAAACCAAACCAAACTGGACTGCTAAAGATCCCTACACGGAACCGACATGCTGGTCAGCAGAATCCCTCACGTCTGTCACACACGCAGAGCACCGCCTGGCCCTTACCTATTACAGAATAAAGGACCCTGGGAAGCCAGACCCACTGTGTGCTGAAGTATAAAGTCCACAAAGAGTTTTTACCCATAGAGTTTATGCCAATTTGCAAAGGGAAAATATTCCCATTGGATGCACAGGCTTGCACCTGCTATTTTGTTGGGATACTTTTTTTTTTAAGAGTAAAAAACATCCGCACTCCCTGCTCTGAGCTCTCCTCAAGCAGCAGGCACACATGGCTGTTTTCGGAGGCCTAAGCTTGCTGTAGAACATTTCTGGTGACGCACCTCCCACCTGTTGGTGGGTGACACACCAATGTGTCCCGACACGTTGGGTGAGAACCATTGGACTACATCATGCCCCTAGTTTATTCCCTAAAGGATAGTCTGCATGAGCAGGGAGAGATTCTCAGCGGACCTTGGCGGGCTCATGGACTCGTTTGGAAGGACTGGATGTGAGTTGGTAGTGGGGGGGGGGGGGTGATGAAGCTGTATAAAGGGGGGGTTTCTTAGTTTTTTTCTCCTGATCCCTGCAGATCCAAATAAAATGATGCTAACAGAAATGGCACTAAATGAGGATGAGTTTCTGCATTTCCAGGTCCGTAAGGAATCGGAAATCACCTTCTGCTTGAAGGAATTCCGGGTGAGTTTCAGTCCGAGCTTGCTGTCTCTCTCCTGTTTCCCTTCCTCTCTCCTAGTTATGATCTTTTTCTCGATCTGTTTCAGGGTTTGCTGAATTTTGCAGAGTCCTCCAGTTTACCTGTCAGTATTCACTTTGACGTTGCTGGCAGGTGAGTGCTTTTCTGCATAATTTCTCTTGGATTAATGCAGTTTCCCAGCCCTCTCCTGAAGGCACACCCAACCAGCCAGGTTTTCAGAATTACCACAATGAATATGTATGAGAGAGATTTGCATATCTTGGGTCTCCAATGTATGCAAATCTATCACATGAACATTCCTTATGGCTATCCTGAAAAATCAACAGGTTAGGTTTGCCTTCAGGAGAGGGCTGGGATTTGTTTTGTGTACACCATGATAAGAATGAAGCTTTCTTAGCATTCGGACAGGTTCATCCACACCTGTGGGTTATGCACCTCTATCAGTAAAATGGAGACTGAGCCACGGTATATATATACCCCTGCACCGGCATCAGCCCGCCAGTATTCTCCGTCTCTAGCAGATGGTGGACATCCATCTCCCTACTGGGGATTACTTAAAAAAATATACATACATACATATATATATATAAAGAGAGAGAGAATGAAGAAGAAAATTGATTCGCCCCACTCTTCTGTGGTGATACCTTGGGTCCCTCCCTCAGTCGAGTTTTCCTGAGGTGATATCTGCGGATCCCTCCCTCAGATGAGTGCCTTGGTCCGGTAACTGCTTTTCCGGCGTGGACTTAGCTGTAAAAAAAAGCTGAGAGGCTAGCGGGTGCAGGAAGCCGAGCGCGGCGGTGAAGGCCTTTACCTTCTCCCCCCGCAGCCGGAGATCGACTCTAACCTTTGTCAGGACGGGCTGAGTTCTGGTAAGGAGTTAAAAAAAAAAAAAAATAGACGCAGTGAGGGTTTCCATTCCCCTTCTGATCTCCGAGTCTCGGTGTGCCGATCCGACATCTGTTCCTGTCTCCGAGGGAGCTGAGAGAGTCGTGGCAGCTTGGCGGTTTGAGCAGCCTTTTTGGCTAGGCCCCGCTCTCAGGCTTTGCTTAGACGCCACATGGTAGGCCGAGGTGGTGCCCTCAAGTCTGCTGAGAAACACTGTCCATTGGCTCCCGTTTGTGCGCCTAGGTGTGGATGCTCCGGTGGGTGCCTGCCTGGACCGCATGTTGTGCGCCTATAATTTTTGGGTGCTTATTGGAAAGGCCTTGTTTTTGGCCGCCCTGTCCATGCTTATTTGTGTGAGTCGGTAGTTGGATGCACAATGGTCAGATGCTTTGGAGGATGCTGCTAACTTTGTTTATTTTTGTGGTTTGCCATATTCAGGCATCTCAGCTTGGTGTTCTTCTCCCCCCCCCAAATGTATTAGCACTACTTGGAGACTCAGGGAGAGTTTTTTTTCTCTGGCTGCTTTTGCTGAGCCCACCCTTCCCAACATGATGCGAGTGTACATTGTCAGAACTCCTTGGCCTGTATGCCTCAAGATAATTCGGGCTAAATGTTTTCACCCCATCCTGGATCTCAAGAGAGTCAATCGGCTTTTGCAAGTGACTCATTCCCACTTGGAAACCTTACGCTCACTGATAATAGTAGTACAGTCAGCGGAGTTTAAGTCTTTGGGTTGTTAGAAGAGTATCTGCATATTCCCATCCAACTGGAGCATCAACGGTTTTCTTCGTTTCACTGTTTTGGGGTGATGTTATTACTTTTTGAGCGCTACCCTTTGGTTTGGACACTGTGCCCAGAACCTTCTCTAAGATCATGGTGCTGATAGTGGCTGTGTAGAGAGGATGACATCTGGGCCACTCGTACTTTGTTGATTGGCTAATTCGGGTTAAGAGCTATGAAAGAGAATTTTCAGGTCCCACGTAAGGTGATCTCCTTGCTGAAGGAAGTAGGTTGGGTGGTGAACTTGGCAAAGAACAATATGCAGTCATTCCAAACACTGGAATATCTAGGTGTTCATGTCCAACCCAAAGCAAGACAGGTGTCCCTGTCGGGGATCCGCATTCAGAACTGATGGTGCAAGTCGACTATTGACAGAAGCAATACGCCCGGCGGTTTGGTCGTATCTACAGGTGCATGGGTTGGTGGCAGCACCTGAGAGGTAGTTCCATGGGCAAAGGTTCATTTGCGTCCTCTTTGGTGCACTCTGCTTATGCATTGGAGTCCACAGTCTCAAATCTCCTTGATACAATTTCAGTTATCAGTGGAGATCGTCTGACTGCAGTATTGGTTGCAAGCAGATCATCTAATGACTGTTGTTCCCTTATGAACACCAGACTGGCTACTATGCATGACTGATACGACCCTCCAGGGTTGAGAGACTTACTGTCAGGAGTTGCAAGGGCAGTGCAGTATAGAGGAGTACCTCTGGAGCATCAATCGGCTGGAAGCCCGTGCAGCTTGCAGGGTTAAGTAGTCCAAATAATGTAGGACAATGCAATGACAGTGGCTTACATCAGTTGACAGGGAGGAACTAAGAGCCAGCAAGTATCACAGGAAATAGCCCAACTCATGGAATGGGCAAAAGTACATCTTCAGAAGATCTGAGCCTTGCACACTGCAGGAAAAGACAATGTGAGAGCCGACTTTCTCAGCAGACAGTCTGAATCCAGGAGCAAGGGAATGGTACAACAAAGTGTTCTAGCTCATAGTGGGCCGCTGGGACCTCCTGTTTCTAGGCTTGCTGGTGACGTCACACAATGTGAAGGTTCCTTTCTTCTTCAGTTCCAGGAGAGATATGAAGTTTTCGGGCATTGATGCCCTCATGCAGGAGGGGCCGTAAAGCAAGCTTCTATATGCCATTTTCCCGTGGCCCATGTTGGGCAGAATGATTTGAGGATTCAAGACTCACATGGGGTTGGTACTTCTGTGGCGTTAGATTGATCCACGAGGCTGTTGTATGCAGGTCTATGAAGGCTTCTGGTGGAATATCCTCTCCAATTACCGGTCCATGGGGATTTGCTACGGAAGAGGCCTATTCTTCTCGAAGATCTGACCTGATTTTTGTCTTACAGTGTGGCCCTTGCGAAGGCTCTGTTGCTGAAGCATGGGTAGGCCACTGCTGTGTTTTGCACTTTGATTCGATCATGACAGTTATTCACTTCCTTAGTCTATGTTCACATTTGGCAAATGTTTTAGGCTTGGTGTGAGAAATGAGGAGTTCAGTTAAAATCCCTCTCAGATTGTTTTTTTGCAGGATTGGTTGTGTAAGGACTTGGCCCTTAATTCCTTGTAGGTACAGGTGGCAGCTCTGGCCTGTTCAGAGGTCCAATGAATGGTGAACCTTTGTTGGCCCATCCGGTTGAGGCACAGCCTTGAAAGGAATGAAGCATCTACATGCCCCTTTGCGGTTGCCAGTGCCCTTGTGGTATCTTAATCTGGTTCTGAAATCCTGATAGGTCCCATTTTTTGACCACTGAATAGCCTCTTCTTGAGGTTACTTACTAGAAGATGATGCTCTGTGCGTAGTTTCCAAACTGCGGGCTCTGTCTTGCCGGGAACTGTCTTGCAGGTATCTCCAGGAGTGGTCCAGATGCAAACTGTTCCATCCTTTTAGCCAAAGATGGTCTTGGATTTTCACTAATCAATCCCTGCTGACTCTGGGCAGGGAGAGAGAAGTGGATGAATATTGCATGTTACAGACTTTGGGTGTCAAGCAGCATATCTTGAGGTATTTGAGGTTTCTAAACCTCTCAAGAAATGGACCAGATGTTTATAATCCACGGTGGGAGTAAACTGGGTGAGCCAGTGTCATGGGCTACGATAGCCCGCTGGATTAAGAAGGTTATCACGGTCACATATGTGGATGCTGAGCAGCCGTTCCCTAGTCAGGTTAGTGCTCATTCCACTAGGGCTCAGGCAGTGCCATGGGTAGAGATTAGATGTTTGTTTTCCATCTAGATTTGCCAAGCTGCAACATGATTTTTCTTACACAACTTCCAGGCATTATCGCCTGGATGTGCAAGCTTGGAAGGACGCAGCCTTCGCGTGTGCGGTGTTGATCGGACCGTGGGCAGCCTCCTACCCTATTCGGGAGTAGCTTTGGTACATCGCACTGGTGTGGATTAACCTTACTACTTGTCTGATAATTTCCTTTTCTTTAATGAGGACAGGTTAATCCACTTTCCCGCCCTTGCCTGCTGGATGGTGATGCTATTGTCCTCCTGAGTGGCTGTGTCTCCAGGGATTACTGGTAAGTCTCAGATCCAGTCCCTAGGTTAGTGATATTACACTCCTTGTCTGACTTCAATGTTTCCTGTTAACTTAACATTTGAATGATTGTCTTAATGCTAATGATCATTGTCCACAGTTGGCTTTTGCAGAGAATACTGGCGGGCTGATGCCAAAGATGGTCTCGGATATATAGACTGGGATATATAGACTGTGACGTCAGCTTTGCTCCATCTCCATCTGCTGGTAGAGGTGCATAACCCACTGGTGTAGATTAACCTATCCTCACTAAAGAAAAGGAAATTATCAGGTAAGGATTAATTTCTCCTTACTCATAATCCAGGGTATATTAGGAGTGATCTCAAGCTCTCAAATTTATTGCTTCTGCTTGCTTCAATACTTGCATTGTGCCAGAGAGCCTCCTCCTGGGGTTCAAAAGGTGAAATATGAATCAAGGTGTGCCTGGAAGTTCCTTTGTATCAGGCCAGTAGCTTCCAATACAAATGGAACTATTTCTGTATCTTTCTGCCACATTTTCTTACTCTCTGATTTCATCTGTTGAAATTGAGGATCTTCTCTCTCTCTCTCTATACGTTGTAAGGAATATCGCTTGGTGCTGACACGTCGATTAGCAATGCTGCTCTTGCGTTTTCTCCTTTACTGCAGTGTCGGGTTTTCTTGCACCAAGCTTTGTATCGGCTGGAATTGGGATGGGGGATGCCTCAGGCGATCACAGCTGCTTCGCTTGGTTTCTCGTCTTCTCAGCAAGGCAGTGTTGTGAGAATAATAGTCTGCTCTTTCTCTCAGGCCAGTGGTGTTCAGCTTAGAAGATCCGGTGTTGGAGGTTCACTTTGTCCTCGCTACACTCTCTGAGCCAGAAGTTGGTGGCTCCCAGAGTCTCCCTGGAGGATCTCTGTCTCAGGATGCTAACAGGTAAGGGAGGAAGAAACAAAAAGCCAAAACACCATTTAAGATACTTAGAATGAGAAAATGTGCTGTTTGATAAAAGCTGTTGATCATTTTATTAACATCTTATTTTTTAATTTGTAATAACTGTGTGTTTAACTGTCTCTGCTAATCTCTCAGGCCCTGATGCACTTGGCTGTGTTCATACAACTTTATTCCATTATTTACCAAGGACCACAGCACACATGCAAATCCCATGTTCATCAAGGCGTTGGCTCTTACTGCCCAATGCAGAGAGCTGTGTACACGTAACGCAGGGTTTCTGAATGCTGGAAATTGTAAATTGTGATCAGCAGTGAAGTGAGGTTTCCTGGGTTAGTGTTAGTCCGAGGGGCTGAACCTGGAATCTGTGGTGTGGAGTCCATGTGCATAGAAACAAAGAAATGTGATGGCAGGAAAAAACAGTATGGCCTATCTAATCTGCCCATCGCCCAACTGATTTAGCTTTACAATTCCCCTCACTCCCTCGGAGATCCCCTATATTTATCCCATGCTTTCTTGAATTCGGATACCATTTTTTTTGTCTTCAGCACCCCCACTGGGAGGCCATTCTATACATCGTCTTCCCTCCCTAAAGAAACATTTCCTAAGATTATTCCTGAGTCTACTACCCCCCTCTCACCCTCATCCTATGGCCCCTCCTTCTAGAGCCTTGCTGTTGAAGGATGTTTGCCTCCAGTGTATGGAAATCTTTGAGAAATATATATATATCATATCTCCTCTATCTCGCCTTTCCTGGGGTATCCATGTTTAGATCCTAAGTCTATCCTCATATGCTTTAGAACAAAGACCAGTGACCATTTTAGTAGCCTCCCTCTGGACCGACTCCATCCTGTTTATACCCTATCGAAGGTGCGGTCTCCAGGACTGTACCCACTATTCCAAGTGAGGTCTCACCAGGGACCTATACAGGGGCAATATCACCTCCCTTTTTCTGAAGACCATTCCTCTTCCTATGCAGCCAAGCATCTTTCTGGCTTTTACTGTCTCTCTATCTACCTGTTTGGCCACCTTAAGATCATCAGATGTAATCACGCCCAGATCCCACTCTTCCTTTGTTCTTAGAAGAATTAACTGAGACAAAGCAGTGGTGGTTCCAGATTGGGTCCCAGTAACCAAAGGTATAGCTAAACCTTCCACATCATTTCCCCTCCATCCTGAGATTGAGAGCATCATAGTTGCTGAATGGCAGCCACCAAATATGGTTTTAAAATGCATTAAACAATTTTCCAAAACTACATCCGCGTCCTCTGAAGGTGCAAGAACACTTGTTCAAGATTCCTAAGGTAAATGCCTTCATCTTGACCATGACCAGAAAAATGACCTTTCCTGCGGAAGGAGGAGCATCCTTTAAAGAACCACAGGACAAAAAGATAGAGCTTATCTTGACTTGTCTTAACAACTTAGCTATTCAAGGATCAGTTTGTTTGAATTATATACGTAGAGCCCTTCTACACTGGATTCAGCAGCTCCGAGAAGGGAAGGAAATTGCAAGATTAGAATCTGCAAGCACATACTTAGCAGATGGATTGTATAATCTCATAAGACTTTTGTCTGGGCCTCTAGCCTTAACAGTAAGAGCAAGAAAGCATCTATGGGTTCAACAATGGGCAGCAAATTCTTGGTCTAAGGCTACCCAATGGTGTGAGCTACTGTTCAAAGTCAGATGTTGTTCAGAGGAACTTGAGAGGCTGGTAAAGAATTTGGGGTGGAATCTGGACCCCAACACCTGCCAGAAGATAGAAACAGGATTACTTTTAAGCCCTATAGAACATGTAGCCAATACTGAGACTACAGAAGATACTGCCCAGGAAGACCATTTATTTCACCGCCACTCAGGCTAAAAGGAAGAATGCAGTCCTTTCAAGGGCCAAGAAAGACAAGACCAGATTAATCGGGTCCTTCCACCTACGCAAGCAGTCAACAATGATATATTATAGATCCACTTTTCGATTCATCCAATAGGAGGTCAACTTTGGGACTGCGTCAAAGAGTGGGTCCAAATAATATTATTCAAAATGGCTCTGCTCTAGATCTAGCATGGACGGTAAGGAAAAGATTCATGGCGTTGCCATGAATGACTCCCAAAAAGAAGGTGGCAGTTCAAGAAACTTTAGATAAATTTATTATGGCTTCAAGGGATTTGCCTAGTGCCTGTGGAATCAGTTTAGTAATTGGCCATTTTGTTGAGGGTCACAGAGGGTCTTGGATCTCAAAGCAGGTTGGCTGAGTGTCACTTAAGTGGAACAAGGCTTTTGCATTAGCTTAGTGTGATGTTTACTGCATGTCTCTAAAATCTTATGATTGATGGTGCAATAAGCTTTTTGAAATCAAGGTAAATTTAGATTAGACCCTGGAACTTAGTCATACTCTTCTGACACTGGCACAGTGTTTCAAAGAAGTTCACTGTACTCTTACAGAATTGTTCATTGTCAGCGGACTACCACTAACAGTGTGAATACATGCTGCTATTACCTTGCTGGATCCTGTCTTCTCTCTACCTTTAGTCTGATAGATTGAAACATTCGCTTGATGGCTCTTCATGCCTGTCTGTCTGTACCACAAACTCCTTCAAGTCAAATGAACAGCTTTTTATGAGTAAGGGAACTTGGAGAAAATAGTCCTTAGGTCAAAGGGCCATAAAACGGTCCTGGGTGTACTTTATTTTACAGGTTTTGTTTCAATAACAAACAATAAGAAGAAACTTTTTTAAATCAGTCATTCAGTAGAACTAATTCTGCTTCCAAACCTGTCGAATCAATAAAAACCATAATGTCTTTTCATATAGCTGTTCTACCTTAGGCATGTACAGGATCTTATACCTGTAACACCGTAATGTCCTTTAGGGTGTACCATCCTGGGTGCCGAAGTGACGTCACTCATGCTCGGTGAGAATTAATTCTCTGTAGTATGTTTATTGCGTGTATGCTTTTCTTGCAGGTTGTCACCCTCTGAGACGGCAGCTGATGACTTCATGAATGATGATATAGATTCTTATATGATTGCCATGGAAACCACCACCGGGGAGGAGGCCATGGCAAATGGCTGCAGGCCTCCCCTTAGCCCGACCTTCCCTCTTAAGGGGAGTGGACGAGCTGCAGGGAGGCCCACAGGCAGAAGGAAGGATCTCTCCATGCTTCTGAGCAATGGGCCAGGGTCTGAGGGAGAAGAGGAGGAGGCAGGAGAGGTGCCAGGAACGCCCCCAAATAAGAAGGTAAAAAGGGTGCAGTCCTTAATGGTCCATCACCAAGAATGTTAGAGCTGGGGAGAAAAAGGGAAGGCAGGGACTTTTAACATTTTTTAGAACTATTTCCCTGACCTTTCTCCTTTGACTCTAAAGCATTGCACAGATGACTATTACACGGGCCAAGAGCTTTATCTTTTCAAGCTTTTTCCTGGGACCCTCAACTTGTTACACAGATGTTAGACAGAATAATCCTCAGACCTAGGCGTTGCCCAGATGTGAATTTAATTTTGAACATCTCTTCCTCTCTCTGTCAGTTCCGTTCCTTGTTCTTTGGGTCGGTTTTGGCACACATGGATGCTCCACACCATACTGGACTGAAAGAGGAGGTGCTTGCAGAAGCCAGCGACGTGGAAGAGGATTCCTGAATAGCCAAGGACACTTCTGGACAGAGAGGAGAACACAGAGACAGAAGAGGACAAGTGGTGGGATTTGAGAGACACTTTCTCCAGTCCCATGCAGCTCCAGCTTGCAGGCGTCCCCATGTGTGACAGTGTAGGGCCACAGAACTGGTGGGCAGGATGCTGGTCTGCTTTTCAGTGCTTTATGGAACACAGATCCTGAGTCAACGTGTGCTTAATTCCTTATAACAAATACTTAGAATGCACCTTTATTTTATATTTATTTTTTCCTGTTAACTGCAGTCCTTACTCGCATGGTCTATCTTTTTTTTTTGCATCTGGCTTTCATCAGGAAGTTCTGCACAGTCCCGTCTTCCTTCAGGCACAACCTTATTCCTTTCCAATTGCGTATTATTGCTCCCTGATGAGAGCCAGTCTCCTGCTTTCTTATCTGGCTCTCATTCGCAAGTCATGCGCAGTTTCCTGCACTTTTTACTGTCTTGCATGTCCTCCTTTCTATAAAAGAGTTGTGGGATCCTATGTTTGTCTCTGGGAGCAGTCAAGTATCCATTTGCTGTGAGTGTTAGCTCCAGCACTTCCAGCTCTCGCCCACCTATTTTTGGGAGTAGGTATCGGGTCTCTGATGTACCTTAGAGCCATCTCTTTTTACTGGGGCCGTTCTCTTGACCCCTCAGTCCTTGTGGTTGCCACGGGACAGAGGCGTCCTGTTCTGCATTCGCTTCGTACGTGAATGGACGCAGCATCAGAACCCAGTGACCCTATTGTAATTCATACCAGGGCACTTTTTCCATGGACAGTGCCCTGCTGTCTCCTTACCCCCCAACCCCCTCTATCATGTGCTTGGTCTCTGCTGAACAAACAGATTTTTCTGTTCATGGTAAGAAAGTGCCTGGTAAGATGTCTTCATAATAAATCACAAGGAGCATAGTGATCACTGGGAAAGAGAGAAATGTGTTTAAGTTAAACATGCATATTTTGCTTATAAAACTCTTTAATTTATTGCCTAGTGTGACTGTGTTGCTTTCAATAACTGTCAGGGTCATAGAAGGTGACCACTCGGCATTTGTCCGAGTACTTGCCTGGTTGATCTGCAGCAGTACCCGATTCTCTGTGGTCGCTTTCCTCTCAGCACTTTGCCAAGGTCCCTTTATGTCTGGCTGAAGTTTGCTTACATTCTCTGCTGGAAATACGTCCTCTGTGTCCAGTACCCTTTCAGCATTTCTCTCTCCAGCTTCCCATGCTTCCTTGTCTTTGAATTCATTCTCTAGAAAATGCTGCCTCTTCATACTTTTGAACTTTATTGGATATTTGGAAGTTTGTATATTATCTTCTGTCTTTATCACCTTGAGTTATAGTGCAGGCCATGTCCCTCTTTAATTGCCTCTGAGTTATCAATGTCCTTAAATAGATGTGGTCTTCAGAACCAGACATTATTCAAGATGGAGTCTCACCAATGATCTCTGCAGGGTTTACACATCGTTACTACGTGAGATTCCTCAAACTTGCTATTAACTTTCACCCCCTCCCCCAACTGCTTTGCTATGTTCAGGTCATCAGAGATGTTTTATTCTCCACTTCCATCCCAAAGTCCCTTTTCTCCTTGGTAGCTGCCAGGTCTTCCTCTCCCAAATGCTCTGTGGCTCTTGGATTGCTGCAGATAATCAAATTGATTTGATCTGCAACTCTAAATGTACTGCTGTTGAAAGACCGTACGAGTAAACACATTTATCCAAGCAAAATAGTATATATTTTGATTTTTAAAAGCTGCTATTTCTACAGGGGTCAAAAACAATGCTATACAAAAGTACATTTTCTACAAATATGAGGGAGGCTCAACACCATAAATAAATGCAATGCCAAAAATAATTCAGAACCTCGTTCTTTGTTGGCTAGGATTCAACAATGGGCATCCAATACAGTTATCAGCGGGATACAAGATTTAAGGGGTATCATGCACACCCTTTCTTCGGAGACTGGGAGCGTGTTCAGATGTACTTCCAGGATCTTTATACAGATCCCAGCCTAGCAAGGGATGCTAAGATTGGGGAATTCTTGGCATCGATGAAATTACCTTCCTTATCACAAGAGGCTCGGGAATCCTTAGCAACGCACATATGCGAGGTTGAGGTTGTACAGGCAAGTTGTTGGCTTTGGGTAAGAGCCCAGGACCTGATGGGTATCAGCTTGAATTTTATAAGCAGTTTTAGACTGCTTATGCTCCTTTATTGTGTGAGCTTTTTAATACGTTGGGTCAGGTGTGAAGCTCACCGGGCACTTTGCTGGATGCATTAATAGTTCTGATTCACCTAAAAGGGAAAGACCCCCTTCATTTGTAATTCTTATAGGACAATCTTTCTCAGAAACACAGACGTAAAATATTGGCTAAAGTTCTTCACTTATAATTGGAACATATATTATGGGAGAGCTGGTGCACAAGGATCAAATGGCACTCATCAAGAACAGGATCGCTGCAAATAGTACCAGGTGGATGTTTAACATTCTCCATCTTTCAAAAAGACACCGGCTGCCAGGATTTATCCTGTCTTGAGATTCTGATAAGGCCTTTGATAGAATCGCGTGCACCTGTAAGCACAAATAGCGGATTTTAAAGCATGTGCACATACACGTGCATAGACATGTTTTAAAATCGCCGCGTCCATGTACCTGAGCCAGAATACACATTGCACGTGTGCCCGCGCACGGGTCTTACAAGTTATCTCTTTGTTTCTAAAAAGCACCTGTATCTACAGCTGTCAAACACACAGTGCTAGACAAAATTACATCTTCTTCAAATATGAGAGGTTCAAAGTCATACATGAAGGCAATGTCAAAAATAATTGAGAACACAACAAACAAAGCAAGAAAGATACGATCCAATGGCAGGAATGCCCTAGGGCTCAGTCTGATCGTTGGAAGATCCACCTAACAAGTATTTCAGACTTAGACGTGGCCGCAGGGTAAAATGGCGTGATGAGAAGAAAGCAAGTTTGCTTCCCTGTAAATCACCCGTGTGTTGTGGCTGATTCATGTCTGCTTGTTGATGGAGAAACGCAGAGATACCCCATATGTATTTAAGGCAGATGGAGCAGCTGCAAGAAGCTTGTGTAAGTGTGCAGGAATGTGAACTCGTTCTTCAAAGCCAGTGATTTTTTTTTTTTTTCAGGACAGATGAGGTGAAGGGAAATTTTCAGTAAATAAGCTCCCTGTTCAGGTGTGGATGTGATCATCTCCTAACAAGATTCAAAGAAGTTGCTCACTGGTGTAAAATATACTTAAGAAGTAAGAGCGTATAATCAACAATCCAAGGAGCGGATTGCCACCGACTCACTCGTTCAGGGCTCAATCCTGCACCAACTCCATTTAATATTTTTATAATCGATACTGAAGAGTTTTGTCTCTTTGCAGATGATACAAAAATCTGCAGTAGGGTAAACAGTGGAAAAAATGAGGAATGATTAAAAAAAATTGCTTTTGTTCTGGAAAAAAGTTGCCGGTACTCCTGTGCAGGATGTGTGTGTTATGTATTTGAGGGCCACAGCGAAAATCAAGCAGTTGGAGGAAAAAGTGCCAGTGAGTACCAGTACCAGCGGGTACCACCTGAAACAAAGCCCCAATTACAAAGCTTGAGCCATGGTCGAGAACAGGGTTTTGAAAATCCACTTGCCTTGGATGAATGGATTTCCTCAGCTGGCAGGCAGTGTCGTCACCTTCTTGATTGGGGAGGGAAATGTGGTGACAGCATCTTCAGCCCCATTCGAAGCTTGGGAAAAAAATGACGGCTAAAGCATCTTCAGGAAGCCGCAGTGGGCGTTAGCATCCTTGCTCGATGGTGACGCCGAGTGACTGGATTTAGGATTCCAACGTGGGCCTGGCTCTGCAATGACCAGCCTAAGCGGGGAGGAAATACAAAATGGGAAAAAACTCCCCAGATCGTTGCACATGAATTTGGAACTCAATGCCCCCTACTTTACGTATGGAATCCTGCTCACAAGAGTTAAAAAAAAAAATTAAAGACCCGGCTCTTCCAACAGGCATTTAACTAACTACTTTACAGCCTCCCTCCCCTTCTCCCCCCCTGTCTTCCTCTCTCCCTCCCTCCTTTCAAATACATATCTTTCTTGTGTAAATTCTTCTTAACTTGTTAAATGTATTGGGTATTTTGTCTTGTTAAATGTATTGTGTAAACCCTTTTTAACTTGTTTAAATTCACGCCCCCACAATATCCCCTTGCCCGAGTTTTTTTGCCCCTATCCTCGTTATCCAAAATGTTTTAACATGTGATATGTAAGCATTCATTTTCTGTCTCCCGTTCTGTGTAAAGCGATGTGATGTACCTACGAACGTCGGTATAAAAAAAGCGATAATAAATAAATAAATGAAGGCTCATAGCAATAGATTGCAGCCTTGGTTCTGATTTATAAGAATTGCCATCCTGGGTCAAACCAAGGCCCACCGAGCCCAGCATCCCATCTCAGTCAGTGACCGATCCAGCTCTACCTGGCTAATAATGTGTTATGGACCTTTCCTCCAGGAGCTTGGCCAAACTTCTGCTTGTCGCCTTGCTCACATCCTCTGGCAATAGATTCCACGGCCTGATGGTCATGAGTGAAAAAGTACTTTCTGAGGTTTATTTTTTAATCCGCTGGCTGTTTCTTGGCGTGACCTCCTGTCTTAGTATTGTTTGAAAGGGTAAATAACCATCCTTTATTTACCCATTCCAATACACTCGTGATTTTATAAACATCTATCATGTCCCTTCTCAGCCATCTCTTTTCCAAGCCGAAAAGCCTTAGCCTGTGTAGCCTCTCATTATAGGAGAGATGTCCCATCCTCTTTATCATTTTTGTTACCCTCCTCTGCCCCTTTTCTAGTTCCACTATGTCTTTTGTGAGATGGGGGTGCCCAGAACCGCACACAGTATTCAAGGTGTGGTCACACCATGACTCAGTACAGAGGCGTTACGAGATTTGTTTTATTCTTCATTCGTTTTTGAATCATTCTGTTTACGTTTTTGACTGCCGCCGCACACTGCACCAGTGATTTCAATGTATTGTTCAGTGGTAGTGATGCCATTACAGAACCAAGCGTCATGTAACTGGAGTTAGGATTATTTTTCCCTATGTTCATCAATTTGCACTTTTCCACATTAAATTTCATCTGCCGTTCAGTTACTTAGGGTCCTTGTCTCACAATGTCCTTCTTCAGTTCCTCGCAATTTGCTGCTCTTTTAGCAAATTGGAATAATTTTGGGTCAACTGTAAATTTGATCACTTCACTCCTTTTTCCCTTTTCCAGATCAATTATGAATATGTTAAACAGCACAGGTACCAGTACCAATCCCTGTAGTACTCTAATAACCCTCTCCCTTTGGAAAACTAACCATTTAGTCCTACTCTCTGTTTCCAGCCTTTTAACCAATTACCAGCACAAATAGAACTCTGCCTCCTCTCTCATGACTTTGTAATTTCCTGAGGAGTCTCACATGGGGAACTTTGGCATAAAATTCTCCTGGATAGATTAAATGAAATAGGTATTAAAGACTCTGCGCTGAAATGGCTTGACTTACTTAAAGAATAGATCTTTTAAAGTGAAATTTCATGATAAAGAATCTCAACCAATTAATCTCCAACATGGTGTACCCCAGCGATCTTCTCTGTCCACGACCCTTTTTAATATTTATATACTTCCTTTATGTAGAACTCTAACACATTTTATATATGCAACCGATGTACACATTTTAATTCCGATCGAAAAATCAATAGACTTAACACTTAAGCTTTGGGATATATATCACCTTACCACCGGATCTTAGACTTGAACCCTGCCTATTAACCTTTAGAAAAAGGCTCAAGACCTGGCTATTTAGACAAGCCTTTCCCGAGTCTAATAGCCAGGGGGAGATCCTACGGCAGGGAGAGAACCTACGGTAATACCCATGGAGAGACCTTACTGCACAATTGAGAGACACTTCTGCACAATGTAAATAATTTCCATTAAGGGACACCACGGCACAATGTAAATAAGCTACCTCTGTTAAGATTATATAATTCTTGTCTTTCCCTGTCTCCTTCCTTCCCAGTTTCAACAACCTTGTTATATTGTATCTTTTTTACTTCCTCGACACTGGTTAAAAGAAAGTTATTGCACCCCTTGTTATATGTAAACCGGCATGATATGATTGTATCATGAATGCCGGTATAGAAAAGCTTTAAATAAATAAATAAAAAATAAAATATCAATCCGCCATTGATAAAGTATTAACCCAAATGAATCTTTCTCTGAATGCAAAAAAAGACTGAAATTTTATATATCTCCCCTAAATTAAAGCAGGCAAAGGAACTTGAAATTCAGGAAGCAGCCAAAAATGATCCCATTTCCCTGGAGGTGCGAGACTTAGGGATCTTCCTAGATTGTGAATTCACAATGATGGCGTGCGTTAAAAAAATCATTAATGATGGGTATTTTAAATTAAATGTTCTTAAAAGATTGAAGCCTCTTTTATTTCCAAAAGATTTTAGAACTGTTTTACAGGCTCTTGTTTTGTCAAAATGAGATTACTGTAATTCGATGTTTTTAGGCCTACCAGCGAATGTCACAAGACTTTTACAATTATTACAGAACTCAGCGGCCAGACTTTTGCCTGGAACTAAAAGATCTGGTCATATTATGCCAATATTAAAGGAACTTCATTGGTTGCCTGTTAAATACAGGGCTCAGCATAAAGTCCTATCGCTAATTCATAAAACCCTCTACAATGAAAAGTTAGAAGGGTTAACATCAACATTACATTTTCATATCCCATCAAGAATTACAAGGTCAGCAGGCACAGGGATGTTACCCATACCTTCCCCTAAAATTGCTCATCTAAATAATGTTAGAGAACGGACTATTTCCATTGCCGGGCCCCAACTGTGGAACTCTCTTCCACAGTATTTAAGGATGGAATCAGACATTAAAATATTTAAACAAGGCATTAAAACATGGCTATTCAAACAAGCCTTCCAAGAGTTTTAACCTAATGATTATATACCCCCTGTAATATAAATGTTTAGTTAATTGTATTATCTTTGCTCTTACTGTTCTGCTTCTTTTCCTGTTTAAATTTTATGATTAATTAGTTTACTATTTTATTTATTAGTCTTTTATGAAACTTTGTCTTTTCCTCCTTTCATTTTGGAAATGCAAATATTTTTAAATTAATTTAACTAATGTAAACCAATTTGATATGTTCTCATGAAACATCGGTATATAAAATAAATAAAATGTCTTCTGAAAATCCAGATGCACTATATCACCTGGTTCACCTTCACATGTTTATTTACCCCTTCAACAAAATCTAAAAGATTGGTAAGACAAGACTGCCCCTTGCTAAAATCATGTCCACTCTTCTCCCTTAAGCCATGTCTAGGTTTATGGCCAGTGATGTTGTTTTCAAGCATGGCTTCCATCATTTTGCCTGGCACTGACATCAAGCTCACCAATCTATAGTTTCCTGGATTACCTCTGGAGCCCTCTTTAAAAATCAGTATCATAGTGGCCACTTTCCACTCTTCAAGAATCATAACTATGTGAAATGATTAGTTACAGATTACTTGTAATGGGTTAGTAATTTAGTTCTTTTAAAACTCTAGAGTGGATACCATTTGGTCCTGGTGATTTGTTATTCTTTAGCCTGTCAATCTGATCTGTTATGTCCTCCATTGTCACAGATATTTTTTAGTTGTGCAGAATCTTCACCATTAAAGAATATTTCAGGTTAGACCGAGAAAAGAATTCAGTTTGCTATTTCCTTGTCCTCCCTAAGTACCCCATTTATATAAGAAATAAGAACATAAAATATGCCATACTGGGTCAGACCAAGGGTCCATCAAGCCCAGTATCTGTAAGCATTGGTGTTATGGAGGTATATTATGTCATAGAACACGCATAAACAATATTGCAAAAGCAAAACTTAGTTTTCTAAATGTTGCTAATATATGGATAATGAATCAACAAAGATAAGTAATATCAAAATTGAATTTAGTATCACGGTAAGCCTTACATAATTCAATACAGGTAAATAGGATTAAATTAATACAGACAGAAATAAGGATAAGATATTATACAAAAGATACTTCCCTCTTAGGTCTTCCTTCTGCAAGCAGTGTCCTTGAAAATCTGAAAGATTACGAGCCCAGGGACCCCTAAAAGAACCAGCTGTTTTGCTCTTTTTGGACCATCCAAAGGAAATTGGCAAATGTTGTTCCTTATATATCTTATTTTTCTGACTTAACTTCAGGGTCTGCAAGCATTAGGTAGTGTCTTGTCTTTACAATCCTTGTACTTAAATTATATGTACGATATATCTATATCTATATCTTGATCCACAATCATCAATCATTGGGGCCTGTTCTGATCCATATCTCTCTTTGCAGCACAAACTCTTTCAGGGATCTAGCTAAACTTCCTAAAATGATCTTTTACAGTATCCTGTCTCCAATAGTGGGCAATCCAAGTCACAAGTACCTGGCAAGTACCCAAACATTAAATAGATCCCATGCTACTAACGCTAGCAACGAACAGTGGCTTTTCCCTATTGATTATTAGCAGTTTATGGACTTCTCCACCAGGAACTTATCTAAATCTTTTTTAAACCCAGCTATACTAGCTTCCTTAACCACATCCTTTGGCAATGACTTCCAAAGCTTAATTGAGCATTAAGTGAGAAAGAATTTTCTCAGATTCATTTTAAATGTGCTACTTGCTAACTTCATGAAGTGTAAATAACCATTTTATCATATCCCCCCTCAGTCACCTGTTCTCCAAGCTGAACAGCCCTAACCTCTTTAGCCTTTGCTCATAGGGGAGCTGTTCCATGCCCCTTATCATTTTGGTTGCCCTTCTCTGCACTTTCTCTAGTGCAACTATATCTTTTTTTAGATGGGGCGACCAGAATTGCACTCAGTATTCAAGGTGCGGTCTAACTAGTAAGTGATACAGAAGCATTATGACATCCACCGCTTTATTTGCCATTCCCTTCCTAATAATTCCTAACATTGTTTGTTTGCTTTTTTTGACTGCTACAACACACTGAGCTGATGATTTCAATGTAATATCAATTATCACACCCAGATCTTTTTCCTGTGTGGTAACTCCTAAAATGGAACCTAACATTGTGTAGCTACAGCATGAGTTATTTTTCCCTATATGCATCACCTTGCACTTGTCCATATTATAGCTCATCTGCCATATGGGCAACCAATCTTCCAGTCTCGCAAGGTTCTCCTGCAATTTATTACAATCTGCTTGTGATTTAACTACTCTGAATAATCTTGTGTCGGCTGCAAATTTGATCACCTTGCTCGTCTTACCATTTCCGAATCATTTATAAATATATTAAAAAAAAACAAAACTCTAGTCCAAGTACAGATCGCTGAGGCATGCCACTGTTTACATTTTTCCACTGTGAAAAAAGACCATTTAATCCTACTCTCCGTTTCCTGTCTTTTAACCAGTTTGTAATCCAATCTCAGTGGAAGGGGATCCAGTAGTGATATGTTGTCAGCACTAGAAGTGAGTAGCTTCCAGTCATGTCTTCCTCTCTTTCTTTATCCTAATGTGCTGCTCATTATAATCATGGAAATCAGGTGTACATATAATCAGTGAACTCCCTTGTCTAATCCGATATTCCTCAGCCTGCTTATCTACAGTTCCCTTCCCTGCTTCTTAAGGAAATCCACTGGATGGCAAACAGCTGCTTTTGTGATGCCAACTACTGAAAAGGTAGTTCTGTGACATCAGTTGCATCTCATTGGTCAGAGCCAATGTTGCATTGCTGCATTCCACTCCTAAAGTGAGACTTGGTTACCGCAACTATTGAATGATTACTCAAGTAAATGTAAATATCTGAAAGGTATTAATGCACAAGGAGGAAACCTTTTTCCATGGAAAAGAAGTTGTAGAATGAAGCTGCAAGAGGTTTAGGGTCAGATGCAATGTAAGAAAATCGTTTTCCACAGAAAGGGTGGGCGATGCCTGGAATACCCTCCTGGAGGAAGCTGTAGAGACTAAAACAGTGATAGAATTAAAAAAAAAAGTGTGGGATATATATAGAGGATTCCTAGTTACAAGACAACGGAAACGAAGGACGGCCATAATCTGCACAGAGCGAGAGGTACAGCCCATACCAACACTATGCTTCCAAGGAGACAATGGCAGTAATGTGCGTGGAATGGCAGTTACAGCCCAAAAGCAGCATTGGGGTTAGCACAATGCTGGAAGGACATGACCATTAGCTTAGCCAATGTGTAGTGAGGCCTAGCTATTCAGGTTAAGGATTGTCTCTCTCTACCTTTGGGCCAGTGTGCAGAAACACATCTGGATGATAACAGGAACAAAGTTAAACTTTGTTCCTGTTATCTGTTAAACAGAGGAAAAAAAATTATGCACAGCAGCTTCAAGGACATTTGGCATAGATCATGGAGATTGTCTTTTTGCAGGTGATGGTTCGCTTTTCTCCAGCATTGTAATAAAATGCATGACCAACTCAAGGAGCATGTTCTCAAGTAAGATAGTGCTCCCACATCTGTCTGCGGAGACACCTCTCCTCACTTTCTTGTAGAGGCAACCAGTTCCTGCATCGATTCATGGATCAAAGAATCTCTATTGCTTTTTGGAAAGATAAGAAAAAAAAGCTCTGGCCTAGCACACAATGCAGCCTGTGCAGCAGAGGGCTAGAACAATGTGTGTGTTTGTGAAAAAGCGAAACAGTGAGTACACCAGACGCAGCAACTGGACTACTAACCAGTGGCATTCTAGTTCCTTTGCTTCTAGCCAAAATGAGGACATGGGCTGGACTGGGTGAGAGGGGACTCCTGTTTACTTGGTAACGAGGCAGAGAAAGACGTTTGTTTTGTGGAACTGGTTTACCATAGGTTCTAATGTGATTTGTCTATGTACCAGGGTTATAATTAATATTATTGTACCACTGGTTGGTCTCTGTTGGGTCTATATCCCACACGCACTTCCTGCTAGTCACGTCAGTGACTGTAAGACCTAGGAGGTATTCAAGAAATCTGCCCAAAGTGGAGGTTACAATCCTAAACAGCAGTGGTATTAATTGTGTTGGCCTCCAAGCAGTCTGGGGGACCTACATGGAGAGAACACGGCTAAACCTGAACTTTAATGCGCATGGAATGGCTGAAATTAACCTGGAAGGACTAATAGCAGAGATGGTGGAGGCCATCGTTGTTGGGCATGTTTAGAGGAGATGGAGTGTATGAAAAGAGTAGGAGGTTAGTGCAAAGATGTGAGGAGAGGAAACTGGTGTGGAGTTGCATGTGGAAACTCACACGCGCATCTAACCCAGTGCCCAAAAATTCAAATGGGCAGCCTGCACGAGCCATTTTGGTCTTTTATCTGCCATCATTCACTATTTTACATTCTTGAAAAGGAGGGATAGAAAAGCTGGGACAAGATTCCACAATACAATGCTGAGGGGCAAGTAATATACCATGACATCCCAGTATGCACTGGTAGGTGCTAAGGTTGCTAGTCAGAGCTCAGAGCCACTTTAGAAAGAACAGTCTTTGTAGCAAGATGAACAAAAAGTAAAAATAAGAGTGTGTTTATGTGTCTACATTTGTACATCGATAAAGGCAGCAACTACCCAGGGGCTGTATCTATGGACTTGTACTCCTGTTTAGAGATTATCTTGGTCTGATGGAAAACCTAGATGTGAGTGTTGGCTGCAGTACAGCTTGGAACATGTAATTCAGATAATATCTGACTTACTAAAGAAAATATCCCACATATCCAAATGCTATTAATGCCCTATGTATCACCTCAGTAACCATTAAGTAAAAACCTGCCTATTGTGTCCCTCTGTCTCTCCTCTCTTCTAGAGTATACATATTTAGATCCTTAAATCTCATCTTATGTGGCTTTTGATGCAGATCCCACATCATTATGGTAGCCTTTTTCTGGATGGCCTCTAGCTATATCTTTTTGGAGACAGGGCCTCCAGAATCAAACACAGTGCTCAACTCACGGTAAGGCATAGGCCCGGCCTTTGCAATGTGTGACCTGTGCTCCCACTGGCACCCAGAAGCTCTAAGAAGCCACCGGTCCATGAGTGGTGACCCCACCACTGGCTGCCTCTTCTGTTACATCCACCAAATGCAATCCTTCACCATGACCAACCAGGGGGATGGGGTGAAAGAGCGAGCAAGAAAGCTGGGAGGTATTTGCTGGAGCAATGAGGGCTACTGATTGGGTAAACGATCAAGGGGGGCAAGAAAGCGCATGGGGTGGGGGATACGGAAGCAAACAAGATGGGCTGGATGGGCGAGACAGCTAGCAAGGGAATCTGAGGGGTGGGAACGTGAGCCCCTAACAAGAGAGAAAGTGACAGAAGAGCAGGCCTTCCCTCAGGTTTGAGATCTCTGGCTGTTCTGCGTGTGATCAGTACTGTAATCCGGGGTGCTCAGTGGCATAGAAGCACTGGTCTTGGGCTAATGTTGTAGTTATCCTAGTTTATTTTATAATTGCATTTGGTGTAAAATGTTTGCTGTTTTTATGTCGGTTCTGTACTATGGGAGTATGTTTGTATTTTATTGCTGTATTTTACTATTGTAATCTGTATTGGTCCCATGGGGAAAGCAGGCTATAGAAGCCGCTAAACAAATATATAAATACTCTAAGAGCAGGAGCAGGGAGCAGCACATCAGTTTTTAATCCAGAAGATCCTAGGGCCAAGGTCAGGAACTGTAAGTCCAGCTATCACATTAAACAAAAACATCCTGATCTTTTCATTTTAAGTTTTAGATTCCCGATAATGCTCAATGCAGCTTACAGAATTTTTATTTTATCATTCAAGTGCAGTAGATCCCTGTCCAGGAGAGCTTGCAGTCAGGGGAGGGGGTCATTTTCTGAGCGCATAGGCCTAGATTCACAAAGCTGCAATTTTTTTATCACAGGAGGGACAAACCTGTGATATTTTGCCCCTCCTAAATAAAATACCACAGCACTGCCCCTTTATTTCTAACATGGGAGCATCAGGACATGTGTAAAGGTCTCGGTGCTCTTGCAGCAGAACACAGTTTTCCTAAAAGCTATAATTATAGCCAAAAGATATATAATAACACGACTGACAAATTTCTAAGTCAACCATGTTATTTTATTTATATAGCATTAACTATGTATTAGCTGCTTTCCATGCATTATGCCATTTTATGCATGCAAATGCATGCACAGCAGTTACAAAATAGGGGCCAGCTCTTATTCCAAACACAGTATCGGGCAAAATGTGCCACAATAGGGCTATGGCACAAGATACAGAATGTTTATTGCACGATACTCGCTGTTTAACACACATTATAGCCCAAGCACAGCTTGATAAATCTCCCTATTATGCATGTAAGTTTGTTTTGAAAATTATTCTAGCAAAACTCCCAGCAGAAAGTTACACCTACTAATTTGTGTGGGAAGTTTTTCCGAGAAAATTTACACCCACGCTTTTCAAAATAAAAAAAAATTATGCACATAAATGCTAAGCCTGCCCAAACTCTACCTGCTCTTCGTACAGGTATTAGCGTGTGTAAAATAGTAGTTTGTGCTTTCTTTTATCTTAAAAATCTCTGGGCAATTTTGTAGCAGGCCCTTCCTTATTATTCTAACCACAGCCCAGACACAGCCCACAGCCCAGAACTCCCTCCTACTAGCAGATGGAGACAGATGACACGCCTTCTTCTGTGACATCATCACTGGTTGTTGCCATAGTGCAGCTCCAGCAGATGGCAGAATTCTCTGTCTCCAGCAGATGGCAGGATGTTTTGAGCTTGCGCAGCAGTATCACATTCTCAGATTTTGGCCTTTTGCTGCCTAGTAATTTGGGCTTATCTTTCCTATTCAGCCTTAGCTTGAGAAATGCAGGCCAAGATGCTGTTTTTCAATAGTTTGCGAACTTTTTCAGACTTCTAGACCCAGAGGGGACATGGTAGAGTTGGGGCAGAAGCCTTTGTAATAATCTCTCCCCCTTCCCTCCATGGTTTGGAAAAAAAAAACCAAAAATTATGAAGATCTTTCCCAGCTACAAGAGTCAGGCAGATGGTATCGAGTCAGTTGAGCAGTGACGCCAAGTAACTTTCAAGGCCTTTCTCATGTCTTCATGATGATTCGCTGTCAGCAGGATTGTATTTGGGGGAAATCAACTCTTAACTAGTGCCACTGAATCTCACTGCGCCATTTTCTGGCAAGAATCTGCTATTCAAAATCCTTCAGCACGTGGTTGTTAGAAGTAGTATCGCTCTTGGTTTCAGTGCATTGGCAGCTGACAGCCGCGCTAGGGCCCAAAAAAAACAAAAAACCCAAAGGTGGAGGTTATTTTGGCGGGAGCAGCCCCCATATTTAGCTCCCTCATGGTGCATCCACTGCTACATGGGCCATGGGAGTCAGCCCAAAGACAGATTTTATTATAATGAATAATGAATGTTTAATTTCATCTTGTTTTAATTGTAAACAGCTTTGGAATATGTATTTATGGAAAATCTGTATATTAAGTGTATGAATATACATAAACATACAATTGAACTCTATGATTCCTTGTGCAATAAAAGCCGGGTTGTTTGGGGAGAGCCTCTTAGGGCCCCCCAGAGACTGAGGCTGGGCCTTCAGCTCCCACTGTGGCAATAGTACTCATCTCCCTGCTGCATCTTGTGCCCTTTTCTTCTCAGAAGCAGACATAGCAGAGGGAATTGCCACCCTTGTGGAGCTCTCCCATGGTTCCTCAGATTTACAGCTTTGCTTGTGGCATTGGAGACCCCACTGATATTTCCCATTGGAAAACCTTCTCAGAAATGGGTCCGGGCGCCTATCCTTCATCTCTTAAGTGATTTCTTCCCAGACTTTTCACTGTTTACACCAGGCCTTCTGTACACTAACTAACACTAAAGCCAGGGGGCAAGCCATGGAACTAGCAACCAACAGATTTAAAACAAATCATGTGAAATATTTTTCTATGCTGAGCACCATCAAACTGGGGAATCTGTTGCTGGAGGATATGGTCAAAGCGACTAACATAGTGGGGTTTAAAAGAGGATTGGAAAAGTTCCTGAAAGAAAAGTCCATAAACGGTTATTAGCCAGGTAGATTTGGGAAATCCGGCACTTATCCCTGGGAGTGAGATACAAGAAATAGATCAACTATTGGGGAGCTGCTGGGTACCTGCGATCTGGACTGGGCCCTGTTGGAGACAGAATGCTGGGCTCGCTGGACCTTGGTCTCACCAGCATGGCACTTATGTTCTTGTATTCCTTATCCCCCTCCATTTTTCCTCATCTCTGTATTACAGACCAGCAGGTGGGATTTTCTCCTTTCATTAACATACCAGAAAAAAAAGTTTTAAACAGCCTTGCTTTACCTCTTCAGCTATTCCTCCACTCATCCTTTTGCCATCCTAAACTCTCTTGGCTTCTTTCAGCTTAAACAGGCAAGTTTCTTTTTGTTCTATGTAAACCGGTTTGATTTGCATCTAATGTAGGAAGATTGGTATATAAAAACAAAAAATAAACTAGATTTGCTTGAGTTCTTTTTAAATGCTATTATTTTTGCATTTTTTAGCCACCATTTTGGAAAACCATACCCATTTCCTTTTCTTTTTATCTACCTTATTGACAGAGATCTAGTTTAATCCACAGTTCTTCCATTTCATCTGCCTCCTCCCTCCATCAGCATCTCATAAGAACATAAGATATAAAATACTGGGACAGACCAAGGGTCCATCAAGCTCAGTATCTTGTGTCCAACAGCAGCCAATCCAAGTCACAAGGAACGGGCAAGTACCCAAACATTAAATAGAGCCCATGCTACTAATGCCTGCAACATGCAGTGGCTATTTCCTATTAATTAAAATAAGTTCATGGACATCTCCTCCAGGAACTTATCCAAACCTTTTTTTTAAACCCAGCTACACTAAGCTACCTTAACCACAGCCTTTTGCAACACCTTCCAGACTGCTGTTCCCGCAGGTTGCCGACCCGGGAACGGCCTGGCCACGCATCTGGAAGATCGACCTCGGGCTGGATTTAGCTGCACTGCCTGGGAGGGGCCTTCCCCACCAGGCAGACATGCAGAGCATAGCCCCTGGCACGAAAATCCCATGTCGAGGGAGCCCCACAGGCTAGGCAGAGGTGTGATCGCAGCATTGTCAATGAGGAGAAACCACGATCACAGAAAAAAAATGTCAGCTGATTAGGCTTCCCCTCGCTGCCTGGAGGAGCGGAGGCAGAGGACTGAACCCTGCACGCTCCTCGCTGAACACCCGGCTGCCGGCAAAGAGAAGCTCTGCCCTGAGATAAATATACTGAGCTAGTGGGGAGACTCAAGGTATTTAAAATTACCTCTGTTTTGGTTTTTTTTTCCAAAAGGAAAGCAGGCAAAAGAATGTGTGCTCCCTAAAGGCACAGACAGGAGAGAATCTCCTAAATACTTTAAAGGCAGCCAGGTGGCGGGGAGTGACTGGACCACCAGTTTCACCCCCTTAGGAGCACTTAGACTATGTTGAAGAAAAGCCACAAGGGGCCAAGGCCCCCTAAGCCCCCCAAGAGAATGGAGACCGTGCTGTCTCCAAAGAATAAAAAACAGAGCCAATTCCTTTTTTTTTTTTTTTTATTAAGACCAAAAGAGGTACTTGCTTGATCCTCTAGGGAAAAAACCCAAACTGGAAATATGGCTAAACTAGCCAAGATCAGGAGACCGCAGGGTGGGCTGATCCATCTGCTGGAGACAGACAAATACTGAAGGGCTACAGGGTAGGCTGTGTCCTGATACAGGATACCCTTTTCAGTTTTAGTCTGTCTCCATCTGCTGGACAGGAGGCTCAGCCCAGGGTACGAACTGGGCACTTACGATGCTCTCTCCATGTGTTAAGTACCAAGTCTGGTATCACTTCCTTTCCTCATGGGTCCCATCACCATTTGTCAGGGGAGAGCCCCTTGAAAGGAGTCCAGGATCTCACTACTTCTGATTCTGCAACCTAGCAGATTAAAATCTCCCCCCGCTTTCTTTCCTACCTTTAGAAGGTCTTCACCTAAATCCCTTCCAGTTCCTTTGCTCGAGTCGGAGGTCTGTACACCGCCCTGGCATAGAGGGAAGAACCATCTCCCTTTTCCAAGCTGGCCCACCCTTCCTCCTTTCCTCACACTTGCTTTAATAATTTTTTTTTGGTTTAAGTAGAATTACTTCTCCCCTTTTTTCTGCCATCTCGATCCTTCCTCTATAGCACGGTGTGGTCGCATCTCGTTCATAAGATTCGTTGAACACAACTCGGCAATGGCAACAATACCCAAGTCAGCCTGCACTATTGGGGCTTGCAGATGTTTTATTTAGAAGGTGTCGGTGAACCCAGTATTTTTATGCAAACTATAAAGGAATAGCTACACACTATGTTTGTAGGACCATGCCTCACGAGGTCTAGGTATTTTAACCAGACTCTTTCTTATGGGTTTTGGTCCGTTTTACTTTAAATTTTTTTCACATTTTTTTCATTTTTACAATTTCAATTATCACGCTCACTGTCAGCACATCTATTCAATTTTTTTGTTCAATTTGTGTCAAACTGATCCCCGCTTGGGACTCCAAGCGGGGATCGCAGCTATAAATAAATGATTGGAGACAGCTATTGAAGACTTCCTATCAGCCTGTTTGTCACAGAAGAAAATAAAAATTTTTGTCCCCCTGAAGCAGGACCTTGAGAGCGCGGGTCCGAAACGCGATCGTGTCGGGGCTATGCAGGATAAGTACTGTTGTTAAATGAATTGCTTTCTGGCTAAGAAAAAAGTGACGATTGAAGTACTTTGATATGGGACTATGTTTGAAGTTCTATCAGTTTGACACAAATTGAACAAAAAAAATTGAATAGATGTGCTGACAGTGAGCGTGATAATTGAAATTGTAAAAATGAAAAAAAATGTGAAAAAAATTTAAAGTAAAACGGACCAAAACCCATAAGAAAGAGTCTGGTTAAAATACCTAGACCCCGTGAGGCATGGTCGTACAAACATAGTGTGTAGCTATTCCTTTATAGTTTGCATAAAAATACTGGGTTCACCGAGATTTTGAAGTTTTGATTACAATTGTGGTACCTGGAATATATATTGTATATAAGGGCCTATAGTGTGTTATTTAGAAGGTGCACATCTGTACTCCTAACCTTTCCAGTTATTTCTCCTTGACTTGCTGATACTTTGTATAGCCTCATAACTGCTCCCCTTCTTCTACCCTTGCTCAAGAACAGGTTAGCGAGCGCAAAGCTTTTGTGATTTTCCCCAGGCTGTTTGTTGGGGAGAGGGGGGAATGGCTTCTGTCTGCCACCACCTGTTTTCACACCTGTCGCTATAGGATCTGAATTTTTCACTTAGGTATCCTTTTCCTGCTATGGAAAGATGTAGCCCACCAGTAACCTTTTATTGTACCATATATAACAACATAGTAATGATGGCAGAAAGAGACCAAACTGGACCATCTAGTCTGCCCAGCAAGCTTCCCAAGGTAATAACTGCCGCTCTGTACCGCTTAAGCTTTTTTATTTATTCCCATCCTCTAGCTTTTTAGGGATCCACAGTGTTTATTGGTTCTAAGTCTTCCTTCCCTAGTTCTACTAAGTTATTTCTAATGGAAGAGGTTTGTGGGTGGTCTCTATCGAATGACTTATGAGGAGATGTTGAAGAATCTGAATATCTATACCCTGGAGGAGAAGGGGTGACATGATACAGACTCATTAGTGTAGCTGTGTTTAAAAAGGATTGGATAAGTTCTTGGAGGAGAAGTCCATTACCTGCTATTAAGGTCACTTAGAGAATAGCCACTGCCATTAGCAATGGTTACATGGAATAGACTTAGTTTTTGGGTACTTGCCAGGTTCTTATGGCCTGGATTGGCCACTGTTGGAAACAGGATGCTGGGCTTGATGGACCCTTGGTCTGACCCAGTAGGGCATTTTCTTATGTTCTTACAGCATCAACCTCTTTACTTTCTCCTTCTTTACTAGCACGAAGAAGCTTTTGTATTCCTGCTGAGGCTCTTGGTAGGCATTTAACCTATTTCCCTTCAAATGTGCCCCCAACTCAATGCTTTTGCTCCCAGTAATCCTGGCCGGCACAACCCCAGGCCCCAACAATTGTATATCCCTGCAACTTCCCCTTTATTTTTAGAACAGCAGTTCTCAACCTGGTAGGTGTGGAAAGATCAGGGTGTGCTGGAAAGCATGAGACAGCCTGTGTCACCCCCCCAAATCCTTCACTATCAGTTGTGGAGTGTAGCTCTGATCCTACAGAAACACAGCCAACAGCTGAAAGGTCTCTCTCGCTCTATAGCATAAGCTGCTGCTCCACACGAGGAAACATGGAAGGGGAGGCCGACCCTAGCCGTGCTCCTCGGAGCCGTTTAGGCATCATGAGAGAGAAACGAAGCCAGCCCTGGCGCATGAGCTCATCCTCTAGCTCTACCCAGAACTCAGTCCCACTTAGGAAAGGAGGAGGGACAGCGGGCAGCCTATCTACGCGTGCCCCCAGTTCTCCACCTCCTCCCCTGTGATCAGTGGCCCCGTTCTCCTCTCCCCAACCATCACAAGGACAGCCACAGTTCTCCAGCAGGGCTGTACCAGCAGCGCTTGTGCTTTTATCTCAGACCTGTGGCACAGCAGCTGACACAGGGAGGTGGGAGAAAACAAAGGTGGGACGAAGCCAGATGCATAAAGACTAAGGGGGGAGAGAAAATGGAAAGGCTACATGCTGCCATGGCCATGCTGCAGGCCCCCCAAAAACCAGGGCAACACCAAGCTGAAGCATGGTCACTGCATTGCAGAGGCCGAACGTCAGCCAGGTCCCTTTCTAGAGGGGAGGGAGGGGAATGAAGAGAGGAGGCAAGGTAAGAGGAAGGGGGCAGGGAGAGCATAAGGAAGCGCTAAGTGTGGCTGCCTAAGACTCCCCGGGCCGAGCGTTCAGTGCTCTGTACGATGTTACAGGCAGGCGCGGGGCCTCTCCCCTATTCCCCACCCCCTAGAGATCGCCATTTACAGGGATCCTCCACTGTCACCAACCCTCTTCCCCCCCTCAAGGTGCATTTCCCACAGCCCTCCTTTTTCTCTCTCCATCGAATTTGGGAGAAGGCAAGAGGAGGTCATCCTGTTTTTAAACTTTCCCACTCCCCCATATTAAAAATAAAAGCATTAAAATACAAAGAAAAGTCACAAGAAAATTCCTTGGTCTTTAATTAATTTAAAAAAACTCTCTCACAACAGCGCAGTCAGGGCGGTGGTGACAGAGGGACCAGCTCAGCCTTTGCTCTGAAATGCAGATCCCCCTTCTCGTGTGTGCGCAGTGGGGGGGAGGAAGGGCTGGAGAGAACAAGAGACCATGTCGGACCGAGAATGGATCCTCACTTAGACCTTAACCCAAACCTTGAAAATTAAAAATTAAAAAACACAAAACAAGAGAACCACAACTGCAAATGCCTAAACCTGAGATCATACCTAGCAAGGTTTAAATGCTTTGGGAATGTCACAACTTTCTGTAAATAAGACAGGGGCACAGCTCCCGATTGTGGACTTTTAATCACTTATAGTGGATAAGCTGGGCACATCCAAGCAGAGGGAAGTCCCATCCCCAAGTCACACATCAGCTTACAAACAACTGGGGAAAAATGAATGAAATGATTTGAAGGGGGGGGGGGGGCGGGTTTGCTGTGACTTGGGACGCGGCCATAGAAAACGATATCATCCCACCTGCAGGCAGAGTTTAAAGGGTACGAGCTTCCCGTCTCCTGCCCCCCCAGAACTTCCCCCTTTCACACATTCCCAGCTGACAGGGCGATAGCAGATCGCAGCATCCACTGCCTGGGACCCTGTGCGGCGCTGCCCCTCTCGCTTCCAGGGAAGGGGCCGGACGCAGAGTCACACGGTGCAGGTAATAAGCTCACAGCGTTCCCTAGGAAGGGGCTGAATCCACACCCAGCAGCCCCCCCCCCCCCCCCGTGCACTCAGAGCATCCACTGCCTGGGACCCTGTGCAGCGCTGCCCCTCTCACTCCCAGGGAAGGGGCCAGAGTCACACGGTGCAGGTAATAAGCTCACAGCGTTCCCTAGAAAGGGGCTGAATCTGCACCCAGCAGACACCCCCCCCCCCCCCCCCCGGTGCACTCTGAGCATCCACTGCCCCTCTCACTCCCAGGGAAGGGGCCAGAGTCACACGGTGCAGGTAATAAGCTCACAGCGTTCCCTAGAAAGGGGCTGAATCCGCACCCAGCAGACACCCCCCCCCCCCCCCCTGCAGTTTCAGAATTTGCCCTGTGATCTGCTCTCCTGCCTGCCCCGTCCTGGTGGGCGGCACCTGCCTGGGACCCTGTGCAGCCGCTCTGGCTTTTATGGACCTGGTGCTTTGAGACCGTTACCCTCCTTTCTATGGCATCACCCCCTCCAATAATATCAAAACCACTCCATTAAAAAAAAAAATCCTCTTTTGGTCTCTAAAACACAGAAAACTATCCGGCTGGAAGATCTGATGCTGCTTATAAACTCGTTACTGCGCAGGGACAGAGTTTTGCCCAAGTTTAAACTGTTTTTTCCATTAAAAAAAAAAAGCCCCAGGGAAATTGGTAGGAATAGTTTTGTGACATTCAAGCAAACAGCAACACACTAAAAAAATATCTGTATATTGTTTTTAAAGCAGCACATTGATCCGTTCTCGTGTAACATACACATGGGCAGGATGCAGGAGCTCCCCAGAGAGAGAGAGAGAGGCTGCAGCCAAAAGGAAGGCCTGTTCTGTCTCCTGTCGCTCTCGGCTGGAATGATTCATCTCTCATAACTAAACAATTAAAAACAAAAAAAATCCTAGAATTGTCTCAAGGAAGGGATTTCATAGACCCAGCCCTCTGATGCAAAGTGACAGAGCAGGAGTAGGGAGGGGATTATAACCTATAATCTAAAGGGAGCAGGCCCTCTCCTAAAACCAACTGGAGAAGGCACGGAGCAGGAAGGGGGGGGGAGAGGAGATGCCCAGGCTGTAAGATCAGTGGTGCCCCCTTACAGGGAGAGAGAGGGGGGTGTAAGGCAAGGCCGAGGCGACAGAAGAAAGAAACAGCTTGCCACTGAGCGGTCTGGAGCATTCGCCATCGCTCCCCACTTATTTTAAAAAAAGAAAAAAAAAAAAAAAAGAGGAAAAAAGGTTTTTTGTTTTGGGGTTTTTTTTTTTTTTAAATCACTTCTTGGCTTTGGCTGAATTGCGAGGAGGCGTTACCGGCCGCCCACCAGGGTTCAGGCCACTGAACTGTCCGTATTTGCCTTTACTTTTGTCTGCAGGTTTCAGGATCTGTGGAGGGAGAAGAACGAAGAGGAGACTTGGTTAGAGGGGAGAAAGGGGCACGGCTCCCAATTCACGACCACGCTTTTCAGAGAAGTCTTAAAATGGGCCCAATTTTCGCTCCTCCCCAAGGTTACAGATGGCATTGGATGGACTCGCTCCAGCCGCCAGCACCCAGACACCTTCGGGTGCTCCATTTAACCGTTGCTCGGCTCAGCAGCTGCACCCATAAATACATTGATCCGGCACTAACTCCAGGACAGGGCTTAGGCCGCATCACCGAACGCCTCCTGGTCCTGCCCCCGCGACACCCCCAACGTGTGCGGCTGATCTCAAGCTGCTACATTCATTATCCGGCTACAATTTAGCCAGGTTAGGTGCTCAAACCTTTATTTAGCCAGGTGACTTCCGAATTATCGGGCTAAATGCTGCTAAATATGGACCTCCTGATGAATAAATGCCAAGTTTCCAGATTGGGTTTTCTGTTTCCCCCGTTGCCTTTTTGTGCCCTGCTGCCCCCCTTACTACTTTTCTATTCGTCATTTTCCTGGGGCTACCAGATCCATGCAGGATTGTACAGACACAGAAAGGAGGAGTTTACTATCGAGTCAGGATAAAACCAAATACTTACTGTGCTGCTGAGATTCACCCCCCCTTTAAGCACCAAGACATGATCCCCAACTTAATACAGCAGCCTCACAACCAGAGACACAGATTTCACCGACATGAACATGTTTGTTTTTTTTAAACACACAAAAAGGCACACGGTCAGTAAATTTACTAACAGTTGCCACCCCTGGGAAAGTGGGAGGGGGGAGAGACACCAAGGCAGAAACCCCGGTCCTGGAGAGGGAATTTAGCACGAATGCAGGATGAAAGGGCCGCGCCACAATTTAAAATGAATAAAAATTCAGAGGATGCACTACTACCGATGGCGAGGGAGCAGAGGGGTGTGTGTGTGTGTTAGCCTAGAAAGTAGATCCACCACTTCTCTTCCGAGTTAAGAGGCAGAGCGGCCGGGGAGTTGTGCTCCAGTCCTTCCCCCCCTTCCGGGGAGGCGTCAGATCAGAGAAGAGCCGACTCTATAGAGAGCAGAAGGGTCGATACTGAAACAGACGCTGCAGATCAGAGACCAAGTGCACGAGAGGCCGAATAAGCGCAAGCCTGAAACTTCACCAATAGCACTGCCGCTCGTCAAGGCTTGGCTCACAAATTTCAAACCTGTGCTAAAATCAACCGCTGCGTGTGTGTTACACCCAGGTTTCAGTTTCTGGCAGGAGAGCCCACTTTTTTCCCCCGGGGCACAAGGAGGCAGCGTAGAGTCCGGCGGGTAAATCGGCTCTGGTTCCCCTGCAGGAAGGGTAGAGCGGCCGGCGGCACGGATCACTGCTCAGCCCTCAGAGGAAGCAGAACGGGGGGCGCGCGCTGGAACGGCTTTACTCCCAGAGGTGGCAGCAGCCACGCGGCCTTCGTTTTTGGGTAGTTTGCTGGCGCGACCCAGGAAGCCAGGAGGGAGAATGGTCAAGGCCGGAGAGCAGTCTCTGCAAACACGGGCAGCAGAATCCCGGGAGGGGCCCGCACGACCCCTTATCCTCTACAGACTGCACTGGCCGCAGAGTGAAGCCAGGATTAAATTCAAAACCCACGTGTGAACGAGCAGGCCCGGCCCCCCCCCAGTCTCTCACACGAGGCCCCTTCTTCCCCTCCCCATGCCTGACTTCTGCCAAACCGAGCTGCACAGGACTAAGAGCCTTCAGCATCCGGAACGAGGTTCCTCGCTTTCCAGAGAAAAGGCAAAAGCTCGGCTCTGCAGCCAGCTCATTAGGAATATCACAGCTTTTCCCCCACACTCGGCCCCTCCTGCCATAACCACACGTAACCCTGTTATTTATGCCTGTCCAAGTGTTAATTCCTGAATCCGCTTCGAGACCAAGCCTGGGAAAGGCAGAATATGAAACGTTTGTCTGCCCTGCTGCTTGTACAGATACGTGCGAGCGTGAGATCACGCCCAGCCCTGGCCTGCCCCTCCCCCCTCCTCCCCAGCACAGGGACGGCATTAGGGCAGTGTTTGGGGGCTGCTGCAGTAACAGCTCCGATTCAGGGCGAGCCCTACCGTCACCAACGGTGGAGATGCTGCCCCCTCTCGAGGCGCTGCTCCAAGGAATTTGGGAGAAATAGTTTCACCGCCACATTTTCGTCCTGATTTATTTTTTTTTTAACCCTACATGACCTGAGTAACGGCAGAGCCACGGCAGAAGATCAGGAGCGTGGATCCAGGAATAAGGAGCAGGAGAAAGTGGTGCAGTAAAAAGGGTGGGAGAGAGATGGAAATCCCAGGGACAACCCCCCTCCCTCCCCGCCGCTGGCTGCTCTAACCGGGCTCTCTCTCCCCCTCGCTTTCAGATCCGGGGGGAGAGGGACTCACTCACCTGGAAGGAACACATGAGGGTCTCGTCCACACTCATCATGGCTCCAGCATTGTCAAACTCGCCACAGTAATTGGGCGCCGAGAACAGAGTCACCAGCTGGCGCTTAGCGAAGAACTCATAACCGTCTTCCACCACCTGAGCAAGGCAGAGAGGCCCGGATTATTCCCAGGCAAGCACCCAGGACGCGTCACCATTTCTACCCACATCACCTGTGTACTTCTGTTATCCCGGGACAGGGTGTGATGTGGAGGGCAGCTGGGATTATTGAGGCTGGATAAAAAAAGATGACCACAGAGTACGGCCTTCAACCCCACAAGGACAGGGCTGTAAGGAGGATGGGCGAGGACAGCAGCAGGGGACACTCAGGTTGGACCTGAGAAAGAACGATCTAGCTGCAAAGGCCGACAGGCTCGAGGGGCGGGGGATCTTCCTTTTAACAGGAGGTCTGACTGGGTGAACCCTGGAGGCCCTTCCAGCTCCACCGCTTCTCTTTCCAGTCACATCTGTTTCTTTAATAAAGAGGAGCTCCTACAAGCCTGAGATCTTGGAGCGATGCATGAAGAGGGGGTGGGGTGGGCGTCTTAACACTGCCCTCCCCCCGCTCCCAGATCAGTCCACCCTGAGGCCGCCGGTGGATGAGATCAGGCAAGAGAGACGCAGGGCTCGCTACAGCCTCTCACACCTGGTACACGGCCGATAACATAAGACCCTGAGGAGGAAGGAAGGGGGAAAGATTTCTCTCCTACCCCTGGGCGGCTTTGCCTCTCACCTGGTGCGCCCGGCAGATGAGGTCCAGGTCGTGCTTGTGAAGGAACTTGGCCACCACCTCAGAACCGAAGGTGAAGGAGACGCCGCGGTCATTCTCGCCCCAGCCTTGCACGTCTTTGTCCGGGTCGGACCAGAGCAAGTCGCAGAGCAGACCCTGGTCGGGCACATCCGTGGGACGCATGATCCGACGGATCTGCTCCATCGACTGGAGGTCGGGCGATAGGCCTGGAGGCGAAAGGAAGAGGCAGACAGAGGAGGAGGTCAGAGGAAGGAAGGGACAGGCAGGCAAGGGTGGGTGGAGCGGGGGAGAGGTGCCTGCGTTACTGCACTACGTTTCCACTCGGCCAAATCCTAGGAGACATTTTCTCACCCACAGCCTCACCCCCTTAACCAAGGAGATTAGACGGGAAAGCCAAACACAGAACCGAGCCTTCGCCATCAGAATTTCAGAGGCAGTTCCCCCCCAGACATCAGACTGAGTGTGCCCAGCAGGAGGGACAGGGGGTATACAGGTAACAAGCGGTGCGGATAAAGAAGAGGGGACTGAGGAAACAAGTAAGAGGGATTAATTAAAAAAAAATAAAAATCCGGGGGCAGGGAGGCTTCATTCCCTCTTCTCAATTTCTTCACCTGCTCCTTGGATGCTCACCCTCTTCTTTGTGCCTGGGACAGCTTCTCCAGCCCTTGGCATGTACTAAATAATCTCTCTCTCATGTCCTTAAACAACCCAGATGGACACTTATCTGATGCTTGCACTTGGACCAAAGGGTGTACACACACATCTGCTTCTCACACTTCATAGAGCGTGAAGAAAGCGTGCGTACTCTCTCATGTGGGGTCTAGAAGGGTACGGGGGCCCACCATTCACGTATCTGCTTCTCACATTTCATAGAGCATGAAGAAAGCATGCGTACTCTCTCATGTGGGGTCTAGAAGGGTACGGGGGCCCACCATTCACATATCTGCTTCTCACATTTCATAGAGCATGAAGAAAGCGTGCGTACTCTCTCATGTGGGGTCTAGAAGGGTACGGGGGCCCACCATTCACCTATCTGCTTCTCACATTTCATAGAGCATGAAGAAAGCGTGCGTACTCTCTCATGTGGGGTCTAGAAGGGTACGGGGGCCCACCATTCACCTATCTGCTTCTCACATTTCATAGAGCATGAAGAAAGCGTGCGTACTCTCTCATGTGGGGTCTAGAAGGGTACGGGGGCCCACCATTCACCTATCTGCTTCTCACATTTCATAGAGCATGAAGAAAGCGTGCGTACTCTCTCATGTGGGGTCTAGAAGGGTACGGGGGCCCACCATTCACGTATCTGCTTCTCACATTTCATAGAGCATGAAGAAAGCGTGCGTACTCTCTCATGTGGGGTCTAGAAGGGTACGGGGGCCCACCATTCACCTATCTGCTTCTCACATTTCATAGAGCGTGAAGAAAGCGTGCGTACTCTCTCATGTGGGGTCTAGAAGGGTACGGGGGCCCACCATTCACGTATCTGCTTCTCACATTTCATAGAGCATGAAGAAAGCGTGCGTACTCTCTCATGTGGGGTCTAGAAGGGTACGGGGGCCCACCATTCACCTATCTGCTTCTCACATTTCATAGAGCGTGAAGAAAGCGTGTGTACTCTCTCATGTGGGTTCTAGAAGGGTACGGGGGCCCACCATTCACGTATCTGCTTCTCACATTTCATAGAGCATGAAGAAAGCGTGTGTACTCTCTCATGTGGGTTCTAGAAGGGTACGGGGGCTCACCATTCACGTATCTGCTTCTGCAGAAGGGAGCAATGGGGAGGGAGCTCTTGTACACCTCATGCAGCCAGGTGTGCACCCTCTTGTTCTTGGGCCAGACTGCACAGGTATCTCCTTGCTGCTCTGAGCAGATACTCATCTCCCACTCTTATGGGAGTTCCCCTGTGCCGGAAAACAGATCCCGATGTGAGACTTTAGGTATCCTGCACTCCTTCACGCTCCCACCCCTAGAGCTATATCAGTCAATACGCTTGCTCTTGGCAGAGACGCCTCCTTCAGGGATAAACCCGGTCACACCTCCCTTACCTCCATGACAGCAAAAGATTTTCTCATCCACAATGGCGGCAATAGGGAGACAGTTGAAGCAGTCTGTGAATGTCTTCCAGAGTTTGATGTTGTAGCGTCGTTTGCCTGCAGGAGATGGCAGAATAAGAACTATCACAAAAGCTGAGGGTTTCAGATGATCCCTTCAATGCCGACAGTCGCTGTGTAAGAACGAGTCCCTTTCAGTAATTGCCTATATGTGGCCTCAATAACCTCCAGCCCACATCTGCATAATTTGCTGGTTTAAATCGGATGCTTCTGAATGATGTTACTGTTAAGTAACCAATAAAAACAGCTCATGCTTTAAATCGTATGCGCACAGATTCTTCGGGCGTCTACGTGGGCTGCTGAGGCGCATGCACAGCCCTCACGCCCAGCTTTACTTGTATTCCGCGCCTACTAAGTCGTGAGCACATGTACGCGTGCAACATTATGCGCACAGCCTGTGAGCAGCGTTAAGCGCACAGTGCGCGCGCAGAGCAGACGCACTGCGTGTATCGAAGCCTACGTTGGGAAATGCAGGCAAAAAACGCGCGCAAGATGGCGCCGCTGCAGTCTACCTTGCGGTGTGCAGACCAAGCCTAAAGAGGGGTCTAGTCCACTGGAGGGCTGCTCAACTCACTCGGACGCCTACGTCCCCTTACCCAACGGGATTGGGAAGTCATTAGTATGGCGCGTCGAGCAAGGCGACCAGAGGAAGTCTTACCTCTGAATCGGGAGGAAATCCTCTTAAAAACTTACCTTGACTCAGTGCTTATCGGCTGAGAACTGAGATGGTCTCTGGCTAGGGGGAGAGGGCTTTAGCAGTCACCGCCGTACTGTGCTTCCTGCACCTGCTGCAGCAGCAAAGCCCACGTCGGAAACCAGCGACCGGACCAAGCCCTACCTCTGAGGGATCTCTGCATTCACCTCAGGAATTCTCAACTGGGGAAGGGGACCTTTAAGTATCACCACAGGAGAGTGGGGCTCAATCTTTTCTTCAATTTAAAAAGTAGAGTTTCTTATTCCAAAACGTAGAGCGATCCCCATAGGGAAAGCATGTCTGCATCTGCTGGAGACTGAGAAATACTGAAGGCCCAAGGTCACTGCAGGGGTGGTATCTAGGGTGACGTCAACTTTGAAACCCGACTGTCTCCGTCTGCTGGCAGACAACAATTGAGCAAAATCTGCTTAAAATACACCCAAAACTACTCAGATATGGTGTTAAGGAAATCTGCTCTGACATTATCAAACCAGGAAGAGCATTTAAAGGCGATCCTGTGATGTTCTATTATCTGTACATTTATGTAGGGGTAATCACTTTTTTTTTTTTTTGTTTTGGGCTGCCTCCTTTCCTCTTTGGGTTAAGATTCCATGAACCTTCATTCACTTTGGGGTCCTAGCCCCTGCCCCCTGCATTGCGTATCTTTCGGCTCCGGGGCACCCTTAAATCAGGCCGCAGAGATCCCCATTCCCCAGTGGAGGGAGTGGGACGTGAACACAAATAAGATGCTTTCCAATCTCTAATCATTTTCCTCCCATGTGGAATTATTTTTCACTACTTAAATGAATGCCAGGGATTTGCACCTGTGCGTTGGCCCAAAAGCTATTTCTCTATCAGAGAGAAGTAAAATACTCGCCCTGAAGTGCAGGCAGGACAACTACGGGGAAACCCAGAAGGGGGGCAAAGGAACCGCAATAATTTTGGAGTTTTAGAAATAAACGCATGAACACCTTACCTTTAGAATCACAGATAATACCGAACGAGGAGAATACTCTTACAGGGGGGAGCTGATATCCTATAAGAAACCCTCTCTCTCTAGGTTTATGGCCAGCGTGGCTACCGTAACAAAAGCCTGCCACAGGCACCTAGGCAGCCCCTGGCACTGGAAGTGCACTCTGTGCTCAGCTCCGTGCCTCGCAGCACCCCCCTCCCCAGCACTCACACTCATCGTAGAAGCCATAGATGCGGTTGATGCTGGCACACTCGTGGTTCCCCCGCAGCAGGAAGAAGTTCTCCGGGTACTTAATCTTGTAGGCGAGGAGGAGGCAGATGGTTTCCAACGACTGCTTCCCCCGATCCACGTAGTCTCCCAAGAAGAGGTAGTTGCTCTCCGGGGGGAAGCCGCCGTACTCAAAGAGACGCAGGAGGTCGTAGTACTGCCCGTGGATGTCACCTGCGGGGATTAAATCCAAAAACACCGTGTCAGGGAAGGGCAGCTGCAAATAAAAAAGGAGCAGACCTGTACTCGTTCTAGAGCATTAATGACGTCGTCGCGTTGTCATCAGAAAGCGGAGAATAATTCAGCCTCCCTCTGGTTAGCACATTACCTAAGCAAAACGCATAACATGCTTGCTGGGGCGGGCAGGGCGAGCGATAGCTGGAGGGCAGCGCTGCCAGAAAGCGAACGAGAGAATCGGGTTGAATTTTGAAGCTTCTGTTTATGCCCTGTGCACCCGCAGGTAGCTCTGTAACCCGGCAACGCTAGGAGCGGAGGCCAGACGGAGAAATGGCTCAGCTTAAAAAGGTTTCTGGTCCGTGATGCGGCGGCAGGGTCCAGGGGCCACAATACAAGGGACCAGGATTCTTAGCAGCGGAGTTACAAAAGCACGGACGGCCCCCGGCACCCCCTCTCCCCACCCGTTACCTGCACTCACCACAGATCTTCAGGGGGGCCTCCAGCTCCAGCAAAATGGGCTGACTCAGGAAGATCTCCCGCGATTTGAGGCAGAGGCCGCGGATCTCATTTTCCGTCAGCTGCACGTTCTTCCCGGGCCGCGATCCCTGGACTGGAGAGGACAGAAGAGAAAAGAAAAAAAAAATTTTTTACCCTGCCCAACCAGCACAGCGTCCAGCCCTGGCCGGCAGCCCAATCAGCTCCCTCTGACAGCATTCAGCGTCCGCATACATGGACTATCATCTCTGCCCTCCTCCTATGAAGTCATCCACCTCCCATCCATGCTTAGTGTCGCGCGTTACCTCTCACAATCAGTAGGATCCTCCGGTTTTTTGTCTTTAACTTATCTTTGGCCTGGCATTTCTGTCCTCTTCCTTTGGGCTTCCAGTTCAGGTCTGGGTAATGGCAGCACATCTGCTCTCCAAGCAGTCATTGCAGCAATGGGCTTAGTGCCAGGGGCCATGCACCAGGACTCCTTCCGGAGCCCTAAACGTTTTGGGCTCTAAATCCCACCGCTACAGGGCCCTGTGGCGCAGCGACTGGGGACCCCCCCCCCCCCGAGAACTGAACCCAGGTTCTCCGCACGGCAGCGCTCGCTGCTCAGCCAGTGGCCCATTCCTCCTCCGGGAGTTTGCTGGAGTCTCTGGCACCGCCAATCTGGACCTGAGCAGAGCTCTGGCAGCCCTAGAGAGGCAGGGGTGTCCTCTCCCTACAGCAGAAGAAAAGTCAGTTCTCAATCAGGTGCATTTCTTAGCGTTCGGACCGGTCAATCCCAACGGGGGTCATGCACCTCTGCCAGCAGACACGGAGCAAAGGCTGACGTCATGGCTATATGGTCCCGTCATCAGCCCGCCAGTATTCTCCGTCTCCAGCAGGTGGAGGGGGGACATGCATTTCTCTTCGGGACGAGGGATAAAATAAAGACTGGATCAACCAGTCCTGAAAACATGGAGCTAGTTGTCAACCCTGTCCCTAACTTAAGTGAGGCGAGTCCTGTACAGATTTCATGCGCTGCTTTACTGGGCCTGCGTACAACAGGATAAATGGCATGCTTGAATAAAACTTTCTGTTTACTCCGATCCACCCACTTGTTTTCATTGCCTACCGCCATCTTGGATCGGCTACCGGTTTGTTTTCTTGGACCTTACAACGGGATAAAGCCAGGCCTGGATGAGCAAGTAGTGAAAGAATGAGAGCCAGCTGGCCGCCAACAGCCCACGTTTGCATTGTGAGCTTTGGGGGTGGGGGGGGTGGGGAACACTGCTGGAAAACTAGCGGTCACCTGGGCGGCCCAGCAACTAAAATGTGGTACACGGGGCCCAGTATCGTCTCATGCTCAGGAGGGACTGCCCTAGGCAGCTCAGGCTTCTCCCCAAGTGACCGCTGGGCCACACAGAGAAGCCCCCCTGCCACTGGGGCCACATGGAGGACCAACACGAAAAAAGAAAAATAGATTAAAAAATACAGAACAAAATGCACCAGAGTGGGTGGGGAATTTAAACTACACAGAGGAAAAAAAATTTTGCCCTGGCTCTTATAACTAAGCTAGCATTTGAGTTTTCCAAGTCACCACCTCCCCAAACATTCAACCCTGCAACTTTCTCCAGTGTTCCCCCCTCAGTTCCCTTCTCCCCCTCTCATCGGGGAGAGTCTGAAGAGCACGGCGTCACCATTTCTTCACTAAAAGTTTCACATCGTTCCCCAGATACGGACAGACCCGGCCAGGGCAGCAGAAATCCGGGGCCAACGGCCATCATAAAAAAACTAATCTGGCTACCAGCGACCATCAAGCATCAGAGGCATTTCAGCCACTCTGACAGGGCTAACGTGGCAGCTCCTGTGCAGGCCAGCAGCCCTCGGAGCAGGAGGGGGAAGGATTTCAAAAACGGAGCAGTTACTCAAGCCCAAACACCACGGCACACACCTCTGATGTTCCACCCCGAAAACACGGGGTCTCCAACCACCCATTTCAAAGGTTAACTCCAAAACAAGCTGCAGCGCTACCTTATTAGCCAACATAATACCCTCGTGACTAGTTAGAGAGGTCTGTGCAGGATGCGCCAAGACTGCAGGTGGCCGGCTATACAATTACAGCTCGTATTACAATGCTGAGGGGAGGCTCCTGAATCTTACTCCAATTGCAAGATCTCACCTACAGCTCGTTTGTTGACCTTTATTTCTATGGATCCAATCAGACCAACAAGGCAACTGCACCAATCTATTCAAAACCTAACACGCCGCCCCACCGTACGTCTACAGGACTGTTTACTAAAGCTTTTCTCTCATTCTCTCTCAATCGGAAAAAAGCTTAAGCAAATCAAGCCCGTATTATAACACCTGAGCACACCTAACTGTATTCTAAAATTACCAAGAACACCCAACCAGATTATGTAACCTGCTGTCCTGTTTCCCAATACTAATGAGGGTATCCCATGTCCACAAGCTGCAGCGGCACTGGCACCTACCCTGCTCTAAGAGATCAGTCAGCAAAGTGCAGGGGTTTATGACATCACAGAACGGTGACATCACCTAGTGTGAGATATCCTCGAGGCTTAATCACGTCTCTTCATCGCTGTGAAGTTATTAGTGCAAGTAGTACAGGGGACTATTTCATATACGGTTTTAGCAAAGCGTGACTTTTTTTTTCCCTCACTTTGATTTGTGCAACATAAGCTTTTCTTATAACTGGCAAAGGCAGAACTTGTCTAAAAATATGACAAGCCGGAGGTTCAAGGCTCAGACGTGACAGGGCAGGGTTATGCTCCAAACCCAGGTGGGAGGGGAAGGTGCCTGCCTGCACATGAGCGATCCCTGCTAGCAGAAGAGCCGCACAGACATCTCTAGCACTCAGCCAGGGAATCTGAACAACTGGGGAGGTGCAAAATGCCTACTAAGATTGAGGATGTCACGTATGCAATTAGTGCTTTTTTACAGGGTCCTACATTTAAGTTTAAAGAATAAAGTGTAAGTTGCAACTGGCCCCTGGAAATGATCCTGGACTTACATTTACAACTAATGTGCCATTTGATTTAAACAAAATCCTAACTTTATTGCTCTCTATCAAATGCAAAACCATGTTTGAAATGAACACCCAGACCTCAGCACACCACACAATATTCAGCCAGAGGAGATTGCTGGAAACTGTAGGGTTATGTACTGCTCTTTCCAGATGAAAAGGGGTTTAATTTTTAACTTTGTCTTTCGTGCAGACTCAACTGAAATGTCCACATCACAAACACAAAATCTGTAAAAGGGGCTACATTTAGAAGAGGAAAACTGCTAAGCATTGCAGATTGGCAGTATATATATAAAATTAAAACGTAAACTATATATGTATGATGTTCAGTTTTGTATTAAAACATTTCAAAGCCCCCAGTGTAATATAAAATCCATGTCAACTACTAAGAAAGTTGTATATACAAATAAACATTATTTGAAATATCAGTGTGCTAATGCCAGAAGTCTAAAAAGCAAGATGGGAGAGTTAGAGTGCATAGCACTGAATGAAGAGGTAACCAATGGGACAGTGCTATATTAGGATATAAATTATATCACAATGATAGGGTGGATCAACTCTGTGAGGGGTGGCGCTTTGTTAGTGATGGCAGAGTCCAACAGGATAAAGATTCTACGGGAGGCTAAGTGCACAATCGAATCCTTATGGGTGGAAATTCCACGTGTGATGGGAGAAAAGTATAGCAGTGGGAGTATAGTGAATGCCAACATGAACAGTGAAACGTTAACTGAAATTAGGGAAGCTAACAAATATGGTAGCACAGAAATAATGGGAGATTTCAGTTACCCCAATATTGACTGGGTAAGTGTCACATCAGGACATGTTGGGGAGGTAGTTTCTAGATGAAATAAACGTCCGCTTCATGGAGCAGCTGGTCTGGGAACTGACAAGGGGGGGAACCATTTTAGACCTTCTTCTTAGTGGAAAGCAGGATTTGGTGTGAGGGGGTAATGGTAGTGGGAGCCACTCAGCAACAGTGACCATGATGCGATCAAATGTGAGTTATCAACTGAAGGGATGACATTAAGCAAATCTATTGCTCTAGCATTTAACGTTCAAAAGGGAGATTGATAATATGAGGAAAATACCCAGACCTGATGTATTCCATGCATTAAAAAAAGCGGAAGGCCAAACGACTGTCAGCATGGTTAGATGGTGAGGTGAAGTGAAGTGGAGGACAAGATGGCCGCTGACTGATCCACACGCTGAGAAGGGTCCTCTCTCAGGTCTGCCTGAAATTGTTTTCTTTATTTTGGATTATGCCACATACCAAAAGAAAAGCTTGGCTGAGGGAAATTTCACGCTCTTCCCCCATGCCTGAGCGTCTACAACCACAGACAGATCTTTTTCACCGCACCTCTACCTTTGACGCCGGAGGGGAAAGCCGCTGTGCGGGCCGAAGTGGAGCGCTCGTCAACGGCACTGGCTGAGGTGATATCATTAGGCCCCGGTGAACCGAACGTACCTCCGCTTCCAGCAACACTTATCTGAGGAATGGACTTACAACTACAGCCCCAAGGGGGGAAACCATTGCAGGTTTTCCTCTGGAGAATCCGTGTGCAACGGCTTCCAGGGGCCCAGTTCGAGAAATGCCGCTTGAAGGTTTTGGAATCGGAGGCAGTACCACAGGAGAAGGAGCTGAGAAACACCAGGTACTTCCTTTACCTTTTTCAATGATTGAAAAACCTAATGAGATTACACTAGAGAACGTATGGACTGTGCTGATAGCCATGGATAAAGCTGTGTCATCCTTAATGGCAGTAATGATGGAAAATAATCAACGAGTACAAGCAACAGATAATAAAGTTGAACGGTTAAATGTTAAACTAGTGGAATTAGAAACAAAGGTTAATAAAATGGAGCTGACTCAACAAAAGCTGATTCAACCAGATCTTACTGAGGCTAAGAAAATGGAAAATTCCATTTGACGTTGTAATTTAAGGATTCTGAATTTTCCTTACATTAAATTGATTCCACCTAAGGAGGTATTTAAAAGCTACCTTCTACAAATTCTTAAATATCCAACTGAAGCGGTCCCTATGATATCCAAAGCTATTTTCCTATTTAAATCGGAGGAAGAAGTGCCAAAGAATGTGAAGTTTCATCAGCTGTAAATATATCTGAGTTGCTGGAAATGTCACAAGAGACACCTATACAAAATAGAGCAACCTTGCTAGTTACATTTGTATTTGCGACAGAGAGAAATTCAGTGTTAAGACTTTTTCTACGGAACCGTCTTACATTGTTTCATGGGCAAAAGATAAGGGTGTCCCAGACATCACCAGAGTGACACAAGAATGAAGAAAAAAAATGTCTTTCCATGAAAATGGAATCCGTGAATAAAGGAGCAAAATTTGATTTAATATTTCCATGTAAATGTTTGCTTAGGTACCAAAATGTCTAATATATGTTTTTTTAACCTATTCAATTACGGGAATTCCTGGACTCTCATCCTTAAAGAACCTTGGTCTGGTATATAACGTATGCGGGGGGTGAAGATCAGAGTAATTGTTTTACATTTCCTGAATAGCGCTTGTCCTCCTAGATTACCTGTTATTGTTACAAGACAGAAATATGGTGAGATTCCTGTGTTTAATTATGTTAAGATACTACTTTTGTCTTAATGCTGGAACAAGTTCTGCTTGTGAGTTAAATGAAAATGCAATAAATTAAAAAATTAAAAAAAAAAAAAGGTGAGGTGAAAAGAGGCTATTTTAGCCAAAAGAGATTTTAAAAAATTGGAAAAAAGGATCCAACTGAAGAAAACAGGAAAAAGTATGAGCAGTGGTAAAACATTAATAAAGCAGGCTATAGAGGCAAAAGCTCATAATCAAAAGTTTTTAAAATATATCCGCAGCAGGAATCTGTAAGAGTGACTGAGGGATTAAAGGGGCACATAGGAAAAATAAGGCCATAGCAGAAAGACTAAATTAATTCTTCCCTTTGGTGTTTACTGAAGAGGATTATTGGGCGATACTTGTGCTGGAAACTGTATTTAATAGAGATGATTCAGAACAAAGAAATCACGTTGAGTGTGGATGATGTAATAGGGCAGATAAAACTACAGAGCAGCAAATTGCCTGGACCAGATGGTTTACTCCCCAGATTCTGAAAGAACTCACAAACAAAACTGTAGCTCTATTATTAGTAATTTGTGACCTAGCATTAAAATTGTCTAGTGCACCTGAAGATGGAGGACTGCCAATGTAACACCAATCTTTAAAAAGGGCTCCAGAAAACTACAGACCAGTGAGCCTGACTTCAGTGCTGGGAAAAATCGTAGTAACCATTCTAAACAACAAATCACAGAACATATAGAAAGACAAGGTTTAATGGGACACAGCCAGCTTGGATTTATAAGGGCAAGGCTTGCCTCACTAATCTGCTACTTTTTTTCTTCTTTTCTTTAGAAGGGGTTAACAAAACATGGCTAATGGAGATCCAGTGGATATAGTGTATTTGGATTTTTAGAAGGTGTTTGACAAAGTCTCTCAAGAGAGACTCCTCAGAAAAATTTAAAAAGTCATAGGATGGAACCTGAGGGGGGGGAGGGGGTGGCAGCACTGCTCTGACGCTGTCCGTTTCCTAACTGTGATTGTTTCTTCAGGCTGTGAGAGCCGCTGAATTACGCCCCCGAAAAGGAAAGGTCGGGTCCGTGTTTATCCTGCAGCACCATCCATTGCAACCGGACAGCGTATGATAACGGAGTTGGCTGCAAACTATTCAAGAGTGGAGGTGACGCGCTCCGTAGAGGTGGCCACGGGAGGAGCCGTGGTAGACCCTGGAGAAACCAGCTGGAGCCCTCCAGATTCCAGGACACCCTCCAGTGCCGGTCCCCAGAGACTCCTCGAGTCCAGCGAGTGCTGTAATCTGTCCCGGCAGGGTCGTTGGGATGCAGCTGAGGGGACAGGAGAAGGGATGGCAGGGCTGCCGACGGCAAATTTAAACTTGCACTTTGTTTCCTCTTTGAATGCCTTCAAGGGCGAAGACTTCTTTAAGCTTGAGCCTGAAGCAGGAGTGCCTTATTCCCTAAACCTGAGGTTGGGTCCATGGACGCTCTCTGGGAGCTGATGACCAGAATGGGGATGGCATTATTTAAATTTGCACAACAGCAGGCAAATGTGTCCTCAAAAATTGGAAGTTTTACACATGAATATAATGCAAAATACTTGGAAAACAAGTAAAGAAGTCTCAAGATGTGCAAGCAGCTTTGATGAAAGACCGTATCGCCACGAATAGGAAACTGGAACAGCTGGAAAATAAATCAAGGAATTTAAACCTTAGGTTTATAAATTTCCCAAAAGTTTGGGCGAACAACCGGGAACAACTTTGAGGAAATACATGGTGGATATTCTAAAGATAGCTCCTGAGAAGATTCCCACTTTGAATAAAAAGTGTATTTCATGCCCCGTGCAAGGCCTAGAGGAGAAGAAGCTGCTCCAGTACTTGATCTGGCAAATTTAACAACTTTTCTAGAGACTTCAACTTATTTAGCACTTTTATATACCGATATTCAAGTAACAAAGTTACCAATCATTTCGGTTTACATTCCAACAATAACCATGACATGAGAATGCCTTACATTGACCCAGGATAAACAAACTTGGGTACAAAGAACTTCTGAAATAAGAGAGAGGACACTCACCCCACTTGGAAACCCACTTCCTTTTACCCCAACAGGATCGGGAGCGACGTCGGTACAGTGCGCCGAGCAAAGAGACTAGAGGACGTCTTCACGAAATCCTTCCAAACTTTTTTTTTGGGGGGTTTTTTTTTTTTAACACTTACCTGGGCTCAGCGCTTACTGGCAGAGTACAGAGACGGTCTTTGGCTGCGGGGGGAGAAGGCTTTGACTGTCACCGCCGCACTCAAGCTTCCTGCGCCCACTGCCGTTCAGCTGATTAAGCAGCAAAGTCCACACCGGGAACCGGTTACCGGACCAAGGCCCACCTCTGAGGGATCTCGGAAATCACCTCAGGAATTCTCAGCTGGGGGAGGGACCTTTAGGTATCACTGCAAGAGAGCGGGGCTCAATTTTCCTTCAATTTAGAAAGTAGAATTTCTCCTTCTAAAAAGTACAACAATCTCCATAGGGAGAGCTACGTCCACCATCTGCTGGAGACGGAGAATACTGGATGGCTGAGGTCTCTACAGTGGTGTATGTAGGGCAATATCGGGTTTGAAATCTGTCTGCATCTGCTGGCAGGGGAGCATAACCCATTGGCTCTGAATCCATCTGGCCACATGCTAGGAAATGATGTCATAATACCTTTAACATTACATGGTGAGATTGCACTATGAGCATTGTGTGCAATTCTGGTTGTCACATCTCAAAAAAAAAAAAAAAAAAAAAAAAAAAAAGATATAGCTAAACTGGAAAAGGTACAGAGAAGGGCAACCAAAATGATAAAGGGGATGGAACGATCCCTAAGAGGAAAGGCTGAAGAGGTTAGGGCTGTTTAGCTTGGAGAAGAGACAGCTGAGGGGGCATATAATTGAGGACTATAAAATCATGAAAGGAATAAAACAGGTAAATGTGAATCGGTTATTTACTCTTTCAAATAATACAAAACTAGGCGACACTCCATGAAGTTAGTAAGTAGCACATTTAAAACAAGTTGGAGAAAATTCTCTCACACAATGCACCATTAAGCTCTGAATTCATTGCTGGAGGATGTGGTAAAGGCTTTAGCATAGCTGGGTTTTAAAAAAAAAGTTTGGACAAATTCTTGGAGGAGAAATCAATAAACTGTTAGTAACCAGACAGACTTGGGAAAAGTTACTACTTATCCCTGGGCATGAGCAGTATGGGATCCAGCTACTTTTTGGGAGCCTACCGTGTATTTGTGACCTGGATTGGCCACTGTTGGATTGATGGACCTTCAGCCTGACTCTGTATGGCAATTGTTATATTTGTTTGTTCTTTTTTGCCCCATCTGTCTTTTAATAAAAAGATAAAAAGCTTTGATTTGTATGGGTAAGATGTCATAGGCTCCAATGGCAGGGCCACAGCACAGAATATGCATGTCTTGATGATGTCATCATTCTGTGACACATTCAGTATCTGGTATAAGTTCCTGGTGATTTCCGACCGGTCTCAGACAGCAGAACCACTGCTGCTTGTGGACATGGGGCACTAAAATCAGCGTACAGCACAGACCTGGGAGGGAAAAACAACTGCCCTAAAACTAAGGTGCTGTATAAAAACCTTCAAAACCATGCCGAAAATATTTCCTTTTAAACAGGCTAACACTTGATTCCATCCAGCTAGTACAGGCTCCTGCGAGGCAGTATCTGTTCAAAGGTATTTGTTTTGCTATGCGTTTCTTAGATGTTTTGTTTTATGGTGTTTTTGAACCTCTGTGTATGCTCTTAATTGTACGTCACTCAGTACATTTTAAATAAAGCTTATTCCAATTCCTGTAAGAGTCTGCTTTTTCACGCTTTGAGATGTTTACGCTTGAACTTCATGCTGTACTTTGTAATGATGTTACCAGATGAAGCTGAAAGCAAAGACGAGCCTCTGGGCCTGACCTGCAAGGTGATTAATCCAGTAAATGTTGACCTGTTTGTTTCCAGGGCCTCTTACTTGGCAGGCTGTAAAACAATAATGCACCGGAGCAACACTTCATGGGACAGACAAATATTCTTATCCTTTTCACAGACAGAGAGAAGCTCCACGGCCTTAGTATTTGTCCATTTGCATCGCTCGGGAATTCTGCAGTGTAGAGGCCCCTGTTCCTTAGTGCCTTCTCCCCTGTACTCTTCCAAAGCCGGTCGTTCACCGCGGTTGTGGCTGCATCATCTCCCCTCCCTAGAAATCTCTTCCGGAACCTAAAACGCGATGCCTACAGCAGCCACAGACACAGCAGCCCCGGCCCGAGCAGACGGGAGAAAGAAGAGCTGGAGTGTTGAAGAGGAGTAAACTAAAACTGATAAAATTTTAAAAGTTCAATGACAAAGAGAGCAAAATAAGCAGCAGATAAAAGCTAAGGAAATAGTTGTTCCTCTCTCCTAAACATTTTGGCCAGCACCTCCATTTTCTAAATTTGTTTTCCACCCAGGCCTGGTGTAAAGGGATCACTTACAGCTGTAATCCCAGTCTAGCTACCAATCAAACACAGAGCCAGCCATCAGCTTTGGAAAGTCAAATAATCTTATAATCTACCAGTTTTTAACCAAAAAAAAGAGAACTTTGTATTACTACTTTGGAAGTCAAATACATCATTTGAGTCTTGTAATTTTTCCAACTTCCAAAAACAAGAGAGTTTTAAAGGAAGCTTTGCATCAGAGGTCTCCAGTGCATCCCTCTTGGACGTTGCACTGATCACCAACACCACTGGCCTTCTCCATTGCTCCCATTCATACATAATTCCTGAGATATTAGTATTCAAAGTTTCTGAAAACCCTGTGAATCGAAGTGAATTGGGCACGGCTCTGTTGATCATACATGTAGCGTAAAGCATGAATACAGGATGGACAGCCGAAGAGCGAATCTGCAGGCATCACACACAAAAACATGCCATACTGGGTCAGACCAAGGGTCCATCAAGCCCAGCATCCTGTTTCCAACAGAGGCCAATCCAGGCCATAAGAACCTGGCAAGTACCCAAAAACTAAGTCTATTCCATGTTACTGTTGCTATTAATAGCAGTGGCTATTTTCTAAGTCAACTTAATTAATAGCAGGTAATGGACTTCTCCTCCAAGAACTTATCCAATCCTTTTTTAAACCCAGCTACACTAACTGCACTAACCACATCCTCTGGCAACAAATTCCAGAGTTTAATTGTGCGTTGAGTGAAAAAGAACTTTCGCAGATTAGTTTTAAATGTGCCACATGCTAACTTCATGGAGTGCCCCCGATACATAAAGCATGAAGACAGCATGGACAGCTGAAGCGGGGACTCAGGTAGGATGACTTTTAAAACAGAGTGCGATTACAATAGTGAATACTAAGGGCCCTCCAGACCATCAATGAACAGTTTAGGGAAGCTGATAGATGAAGGCAGAGAGAATGAAACCAAATCATGTTTGTGGAGAAATCTGCAAAGGCGAGAAACCTGCAAAGGAACCAGATATATTGGTTGTGGTGCTGGTTTAGTTCCCTCTGCCTTCATCTGTCACCTTCTCAGCTATTTACAATATTAATGTAAGAACATCCAGGCCTGGAGGCCCTAATGACAGATGCTGGCCTGAATATCGTCAGCATGAGAGACGTGTGCGGGGCACAGCCACACAAAGAAGAGCAGGGAGAGGATCAATACTATGTGAAGGATTACAAAACGTTTTGGTTTTTTTTAAGAAGTCAGGCAGGCACCAGAGATGGGAAGGGTTCTTTTTCCACTGGTGTGATCTACGCATGAACAGCACAGGTAGACCTTTCGGATGCAGGGTTAACCGAGGCCATCCACACATTACAGCAACCAAGCAGGAAGCGCTGCTGGTGGGAGATTTCCATATGCCTGATGTAGTCTGGGACACCTCGGGCGGGCAGCAAAGAGCAGGGCAGATCCCGAGCTCCAACCTGGGGATGTCCCAAACCAACCAACAGCCCTCACACCCACGAGGATTTGGTACACATGAAGGTGCTGCTGGATCCAGATGTCCGCTTCAATATAAACACTGCAGATTTTGCCCACACCGAAAAGATAAAGGGCCATGGAGCGCGGGACTGCCAACTTCTTAAAAACAAAACACCCCTGGCATGGGAAGCAGGGAGCGGACAGAACCAACCGGCGAACTAAGGATTTCAACTGAATGGAGGTTTCAAAAAGCCATTTTAAAAAATTGGTCTAAGAAAACATCTTTTAAGGAAGATTTCCATATGCCTGATGTAGTCTGGGACACCTCGGGACACTAAGACGTTTTTAACAAAATTTCAAATGGTTCTGTTTTCATCTCCTGGGATAGCTCTACAGATAAGTACTCCAACTGGAAAATTCAAAATCTATCTGCTCTATAACAATCTGCAAAAAAAAGCCTGACAAAATAAGGAATAAATGATTTTAAAAATGCTGTAACATATCAGTTTATGTGCACCCTAGTCGCTTCTGTGCTAAGCCCCCAACTGTTTGATCTCATTATTGGAGAAATTGCTTACCTGATAATTTTGTTTACTTTAGTGTAGACAGATGGACTCAGGACCAATGGGTCGAGTGTGCTCCTGATAGCAGTGGGCAGTTTATTATACAAAAATATTGAGCAGGTGGGTTAGTTGGATTCTTCAGGATAAAAAAAAAAAAAAAGCCACAAATCTCTACCATGCAAAGTCCACTATAGTCCCAAAGGATTAAATAGCATCCAAAAAAAGTCACCAATTCTTACCTCCTGGGTCTGAAAGGCACCAATAACATTTTTTCTCACTGCTAGCCCTGTCCAGCAGCCTGCACACCCCTCCACACATTGCCACTGGGAACCGAACATTACTGAGCAGCCAGCGAGAAAAAGGGAAGTTACCTGTTCCTGGGGCACACAGCGCTATGATAGTGCTTTGGATAAGCTAGGCCAAAAACGCAGCTTCAACTAGAATTAAAGTGCAAGGCACAATCATCGCACGGGCCTTATCCTGCAAAAGTCAGAAATGTGCCCACAGTTCTGCAGAGGAGTAAATCTCACTGAGCAAGTCCCAGTATCTAATGCTCCATGAAAAGAAAGCCACAGGCTAGATGTCATCCAATATTCCACCACATGCACTGCTCAAGAACTCTACAGGCTAGAGACAAAGTCCTAGGACACGGCTTCTAGTCCTTCCCAGCTCTCCATGTGCCTCAGTCCTAATCCCAGCTCTGTCATAGACTCTCTCTAGTGCAGTTCTAGTAGCTAGAATGGTCCTGGAGGAAACTGGAGTTTTAGTAGGTTTGATATCATCTTTAAAAGGACCAACAAGAAAGATGTTGTAGTACTTCAGGTTCTGAGAGCTCATAGGCCCTTTCTTGGAGTGGCTCTGGGTGATCCCAGGCAGCAAGTTGCATGCTCTCTCTGCCTCATTCTTCCTCTTCTGCTATTAACTGCATCAGTAGCATGGGATCTTCTTGGTGTTTGGGTACTTGCCAGGTTTAGCCTCTGTTGGAGACAGGATGCTGGGCTTGATGGACCCTTGGTCTGACCCAACATGGCAATTTCTTATGTTCAGTAGCAATCAGGCAACAATAACTTCATTCACCCCTCATCACTGGGAACTGCACTGTCCTGTGCAGGGCTATGTATCTCCATTTATAAACATTAAACAAAAAATGGGTTAAGTTTTATTTACAATATATTACTATTTATTTCCACAGTTTGGATCCTGGCAGCTGTTTAGCATTGCCAGCTCTCTGCACAGCAGTGCTTCAGGCCCAAGTCACATCAGCCCACCCCAGGGAAGGAAGAGCGGGGTAGGGGATGCCAAACCCTCAGGCTCAGCCCACCCCAAGGGGATAGAGAGAGGACCGCACCAACCCCCCAGGCTCAGCCCACCCCAAGGGGGATAGAGAGGGGACCGCACCAAACCCCAGGGCTTTTATGTTCTCACAGCAGAAACCTAAATGACTCAGTTGGAGTTGGGGAGGGGCTGCACAGAGAGTTCCCTCAACTCAAAGCAGAAATACTACGATCTCTAAAATAATTCTCTCCTAAGGTACCCAGCGACTCCCGGCAGACAGAAAGGAAGCCTTCAGCCAGGCGGAAGACACAATTTCCTAAGAGCGGCAGCTCCCGGGGAGTCTCCTCCCAGCCGGGCTTTGTCTGGACAGGCAGGGAGCGGAGCCTTCCCGGCCGGAGAGTTTCGGTTTGGGAAGCGAGGCGGGGAGTTTCTGTGCCCGGTGCGCGCCGTCTCCAGGGCAGGGACACAAAAAGCCTCACCGGGGCTTGAAAAGCCAACGCAAGCCGCGCAATTAGCAGCGGGGCGAGTCCCGAGGGCGCAGCCGGACAAAAGCGGGGACCCGGGGCGGGGGCTGCGGCCGCTGGGGGGGGGGGGGGGGGGATTCCGGTTTGTAGTTTTGTTTTTTTTTACTTAAGTCTTTTAACTCCTCCCCTCACTTCCTGGTTCTTTCTCCAGTTTACTTTTCTCGAGTAACAGGAGGATAAATCCATTAAAAAAAATTACCTCCCCCCTCCCCAATACGTTTCCAAAGAACTTAGTAAGAGAGGGGGAGCGAAGGGCAGGATCTTGGCCGGGTCCCCGGGACGGCAGGGAAAGGAGCCGGGCTCCAGTTGCAGGGGCCCGCGTTACCTTCCAGCAGCCTCCCGATGATGGAGTCGATGTTCAGCTTTTCGCTCTCGCCCATGGTCAGGGGGCTGCGCTCGTCGGTGGCCCCGGATGACGCTGGATCCTCGTCGGCCCCCCACTTCCTGGGACTGCAAGTGATCGCGGAAGGGCTGGCGCGAAGCTTCCCGGCGGGGCCTGCCCCTCCCAGCTCTGCTTGTGCAGACAGGCGAGGGAGGGAGGGGGAGGGGAGGCTGGGCCGGCGGCACCAGCGAGGAGAGGCGGGAGCGGCCCGCTGCAGCCGCCAGCGCCATCTGGTGAGCAGGAGGACCAAGTACCGGCGGCTGGAAGGAAGGAGGCGGGCGGTGATCGTTCCTCGCTTACATCTGGCGCAACCCAGACAGAATCAAGGACCGGGCATGCAGAATAGAAATGTGCAAGACAGCAGCTGTGTCTCCTGTGAATATGGAGAGACGCTGTTAAAGATCTCAGAACTCCGGCGTGTCTTGATACCCGTCAATCGCGTCTTTTAACGCATGTTCATACAGCGAGCCTATTCAATTTCATCTGATTTGCACCCCCATAACTTGAACAGATGGACCGCATATAGGATCTACTGCAAATGATGGAAAAGACCGAGCGATCTCCATATTCACAGGAGATACGCTGACTGGCTTGCTGATGCGGTTCATTCTATATTCAAAATATTTTCATTAAAATATTTATCAACATTTTCATCTGCTAAGTGGGCGACGATTCTAAGCATTCACATAGCTTTCCCTTTTTCTAGTGATACCTGTCACCAGACCAGAAACATACTGACCAGCGCCAGACCGGGAAGTTGGAACTGTCATTATTTCTCTTCTGTTGTGACCTTGGGCAAGTCACTACATTCTCCATTGCCTCAGGTACAACATAGATTGTAAGCCCTCTGGACCAGGGAAATACCTACAGTACCTGTTACTCATCTTGAGCTCAGATTTGGAAGAAGACAAGTAATTACATCCAAATCATCTTCTCTACTTTGCACTATTTCTTTTGTATTATATTTTTTTACATACATACATATTGTCATGCCAATAAAGTTTCTTTGAATCTGAACAGAATTTTAGAGAAAGGTGACTGGAAAAAAAAAGACCATACAGCCTATCTAGTCTGCCTATCACCATCAACTATTCACTTTTACAATCCCTACCAGTCCCTCAGAGAGCCCCTGTGTCCCATGCTTTCAGGAAATCAGAAACTATCCTTGCTTCCTCTATCTCTATGGAGGCTGTTGCATGCATCCACTACCCTCTCTGTAAAGAAATATTTCCCGAGATTACTCCTCAGTCTACCCCTTTTCGCCCTCATCCCAAGAACAGAAACTTAGAAATGTCATTGGTGGAATGTATAGCGGGAAACCAGAGTATTTGGGAAAGCTGGTCCCCTTTAGGCCGACACGAACATTATCTTCCCAACTGGAACTTTTGAGACCTTTCAGTGTCGGGCACCTTTAAGTTGGAATACTCTGTGTTCTTCTAATAAACGGGCCGATTCAGTACGGTGCGCTCAGGCCGAGTGCACCGTTAGCGCCCGTTTGGATGTGCGTTTTTGACGCGCTATTATTACCCCTTATACAGTAAGGGGTAGTAATAGCGCGTGGAAAACGCGCTTCCAACCCCCCCCGAAACTAATAGCGCGCTCAACATGCAAATGCATGTTGATGGGCCTATTAGTTATTCCCACTCGATACGGAGAGTAAAATGTGCAGCCAAGCCCCACATCTTACTCTCAGAAATTAACGCCTGCCCAAAGGCAGCAGGATGTCCTTGCAGTGAACATGCTGGGCTGGGGCCGTTCAGCAGGGCTCCTTCTGGGACCCTGCACTAATGGGCCCTGAATCTGACCTCTATGTGCCGCCCTTCAGCAATAACCACAACTCCTCCCCCGTCCCTTGGGAGCTGTGAATGCTCTCTTTGCGGCACCTTCAGCACGGACCTAACCCAGGGATTGAATCAAGGACCTTTCACACGGCAGTGCACAACACTTACCGGTCTGTTTACAGTAAATATTATTGCTGGGTTGCAAGAAGTCTGATCTCCACACAGCAGCCAAAGGAACCAGCAAAAACAAATGTGTGGATAAAAGTAGCTGGTAACTCAGGCAAAAGAATAGGAAAGAAGCTTGACACTGAGAAAGAGGTCTGGCAAAGATGCTGAGAACTGTTCCAACAATAATGAATATAGATTTCTATTTAAGAACCTAGGACATTCATGCTGGGTCAGACCAAGGTCCATCAAGCCCAGCATCCTGTCTCTGACCATGGCCAATCCAAGTCACTAGGGAGCACGCAGCAGATCTCAAAGGGTAGATGCAATTCCTTGTTATTCACGCCCAGGGATACGTGGCGAGCTTCTCTGGGTCCAGCTGCTAATAATGGTTTCTGGACTTTTCTTCCGGGAATTTGTCCTAACTCCGCTTTACTAGATGCCTTGACCACGTCCTACAGCAACAAATTCCACAGCTCGATGGTGCGCCGAGTGAAAAAAAACCAACTCCTTTCTCTGATTTGTTTCCCTGTTAGTTTCATGGAGTGTCCCCTAGTCCCAGGACTGTTTGAAAGATGACATAACCTTTCCCTATTAACTAGTTTTACCCCACCCATGGTTTTCTAAACCTCTATCATTTCCCCTCTTCTCCAAGCTGAAGTACCCTAACCTGTTTGGCCTTTCGCCTGTGGCACGGCGTGCCAGAGAAACCCTCAGAACACCTTAAAGGATTGGCCCCAGAATTCTGGCCCCAGTCCACCTTACGGCAAGGCATTCTGGGTGCAGGGCGGCTCCTCTGAGTAGGAAAATGGTGGATGCTCACTGCTCAGAGGTGAGGTAGGGAGTCTCTGGGAAGAGGAGAAGGGGGCTCCGGAGTAAATGCTGCTTTGCTGATGTTGGTTTGTGAAGTACTGTAAGGTAAGCAGCTTGGAATTGATGTTAATTGTTGTAAAAAATAAAGATTTGTGTAAAGAAAAGCCAGAGTGCTGCATGAATTTGGCCTCCTGCAAGCTATTACTGATCACTCAATGCCACAGAGCCAGTCCACCTGCTTTATCATTTTTGTGGCATTTTTGTGCCTCCTTTGTTTTCTTGTTGGTTTGTCTCTTGTCTAATTATAATGCAAAAGTCTGCCTTAATTGCTGCTGGTCAATAACCTGTAAGATACTTTATTACACCAGGGTGAAGATTTTGTTAAACAGACCTGATTGATTTCTTTGATGAAGTCACCAGCGCAGTAGGAGGGTGCAGTAGATGTGGCCTGTCTGGATTGCAGTAACGCTTTTGACACTGTTGCCTTATAGATAACTAAATCCATGCTCCTAAAGCAGGGAAATGGTACGATCCTGTCACCCCCCCTGCCAGGGGACGAGAAGTGATCCTGTCCATTAGGAGGTGTACCAGGATCCTAGAGAGAGTTGTAGAGACTTCTCTAAGAGTGGGCGTGAGAGCTGCAGCCAGTGCTGTGGGGAGTCAGGATGCCGGAAGAATCTGAAGGCACGGAGGGGGGAATTCAGCACAAACCTCTAACCCCCGCTTTTTTTGAGGACCCTCTTGCTAGCTGCAACTCTCTAAGCCACAGAGCTGGCACTGAGAGAGCCTGCCTGTATTCTAGGGTTGCCAGCTGGCTCCAGATTTTCAGGCCAGATTGATGTAGTCCTGATCTTTTCCTACAGCCTGCATGGACTTGCAGTCTTGCTTTTAGGGAACTCGGTAGAGACACTAAGAACCGGGGGCAGCTTGCAGGAAAATATCAAACTGGCTCACGGGGTAGATGCATCCCGTATGCTTTCCTTGCAGTGCATACTTCAACAGCTGACCCTTCAGAAAGACATCATGTGACCTGGAGCCTGGCAGAACTGAGCCAAAAAAATCTCCAAAATAAAATGTTACATTTTTCTCCAATAAGAAGTAGAGGACACCCTTGAACAGAGATGAGCAAACAGAGCTGTAGTTCCCACCCCACCCTCCTTCCATCCATTCAGTCGGTTGGGTCTCATATATATATATAGAGAGAGAGAGAGAGGCTCCTGTATGTTCCCAGATCAGTCCAGACCCTGGGTTTTGCCTCCCCTCCAGCAGATGGAGACAGAGAAAGTTTTACTGACACTGGCATATAACCTAGTGTGTATTTCTCTGTCTCCAGCAGATGGTAGAAGTGTATTAATCCCTGCAGTCTGGGAAAAAGCAAAAATCAGGGAGAAGAGAATCTCAAACCTGTCGCGTTATCCTCCTAAGAGGTTGCTAGGCCCTGGTGGGGCTATCCCTCCGGGTGGTGAGGAGTACGAGCATGGGGTCAGAGACCCTGGTTTGACTCGATCTGTACAGCTGGTGGATCTGGTTCCCTTCCCCCCCCCCGGAGAACAAATTGGAGTCCGGCAGCTCTTTTGTCAGGGAAATACTCTCTTTTTTTTTTTTTTTTGCTGTTTCTTCTGGCTCAGTAAAGTTAGAAAAAAAAAAAGAAAACAGAGTTCGAGCAGAGGAGCAGCAAGTGTTGACAGCCGGGTAGTCTTGTGTGAGCCTTGACAGGGCTGCAGGGGGGTTTCCTGGCGGCGGTGTTTCTCAGCCGTGCAGCATGGTGGAGCTGATTTTTGCCACGCGGTCGGGCTTGGTGGTGGTGCTGGTTGTCGGCGATGCGCGTGATGGTCACATGCTGGACTGTGCTCCCGCTGCCTCTCCGGGGGAGAGGGCGGGACGGGGCTGTCGGAGGCCACGTTGGACCATTGGACTAAATCGAAATCTGGCCTCGCAAGTCAGCACCCCCCTCCCCCGCAGGGTACGGGAAAAGGTGGCCATGCCGGACCGGCAGACAAAATCTATATCTGGTGCGGGAGCGCCTGGCAGGTCAGCTCCCCCTCTCTCCACGGGACACAGGAATGGCGGCCATGTTGTCCGGGGCTGAAGGCCCGTTGGGACTGGTTCAGGGGTATGACAAACTCTTCCTACGCTATCGCTAGTGGGCCAGGGTGTTATCTACCGTAAAGACCCTGTTGCTGGCGGGAAGGGTAATCCTTCTGGAGCCAGGTTGGAGGAGCCCGCTGTTTCTTCTCCGGGTTCGCACTGCTTTTACCTTGAGCATATTTGGCGCGAAAGGCAACTGGGAAGCAGGCAGACCATGTTCAGAGGCCTGATGCTCCGCAGCCTGCTAAGACGCCGGCAAGTTCTGTGGTCCAATTCTGCGAGACTTTCCTTAGCTCTCACGAGAAGAAAAACTGAGTTTAGAAGCACCTACACAAGGAATGGAATTACAGGGGGTAAATCATCGGGGGGCCAGAAAGGTTTAGGCTGGAGTTTTATAAAATCCTAGGGGGCAATATTTTGTCTTCCTTGAAAGAAATGTTTGCCAAACCCCAGGCAATGGGACACCTGGCCCTGGGATAAAATTTGGCTTCAGTGGTTTTGATTCTGAAACCTGGTAAAAACCCCGAGCATCCTCCAGACCCCAGGTCTTTATTAATCCAAGAGTTGGACGGTGATGTTAGCCTGCGGAGTAAATCAGATTATTCAATCTTTGGGATCTGAGGATCATTATCACAGGCGGGCTTTCTTCCTCTGATATGCTAAAGGTTCACAGTGCTGCTTTCTTGCAAAAAATCATGCAGGGATGGCATTTTGGTCCGTCCTAGATGCGGAGAAAGCCTTTGATAGGGTTGAGTGGCCTTTTATATGGTGGGTCTTGAGATGCTTTAAATTTGGGGATCAGTTTTTAAAGTGGGTACAAGTCTTGCATGAGCAGCGCTTAACTCCTAGTGAAGGGAGCAGAATCTAAATCTTTCTGCCTTGAGAAAGGGTTAAGGCAGGGTTGTCCATGGTTGTCCTTTTACAGGCCGATACTATAAGAATTGCGTGTTGAGCGCCCGCTCTCCCGACGCCTGTCCGGCTACCTCTCCTGGGCGCGCGATTCTTTATTTAAACGAGAGGTCACGCTAATAAGGAGGCGCTAGGGAAAATAGCGGCCCCTAGCGCCTCCTTATTAGCGTGGAGGTGACTGTCAGCGGGTTCCAAGAACTGATGCTGAATTTTATCGGCATCTGTTTCCAATCCTGCTGACAGCCATGAGGTAGGAAAACGGACGCTGGTAACATTGAGCGTCTGTTTTTCTAACCTGCTGATTGGGGGAGGCAAATTTTGTTATTTTTTGGTTCCTCTGACTTAATATCGCTAGGATATTAAGTCGAAGGGTGTTCAGAAAAGCTGTATTTTCTGCTTTTCTGTCCACTTTTCTGGGTTGCTCAGAAATTAGCACCTGCTTTCCTCTTTTTCTAAGGAGCAGAAAGACTGCTAAAATAAAATTAACTAGCGTGATGTGAGGGAAAAAAAAGCATGGGGGGCTTGGCTATCCCCAATTTACAGATTTATAATATTGCAGCTTTGATGCGTTTTATATTCAAGATCAAGCCTCATTGAGCAACCCATTTGACAGAGGCTCTGCTGGCAGAGTGGGCATGGCCCTATAGCCACATTAATCTTCTCCATTATCATAGTATCTCAATTTGAGCACTACAACGCTGAAGCAGCCTGGATTGCTGCTTTTGTGAAGGCATGGAAGTGAAGTGGTGGGGAGAAAGGAGCCATCAATCATTCACCGTTCCTCCTTTTTTGTTTTCTGTTGCCAAAGACTTTCCAGTGGGGCTGGAAACATCAATATTTCAGCTGTGGCAATAGGGCCTGTATTGCCTTGAACAGTTGGTAGACTCAGAGTCAAGTTGCCTCTACTCCTTCCAGCAACTGCAATAGCAGTGGGAACTACCCCCAAGTCACTTTTTCGTCTATTTGCAAATCAGACACTATAGCTTAAACCTCGGTGAGGGAAATATAGACACTATTGCCTTCTCTGAGGAGGATGAGACCTTTATTGAAACCAAGCTCAAATTTAACAAAGTAGGCATATGGGTACAATCTCCGGAAAAACAAATTGCAACATCTCTTCTTGACAAACTGGTGAGACAGCAGAGTGATGATCTGGGGTATAATTTTGAGGAAGCAGCCATTATGCACGCTTTTTCCAGAAATTACCAGCATTTGTTTCCTGCTTATCTAAGAGAGATACAATTTTAAAATCGTGCACTGTCCCTATATAACCAGACTTTAAAGCTGTTCAGATGCATTTAGGAAAAGACTAAAAACTTGGCTTTTCAAAAAAGCATTTCCAAGCCTTGAATAAAACCTCCTCTCACTAGCACTAACTCGTATGCAATAATGGAATGTAAACACGAATCAACCAACCTCAAACCCTCTCTCACTAATTCCTGCTGAATATTTATCATACTATTACCATTCACAACTGTCATATTTATTCATTTGATTACCTATGTACCGTTTCATTTTTCACTTGCTATTCTAATGTATCAATAGGCTGAAATGTAAATATTGTACTGTTCAATTTCTCCCCTTCCATCCCAAGTTTATTTTCCTTGTTTTTTGTAACTTTCCCTCTCCCTTTTTCTGATTCACTGTATTTAAAGTTCAAGGTTCTTATTGAAAATATTGTTTTTTACGTTACGTTATGCTTTACACTCCTTGTTATTTGTAAACCGGGTTGATGTGATGCCTATCATGAAACTCGGTGTAACAAAAACAATAAATAAATAAATAAATAAAATTTATGGGAGTCAGATAAATGCCTTTCAATGTAATCATCCTAGAGGAGATCTATGTCACACGTTCACTGCATAGTGGCAAAAAATGGGTGGGTTGCTGGGAGGCTTCGTTCCATGGAATTGGTGAAACATTGCATCTGCACCTATTTGACAAGGAATCAGGTTGCGACGTGGTGGACACGGATTTCTAGGCTCATTGCTTACGTTGGTAAAGAAAGAGAGGTTTTGTCCTGCTGGCATAACGTCGAGCTCCCCCTCTTTTGGTGCCTGGAAAATGGCGAGGCGTCACCCTGCTTCCGTTGAATTAAGACAGCAGGACATGGCCAGCACGAAGACCTTAATGCACCTACTGGGCTATTTTGGAGCGGGGGGTGGGGGGAAAGTATTAAAAGTAGCCTAAGGAGTGTAAGATCTCTTTAAGTAAATCGATCCCACTTGCGCTGAAGTACAGGAAGGATGGGGGTAGACCCGGAGGATGAATGAGATGATTTGTTGGCGTGAGTGCGTACCGCTGGGGAATTTATCAAACAAAACTTGGAAAGCTGCAGTGCTGTATTGTTGCCTTGTTCTTGTGTTGAACCATGATCTCAACAATTGTCTTTCTGTTAGATAATCTCTGTTTTTGCTGTGTTGCCTTTCTTACTTTTTTTTTTTGGTAGATTTATTTTTATTAAGTAAGATCTCTCTCGTGACAAATCAGTGCGAATCCATTGATCTGTAAGAACCTGGCAACGGCCCTGCTGTAAATGCTTCCCCGATGGCCCCCAGGAACTTAACTGTGACCACCGCCTCATTTCACATAGATTGCCTTTTCAAGGTCCTTACCGACCTGGTTGTGAACCAGTGCCCGAGGGGTGGAGGTTTCTGTGATAATTCTCCGTCACTCAGCCAGCTCCACCTACCAACGGTGGGGACCTGTGGGAAGAGTGATATCATCAATACTTTAAATACCTCCAAAGTTTCCATGTAGAAGAGGAGGAGGTGAACCCTTGGCCTGAGGTGGGGTTGACGCTACCTGCAGGGCAAGCCCTACAGGTCCCCACCGTTGGTAGGTGGAGCTGGCTGAGTGACGGAGCTTCACCAATACCAGACCTCATTCCCCACAGGTTGAGCCCTTGGGTACCGGGGCCGCCTGGTCTTAGGTGGGCCCCCGTCCGAGGACTTCCAGGACACGGCGTAAGAAACAGCCAGAGGCCAGCAGCAGAAACTAGGATAGGAGGGTGAGCCCGGATGAGGCAGAGTCCCAGAGACCCGGGCGCCAATGGAGGACGGAAAGCAAGACAGGTGGCGCCCAAGCAAAAGCAGGCTGGATCCTGAGAGGCCAAGTTCGTAGAAGAACAGGCTGTGATCAGGGCAGACGGCAGGCAAGGAGAAGTGGCAAAACAGGCACGGGTCAAACCAGGAGTCAAGCAGAGGAGGGTCAGGCGAGACAAAGGTCAAACCAGGAATCGGTCAGAAGCGTGGTCAGACAAAGCAGAGGTCAAGCCAGGTATCAATCCGAAGCAAGGCAAGGGGTAGTGACGAACACAGGAACAGGAATAGATATCAGGGAGGAGGGATAGCCTAGTGGTTAGAGCAGTGGGCTATGAACCAGGAGACCAGGGTACGAGTCCTGCTGTCGCTCCTTGTGACCTTGGGCAAGTCACTTTACCCTCCATTGCCTCAGGTACAAGCTTAGATTGTAAGCCCTCTGGGGATAGGGAAATATCTACAGTACCTGAATGTAAACCAGTGTGATATCTCGATTGAGATCAAATGTCGGTATAAATAAATAAATATCAGGAACAAGGCAGGACCAGGAATCAGGAACATGGACAAAGCAAGAACAAACCAGGAACAAGCAACTAGTACACGACAAGCGTGGAACCTGTTGCCAAGCAAGGATGCACTGGCTGGGCCCGGCCTTAAATACCGGGACCCCGTCATTGAAAAGGGCCCTGGGGAGCTGGATACAAGGAGTGGATGGCGGCGATGTCTCCGCCACACTTTGAAGTTTGTTGGCGGCAGGCAGGGCCGCAGAGAGGAGGGCAGCGCAGGAGGCACTCCCTTTGCGCCACAGAGGAGCTGGAGCCCATCCCCGGCAAGGCGGCGAGAGGAGTGAGGCAGGCCTCTGTTGAAGGAAGGGAGGCTCTAGAATGAGGAGTCCTGGAATGAGCGTGAAAGTGGATAGACTCTGGAGTAATGTAAGGAAATATTTCTTTACAGAGAGGGTGGTGGATGCCTGAGACAGCCTTCCCAAAGAGATGGTGGAGACAAGGACAATATCTGAATTCAAGAAGGAATGGGATAATTACAGGGGATCTCTGAAGGAGTGGAAGGGATCCTAAGAGTTGGTGTGGATGGGTAGACTTGGGTGAGCTGTAATGGTCTTTTCCAGCCATCATGTTTCTAGGAGTTCCCCAAAATCCCAAGTTGTTACTTCTCAGTTCTCTTTCATGGTCTTCCACAGAGGCCCTGTCATTCGGCTCCCAAGGGGAAAATGGTAAATGGAGACCAGATTTCTTTTGTTCAATTTCCTCACAGCCGGGGCTGCTCCATGTTGGATAGGTGTTCCCAAGGATTGAGGGGGCCTTATCCTCGCAGTTGGCCCAACTGGTACTGGAGCCACTTCTCTATGTCCATCCCAGCAGTGTTTCACTGCTCCAAGGCTCGAACCTTGATTCCTGGGCTTCCTCAGACAACTCCCCCCATGTCTCGTGGGAAGCACTTGTGTGGCCCCTGCATGGCCACTAGATGGCACACTGGTAGCAGAAAAGAATGAGTCCTATGTCCAACAAGAGTTTTCAGCGGAGGAAGGACAATGTGAATGTAAAGATATTCAGTTTTGGGTTTTTTTTTATAACTTTGTTTATTTGAGTCTCATGTGATCTTACAGAAAAATACCAAGAACAATAAAACCTGTATACATCACAGACAGAATCATTACATAATAACCTATGTAAATTTGTAATTATGCATTATCCTTCGAGTTACATAAAGTACTCCTCTCTAATATCTCTATAAAGTTGATGTCTAGTAATCTATTATAACTAATTTATTTAATGTATTTATCATATGTATTAACGTTAATATATTCTTCTTAATTCTTCCTTTTATTTTCCCTCTCCCTCCCCTTCCCTGTTTGCATTCCCTGATCCAATTTTTCCTTGTTATAATCTCCTAATGTCCTTTCTAAGTTGAATATTAATTGTAAAGCACTGCCGCTATTTTCTATCTGTTCCAGCGCTGCTGCTAAAGTTTTGTTGAATGTACACCGACATGATGTTACTAAACGAATGTCGGTATATAAAGAACCTCAAATAAATAAATAAATAATAAGCCACGTTGGTCACATACATAATAAGCCACGTTGGTCACATACGGTCAACTTAATTTTTTTTCAATTTCCCCTCCCCCATACATACTCACAACCATACTGCAAGCACTCATCGCTCACAGTCAGATGTGCGCTTCCACCCAGCTCCATGAACAGTTTCAACATCAGATGATGATGATAACTTCTCGATTTTTACTGCCTGTCGCGGATTAAGAATGTCTGACATTTACCATTAATCTCGCCCAGGCATTAAACTCAGAGTATCAGCCCCTTTCCATGCTCATAGAACCGATATAATCAAAAACTTCAACCCTCCACTTTTGCAGTTTCACGCCATTATTCAATAAGTGTAAATACAGAGGTTTCCCTGTCCAGGTAACATTACATTTTTTCGATAGAGCTGCACACCTTTTCTCACCCTGAGCAGGCTAGGCCCTCGAGGAGCGAGTACCTAAGAGCGCCAAAGGATCCTGGAAGGAAGTAGATAGGACCCCCGAGGAGCGGGTGTCCTAGGTTAGGTAGTTGAACCCCGAAGGGTAGAAGCGAGAGGCCCCCGAGGAGCGGGTACCCAGAGCTTCTGTAGGAGCGAGTTACCCCGGAGGGTAGAGAGGAATCCAAGCGAGCAGCTTAGAAGCGGTCAGAGTAGCAAAACCAAAGTCCTTGCTAACTCATTGGGCTATAGCGGAGCGGAGGTTTAAATAGCCGGAGGTACTGACGTCATGCAATGGGGACGCCCCCGAGGGTCCCGCCATTCAAAAGCGTAGGTGGCATGTGCGCGTGCGCCTAGGAGGCCTCAGGAAGATGCATTGCGGACGGGGACGCCCATGCTGTGTCGGAGACGCCGAGGGTTTCGGCAATCGGCACCAGAGGCAGCCATCCTTCCCAGGGAGGAGGAAAAGGTAGAAGAGAGGTGAGGCAGAGCAGACGCAACAGTAAGGCTATAAGCTTCACTAGGGCATCTAATACTTTCGCACCAGCCATGAGTTCGGGGGGATGGTGTCACGTTTTAAAGTTTGTATTTTTTTGGTGGTCCTGGGACTGAGAATGAATGAATGAATGAACAGCCGGGGGTGGGGGCAGCACAGTAACTGTTTGCACAGGGCAGCAAAAAAGCCAGCACTGGCCCCGCTCACGCGTGCATACTCGCAGACACTGGAAAGGGCAAACGCAAGCAGACACAAAGGCACAGCCCCAGCTTCCCACACACAGCCACACGAACAGGCCTCCACGACACATAGGCACAGGAACACACACAGGCTGTCATGGACAAGAAACACTGAGCGACAATGGGTACTTTTCGCTAGTGCGTGCACACGCACACACACACACACACATATACACAGGAGAGGAAGACATGGTAAATAGGTTCCTTGCAAAAAAAAAAACTAAACAAACCACTTGCAGTGCCCTGAGAGCAGGGAGGAAATGAGAATGAACTGCTCACTGCTACTGTAGGCAGCGAGCGGCGTGGGAGAGAGGAAAAGGGTCTGAAAAGCCAAGGATGATTTAGAAGGAACAAGAATCCTGGACAGCTTGGAAAGGTAAGGCTTACCTTCAACCTGTGCAACATAACTCCGAAGGCAAGAGCGAGGAGGGAGGGGAGAGAGAGCTGGAGGGAGAAAGTCAGAGATGGGGGGGGAAAGAGGAGAGAGATGACAGAAAAGTAGAGCAAGAGATGGGGGCAAGGGAAAGAGATGGAGGGGGAGAGCAAAAGAGGGGTAGAGAGAAAGATGGGGAGAGGCAGGGAGAGAGAGGATATGGAGGGGAAGAATAAGAGACGGGGAGAGAAAGAGGGAGAAAGTGAGAGAGAACAAGAGAAGGGGAAGAGAGAGAGAGGAGATGGGATAACAAGAAGGAGAGCAAAAAGAGAGAAAAGATGGGGAGAAGGAACTTGACTGTAAGCAGCAGTTATTTAACTTAAATAAAAATTGCAAAAAGTAAAGAAACCCCTGAAATACTCCTTCAGTAGATAAATTGTCCTTGGGGTTTTGTAGCAGCTTCCTGAGCAGTTACTAATGCACCATCTGTGTTCCCATTTTAGCAAATTATCGATCATTTTGTGATAACCAGAATCCACGTGATTCTTACTAACACCCAAACCCCCAAAAGCACAGAGGAAAGAGGGACCATGGCACCGCTGTTTCCCTTTTCTGTTACAATCGCTAAGGCGAGCAGGCCCGGGAGAGTTAGCAAAGCGGGGAGCCTCCTGCGCAGCTCCCTGGGGGTTCATGCGGGCCTGGCATGTTAGCTGCTGTTTTGCCGTTTCAATGCTATTCTGTGCCCCCTCTGACCCTCGGCTTGCTCTCTCCTCTGGATTCCCTCCCTGCTCTTTTCATACTGCAGCGGGACCCCCATTTGGCTGGTGGGGGTTGCATCCGGGGAGCTACAATGCCAGGGTCCATTCGGCAGGGGGGGGGGGGGAGACTTAACCTCCTGGGTCGGGTCCTGTCCACGCTGGTCTGCCTTTGCTTCCGAGCCCCTGGTCTCAGATGCTGTGCATCCTCTCCACTCTGTCCTACTGCTCAGTCCAGAGAAAGAGTCACAGCGTCCAGCACTCGATGTTCAACAAGGTTTACTTTAGATTAAAAATCAAAATCCAGGCAAGATTTGAAAAAATAAGAAACAGCATTAGGAAAACCAGGGCCTCTTTATCTAGCACACGTCTGGCCCCTGCAGCAGCATCCACCCGTGGAGGGCAGGAGAGTCCTGCTGCATCCACCCGTGGAGGGCAGGAGAGTCCTGCTGCATCCACCCGTGGAGGGCAGGAGAGTCCTGCTGCATCCACCCGTGGAGGGCAGGAGAGTCCTGCTGCATCCACCCGTGGAGGGCAGGAGAGTCCTGCTGCATCCACCCCTGGAGGGCAGGAGAGTCCTGCAGCATCCACCCGTGGAGGGCAGGAGAGTCCTGCAGCATCCACCCGTGGAGGGCAGGAGAGTCCTGCTGCATCCACCCGTGGAGGGCAGGAGAGTCCTGCTGCATCCACCCGTGGAGGGCAGGAGAGTCCTGCAGCATCCACCCGTGGAGGGCAGGAGAGTCCTGCAGCATCCACCCGTGGAGGGCAGGAGAGTCCTGCAGCCTCCACCCGTGGAGGGCAGGAGAGTCCTGCAGCATCCACCCGTGGAGGGCAGGAGAGTCCTGCAGGAGAGTCCTGCAGCATCCACCCTTGGAGGGCAGGAGAGTCCTGCAGGAGAGTCCTGCAGCATCCACCCTTGGAGGGCAGGAGAGTCCTGCAGGAGAGTCCTGCAGCATCCACCCGTGGAGGGCAGGAGAGTCCTGCAGCATCCACCCGTGGAGGGCAGGAGAGTCCTGCAGCATCCACCCGTGGAGGGCAGGAGAGTCCTGCTGCATCCACCCGTGGGGGGCAGGAGAGTCCTGCTGCATCCACCCGTGGAGGGCAGGAGAGTCCTGCAGCATCCACCCGTGGAGGGCAGGAGAGTCCTGCAGCATCCACCCGTGGAGGGCAGGAGAGTCCTGCTGCATCCACCCTTGGAGGGCAGGAGAGTCCTGCTGCAGGCCCAGCGTACAAGAAAGGTGACAAAACCCCCTCCTCAGAACCAGATGGATCCATATCCCCAGAGTCTCAAGAATCCTCTACTCTCTTCACCTTTGCTGTCGCCTCAAAACAAAAATTAAACCAAACCTGGATACCGGGGCTCTCCTTTCCGTCAGGAACGGGTTCAAATCCAAAAATCCAAAACAGGATAAAATCTGCAAGATCTAGGCCTTGGGTCTCCTCTGTTGCAAAGCAGAGAAACCCTGGCTCCTCCCGGTCATCCACCAAGCTTCGACACAGGGGGCTCCCAAACGTCAGCCCGCGGCACTCGCTTTTCTGGCCTGCCCTGCTTTTTCTTCCCAGCGCCAGATACGGCCACACGGGAAGTTGCATTTTTTCTTTTTTCCACGTGCGACGGGCACTGCAAAGTCCTGGTGGGATTTCTCCAGCTCTCACCAGCGAGGAGGAAGAGGCCTGGCGGCAGGGAACAGGCAGCGCGTGGTGGTGGGGGCAGTTCTGATGGACCCCTGCCACTGTCGGAGCCTGGGAGCGGGTCCAAAAGGGTGGGGACAGCAGTTTCAGTGGGGGGCTCACGGTGTCCCTGAAAACGCTGCACCCGGGAGGAGGCCAGAGAGAACAAGTGAAGTCGGGAGCACATCTACAACCTCCCGCCGCTGCCCGGGAGGGCCAGGGTGAGAGGGGAGCACTGAGACCCACACAAACTCAGAAGTACCAAGCACTGCGGGGAAGAAAAGCTGCAGCGAAAACAATTCCCAGCCAGTTCTGCTGCTGCAAGGAGATGAGTGGAAGGGAAGGGAGAAGAAGAGAGAGGAGGAAGGCAAGGGAAGGGATTGGAGAGCAGGGGTAGGGGGGAGGAGTGAAAGAGGGCTAGGGATGGGAGAGGAGAGGAGAGGAGGGAGGAAGCGTATGGGAGTGGACAACACACAGTCCGTCTGTCATTCCCCCTCCTCTCCCCCAGGGGGCAGGATTCCTAGAGGTGTGGCAGGGTTGCCATCTTCTGAGAAATCTGTCTGCAGCAGCCCTGGGAACCCTGGCCCTGACTTCTCCAGCGTTTCACATCGTCAAAAGGGCTGGGCGTGGCTTTCCTCTCCCCTCCGCGCGCCCCTGAGGGAGACCTGTGATTTCAAATGTCCTATGAGGCCATTCTCTTCAAAGGCTTGCCAACCCCTGACCCCTAGTCCTGAAATTCCTATGCACTGAATCTGGCATTATAATAATTAATCCAGAAGAGAAACCATCTCCCTAGGGGGATTTGTTAGTCCAGGATTAATGCTGAACTCGCTTTCCATAGTCCTTCTAGTAGGAACACAAGACTGGAGTCCAGAGCCTGCACCCACCTGTTGTAAAGTTGATGAGATCAACATTCAGCCAGTTAAGGTAGCCGGAAACACCCGTCTGGCTAACTTAACCAGGATATGGAGCAGCACGGCAGCACCACTGATTATACTCAGCTATCTTAAGGTTGGCCGGATGGGATTATCCAATATCCAGACCTGCCTTACATCACGGCCAGAGTTAGCTGGAATATCGGAGTTAGCCGGTTAACTTAACCGCCTATTGCCTGCCTCCAGAATGCCCACGACTTAACTGGCTATATTCTAGCGTTTCTTACAGAATCGGCCTGTATGCGAGAAAAGAAATCCAAGGACAATAGAATTACAAAATAACGTAATAACTGCTGTACAATCCATAGGCTGCATAGACTCAATCTAGGATTGTCACTCTCCATACTGCTTGGAGATTCTTACAGGAGCGCAGACTATCAAACTGTTTCCAGTTTAGCAGAAATAAAACCCGCATCCTTCTATTCGCAGAATAGGGGAAGCAAAATGTCACCAACAGATTGTTTGTTTTATCCAAGTCCTGCAACCTCTGAGCAGACTATGTCATAGCCAAGGAAACCCAAATAGTGGTCAGATGTTTCAGTGTGTCCTCTGGTAAACCATGGGAAGGATCTGGGCACACTGATGTGCGCTATAGTACTCATGCCACACCCATGCTATCAGATTGGAGATTATTGGTTTTGCTTTTTAGAGGTGGTGGTGCTGGAGGGGGGTAACGGTTTCTTTAGGGTCTCCAGCTCAATTGGAACCTGCCTCGCCTAGTGGCCTATGGGCCTTCTGCCTCGTTGCCTTTGGATCTCAGTGTTCCTTGTTCTGTGTTGTCCTTGCCTAGTCCTGCTCTTGTCTGGTCTTGTCATGCCCTGCTCAGTCCAGTTCCTTGTATTCAGTTCCTGCCCTACCCTTGCCTTGTCTTATCCTGTGCCTTCATTGACATCTACTTAGGGATCATTTCCATATTTCTCTATCACTTACCCAACTCAGCCCAGCCATTGCAGTGGCAGCCCTCAGTAGGGACCACGATCCGTGGCTTCTTCTGAAACCCAGCTAATGTGGGACCAAGGTCTGGCCACTTGGTGGCGCCATTAAGTGACGGCTGAGACTCCCCTCTCCTAGGGCTCTGAGCAACGACCCCCACAGCATCCCAAGCCCTGGGGCAACCTAGGAATTGAACCCAAGCCAACTGGACCAAATCTAATGCAGTCAGATTGTTAATAACTAACAATTTGCCTTGCAATGAGAGCTAAAGTAAGAGCCAGAACCAGTTCTGAAACTTTACTTATTTTTATAACAATTTTTATATACGGACCTTTGTCGGGAACATCACATCGGTTTACACTGAGCATGAATGTTGCGTTAAGGGCTTTAGAGAGAACATAATATTTAACAATAAATTAGAATAAAATTTAGAACGGTGCCAGAAATATGGCGAGAATGAATATTTACAGAATAGTGGAGTATGAACAAACTATATCCAATCTAAATAGTATCCATACATTTGCAGAAAAGCAAAGGGGAAGGGGAGTAGGGATCGAGGTGCAGGGGGAAGAGAAAGGAAGGTTGTGAGGGAGACCTTTTTCTTAACCAGAGCTTAATGTAGAGAGCGAAAAGGTGTTTTGAAGAAACCTGCTCATTCCTTTCTGCACAATCCATATTCGTACACCAGACCTTCCTCGTCAATAGATATACAACGGTCCTTCTCTTTGCAGCCTTTAAACATACCCAGGTCTCTCCCAGCGCTTAGATACTCGCTTGTTCTTACCAGTCCTCCCAGTCCATAGACGTAAGCTAATCTCTCCCAGTCCTTACGCAGATGCCAGTGCTTAGATTACAGTGGTCTTTTGCCATTTCCTAGGAATGCTCCAGTCTCTCCCGTAGCACACAAGTCCAGCCCTGCTTCAGTTCAGTTGTCGAGGAGGAGTTTTCACCCAAACACCTGCACCAAAATGTCTCACTTGCGATCCGGTTTATCTGTGCAGAAAAGACTCACTTAAAAGTGGGTAGCATGCACTTTGTACACCCCTCACTTTAGAGATCAGCGTGTAGAAAAGGCCACACGTACTTTTCCAAATTATTAGAGAGCATGTGGCAGTCCACGTACAGTAAAGCCAGGCATCTCCAGTTCTTTTCATTCCAAAAGCCTCATTTTTTGGGCTGCATCGTGTTGAATGTTCTCCAGTAGGGCAGGGGTAGCTCAGTTTCCCAAACACATTCTAACAGTGGATGAAAAAATCTTCACTAATTAAGTCCAAGAAGGACCTATAAAAGGCTCTTATGTGTTTTTTGTTGTATGTCTTGTCTGTCTAGCTTGACTAGCTCCAAGGAGCAGGGACTGTCTGGAATGTGTCTCTGTGCAGTGCTGTATCCGTCTGGAATGCACTATACAAACAGTGATAAGTATTATAAAAAAAAGAAGTCCCTCAGCAGTCCATTAAACTTGTTTTCTGTGCAACGGTGTATAAAAATTGCATAACTATATAAATAATGAACCAGGAAGTGTTTCCATGTGGAGAGTAACCAGAGGTCACGCAAAGACAGAGGGGCTCCCGGCCTTTCATTCCTTTGACCTTTCTTTCAGGGCCAGCTTCCACGACTGACCTCTGCCCACCATGGCATCCACCGCGGGGGATGCCATGAGCATCGGCAGCACAATAGAACTGTCTGACACGTTTGACTCCATGCTGGATCTTCGTGATGATTCTAGCTCGCTGGGATCCGACTCGGAATTCAACGGAGCTGCACCGTACCGGCAGACCGACAAATACGGGTTTATCGGCAGCGGGTCCACGGACCTTGGGTGAGTACTCGTGCTGTGATGGAAGAGGGGATGCAGAGGAAAGGTGAGGATGAAAGGCAGTGAGGGTCAGTTCTGGCTTACCAGGGCTGGAATGTAAAGGCAGCTGCGAGTCGTAAGTTAAAGGTCTCTGTGGGCCCCATTAATCAGTGTTCCGTCTGCCCCGAAATACGATTGACTGCTTGTTAAAGGGAGAGGGAGAGAAGCTCTGGGAGATGAAGGAGATAAAGAGCTGGAGGAAAGAGGGGACTGATTTTAAAATGCATTATTTGGGTGGTAGGCGCAGCAAAGTTCCTCCTATCCAATGTTCACATCGTCAGGCCTTCATCAAAGAGGAGGCAGGGACTGGTTTTCATCTCTGGCCCTCAAGATATTCTCTTGTTTTATCTGAGAATAAGATGAAGAGGATGCCCCTAGAGAAGGCAGCTCTCAGGGGGTAAGCGCACTGCTCGCCCCATGCTGAGTGTTTTATACCTTTCCTTAACTTCACTGAAGATCTTCCAGTATTGAAGAGGATGACGTCATCGACGTCTCCGGAGATGAATGATGAGGGAAAGAGATGTTTAACCCTTTCCCTGCCCGGGTGTTTGCAGCCTCCAGGGCCGCAGATATTTTGTGTCTGGGTTTTATTTTTTTGGCAGGGGGGGTTGCAATAAACCAAGGCTCATTGTTTTTACCTGCACAAAAGAGGGGTGGCGACAGATTAGGGTCAGTAAAACATAGGCAGAGACTGCAATTTTAAATGCTCACCCAATCTTTCCAGCATGTATCTTGCGCCTGCTTCAATGCACACACAAAATATGCGGTTCCTTTGTATCCACGCTGTGTGTGCCATTGGGATTTTCAAAGGTGAACTTTGCAGGGACCTTCCCTTTAACAATGAGCTGGCAGTCCCGCAGATGCTATTGTCATTGCCCTCTCCATGTTCTGGACAGAATGGGGATTCCAGGAACCGCTGGCAGTACTTCCCCACGTGAAAGAATATATTTTTAGCTTTGTAATGTTGCACGGTTGCTGAAAAGCACCGTAGTTCCACACATTTGCTCCGGTTACCGAGGGGTTATTGGGTAAATGTGACCAGATAGCCACAAAAAATCTTTATTAAAAGAAAGCCCTTTACCTATAAAAATATGTTTGTTTGAGCTAGATACACAAGAAGGAATAAGCAAGAACTCTACAAAGTTTTCCATAAGAACATAATATCTGGTCCATCAAGCCCAACAGTGGCCAATCCAAGTCACAAGTACCTGGCAAGTACCCAAACATTAGATAGACACAAGCTACTACTGCTTATTAGTTACCTTCATAGCCGTTTATGGATTTGTCCTCTAGGAACTTATCCAAACCTTTTTTAAACCCACTCACCAGGCATTTATTCAGGGGCAATATCGCCTCCCTTTTTCTTCCGACTATGCCTCTCCCTATACAGCCAAGCATCTTTCTGGTTTTTGCCGTTGCTTTATCTGCCTGTTTGGCCACCTAAAGATCATCAGATACAATCACCCCCAGATCCCACTCTTCTTTCATGCTTAGAAGAATTTCACCTCCAACACTGTATCTCTCCCTTTGGTTTTTTGCATCCTAAATGCATTACTCTGCATTTTTTAGCCTTAAATCTTAGCTGCCAGACCTCAGTCCATTCCTTCCTCGCTGAGGAAGGAATGGACTGAGGTCTGCAGATTTTGGTATCATTAGCAAAATGACAAACCTTTCCCAACAACCCTTTCATTATGTCACTCACACAAATGTTGAAAAGAACCGGATCAAGGGCCAATCCCTGCGGCTCACTGCTAGTAATAATCCCCTCCTCAGAGAAAACTCCATTTACCAATAGCGTTTATTGCCTTCCTCTCAGCCAGTTTCTATCCCAGTCAGCCACTCTAGGATCCATATCAAGGGCATTCAATTTATTTATAAGTCGCCTATGCGGAACCGTGTCAAAGGCCTTGCTGAAATCCAAGTACAACACATCTAACACTCTTCCTGGTCACCCAATCAAAACAATTGATTAGATTTGTCTGGCAAGACCTCACAGTTTTCTGTGCCAGCTCAGGGATAGATTTTGGACAAAAAGTAGAAAGTTCTGATGCACATTAGCAAACTTTATTTATAAAACTGAAGTACTTTTTCCAGACTTGCTTGTGTCTGTGCAATATATTTTGTTTTATCTGGGTGAGGAAAAGAGATCTCAAATATCAGTACAGGAAGGAGATCTCGGGGATGAGGAGGAGGAGAGGGGGGAGGGGGGAAGGACCAGGAATGGGGCAAAGAGAAGGTGAAAGGACTGGGATAGGGGAGGATAGAGGACTGAGGATGAGAGGGAGAGAATATTGGGAATAGAGAGAGGATGAGAGATAAGGAAGATTGAGGAAGAGGGGGAAGATGATAGGGGGGAATGAGGAAGAGGAGAGAGAGGGAGAAAGGTTCTAGGATTGAGGAAGGGGAGGAGAGAGTAGGACAGAGATCAGAGGAAGGGAGGGTCTGTGATTTAAGGATAAGGTAGAGGAAGGAAGGCAGGTTCCAGGATCTGGGGGGATAGAATCTGAATTGGTGGGGAGAGGGAGAAGGGAGGTGACCCTATTGTTCTCCAGTCCTGCTCCCTCTTGCACTCCCATATACCCCCTAAGCTCCCACCCAATCGGCCATCGGACACCCAGCACCAATCCCCTCTCATTCACACATCCGTGACACACAGACACACATTCCTCCTAAACTCCCCAAAACGATTTATCTTTTTCCCGTCTGCTCCAGGCTCGTCCCCCTCCCCTCCTGTCCCTAAATGACAAATGGGGAGGGGCTGGATTAGGGAACAGAGCGCCTTTTACTCTTCTATGTCTGCTTCATTCTCATTGCTTGCTCTCCTGTTCCCTGCTGGCCACCTGGGAGGGGGAGGGCTGGAGCAGGAAGCAGAGGGGCTGAGAGAGATTCAGCTCACCCTGGGAGGTAGCAAATCCTCAGCAGGTCTGCTGGCCCCCAGATTTTTGCCACCGTAGGCACAGGCCTATTGGCAAATCCAGGCCTGTATTCAGGATGATAGAGTCAAAGTAGGATTGCCAGCTTACTCCGGGTTGGCTGAACAGGCAGATCCAGTCCTGGTTTTTTTTTTGCCAGATTGAATCTTGGAGTTGTAATTCTGATTGTACCATTGATTTCCCTATCCGATTGACCCGGGATGAGTGGGAAAACATTTTGATGAATTAGGTCCCATGTCTGCACTTTATAGGGCTAGGATTTCAATGATTGCCATGGCTGTAAAGATAGCTAAAGATATGAAAAGGTGCCAGTCAGACATCTAATAGAGTATTTGTAGGGCTTTGAACCGGCAGTTTCCTCCTGCTCCTTTGGGCTTTCAGCTGGATCAGAACCAGTCTCTCTTGGGCTACGGCGAGCCCTCACTTGCCACTCCCTGGGATTTCCCCCTACATCCAGCCATTAGGTGTCGCCATTGCAAATCCCTCAGGGCAAATGAAAGCTGTCCCTGAGGCATCTCCAGGCCCGGTTGACCTGGGAATCAAACGCAGGTCCCGCCATGTGGCAGACTATAGTTTTTGGTGGAGGACGGTCACTTTGTGGGATGTGAGAGGGAAGGCCTTGTTCTAAAGCATTACTGCAGTCATTGTAGGGCAGAGCATAAAGAATACCTTGTTTTTTATTTGTTTTTTTTTTCAAACCGAAATCATAGTCCGCCGTTCTCAGGGTTGGGCAGTTAAGCCTCTCTGCCTACTCTGACTGTGAGGCAGATGCTCTCCTGGTGGTCTCTGCTCATTTCCTGTTGCGTTAGTTCTGCTGCATCCTGTCTCTGGTTTCCATGGCAACGCTGCCTCCATACTAGCGTGTGGTTAGCGATGTGGGTGCGCGTAGCTGTAATGTGGCAACAGGTACCTGCCCGCTGCTGCTGGGACCGACTCTTGTCAGCACCACCGCCGGCAGCTGAGTCAGTGAGTGTGAGGGGGGGGGGGGGCCCTGACAGGGTGGGCCTTAAAGAAATTCAGCTCGCCCTTGGGGTGCACCGCAGGGCAAAGCACAGCACCCTGGGGACGGGTCAGGAATGCCATTATTTTTTTTGCTTTTACGCTTCCCCCAGCTGCCCAACATGTAATATTAATTTATTCCTTCACCGTCTGCTGATTGGTCCCTCCTGCTGTCGTACGCCAGCGATGGTTCTAGGCCCCTTTCACTAACATTTCACCCTGGAAGGAACGGCCTTGTTGGAGGAAAGCAGGGCCTTGTGTGTGTGTGTGATAGAATTAGGGAAGTTCTATGTGTGTGTGTGATAGAATTAGGGAGGCTGTGTGTGTGTGAGATAGAATTAGGGAGGGTGTGTGTGTGTGTGTGTGTGTGTGAGATAGAATTAGGGAGGGTGTGTGTGTGTGTGTGTGTGTGTGAGATAGAATTAGGGAGGCTGTGTGTGTGTGTGTGTGATAGAATTAGGGAGGCTGTGTGTGTGTGTGTGTGTGTGTGTGTGTGTGTGAGATAGAATTAGGGAGGCTGTGTGTGTGTGTGACTTAGAATGACACTTTGATTTTTTGTGTGGGGGACCTCCAAAATATTTACCTTCTTTTTGGGGTACAGTGCACAAGATGGCTTTGATGGGGAAGACCCCGCCATTATCCTGATGAATATGTTTGATTGTTCTGTACTGCATGTTAGATGAGTGAGCAGTGTACTGTAGTCTGGGCTTTTATGATTGGGTGATAACTGTTTAGTGGGATCTGTAAAGGTGGGAACCTTTGGTGGACTTTGCCCGTTTGGTTCCTACTCTTTCCAAGCTTGGGTGAGGGACAAGGACCTCCAGAGTAGCAAGCCTGAGGGCTGGTGGGCCTGGGAGCCCTGCCACATGGCAGTGGGGCTCTTCCCCCTCAAGAGGAGAGGCCTGTGGCCATGGAGCGGCACGAGTGGGATTTTCCCTCCTCCTGAGGAATGGAGCAAGAGGTCAGGGAAAGGAGAGAGACCATTCCTTCTTCTGAGGGAAAGGGCCGGGTGTTCCAGGGTGGGGAAGACCCCCCCAGGGTCTCCCTTACAGTGCAGTCCCCCATCCCGAGGAATTTGCACCTGGGAGAGGTGGCTGTGGAGATCTTTAAGGAAGGTCAAAGACCTTGGAAGTGTGAGTTGAATGGGGGTCCCTTTTGGATGTGAATTTTGGTGCGGGCCTGCTGGAGTGTAATCCCCGTTCCTCTCACAGGGTTTGGTTAGAGTTATGGTTGAGAGGAATTTGGCAGTTCAGATTAGTCCAGAGGAAAATAAGTAGCCATGCATGTAGGCATGCAGTTATTATGTTCCCAGAAGGATTCACCCGACTAAAAATGAGAATAACCCGGGAGGTATAAAAGCAGGCGAGAAGCGGAACCTTGAAGTGCCGTAGCCCGAGTATCCCGCTAGGTCCCTCACCGTGGGTTCATATAATGCAGCGTGCGCGGACAGGGCTCAGATGAACATGGGTGGGGAGAGGTGGGAGGGCCGTGGGGCGGCATTGGTGGCTGGGGAAGTAATGCACTTCATTAGGATGGATGTGGATTTTCCAAGGTGCTCTAACAGAGAGGTCGTGGGGAAGGAAGGTGTTTCGGGGATAAGGAGCCCTCTTTGTCAATCACACCAGCTCTTTCCTCTTTCTGACTTCCCCTTCAGCCTGGGACAGCCGTCGCCGGAGGTTATCCGACAAAGGGAGGGAAAGTGGCTGGATATCACCTCACACTGGGAGAAAGCCATGTGCAGGAAATACAAGAAGGTGAGGAATTGACGCATCCTAAGGGACTGGGTTTCCCGCTCTGTCAGGGGTGGCTGACTCCGGTCCTCGAGAGCCGCTAACAGGCCAGATCTGTCTCCTGCATATTCATTGTGCTGTGTTTGTGGCTCGCGAGGACTGGAGGTGGCCATTCCTGTCCTCTCTTCCCTGTCAGACTTTCTAATGGAACAGTTGAAAGGACCCGCAGCTCGGGGTTTGTTTGTTTGTTTTTTTTTCACTTTAAACATTTGAGGCACATTTTCAAAGACGTAGGGTCTGATTTACTAAGGGGCAGATTTTCAAAAGGTTTAACCAGTTAACTTTGAAAGTTAGCAGGATAAAACTTAACCAGTTCCAAAATACGCCGCCTCTGATCGCTGAAATGCGCAAAGCACATACATTTAGGTACAAAAGGGCCAGGTTGGAGGATGGAGTTTAGCCCTGAGTGGAAATCAGCGTCCCTGCATGGAGCCAGGAAAACCTTTGTCCTGCTAGATTGAGGAATATTTTAAGCTGATATTATTATTAGTATTTTCAGCTGATAATAATAATAGCTTAACTGGTTAGGTTTGGCTGAAAATTTGGCTAAAGATAACCAGATTAAATTATCTGCTTATCTTTCCTGATCAGCGGGTTTTCGAAAAGACTTTATTTCTCATTCTGGGAATATTTTATTTTTTTTTACCTGGCAGTTTCTTCCTGTTTCTTTGTACTTCCAGCTCAGTCAGAAGCAGGGCTGTTTGTGGCACTGTGAGCCTTCATTCCTAGCCACCCTTGGATTTCCACTTCCGCCCCTTGTACCTGGTCTGCAGCAAAAGTGCTGGGGCTGGGGGCCAAGCTCCAGGGCTCCTTTTGAAACTCTCCAATCGTGGGCCCTGCATTTGGCCACTAGGTGTCACCCTTGAGCGATGACCTGGGGCTGTGAACGCTGTCTCTGCAGCATCCCCACTCCTGGCCAACCTGGGACTGATCCCGGGAGCGTCTGCAGTGCGGTGTGCAGCACTGCCACTAAGCCACAGGGCTGGCCCATTTTGGGGGGGCAGTTCTACAGCCTGCCTAGTTACCAACCGCACAGGCAATTTGAAGATGTGCACTTTATGCAGATTTATAATTTTAAGATTTACCGGCACTAACATATTCCTCCTTAGCGAGAGAATAAACCACAGCGGACTCAAACTCCAGCATCCTGTGGAATGGGTTAGCGGCAGAATGAGACATAAAGTGTCTTAGAAAACAACTTCAAACTGGACATTTTAATGAAGCTTTTAACTAATTGTTTATTGAATGTTTGTTTTTATTTGGACTATGTTCATTTGAAATATTGATTTCAGATGTTTGTCATTTGTTTTTTGTTTTTAAATATACACATTTTTCAAAGAAAAACTACCTGCATTGTTTCTCTTTTAAAACAAAAAACAAAACCCAGCAAATGCATTGCTAAGAGCACACATTAGACCTATCCATGCACTTTGTATCTGCTACTTTTTGCAGGCAGTCGAGAGAATCAGAATAATGTGGTCAGATTTGCAAGCTGAATGTGCAGGCGCTGTTTTTCTCCCCTGACCTGAGCAGGCCACAGGAGTGCCTCCTTCTAACGTGGCTAAGAATCTGCCTGCTGAGCCTGCTTTCAGCTGCCTTCGAGGGAAGGGGGGGGGGGGGGGGCCGTTATCAGTTGGCCATTTTTACCCGGGGAAAGAGTAAAGCACCTTTGAAAGTATCCACTGTAGATCTATGGGGACAAAGCGTGGTAAATCAGGTCCCTCCGTCACCCGTTAATGTCACAAAAATGTGGGTAAGTGGCTGTTCAGCTGCCTCTAGTGACGCGCGGATTTTTCCAAAGTGCACAAGCTTTGTCTGCACAAAAACTGAGGCATTCCCGGGGGTGCATTAGCCGTATGTGCTTTCCTTACACTTTCAAAAGGTCTGCAGGTAGATAACGCGCCTCTAGCGTGCCCAACTGCACCCCCCTCCCTCCCCATTTTTCTTCTCCGAAATGTGCGCGTGCAGATTTGCCCACGATAGTGACCTTATTTTCAAACCCCGTGTACGCAGGGACGTTGTATTTGAAAGCCACCTTGTCCCGTGCGGATTCACCAGCGCGCACGCTCCTATGCAGCCAGGCGCCCTACTGAAAATGAACCCCTTAATGCCTTTCATGCAGGAATGGAGCAGGATCACTCTGAAAGCTTTGTACATGAGAAAACGGCCTTTAACCTGCATAAAACACCCTGTCTATTTTTGTCCTTCGCCCCCATCTGGGGGGGCAAAAATACATACAGTGGTTACAGCCCACAGGAGAGGGGGGTGGGGAGGCACAGCGGGTGCAGTGCTCCCACCTCTGCGGACGGCGGGATTTTGAAAGGGAAATCCTGTGTGCAGTTTCCTTTCTAAGATGAGCTTGTAGTCCTGTGGAAACAGAAACTGCAAGCCCCGTAGCTGTTATAAAAATGGACAGCACGCGGTATAAGAGAAGCCATGATGAATGTAATGGTGATGCTGGTGGGGCACTGTTGAGAGTTTATCTGAATTTTTAAGCTGACATTTCGGCTTCTTGCCTTTAAGAGCTGTGATGTGATCAGAAGGGGGTGGCCTTCTCTTGATTCCTAGGTTAATTGTGTAGGAAGCAAACTTTTTCCCCCAAAGTGGAACAATAGAAAAGCAGAACGCCTCTGCTGCACTGTGGACCGTCCTCCTCCTCCTGTTCCTGGTGCATTTGGGTTCTGCCAGGAGTACGGGGCGCTGCCTCCTCTGCTTCCCTGACCCCAGACCCGCTCTTGACATTATCTTCCTCTGTCCTAAGGTGAAACTCTTGTGCCGGAAGGGGATCCCCTCGTCCCTGCGAGCTCGCTGTTGGCCTCTGCTCTGTGGGGGGCTGGCAAACATGGCAAAGAATCCCAGGACATATCAGGTAACGTCCTCTTACCACATCTACTAACTTATCTCAGCCACGCTCTCCGTACCTCCAAAATTATCTTTGCATCAAACAGCCAAGCCACCTTTCAGCCTAACTCAATCTTTGCAGAACTCGGTCAGTGCTGAGACCTTGAGGGATCCTCAGGAGCCCACCCCAGCCGTGCATGACGTGGAATTCATTACTCGACCAGTTCCAGGGTGACAGAAACATCAGATGCAGTGATCTGTAATGTCAGTGCCACATTATCACAGTATTGGTTCTCATATAATATTACCTGCATCCCAATAGATTATCGAGAGTACGTTATTTGACCCGGTGACAGCATATATGTCGTATATTGCCACAATGAATATGCAAAAAATAGATCTGCATACACTGGGTCTCCAGTATATGCAAATCTGCCTCATGCATATTCATTGCAGATATCCTGAAAACCCAGCTGGTTAGGTATTTGCCTCCAGGATTGTAAAACACCGGAAGCTTCAGGGGTGCGGTCCTATTAGCCCTACTTCCACTCAGTAGGAGGGTTGGTACAGCCCGTGACAATGGGATTACTTCTCTATTTTCAGATTTAGCTCAATATGAGTTGCATATAAGAACAGCAGGGGGTTTACATTCTAAGGGTCCTGTTTATATTCTGCTTTTCAGGCACTTTGAAGTGGATTATATTCAGGTATTGAAGGCATTTCCCTGTCCCCAGAGGGTTCACAGTCTAACAAGCCGATTTCAATAAAACGTGCGGGAGAGTCAGCGCTCAGAGCCGAGCGCCCGCTCTCCCGAAGTGTGCCCAGGCACGCGATTCTCTATTTAAATGAGGCCGGGCGCCTCCTTATTAGTGGAAGCGACGGCTGTCAGCGGGTGTCCAATAGGATCCCCCAAATAGTTCGTATTTTCCTGGCTATTCTCTAAGCAGACGGGTGGTTTTCTCCACTGTTGCTGTCTCTGCCACAGCATAGAAACGCAGAAACATAGAAAGACAGCAGGAAAGGACCAAATGGTCCATCCAGTTTACCCAGCAAGCTTACTGGAGCAGCTGCCATGCCAGGCAGGTTACCCCCATGCTTATTTGTTCCCCAGACCTTAAAAGCCGGGGCCCTGGTAGGTTGCAGCCTCAATCCAATTCCCTTTATCCCCTGACAATAATCCAGCCTGGGAGCATGATATGGTCATTCGGGCCACATTCGAGAGATGAGATATTAAAGTCTTTTTTAGGAGCAGCACAAACTCCCCTCTCCCATCTTCCCAACAAACCCCAGCTGTGCAATGAGAGCCAAGGCAGACCCAGTAACGTCCTGCAGCGTGTGGTGCACAGCAGCCCAAAAGGGCGACTCCCAATCGTGGTCCCACCACCCCCTTCAGCAAATTGGACTGGTCGAGCTAAATGTAGTTTTAAAAGGAGCGTGCGTGTGCCTATACATGTGCTTATCGGCGGGCGCACGTATGTTTTAAAATACACCAACCACGTGCAAGTAGGCTCCTAATTTTAAGAGGTTACTCGAGCACAGCTAGCGCCAGTGTGTCTTCATAGGGCCTTGTTGGCTTTTACGCTTGTATGTCGGCAGGTTTTAAAATGTGCTTGCGCGGGGCCATGTTCCCTGTTTTCCAATTACTCCGCCAGTTAATATTGAGGTCTTTCCGACCCCTCTGGTTCTTCATCCTGTATGCCGCCCGGTTGACCGGGACACCTCACCCTGTTCTATAAGCCCTAAAACTTGAGGTTGATTATTCAAAAGCCATTTAGACAGATAACTGAAACGTTATCCATGTAAATGGCTAGCCAGCTATATTTAAAGCTGTATGCAGCCAGATCTGTTCGCACTGTAGGGCTGTCCTAAAATTGGCCGGATATACTTATCCGGCTAACTTTAAGATAGCCGGGGATATTCTGCGGCAGGGCCCCGCTGCTGAATATCCCTGTTAAGCTATATCCAGTTAACTTAACTAGCCACTCCGCGTCTGAATATCAGCCCCGAGATGTACACGCTTGCTCCTCATCAGTAGCGCATCAGTAAATTACGCGGATATCTAGTGTATGCATGCTGCGGTTTTCGGTTTTAAAATATGGAGGTACCCGTGTAAGTCTTGGCCCTCCCCTTTCCCACCCCCTTATTCTTCACGTGCGCACGGGTACCTATGCGCATATTTTCCACATTGTTCATGCACAGACCACCTATGCGCGTAGGTGGGCAGTTTTGCGCAGGCAAGGCTTTTAAAATCAACCTGACAGAAAGCTTTGGCAGTGAGCACCATATAGGATGCCGGTCATTAACATCGAGATTCACTGAAAGATCCTCATTCCATCTGGCAGTCAAAGTGTTAACAGCAGCATCACTATGCACTAAATCACGAACTTAACAATAAAGTTTAGTAATAAACTTACAAGAACCTTTAGCAGTGAGAAGTTCCTCCAGCCAATCCCATACAACACTTCTTTGTAATATATCTCTATGCAGGTGTAAATAAAGATAACGAGAGTGCATGAGAATATCAAATTCCTTCGTCAAAAAAGTCAAATGATTTGAAAATATTCCCCCTTCCATATCTGCTCAAAGAAATATATCATCCATGCCCCAACCAGGCCTGAGAATCCAGGGAGAGAGTAACAGGGTTATTAGAGAGAGGCGCAATGGGAGATATACAGGTCACCCTTCTATTAAGCAACTTATTTATATCACACCACACCTTCAATGTAGGCAAAAGACATGGGCTGGTCCTATGTACCTTCATGACCACTGGCATGTCCGGTGAATAATGCAATAATGCCGCTAGGTGATGATAATTCCTCCAACTCCCTCCAAGGGAACTAACAAATCTCGCACCGACCATCCCTTCACGCCAAATAACCTGGCAGATAAGTAACAGAGATACAAATCGGGGACAGGTCTCCACTGGAATGTTGCTGGTTGTCATTGAAATGTCAGCTGCTTCCAACTAAATCCCCAGCAACTCTGGCAACAGCAATGCGTGCAGGAGAGTCACGCGTGCTCTGGGACCTGATTGGTCCATATGCTCTATGATGTCACAAGTGACTTCACACAAACTGCATAACTCAATCATTTCCATCTCTAGATAAGGTCGTTTGCGGCTGTTACAAATTTGGCTACCCCGACATACTCAGGGAAACTACAAGAGAGAAACTTAAAGAAGTTAAAAAAAAAAACGATGACCTACCAGTGTCATTGCCATTCAGTTCTGGCATTCCATCATGGAGTACTATTAACCTCGACAGCTAATCACATTCGCCTTTCTTTCTTCAATTCCCAATGGTGATGGAGTTTTAGCTTATCTTCCCTCGTTTGCAGGAACTGGATCAGGCACCAGGGGACAAGCAGTGGATTGAGACTATTGAGAAGGACATTCACCGCCAATTCCCCTTCCATGAGATGTTCCTCTCGCCGGAAGGACACGGGTAAAGCACATAAGTCATCCGTTCTCAGAGTAATGCTGCTGGCTTACTTAGGGAGAAATCCCAAATATTCTGTGACGAGCAGTGCTCATCCCCTCCCTGGGTTATGCATTGCATTGTGTGACATGCTGTGCTCCTTCCCTTGCTCCGATACACAGTGCATATTGTGACATGCTGTGCTCCTTCCCTTGCGATGATACACAGTGCATATTGTGACATGCTGTGCTCCTTCCCTTGCTCCGATACACAGTGCATATTGTGACATGCTGTGCTCCTTCCCTTGCTCCGATACACAGTGCATATTGTGACATGCTGTGCTCCTTCCCTTGCTCCGATACACAGTGCATATTGTGACCTGCTGTGCTCCTTCCCTTGCTCCGATACACAGTGCATATTGTGACTTGCTGTGCTCCTTCCCTTGCTCCGATACACAGTGCATATTGTGAATGCTGTGCTCCTTCCCTTGCTCCGATACACAGTGCATATTGTGACATGCTGTGCTCCTTCCCTTGCTCTGATACACAGTGCATATTGTGAATGCTGTGCTCCTTCCCTTGTTCCAATACACAGTGCATATTGTGACCTGCTGTGCTCCTTCCCTTGCTCCGATACACAGTGCATATTGTGACATGCTGTGCTCCTTCCCTTGCTCCGATACACAGTGCATATTGTGACATGCTGTGCTCCTTCCCTTGCTATGATACACAGTGCATATTGTGACATGCTGTGCTCCTTCCCTTGCTGATACACAGTGCATATTGTGACATGCTCTGCTCCTTCCCTTGCTCCGATACACAGTGCATATTGTGACATGCTGTGCTCCTTCCCTTGCTATGATACACATTGCATATTGTGACATGCTGTGCTCCTTCCCTTGCTCTGATACACAGTGCATATTGTGACATGCTGTGCTCCTTCCCTTGCTCCGATACACAGTGCATATTGTGACATGCTGTGCTCCTTCCCTTGCTCCGATACAGAGTGCATATTGTGACATGCTGTGCTCCTTCCCTTGCTCCGATACACAGTGCATATTGTGACCTGCTGTGCTCCTTCCCTCCCTGCACTACTCACTGCATTCTGGGACTTGAAGTCTTTTTCTTCCTATAATACACAATCTAGTCTGTGCCTTGTAGTCCTGCTTCTTTATTTGGATTTTGTTTGTGAAGAAAAACATTGCATAGCCCAATAACTCATTAGGAAAAGTGGTTGAATCTGGCTGCATGTGTGAGCTGTGACACCATTGCAGGCTCCACCCATGTTACTGTGCCTTCACTCTCCTTTCACACATCCTATTCCTATACCTCACCTGTGCACATTTAATAGTTGTTCACTAGCTATAGTAAAGAACTATAATCTACAAACAAAGATGCTATTTTTCCATACAACATTTTGCAAACATGATTTGAAGGGTTTGAGAGATGGTCATGGGGAAAGCCGACTGTCACTCAGGAGCGCATGGCTCAGAACACCAAGGAATCTACGTTCCACAGACACCGGCCTTCTCACCATCCCCTCCCCAAAACTAACCCCCCACAGCTGAACCAGGGAACGTGCTCTGTCCCTAGCTGGACCATCCCCATGGGACACCCTTCCCACAGACCTAAGACTTGAAGCAACGACACAAACCTTCAGAAAGAAGCTAAAAACATGGCTCTTCCAAAAAGCCTTCGCAACATACTAAGGACCACCGCACTCATCACACTCCCTCCCATCCCCCCCCGACCCCCCCCCCTAATCTTTCCTCCTCCTTCCCCCCCCCTCAGCCTCAAGCCATATCTTGAAACCCATTTAATGTAGAATATTAAGCTTCTAAATACCTAAATGGTGATAAGAGATAAAGTTTTATTTTAATAGATTTGCTAAATTATTCTCCCCCCCCTTATGTTCTCCAAGTTCCACACCCTGTTACAATGTAACCCACTTAACTCGTTCTATGTAAAGCGAGGCGATAACACATGTGCTGAATGTCGGTATATAAAAGCAAATAAATAAATACTGTTAAAACAAAAAAAAATCTGTGTCCTTTAAGGTGAGAATATGTGGGAAAAACTGATTCCAAATTATCTCAATCAATTGCTAGTTAGCGGGTCACGAAAAAGAACAAAAAAAATGTTTAGGTGTCTACTACTACTGCTACTTAACATTTCTATAGCGCTACACGACATACGCAGCACTGTACAAACACACAAAAAAGGAAGCCCCTGCTCAATAGAGCTTACAGTCTAATAAGAGACTTGGGGCATTCAGGTGTCTATATACAAGTACCAGAAATCTAAAAATAAGGTGGGAGAGTTGGCGTCTTTGGCAATTACTGAAGATACAGACATAGCTGGCATCTCTGAGACCTGGTGGAAAAAGGATAACCCCAGGGTACTAAATATACCAAAATGACAGAGCAGATACAAGCTTTGATAGTGTGTGCCACCATATGTTCAATATCCAATAAAGTTAAGTAGGATACATATTCTGCAGGTAGCGCTCTTGAATCTTTATGGATAGAAATTCCATACGTAACAGGGAGGTGCATGGCAGTGGGTGGTTTACAACCATCCATCCAATCAGGATGATAAAACAGATAATGAATCTTTGAATTTTGTACATAACCTTATCCTATTTGCTACTGTTTTACTCTTTCCCCACTCCCAACTACGTCACTCCCAGTTATATATCCCCCCCTTAACATATCTAGTTTTTGCTTTGTTACTGCGTTTTTATCGTTCTTTGTTCCATGTAAAGGCAATGCCTACTTATACCTTCGTTATTAAGTTACATGTAAACCGACACGATGTGCAAACGGTTGTCGGTATATAAAACTGTTTAAATAAATAAATAAATAAAATAAATAAATAATGGAATGATAACTGAGATTATGCATACAGTGCAGGCAGTGCGTGCAGATCTCTTTCATGCGTATTCATTGTGGATATCCTAAAACCCTGACTGGCTAGGTGTGTCCTGAGGACTGGGTTGAGAACCCCTGATTTATAGAGGTCGATATTCAAAAGCAATTTAGACGGATAACTGAAAAGTTATCCGCCTTAGGGAGACCTTAGGGCTGGTCTAAAGTTAGCCGGATACACCTACTCCGACACTTAAGTTAAGCCTGTAAGTGTATCCGGCTAACCTACCTGGCTGTTCAGCAGCTGAATACTCACCCCATAGTGTCTAGGAGCTAAACTTTCCTGACATGCTCTGAGGAGATAGTCAGTGTCACCCAGCAGTGGTTGGAGTATTTGAAATCTTCCATTATTGCTGTATTTCCATATTTAGTAGCTTGTATATCCTGAAACCCTGATTTGCATGATGTGTCCCAAGAAGTAAGTTGAGAACCCCAAGCCATAAACAACTGCTTCAAGGTGCGGGGGGGAAGGGTAATTCAGACCTAGATATCCGTGGGATACAGGATCTGGTGCAAGGGAGAATGGTGATGGAGCTGTTTGGCAATAGTGCAATTACATATAACTTTAAATAGGAAACCTATTATAAAGTGAGGAAAATAGTTAGGACAGGGGTGCTCAACCCAGTTCTCGGGACACTCCTAGCCAGTCAGGGTATCCATAATGAATATGCATGAGACAGATCTGCATGCACTGCTTCCATGGTATATGCAAATCTATCTCATGGTTACTCATTATGGATATCCTGCAAACATGACTGATTACGTGTGTCCTGAGGTCTGGATTGGGAACCCCTGAGTTAGAAGGAAATTAAAGGGTTCAAAGTCTGCATGAGGCATGGAGACTGTTTAAAAATGCTTACTAGAAGCCCAGATATTTATTATTTTAAAAGCAAATTACTAGTTTATTAGCAAGTCAATTTCCAAATGTAAAAACCAATATTGGACAGAGTTCAACGATTTTCTTCCATTTTCCCCCATACCAAATCTCAGTACAAACACATAATCTGATTTATCAAAGAGCAGCAAATACTTGGGCTACAACAAAAATTGTAAAACATTGCAAAATAGTTCTACAGACAGTGTCCCATCTTATTTTATTTTAAACATGTATTAATTGCCCCCCCCCCCAGTCACAAAAGAACACTCAAAGTGATGTATAAAATTCAACATAAAATTACCACAGCAATGTAGAAAATTCCACATAATAAAACATACAACATAATCACAACCAACCTTAAACATCCTCATCATCCATGCAACATAAAACCAAAATTAGCCCACCTCATTAATCTACACAAGCTGCTTTAGCTTTTAGAAGCCAAAAAATGTACTATCTCACTGTAAGAATGTAATCAGAAAAAGTTATCTTACTACCCCAGTTGCAAAAATAGCCAAGTCTTCACCCTTTTGTGGAACTTACAGTAATTAAGTTTCAATCTTATCTCCACCGCTAACGGAGTCCAAAGTAAAGGAGCCACCAGTAGAAGAGGTTTGGACTGAAGATGAACTTGTCCTACCTCCTTAAAAAGTTCTGGTCGCCCCATCTCAAAAACGACATAGCGGACATAGAAAAGGTATAGAGAAGGGCAATAAAAATGATAAAGAAGATGGGATTTTATGAAGGGATAATCAAGAATGGGTGGAACAGGTACATAAGGAACAGCTATTCACCCTTTCAAATAGTACTGGGACAAGGGACACTCCATGACACTAAACAGGTAGCACATTTAAAACAAATCCGAGAGAGTATTTTTTTTCACTAAGTGCGCAATCAAGCTGTGGAATCTGTTGCCAGAGGATACTGGCAAGGCACCTAGCATGGTGGGGTTTAGAAGAAGTTTCCTGGAAGAAAAGTCCCTAAACCATTATTAGTTCAGAAAAGCCACCGCTTATCGCTGGGAGTGAGCACCAAGGAATGGATCTGCCAGATAATTCCTGGTGATGTGGATTGAGTGCTGTTGGAGCCAGGATGCTGTGCTGGATGTACCCTTGGTCTTTTATGTTCTTATATGGGACAAGGACTTCTTGTAGCCTGAATCTGCACTCAGGGAGGAGTCTTTGTTCACGTCATTATCTTTTGTTGCTGGCTTTAATTTTTTTTTTGTTGTTTTTTGGAGGCAGGCAGCAGGGGCTTCTTCGTGTCCTGAAAGCGTACACGGTGTACAGGCCTGAGGAGGGATACTGCCAGGCGCAGGGCCCTGTGGCGGCTGTACTGCTCATGCAGATGCCCGTGGAAGTAAGTAACAGATTATTTTAGTCCTTTTATTTCCATGTTCTTCAAGGGACAGGGGAAGGAAAGCGAATTTGAAAGGGATATTGCACTGGCTGGTACCCTGGGCATTGTTAACAGGTCAAAGTACACCTTCCAATAAAGAAGCACATTGCGCACAGTTTGGTGGTGTTGAACATATAAACCCTTTCACTGGTACAGGCAAATTATCTTGCATTGAATAGACTTGGATCTGGTAGCAATCATATAGAAAATAAAGTCCAGAAATCCATCCATAAGCCCTCACAAATACAGTCCCTGGTAAAACCCACAGAAATCCTCCACACTGGTAGCCTGTCCTCTCCACCACTGGTTCCCAATCCTTTTTATGTTGCAGCTCACCCAACACTAGGTTGTCCTGGCACACCATCAGCTTCCCATCCCTGGTATCACCACCTTCCTCTGCTGCCCTTCCCTGGCTTCATCACCTTCCTTCCCTCCTACCCACCCCCCAGCATCACCATTTTCCTTCCCCCTGCCCTCAACATCACCATCTTCCCTTCCCTGTCCCATCTCTTCCCTTTTCTCTACCCAACCTCCCCTGGCATCACCACCATCTTTTTCCCTTTCCTCCCATCCCTTGACATCATCATCTTCCCTTCTCTACCCCCATTCCAACAGCACCACCATCCCTTCCTTCCCCTTTCCACCCCTCCAGTACCACCTCTATCCCTTCCCTTCCTCAGCAACACCACCTTCTTTCCCTCCCTCTCCTACCCTCTGGCATCATCCTTTCCCTCATTCCGTGGCTGCACACTTCCCTTCCCTACATTCCTCTCCCTGGCATCACCATCACCCCTTTCCTCCTCTCCAGTTTCTGTCGTCACCACCCCCACCCCCTTGCAATACCACTTTCCTTCCCTCTCACACCTCCCCCGGTATTACTATCTTCTCAACCTCCTCCAGATCATCTCCTCAGGCGAGCAGAGCTTCTTATCTGCTTCCTCCTCTTCCTGCTGAAGTTGGAACCTCACAGGGCCACATAGTCTTGCGAGATCTGCGAGAAGGAGGAGGCGGCAGCAAGTAAGAAGTGTTGCTCGTTGACTCCTCTGCTGGTGGGAGTCCATTTTGTAGAGGTTATAAGGGGAATAAAGAGAGTGAGTGGTTGGCAATGGCGATGGTTATGACCTGCTCTCATCTTCTCTTTATGCAGGCCAACCTTTGCAGCATACTGGTTGGGAATGTTTGCTCTAGTCCAGTGGTTCCCAACCTGTGGTCTGAGGACACCCAGGGGGTCCTCCAGAAGGGATTCAAGAAAATTTAACTAGGGGAAAAAATGAGTGAGCTACTGCTATAGGCCAGGAGAGTGAGAGTGGGGCCCAATATGGCCCCAAAATCATCACCCGACATTCCAGCAGACCAGGAGGAGGAAGAGGGGCAGAGAGAGGCCGTTTGAACCACATTCTGCATGTTTAGTAGAGGTGGAGGGAAGAGAGGGATCGATTGCAGCCCTCAAGAATCATAAACCCTGCTGCTGCACTTCATGAGGATGTGGGGAAGAGAGGGGCCTATTGTGGCTGTCAGAAGAAAGCAGAGGAAAGCTGGAAGAAGGATCCAACAGAAGAAAATAGGATAAAGCATAAGCGTTGGCAAGTTAAATGTAAGACATTGATAAGACAGGCTAAGAGAGAATTTGAAAAGAAGTTGGCCGTAGAGGCAAATACTCACAGTAAAAACTTTTAAAAATATATCCGAAGCAGAAAGCCTGTGAGGGAGTCAGTTGGACCGTTAGATGATGATCGAGGGGTTAAAGGGGCACTTAGAGAAGATAAGGCCATCGCGGAAAGATTAAATGATTTCTTTGCTTCAGTGTTTACTGACTTTACTGAAGAGGATGTTGAAGAGATACCTGTTCCGGAGAACGTTTTCATGGGATTCAGATGGACTGAACCAAATCACAGTAAACCTAGAAGATGTGGTAGGCCTAATTGACAAACTGAAGAGTAGTAAATCACCTGGACCAGATGGTATTTACCCCAGGGTTCTGAAGGAACTCAAAAATGAAATTTCAGATCTATTATTAAAAATGTGTAACCTATCATTAAAATCATCCATTGTACCTGAAGACTGGAGGGTGGCTAATGTAACCCCAATATTTAAAAAGGGCTCCGGGGTGATCCGGGAAGCTACAGACCAGTTAGCCTGACTTCAGTGCCAGGAAAAATAGTTCTGTGATTTTGATCTTTAGGACACTTTCCACTATTTTTCCTGTCTTTTAGCCAGTTTGTAATCCACGAGAAGGACATCACCACCTATACCATGACTTTTTACTTTTCCTAGAAGCCTCTCATGAGGAACTTTATCAAACAGCCTCTGAAAATCCAAGTATACTACATCTACCGGTTCACCTTTATCCACATGTTTATTAACTCCTTCAAAAAAGTGAAGCAGATTTGTGAGGCAAGACTTGCCTTGGGTAAAGCCATGCTGACTTTGTTCCATTAAACCATGCTTTCTATATGTTCTGTGATTTCGATCTTTAGAACACTTTCCATTATTTTTCCTGGCACTGAAGTCAGGCTAACTGGTCTGTAGTTTCCCGGATCGCCCCTGGAGCCCTTTTTAAATATTGGGGTTACATTACATTAGTTCCTGGAAAAGTCCATAAAGCATTATTCGCCAGCAAGACTAAAAAAAGCTATTGCTATCCCTGGGAATAATAGGAATTGGATCTATTTTATGGGATCTGCTGGGTACTTGTGACCTGGATTGGCCACTGTCAGAGAGAGGATGCTGGGCTCAATGGACCTTGGTCTGACCCAGCATAGCCATTCTTAAGTCCTATGTTCTAACTTCCCTTTGCCACTGATCATCCCCAGTCCTATTGCTTTCCCAAATCTTCCCCTGGGATTCTCCTGAATCCCAATTATACGTCTCTCCTGGGTTCCTGCTCCTCCACCTCGCAGCTTCAGCACAACTGGAGGAGGAGCACCAGAAGGCTGGAGAAGAAAGGAGAGAACAAGAGCTGAAGTGGATGGATGAGTTTTAAAGAAATACACTCCCTGCAAGACGCCTCCTACTGAGGAATGCCTGATACTACTACAGCCTCTTCACTACCTCATCACCCCGGCTGTACCTGCAAAGACACGAATGCCATTAGTAAGGGATGTTTTTGTAACACCCTTACATTAGTAATATTATTCATTATGTTAATATTCTAAAATTTATAAAATGTGTAATCTGACTTTAGTCTTAGACCTTGAAGATTTTTAGAATAAAAAGTAGGCACTTTGTATTATTCCCTTCTATACATCCTTGCCCTGAGGTTTCTCACCAGCTATTCATGCTGTTTCCATTCTCTGGGTGTCTCTGCCCCTGAGGTCTCTCTTCAGCTGTTCATGGGGAGACCGATATTCAGTGCTATTTATCCAGCTAAGTGGCAGCCACTGAATATCCGGCTACTTTCAGCGGCTGATACTTAGCTGGATAAGTCACTTATCTGTCCAAGTAGTTAGCCAGATATCCAGTGGGTGGGCAGTGGGCGATGCTACTTATCTGGCTAAGTAGTGCCAAACTGGAGATATTCAGCAGCATAGCTGTGCTGCTGAATATTCCTTGTAAGTTAGCCAGGTAAGTTTTATCTGGCTAACTTACCTGCCATTTTCTTCTGAAGATCGAGTCTGCCGGTGCTACTTTCTCCTCTCCTGATGTCTCTCTTCAGCCGTTCATGCTGTATTCTTACTTTGAATGTCCCAAAATGCTTCAGTCTCTTCCCCTCAGGTCTGTCTTCAGCAGTTCGTGTTATGTCTCAAGTGGCTGCTGACTCTTCAGCTATCCATGCTGTTTTCACGCCCTGGGTGTCTCAGAGTGCTGTTGTCTTCTCCCTTGAGGTCCTTCTCCAGCTGTTTATGCTTTATTCATACTTATGGTGTCTCCGGATATTGCTTTTTCATCCCCTGAGGTCCCTCTCCAGCTGATTCTTCTTTATTCACATTTTTGGTATCTCAGCGTGCTGCTTTCTCAACCCCTAAGCCTCTCTTCAGCTGTCTCTTCATACACAGGGTGTCTCGGGGTGCTGCTGCCTCCATCTCTCAGATTGCTTTCCAGCTTCAAATGCAGTGTTCATAATTTATAATGATGAGCAGCACAGCTGTACCCTGGTTTCCTTAACACGGGGGAGTATCTGAGAGATTTTCAAAAACTTCAGCCAGAGCGCCTTAGGCGTGAAGTGATATAAAAGCTGAAAAGAAACAAGGGAGAATACTGATGTTCTTGATCCTGGAATTATTTTCCCCCAAAACACCTAGCAGGGCTGTGGAAGCTTTAAGTCCTGGTCCCTCCTGTGGTAAGACCCCCCTGACAAGTGAGTTGGGAGCCTGTACCTGGTTCTGCCAGTTCTAAATGACATTTTATTCACCTCTTCCCCCCCCCTTTTTTTTTTCAGCAAGCTTTCTGGTGCTTGGTGCAGATCTGTGAGTGCTACCTGCCGGGCTACTACAGCCCAGAGCTGGTGAGTCTATGCTCGTCATAAAACCCTAATCCTAGCCCTTTTTTTTTTTTAATTTAGATTTATATTCCACTTTTCACATTTTCAGCGCTTCGCAGTGGATTACATTCAGGTACTGTAGGTATTTCCCTATCCCCAGAGGGCTTACAATCTAAGGGGGTCATTTTTCAAAATGCGGTAAGGCGTTTTTGCATGCGATCGCACCATATCGTATGGTGCGATGCAAATTCCAAACATGGGAGGAGTAGGGGCAGAGAGTGGGCTGGGTTAGGCTCCCTGCGAAGAGTATCACACAGCCATAACGCAGATGTTTAGCTACACCTTTTTCAAATGCATTGCGATAGCGGCTGTGACCATGTGGAAAGGGTATATCTCCATTTGCGATGTGTCCCGTACGGCTTATTTCAGAGGATTTGAAGGCCCTGGGGGGGGGGGGGAGATAGGTATTTGTATCCCTAGGATAGGCCCACCTAGTAACTCGAGGTGGGGATTAGGTAAGAGTGTAGGGGGTTAGGGGCCACTTTCACATTGTACATGAGACGTACGAACAGAACAGTGGTCTCTTGTGAAGATTTGATGGCCTTCGGAGTGAGGAAAGTCACTCCAAGATGAGATTTGGGCAAGGGTCTCTCAACCTAGCTTGATGTTACCCAGGTAGAGAGTCCATCAAGCTAGGTTGAGAGACCCTTGCCCAAATCTCATCTTTGGATGAGTTTCCTCACTCCGAAGGCCAGCAAATCTTCACAAGAGACCACTGTTCTGTTCGTACCTGTGTTTGATTCAAAACTATTTGTCATTGCCTTTTTATTAAAACAAGAGCAAATATATAAAGGGAAGCACAAGGTGCATCTTTGAGACAGAAAGGGTGCACTTTTTTTAAAAGGTTTGAAAGCCTCCTACTCTGGCTCAATCTGATGTGTCATGGATACTTTATTGCAAGGATCTCTAAACCTAACCCTAATCCTAAACCTTAATTAAGATTACAGTACAAGATGGATTGGCTCAAACTGCTGCACAACTGGGCCGATGCAATGACCTTTCAGCGCCCGCTTTGTTAAAGCACGCATGGCACCCGCAATAGGCAAATTAGTGGGTCGCTTGCGCGACCTTAGCGCCTCCTTGTTAACGCGACCCCGCGGCGACAGCCAGTTATGAAGACCGACGCCGGTAAACTCGGCATCGGTTTTTATAACCAACTGTCTGCCAGCAATAAAAACAGACGTCGGGTTTATCGGCGGCGGTCTTCAATACCGGCAGACGGCCGATTGTGAAAACAGACGCCGAGTTTATCGGCGGCCGCTTTCAATACCGGCAGACGGCCGATTATGAAAACCGATGCCGAGTTTACCAGCGGCGGTCTTCAATAACTCGCCGGGCTGCCCAGGTATTTTTTGTTTGTTTGTTTTTTTTACTGAAGAAGTACAGAAAAGCAGTTTTTTCTGCTTTTCTGTACTTCTTTTACATGCACTCAGCTATTAACCCCTGCTCCAGGCAGGCGTTAATACCTGAGCCATAAATGTGCATCTGAGGCGCACATTTATTTTTTTGAATGCGGAGTGAATGAGTAATAGCCTCATTTGCATGCATTTGCATGTGACGAGCGCTCTCTCATTCACTCCGCGTGGGACGAGGGTTAAATAGGCGCTAATCCCCCTATTGCATTAGGGGATGGCTTAGCGCCTGTTTAACCCGCGTCCGACAGCAGGTTAAACAGTGCGATGCACTGTATTGCATCGGCCCCTATGGGACTCTTAAAATATTCCCTGTTGAGCTCACTTTGGTGTAATGGATGTTAAACTCCAGTTGTGCTGGACACAGGCCAAGATTTGTGCAAGAGAGGTCACTCCAAAAGGACTTTTTCCCATTCTCTGCCCAGGGAAAACAATCTTTATTGAGTAGAGGTTAGTGGCTCAATGCTTGGCTCAGTTATGCTGGAAGACAGAGCTGGCTGTGGCTTTTCTTTCGGATGGGGGTTCACCAGGAAGGGTTGGGTTGGGGAGCAGTTACAACCAGGGCTCTCTAGTAATGAATTACAGAAATTCTCTGCATGCAGATTTGGAAGTTTGCTTGGGTTTCGGGAAGTCAGAATGACACCAGGGCCCACGTTTTATAGAAAAAGGATTTAAAAAAAAAAAAAAAAGCAGCACAGATGTAGAATGCGTTAGTACATAAGTTAACTGAAGTCATGGGTGTGAATGAGAAATGAGCGGGGCTCAGGGGTCAGGAAAGAGAAGGAGACTCGTCTGGAGAGTTCTGCCAGGTCAGACGGTTCTCAGCCGCTTCCTATTCCATTCCCTGCGGTCATTCTCGGCTGCTTTTCCCCCCACCTGTGGAGACTCCGCAGGAGCAGCCTTTTTAAGCCACTTTTTTCTCACAAAGGGTAGCAGGTTCTTCAAGGGGGGATTCGTTCCCTTCACCTCTTATTGGGTTGGGGGGGGGAGGGGAGATCGCTTCTGAGGGGCAAGCTGTTCTTCTCCTGCACGGACAGGGCCATCCTCAGCTGCTTTTCCCCTCGCCTGCTGCAGGAGGCTGTGCAGTTGGACAGTGAGGTTTTCGTGAGGCTTCTAAAGAAGGCCTGCCCCGTGGCCTACAGACATCTGAAGAAGCACGGCGTGGGACCCCTGCTCTACGTCACGGAGTGGTTCCTGTGCCTGTTCAGCCGCACCCTTCCATTCCCCACCTTGCTGCGGGTCTGGGATGCCTTTTTCAGCGAGGGTAAGCCACTAACTCACAGCTCCTTACGTCTGCAGAAGACAACATTACAGCCCCTTAAATGCGTTTTGTACAGCTAAATTCTGTCCAGTTGTCACATATGGGCAGACTGGACAACCAAGGGGCCAAGTGCTCTTTTTCTGCCATCCTCTACTATATTACTATCAGGCCGATTCAGTAAAATGCACGGGAGAACTGGCGCTCCGAGGCGAGCGCCCGCTCTCCCGATGCGCGCCCAGGCACCTCTCCTGGGCGCGCGATTCTCTATTCAAATGAGGGCCCGCGGTAAAAAGGAGGAACTAGGGACACTAGCGCGTCCCTAGCGCCCCCTTATTGGCAGAAGTGGCGGCTGTCACGGGTCTGACAGCCGACGCTTAATTTTACCGGCGTCGGTTGTCGAACCCACTGACAGCCACGGGTTCAGAAAACAGACGCCGACAAAATTGAGCGTCCGTCTTCCAACCCACGGGCAGATTTTTTTTTTAAGATTTTTTAATTTTTATTTTTGGGGCCTCCGACTTAATATCACTATGATATTAAGGCAGTTTTTTCTGCTTTTCTGTACGCTTTCCTGGTGCCCTGCCTTTGGCAGGAGTTAATTTCTGAGAGTAAAATGTGCGGCTTGGCTGCACATTTTACTTTCTGTATCGCGCAGGACTAACTAATAGGCTCATCAACATGCATTTGCATGTTGAGGGCACTATTAGTTTCAGGGGGGTTGGACGTGCGTTTTCCACGCGCTATTACCCCTTCCATTTACCCTGTAAATTTTCCATGATATCACTTGAATCTTGCTTCTTGATGGAAGCCTATAGTGAGGCTACAGATAACCTCTCTACTTCTGTTTTAAAAAACCTCTCCAAATTATCCCCCAACTCCGCTGAAAAATTGTCTTTCCCCAAGGTTTCCACATAGTGTCTAAGTTGCAGGTTAAGCGTAACAATCTTTGAGAAAGAGCAGAGAATTGTTCAAGCTCATGGAATTGTCGCATCTCACCTTCATTGTTAACTCTGTGTGCAAGTCTGTGCACCCCATATAAAAAATAAATAAATCTTGATTGAAAACCTGAAGTAAAATCTAGATTTCCTTGTACAGGCACGAAGTGTACTAGCACATAAATATCCCCACATCAATCTCAAAGGATCAGTTAAAGCTTTTGACTTAATCTGATTCAATGAGCGTCTACTGCCATGGTGAGTAGAATTTAGTGTAGGCGAAGGGAATTAACCAACCCTTTTTCATACCTAGATGGTATAAACTCCTCAGTTCCAATAACCAATCCCTAAGGTGGCGCACAAAATATGCCAAGTTATAAGCCACCATGTCTAACAACAATCCCAACAATCCCACTCCAGGAAGTGAAAGTAAAATGCCGAAAAAGCACTCTAGGTTTACTACTCTTCCAAAGAAATTTAGAAATCATTCTATTCACAGCTCACAAATGTTTTCCTAGTATTCTTAATGGCAAAGTCTGTAATACATAGAGCCATTTGGGAATAATGTTACTTTGAACAATGGTAGAGAGTGCCTTTGTTGCAATTTAAGCTTTGCTTGCAAAATGAATGAGGGAATTTGATTTGTATATCAGCATCAAGTCTGATGGCAAAGTGATCCCTAAATAATAGGGAAGGAACTTTCTGCCCATCGCAGCAGACGTTCACTCCCCCATAACCTGCTCACCTCAGGATTTACTTATTTTATCTGTTTATAAAATGTATGGCTCTCCAAAGCTTCTGACTTATTTAGATTAAGTTTAAGGCCTGGCCAAATAGAGAGAATTCCCATATCAAGTGTTCTAATGAGATACAAAGATCAATTAAGTATATTAGCATATTATCCATAAAGACCACTATTTTGAACTCCCTTTGTCGTCACATTGCTATTTATATATTTATTTATTTGATTTATGTACCGTATAATCAGTTTAAACTATAAAAGCAGTTTACAATAAAACATACATAGCACATTTTTTGTATCTTCTATAATAAAGGTTCCAGCATGAGAAGAAACAACAGAGGTTAGAGAGGACAACCTTGCCTGATACCTACTCTCTGATAAATCCTGTCTAACTGAACACCATTAAACCAAAACCATCACCTTAGGGTTTGAGTACAATAATTTCACGCTTTTGAGATAATTTCTCACTAAGCCAAATCTTTTCAAAACAAAAAAAAAAGTAACTGCAGTCTATGCGATCAAATGCCTTTTCTGCATCAAAACTCACTATCAAAAAAAGGAATATGGTGATGCTTGCAATAATCCATAGCAGCTAAGATTTTATACAAATTGGGTACAGGATGCCTGCACCTTCCCGTCAGGATGAGCCCTCAGGACTTGCATTGGAACAAGGCACAGAACCCAGATATGAAGGTGCCCACAGAAGCAGTGCACGACCACTGCAGGACTGGACACGCAAAGTAATCTAGGACCAGACAGGACCACAAAGCATAGGCCTGAGACTAGGACCGTATATGAGGCCAAACACAGGCCCAGCTGTATTTCTTTTATTCGTTTAGTACATTTATAGCTCACATGATCTGAAGGGTCACAATGCACAAGCACAGTAAGTAATGAATATAATAAAATAAAAAATAGAACTAAAGAAAAGAGAAAATAACTCTGATTAAAACAAACTAAAAAAAAAAAAAACGGGCAGAAAACAGAAATACATGACTTAAAAATACAGTGTAGGCCCAAGCTCTGGTGAAGTGCAGACTGTGAGCCTGGAATACAGCTATGTCCAAACAGGAACAAAATGGCCATAGAGTTGGGAGGACTAAACACAGTCCCCGAGGCCCACCGAAGCCCTGATGGTGGGAGGCAAGAACTGCCCGACAGGGCTTCGCAGAAAGTTAGGTGAATCTCCAGGACAAGGCTGAGAACCATTGAACAGAGCACTGCCAGAGATAAATTGAAGACTGAGAATGCCCTGGAGGAGGGGAAGCTCGTGACAGACCTTGTTTCACCTCTTACTGTTCCATCTCCCTGCAGTCCGCTTTCTTCTTTCCAGGGGTGAAGATTCTCTTTCGGGTAGGCCTGGTTTTGGTCCGGCTGGCCCTGGGATCATCGGAAAAGCTGAAGGAGTGTGGAGGGGTGGTGGAAACACTGGAAAAACTGCGCAGTATCCCAACACGGCTCCTGCAGGAAGACATCTTCGTTCCTGAGGTGAGGGACACATGCAGAGACGGAAACAGCACCAGAGAGAGAGAGGCACCAAGTGCAACAGGAGGGAAGGAAACGAGCATTAGCACCAGAGAGAAAGGCACCAAATGCACCAGGAGGGGAGGAGGAGAGCATTAGTACTAGAGAGAGAAGCACCAAGAGCACCAGGAGGGGAGGAGGAGAGCATTAGCATCAGAGACTGAAACATCAAGTGCACTAAGAGGAGAGGAGGAGAGCATTAGCTTGAGAAAGAGAGATAGAGAGGCATCAAGTGCACTAGAATGGGAGGAGGTGGGCATTAGCACCAAAGAGTCACGTGGGCCAGGATGAATGAAAGACAGCATTAGTACCAGAGCGAGAGAGACACACGTGTGCCAGGGTCAGAAAGCATTAACACCAAAGAGAGAGGGACCACCTGTGCTGCTGGGAGGAGGAGATGAAAAGCAGGCCACAGTGCCTGAGAGAGAGACAGAGAGCGAGAGAGGGGCACCGTGTCTACAAGGAAGGGGAGGTGAGAATGTCGGCAGCTGAAAGACACTGAATATGCAGGTGATGGAAGGAAATCCCCAGGGCCAGGCACGTCCCTCACATCAGACTCTCTAAGCAGGGCTGACCCTACAGGCTTGCAGGGTGAATCAGCCTGCGGTGTGACATCCACTCCCATGATAATCATCCCCTTCCTACCCCCCTCTAATTCCCTTCTCTCTTCCCCTCTGCAATCATCACCTCTTTTCCCCACCCCTCCCTGCATTATCATCCCCGTATCCCCTCCTCTCTCCCTGTGAAGGAAATGCCTGGCAGGAGGAGAACCGTGCTTCTTACCTGCAGCTGCCGCCTCCTCTGAAATCTGAATCATAGGGGGCCAGCAGATCCCACCAGACTATGGGGCCCTGCATGGGTCAGACTTCGGATGGAATTCGGCAGATGCAGGTAGAAAGCCCTGCTCTTCTCTTGCTGTCAGGGGAGCATCGTGCCAGGGGCAGGATTGGGCCTGGTTTGTGTGTGTGGGGGGCGGTGGTGAGTGGAGGCAGCCCAGGGAAAAGCCTTTGCTGCAGGTCTGCTGGAAGCTACTGCGGCGCACGGCAGTGCAAGGCCCCCCGAGAGCACGGGGCTTGGGGCGGTCACCCTGATCTGCTCACTTTTAAGGATGTCCCTATCTGTAAGGGAAACATATCTGTACCTCGTTTATTAACATAAATCCCAAAGCATTGTGGTATGTGTAGTTCTGCCCCTTCCATTTGACATCGGTGCTGGAGATTCCACGGTACCTAAGGAACTGCTGCCAAAACGCCAGGCCTAGCCTAATGTCGCCCTCCAGGAACGGGTCATTCGGCAGCTCCGAGTGCATTCTGGGATCTGTGGCCTTGGTCACAGATGGTTTGGCACTGTTTTAAACCACTGAGGAAATACCCTGTGTCGGGGAGGCAGGAGGGCCTGGGACGTTTTTTTTCAAGCGGGTAGGAGTGAGGCTGCTGGTTGATCAGCTGTGGTTCGGTTCCGACCTCACCATCTTCAGTAAGGACCCGTCTGATTCTGCTTTCCCTTTTCCTTCCTCCCAGGTCTATGAGCTGGCAGTGTCGGATCGAGAGATTGCGCGCGAGTGCAGGACGCAGCTGGCAAAGATGAGAAAGACGAGGCCGGACTTCAAGTTCCAGCCGACAACTCGCCTGGGTGGGGCCAAACCGACCTTTGACGCCCAGCAGCTTCAGGAGGCCCAGACGCAAGGCAGCAGGGACCGCGGGCAGGGACCCGCCATCCCCAGCATCGTGGTGGATGAACCGCCAGCCCGGAGAACCAGGGCGGAGCGGAGGCAGGAGAAGGAGGAGCAGAAGGAGCGTAAACGGCAGGAGAAGGCGGGACAGCGGCAGGAGAAGGAGCGGCGGAGAGAGGCAGAAAAGAAGGAGGCAGAGGCAAGAAAAAAGCCAAACACGCGAGGCAAGACCTTCCACGTGCACCGCCAATCCCTGGCTCCCATGCAGGAGGCGCATGAGGGGACCAGTCTGGGGATCCCCCGGCTCAAAAGGAGCTCTGTTTCCTTCCTGGAGACTTATTTTTGAGCAGCGGGAAGACTTTCACATTCTGTTCTAATTTCCTGTTCTTTGGAGTGATAAGAGCCAGGGCCCAGCGCATTATACTGTCAGTAGAGACCAGCGGAGTGTTCTGGAACTTGTTACTGTGAGCACCATCTGGGGGAGAGCCGGCATGTGCGCAGCCGTGTCTCTCACAAAATTCTGACCGTTCTCCTCACTGCTGTTTTCCAAGACGTTACGAGCACAAATGTTTGCTGCACAGGGATAAGAAAGGTCATTTTCAGAAACGCAGCAAACTTAAAAAGTCACGTGCAAACTTTTCAGCTTGCACAAACCATCCTGAGGTTCAGACACAGGGCAGGGATGTGAAATAACGAGATTTGTTTTATTTTGTGCCCTATCCTATCCAAAATGACTCCCCTCCCCCAGCAAAAGTGAAATAAACAGAAAACAAACTGAGAGTTGTCCATGCCTACCCCTCCCTCAGCGTCTGAAGATCGGGTGGTTCTGCACAGCATTGGAGATGAGGGCGTAAAGCTCATGCATTCGCAGCTCACTGGGTTTGTGTCCGCATCTTTGCAGCTTCAGTGTCCATGTGTAGTTTACAGACACCTCCCGGGTCGGCTCCTTTTAATGTGGCCCGTTGTAGTGCATATAAACTCTCGGGCAGCTGAACATCCACTCCAGCGCTTTCAGCCATGTCACTCCTTTCGTTACCTGCGCAGAAGCCGACCAAGCCTTTGGAAGTGCCCCTCTGAAAGCATTGCTGGTTATATTATAAGGCAGGTCGGCCGTGCAGCACGGGGATGATTGTAGGGGACGGCAGGAAGCCCCTTGTACATAATCTGGAGGGCCTGAGCACAGTAGACATGGGGCGAGAAGCCAGAGGGGCTGTCAAGGAAAAAAAGATTCATCTCCTAATAGGTTAAAAGGACTCTCCAAGAATTCATTGCCCAATAAGATACTTGGACTCTAAGAATGAAAGATTTCCGGCTGACTACATGAAATAGACTTGCCAGGTGTACAGGATTTACCTTCCCAATGAGTAATATTTTATGACACATTTTTCCTGGCATAATTGTTTTGTGGATTTTTCTGTTCCAGAAGCTACAGGATATTAAACCTCAGGGCATCAGAAATTTTGCAAAATTACTCAGATTTTTACCATCTTTTGGCCTTCTGTTTGATCACTTCTTAAAATCGGACCCAACCTCTCAAGAACTGCCTAATCTGTCCCCCTCCTGTTTATATTAGAGTGGGGTTCCCCCTCTTCTCCTCCCCACCTGAGTGGGGGCAGGGCCCGTGCAAGGGTATTAGGCACCCTAGGGGAACTTTCAACCTTGTGTGCCTCCCTCCCTCTCTAACTATCAGGCCAGTAGGCCATCCCTCCCCCAGGATTTTGATAATTAAACTCAACAATCATGTTGCCACTGTCACCACCAATTCCAGAACAATTCTATAAAAACAATTGGACGATATATATAAAAAACTTGTCAGCACTAACTCCCAGAACTCAAACAGCAATGCAGATTTTACCCCAGGCCCTAGAACACCAATATACCTCCTACTGGTAAAAGGATCAAGTTGGGCAAATATACATACCTCACCTTGACAACAGAAGCAGACCACAGACCATCACCGAATACAAACTAAATGACCACTAATTAGAAACAGAAATGGAGACTAAAGCTGAACTCAGCTGTCCACATCAACTTCACCCTTGGGACATTCCATGTCAAGAGGACCAATTTAGAAAATCATCCACGCTTGACCTCCTTCAAATTGAATACAATTTTGTGTGGACGTTCTCTGGGGCCTCAAACAAAACTATGCAACATTTTTCTGCTGGATCTCTATTGTTTCAAGAGCTGGAGGCAGCTGAATGAAGGTCACTCTTAAGAGTGCTCCGCACAACAGAAAACAGCCACTTTGTCCAGGCCCTGCAGCCAAACAACCCCTGTTAGGGGCCTGAAATTTTGGGGATGATTACAACCTCTGTTTGCTAATTTCCTTTGCAAAGTTGGGAACCTAACATGAGCTTGCCACCCTATTTATGGGCCAGTAAAGTACGTGAAAACATTTACAAAAGAAATTTAAGGCTTACTTTGACGCCTCATTGCTCCGGATGAATATGTCGATTCAGGCCATAGCTGGATCAATAGTCATGGCCCATGTCGTGCATCTAGGATTTTCACTAGGACGCTTTGCAGCCAACTGGAAGCAAAGATATAGTTAACCAAAGACATGATGTCATATTTTTATGCAAATTTTCACCATTTTTTGGGTGCAAATATCTCTATTGTGTAGTTTTTAATTATTTTCTTTCTAATGTCATTTGAAAAAGCACCTTTTTTTTGCTACAATTCACCCTGTTTTGTCTTGGACCCAGCCTTGCTTTGGTCAGAATTACAGTCTGAAAGACAAGCGTCATTTGCATGCGTGAATGCACTATGTTAAAAAGAACCATCTTTGGCACCCAACTGTGAAACAGGCAAATGAGCTACAGATGTGAAATGTTACAGAGCAGCTCAGTTTACTGTGCTTATCACAATTTTCATAAATTAGTCATCAAAGTCAGTGTATAACTTTGTATGCTGATTAGTTACCTTGCATTGGTCAGTGGTGGCTGAGCCACCACTGCCAGTTCAGCAAAATTGGCAACCCCATCGTCTAGGGTTCACTCCAGACAGCCAGACAAGGTGCGAGCCACAGGTTTCCAAGTCAGTACATTTTTTACATTGATCACTTGCTGGTTCTCATTCAAGATCAGAAGGAGTTAAGCCACTAACAACTGCAATTTGATTAGCAGTGGCCCCTTGTGTGTCACTGATTTTATGCTTTGCATAACTCAAAGAATTTTGCCTGCTAACCTGCTGAATCTTTAAAGGGGAAATCCAAGAGGTATAAAGCTAATCACCCACACAATTATAATATTATGGAGGGATCCACAAGGTAATCAGTCAACTCCATTATATCACCTCACTCGTTTATTTCCCATGAATTTTTGCGGTTGAACCCAACACAACTCAATAACCCTATAATTTTACTACATATATTAGAAAAATATTTTGAAGGGAGGAGTGGAAAATTTCATATATTACTACATTGCCATTACCAGCAGGCAATGTGCATAGGTTTTATAATCACGAACAATCCACCAGCAACCTCTTTTATTTATAATTATCTGTTGAGTGTGCAAAAAGTTAAAAAATCTTCAATGTTTCCAAAGGTGACTTGATACGTATCCAAACACATCATTCATATATCCAAAATTTTATATTTTTTATAATTTTGTTTTTTATAGCCTGAGACAGTATCGCTACAGTAGAGATAACGACTCTATTCTTCATTCAAATAATAATTTGAAGCTGTGTGCTCTCTCAACATTCAACACCGACCCAGCATCTCCCGAGAACACTTATATTGACTAATAAAAATACATTATACTTTTTACTGAGTCTAAGTGTTCTTGTGTCCCTGGCCATAAGCATAGAGTAAGCTTTAACAATTTAAACAAATGTTACCGTTCGCCCAACGGGGCTGCGTTTCAGACCGAAGGGTCTTTCCTCAGGGGATGTCGGCCTTATTCATTCCGTCGGGAGCTTTACCAATTCCTCATAGCGCGTTCTTTCTCAACGCTAGAGCGTTAGAATCTAAAATTTGAGGAATGTTTGGGATGGTTGAGAAAGAATGCGCTACGAGAAATTGGTAAAGCTCCCGACGGAATGACCTCAGTCATGGGGCACTCACTAGGTTTGTGCAGCATGGTGTATGAGAGCAAGTGTGCACTTTAAGAGGATGACCATAACTCTTATTTATTTTTTTATTTTAAAACTTTTCTATACCGCCTATGCATTATTTAGGTCTAGGTGGTTTACACAAGTTAACATACATAATAAAGCACTGACATCAAACAAATATAAAAACAAAATAAAAGTTTAATGTTAAATGTTCTCAGCAGACCACAGAAAATGTGCAGGAAAGAATTCAATGTCCACACAAAATTCAGTAATATAATGTTTTCATTTTAAACAGCAGCTCCACAGTGTATATATTACAGCATTTAAAGGTGCGGGTCCCCCGTGTTTCACCGCGAGGCTGCGTCAGGAGGGACAGACAGAATTTTAGTTGTTCTTTGTACAGTTCAAATTATGGCATCACTGGGATTGAATTCTTTTCTGCACATTTTCTGTGGTCTGCTGAGATGATTTGCGTGCAGAAGTGCTCCTGTTTGCTGTTTGGGTAATGTTAAATGTTAAAACTCTATATATCTGCCACTGTCACAGGGCACATTCAGCTCTGGGTGGATGAGTTGGGGGGGGTGGTGGTGTTACATTGGTCTGCCTAGGGCGCTACAGATCCTTGTACCGGTAGGGGCGTGGGCGGGGCGGGCAGGAACAGGCTCCCGGCACAGCAGCCATATTTGCTGCTGTGCCGGGGATCGCGCACCGGCCAACTGCTGGTGCGCGCAACTTCAACCCCAGGGCTGAAGTAAGTTTAGTAATAAAAGAAAGAAAAAAAAAAGGTAGGGGGGAAAGGATGGGGGAGGTAGGAGAAGGGAAGGTGGGGTGGGAGGGAACGGGGGAAGGCAGCGCGGCTCAGCACAGGCTCGGCACGCGCATATTATAAAATCGGGCGCACATGTACGCCGTGCGTGCTCCTTTTAAAATCTACCCCAGTGTGAGAGAGGATCATGATGCACCAGTTCAGGAAGTCTATACAGAGCACACGGCACAGCCAGATGGAAAGCACAGAGTCGATAATTGGCAGTAAAGAAGAAGGGCAAAGATAGGCATGATTTGTCTGATGAGCGTGGTACACAAGGAGGGGTGTAAAGCAAGTTAAGAGAGGAGAGGCAGTGAGAAGCTGTAGGTGAGAGAACTTGAACTATAAGTGGGAGCCAATAGGGAGTCAATGCAGTGTCTTCAGAGGAGGGGTTATGTGGTCTTAGCAACTTTGCTGAAAGATAAGTCATGCAGCTGAATTTAGGACAGATTGCAGTGGAGAGGGATGGCTTGCCAGGAGACCTATGAGAAGCAGGTTGCAATAGTCTAAGAGGGAGGAGATGAGAGAGAGGATAAGGGTTCTGGGAGTGTGCTCAGAAAGGAAAGGATAGATTTTGGCAATGTTATAAAGAAAGAAACGGCATGTTTTAGCAAAGTTTTGGATCTGTGTAGAGAAGGAGAGAGAGGAGTCGAAGAGGACTCCAAGGTTATGGGGCTGATGGGACCAGGATGACGATCGTGTTATCCACAAAAACGGAGAAAGGGGGAAGAGGGGAGGTGGGCTTGGGGGGAAAGATAAGGAGCTCGGTCTTGGCCATGTTGAGTTTAAAGTGGCGGCGGGACATCCAGGCAGCAATATCAGACAAGCAGGCCGATGTCTGGGACTGGATTTTTGCTGAAATTTCTGGTGTAGAAAGGTAGATCTGGGAGTCATCACCATAAAATTGGTACCGAAAGCCATGAGAGGAAATCAGAGCACCAAGGGAATTTGTATAACCCCACCCCGGTATGCCTGTCCTGCATAGGTGGGGTCATAAACATACGTGTAGTCTCTTCAGACCAAGGACCCTGGCCAGCTCTTTCAGTGTAGATCGATCAGCTTGGGGAAGAAAGGTTTCCTTTTGGGTCCCAGTGCAGGGGTGGCTAACTCCCTTCCTGAAATTTCCTGGGAGAGAGGTAATTTCTATCCACTGGGTGCTGAGTGCCCAAATAAACACACTGGAGCCACTAGACTATTGTTCAAATATAAAATCTTTACTGCTAACACTGATGGAATAATGGCACAATAAATAGGTTTCCAGCACCACAGTCTTCCTGATTCTTTTTTATAATTCCTTTATTCTCTATCTGTTCAGGAGTCTTTTAAGTGGGCAAGGGAACTTTCCCCCCTCCTGGATTTGGAAAATGGTAGTCTCAGGGGGCAGGGCAACCTTTAGATGACTGGGAACCCCTTCCAAGATGGCCAAAAATTCTGTCTCTGCACAGAGAGCAAATCCTCTCTCTCCCTAGGGCTGAAAGACTCCGGATGGGTGTTCTCCAAACTGTAAATATGTTCTTACTCACAGTTAGTAGTTCCTTTTCTTTTAACTTGATGGGGATCCCTGTTGGGAGGGATCCTGGATGGAACTGCAGCTTCACAGTCCATGGATGGGTAGGAAGAGGGGCAGAAAACACTTCCTCTCAAGTCTTCAAAAATAACTTCTTCTGGTTCCCAAAAAAGAAATAACACCGGAGCTGCCCCTTCCAATGGGCACCACCACTTCTGGGGCTGGTCTTCCCTATCCCTGGGCATCCTGAACACAGGGATCCCCCATTCCCAGAATCCAGGAAAGGCCCAGGTGTCCAGCAAGGCTCCTACCAAGTAAAATTCCAAAAGCCAAAATATTCCCAGGACAACCACTCTCCACCTTGTGAGAAGAGGACAGCAGTGGAGCCCTTCACCTGTTCCCAAGGAGCCCAGGCCCCCAGGAAGGCCAAAAATACAACTTGAGGAAAAATCTACAACCTTCCTTCTGAACTGCAAACTTAGAGTGCCCCCAGAGCCCTTGGCAAAGCTCTGCTATAAAACCTCTGAGTGGGACGTTCATTTCAGCACCCAAGGGGAGGGGCTGCATATGAATGGATCCTCCCCTAATTATTAAATTTATTCCTATCAATAACTGCATTAGTACTATTTCCCAGAGCTTATTGGTAACCCAAAAGGATACTCAGGACGGAGCCCTGAGGCACACCAACTGACAGTGGAATGGCGGTAGAGGAGGAACCACCAGAGGAAATGCTAAAAGTACGATGGAAGAGGTCAAAAGAGAACCAAGCAAGACAAAGTCCCGAAATCCAAGTGAGGACAGAGTATTGAGAAGTAGGTGGTGATCCACAGTGTCAAAAGCAGCAGACGGGTCAAGGAGGATAAGGACAGAGTAAAGACCTTTGGCTTCAGTCATCAACAGGTCACTGGAAACTTTGCCAATGGCTGTTTCGGTTGAATGTAGAAGGTGAAAATCAGGCTGGAGCGGATCAAGAATGGTTTGAGATGTAAGAACGTCAAGACAGTGTTGGTGAACAGCACAATCAAGTAGTTTGGAGGGAGAAGGGAGATGGGATGATAGTTGGCAGGACAGGTAGGATCCAGTGAGGGTTTTTTAAGGGGTGGTATGATTATAGCACGTTTGAAGGCAGCAGGAACAGTAGCAGTGGAGAGTGATAGATTGAGGATCTTCACCTCAGCAACAGGTCTCCTGCCTTGCAGTGCATGTTGCCAACATTCCTGATTCCTGCGCCCAGCCTTGCCCCTTTCAGCCTTGTCCTACAGCCTCATTCTTCTAACTCATCTCATCCAGTTTCCTCAGTGTATCTTCATCCCCCCTTGGCTTGCTTCTCTGGATCTTGATGTCTTGCCTGGACATCTCTGACCATGATTACTTGTCGCCTGGGTCTGACCTCTAGCCTGGATTGACTATTCTTTCTAGCTGCCTGCTCCGACCTTGGCCTGCCCTGTCTCTGGTGTGTCTCTGGACTCTAGTTATCACCACTGCCCTAGGGACACACCTAAGTTCTACCAACCACCAGAACCCAAGGCCTTAACTTGCAGGGGAAGCGGCTGGCAAAGGTAACGCTCCAGACTGTCCCACTACAGGGAGGGTTTGCCAGCTGCCGGTGTAGGTCTCTGGGGTTTGCTCTCAAGGTTGCGTCAACTATGCCACAGCACTAAGGACTCACACATCTACTACCCTTCACAGCCTAGAGAGGTCACTCTGCATTGATCTAAATAAAACTTCATCTACCAGTGGTCTGTCCCACCTGCTACTGCCTCCCCCCCCCCCTCCATCTTACACATTCTGAGGTCAATATTTATGTCATGGTGGTGCAGGCTGGGGTCAGGACCGTAGGGCAAAGCTTGGGTTTATCTTCGGCCTAGCCAGCCCCCTCCCCTGCATTACCCAGTTAAAATTAGCTGGGTAAGTCTGTTCACGAAGATCACTGTCCAAAACTTAAAAAGTTATCTGGGTAACTTCACCCAGATACTTACATGGGTAAGTCCCACTGAATATTCTGACCAGGTAACTTCTCAAATGCTACACCACTCAGAATGGACTTTCTGTTTCCTGCCCCTTTCTTCAGCCTATACATGTTATTGACTACACAATCTGCTTACTGGCCCATCCTGCACACTATTTAGTGCTCTCTCCCTCCCACCCCCTCAGCCGTGTCCCATCCATTCCCCAACCTTATGCACGCTATTTATTGCCCCATCTACTCTTGTATCCATGGCAAAAGCTGAGGTCAGTCTACAGCTCACTTACAAAGAGCTGAACAAGTAACAGCCTGAAATGGTCACTTTGAACACCATCCTAGCGGCTGATCTCCAACCTCCCCAACTAACCCTGTCACAATCTGCAGAAATTTACAAACCTTATATGTTAACTCCATTGTTCCCAATGTAATAAATGCCTTTACAATTTAAAACATTATATGTAATACATTTCTGTCTTCACCACACAGAAGCCTCTATCCCCTCAAAATTATCAATAACCAATCACAGAGAGGAAATAACTTATTTATTATCAAGCCATCATTATACTAATATTTAAACCAAGAGAACAACGTCATCAGAACTTAGTGCAAACCTTTTTTAATCCACTGTCTCTCGCCACGCAAATGTTTTTAACAGTTTGTTTATTTTAGGATTAATATCTGAACAACTGAGGCGTCTTTAAGGATTTGTCATTATGAGGTGTTCCCTGACGAATGCTGATGACAGCCGAAACATGGTCCATGTTGGGCAGTGTTTGAAACGCTACAGTGGGAGCTAAGTAATTTTTTTATAGAGAATAATTGACAATAAAACAAAATAAAACCTTTTTCTGGGTTTGGGGAAATTGGTTTTTAAATGGATTAAATACATTTGTGGGTGAGTTGTGAGCAACAATGTCAAATGATTACAGTGAAGTGCTGGACAAACGGCTGATACTGTTGGTGGCCCATGACGTTGTTCTCTTGGTTTAAATATTAGTATAATGATGGTTTGATAATAAATACGTTATTTCCTCTCTTGATACATGTCTGTCTTTACATTATAACTTTTGGTCTCGCTGAAGTTGATCGGGCGTGTCTCTCACTTTCTCTTCTCCTGTAATTAGTCTCCTTGCTAGGTCCTGTAATGAGATTACAGAGTGTGCACTGGCTCCCTATCAGGGGTGTGACAGCAGGCCCTGGTCAGCACTGTATTTACTCATTAAATAACACGTCCACCCTTCTCAAGGATGGTCTGGCATTGATATAGTCCAACATTGCAGCTGTAAGTCCCTGCTCCTATCACATCAGTCATTCAGATTTTATATTAACACTTCTGAAGAAGAAGAAAGGGTTGATTTAATAAAGGTTTCTACCCACCTTGTGCCTTGGGAGAAACAGCACCCATGCTCTTACCAGTGGAATAGGTGGATAATATTAGATACTGTTCCTACTGCAATCTGCAAGGTGAACACTCCAGATGGAGTGAAAAAAAGTGATCTGGATAGGCTCAACAAATGGTCCTGAGTTTTGCAGCTAAGTTTTCATTTAAAAAGAGGACATAGTTATGTATTCAGGGTGCAAAGGTTCAAGACAGCAGAGTGTGATGGAGTGGTGATGTGCACCAAATTGGAGAGAGATGGTGGGGTGATGATCATATCTGAAGATCTCAAGCTCACAAAACAGTGCATTGGCCAATTCCCCAAAGAGCAAAGGGAGAGGTATAGCCAGTAGGAGATGATAATGACTCTGTACTGGTCTGTTTTGGAGTGATGTGTAATGTAGGCAGTCCAGAGAAGAGCTACCCAAGTGGTATAGAACCTGGTACACAAGTCCAAGGAGATTTAGGGGCCTCTATATCTATATTCTAGAGAGTTTCATTGCAAGGCTCCAGAGACAGTGGCAATTCCTATTCAACAAATGTGTGGATCCTGGACTAACTCTACTTTTTACAGTAACGCCAGGTTAACCATGGCAGTCCTTGTTTTTCACTTGCTAATTTCTCTAGAACTGTGAGAAACTTAGGGCTGTGCTTTCCAGCCTTTGTATGTGCTTTATGTTAATCTATACATGCTGACAGGTGATCTCCCATGTGAGTATTCCCCTGGGATGTTTGTTGATCTCTCTGCTTCACTCTAATATACTTCACCGCCTTGCCAGATGGAAGTTATCAATACTTGTAAAAACTGTCTGCATTTTCTCTTGACCTGGCAATTTCCTTCTGCTTCTTTGGTTCTTCTAGCTCAGTCAGAACCGGGACTGGGCTCCAGCGCCATGAGCCTTCATTCACAACTACCCAGGGATGTGTTTTTTTGCCTCTATTTTATATCCTCTCCCAGTTTACATTAGTTCAATCATTGCAGCTATATTTCTTGGCTGGTGGGGGGCACAGGGAGCTGGGGGAGCATGCACCAGAGCTCCTTCCAGAACCTGCAATCAGGGGCACTGAATCCTTCCACTAGGTGGCGCTGTTGTGCAATGACTGGGGGCTTCCGCCACCCAAGAGCTGTGAATTCTGCCTCTACAGCATCCCCAGCCTCGGCCGAGCTGGACAATGAAACCCAGATCTCTCCCACACAGCTGCTGAACCACCAGACAGTTGCCAAGTGTGCTCAGAACTGACTTTCTAGTATGAAAGTTAGTTCTAGTACTGACTTTCATACTAGTAGCCTGACTTTCTAGGATGAAAAGAAATGTTGGTTTTATTTAGAAAATCACTACACTGATTAAAAACAACTTTTTCAAAAACTTTTGAGATGAAAGCCACATTTGAGACAGGCCTGTGATGATTTGAGTCAGAAGGGTCCAGTCCCTATTTCTTCAAGGCCAAATCTGGGCTTGCTTCAAGGCTGGGGAACAGAGCCCTAATCCAAGCTGGTATTAACCATAGCTGAGCCATGTTCTGCCTTTTTAATTAAGGAAGATGGCACTGGACCTATGGAAGAGGTAGTGGCCCACTTATCCTGCAAAATGTTCTAAACGAAGAATGGAGAAGTTGGATTAGATGAAGAGAACTTATTAGATGAAGAGAACTTACTAACAAATACAGGAGAGGAGACAGAGGGACTCATCATCGTTTATTTATTACATGCTCTTCCAACGAGTGAGCTCACATGAGTTACAAGACAACAGGGCCATGGAGGCTAACTTCAAGGCTTCCATATAACATAACGATGGATTACAAACGGGCAGGGGGAACAGAAGGCCAAAAAAAACCAAACCCAAAACAGTTTAAAAGACAAACAAGCACCGCAAATTGTAATGTGGAGACAGTGAACTATGTTGAAGGGCAAGCCTCGTGAAACAGCCAGGTTTGCAGTTTTTTCCTGAATGCTATGGGGATCTGGTCCAGTGACAAGTAGTTCCAGTGGGTGAATGTTTTCTTCCTTGTGCTAGCAAGCCACATTTCCTCGGGAGCAGGCACTTCCTCCCCCATCCCACCCCAAGGAAATGTTAGAGAAGTCATCACAGGCGAGTCCATCTCTCAGCCAGGTAGAAAAGGATGTCTGAAAGTTTTCGTCAAAATGATCAGCTGAAGGACTCACTGAGCTCCTTGCTTATTTAATTTGTTAATAAATTCACAGTTTTGAACAGCTGATTATCCACATTATTTAATGGACTTTTGAAAATGTATAGGTATGAATATTTGTCAAATATAAAGAGGAATTAGACGTAGAATTATCTTTCCAGGACGTTCAGTGTTGTAACTGCCTCTTCCGAAGGCGTAAACCACGGTGAAGCCATGAATGATGGTCCTTCTGACTAATTTCATGTGACTATAAAGGAGCTGCTATGTCTGTAGCACTAGCCAAAGTCTCATTCCAAACTGCAGCTTGTGATTCAAGGGGCAAGTCAGAAAAATTGGCAGGAAAGTTTAACTTAGACTCTAACAATTCCATATCAATGTGACATAGATTCCTGAAATCCACACGCTGCCTAGGTCGAGTGGTGGTGGTTGAACTAGAAAAAGAAAAAGTGATTGATCGATGATCGGTCCAGAGAAGTATCCCACTCGTGGACCACTCCTCCACTGACCCCTTTACTATGCCTGTGACTCTTGCTGCTATTGGTCACATCCTACTGCCCTACTTTCAAACCTACCTCCACCCTCTTTCTCCTCCCCCCTTTCCCTTTCCCTTTTTTAGGCAGCTCCAGGACTGGTGCCTAATTATGTGGCCTGCCCTCTGGCTGGCTAGGTCTTCTTGGATCAGTGGAAAGGAATCTGCTGGATGCAACTACTGGGACAGAGCCTGATCCTACTTCTTTTGCTTCGGTCTAGGACCCATAAGCCCTCATTTGCAGCTATCCAGGATCTTTCCCCCCCCCCCTATTTTGAATCCTCTCCCAACTCATCCAGCCCGGCCATTGCTGGGAGTCATGTACCAGGGCTCCTTCTGGGGCCTTGCAGTTAGGGGGCCTGAAATCTGTCGCATGATGGCTGCGGGTGATGGTTCTGTGGCCCCTTCAGCCCTGGCTGGCCTAGGGTGGTGGAGGAGCCCTGGTTCTCTGCAGGGCAGTGGGCAATGCCGATGCCAGACTGGGCCCCCTTTGATGTAATGTTTATAAAGAGATCTCTTTTATTTCTGTAATCACTCGCATTTGCTGGGAAAGCAGGGATTTAATCCAAGATTTTATGTTGAAAGATAAAATGTTTTATTCCAGAGTCTCTTTTGTCTTTTAGGAGATAAAAAGATTTTTCCTCAAATCCCCCATCTGTCGGGAGGTGAAGGATTGATTCCTAGACTTTATCATCTGTTCAGAGAGAATTTATTCTCATCTTGTGCCGTCTGAGGCTCACAATCCATTTGTAGCCCTTTCAAGCAATTGTTTTTACGAATGTGCAAAAACATAAAATGAAACGAATTGGTGACTGCTAAGAAGAGGCAACAACATCTGGCTCCTGCTGTTGGAAACTCAGATCCCCTGCTGAGGTGGCTCCATGAGGCACTGGGTGGCACTTGCTCAGAGTTATTTCATATCCATGGCAGGCAGCAGGCATTGCCAAGGGCTGGCAGCCAGCATATGTGGCTTATTTACCCAGCAGCTGCAGCCCACACCCTTCCCTAGTGATAAGACTCTGCTCAGGGCACACAGGAGTCTCACCTCTACTCAGAAGGGTTTGTACGACTGCCATTATTCCGGAGGTTCCCACGTCTACTCTTTTTCTGGAGGAGCTCATTCTGCTTTTAGTGTTATTTTCTTGAAAAATTGATCATCTTTGAACACTTGCATTTTCAACATACCATGTTACAGCTTTTCCCAATATATTGCCCACACTATATTGCCTGGGTACAGCTTGACAGTAATTCCAGTCCGCTCCATGCTCCGCACAAAAGAGTACATCCCTGACGCGTACCTGAGTCACACCTCCCCATCTGCAAAAACTGCTGGGGGGGGAGTCAAACACATCCTGGGTAAACTTTCAAAACTTGGGTGCCTTATACAGGTAAAAATAGATGTAGGAAGCACCCCCTCCTCCCCCCAAAAATATGGTGCACTCTTTTGGAGTTTGGTAGTGATACAAGAGGCTCTGGGTGGGGGAGAGCCAGGGATGATCGTGATTGCCTTGCTCGAGAAATGTTTTAAAGAGTTGTTAATGTAGTACAACTAAAACACCACCGGATGGCATTTTATATGCACGAGCATTTTGTTAATGTGATAATGTGATGCTGGGAAAATAGTGGGTATATTCCCTTAAAGGCTTGGGGTGTTGTGATTGGGTGATCCAGGTTTAGCAGGATTTATAAAAGGTTGGAGTTTTGATGGGTGTTTTCCCTTTCTGTACCTGGAGTGGCCAGCCTGTGGGATGGTAGGCCCAGGGATCGTCCCAGTTGGGAGTGGGACCCTGTAGAGCCTTTTACCCTCAAGGGGAGAGGCCTGAGATTGCAAAGAAGGAGAGGCCTCCTCCTCTTCCTCCTCCTCCCCCCCTCCCCCACCCCGAGGATGGCTTACCAGCATGGCAAAACGGAGAGGCCAGTGGCCATGTAAATCAAGATGCATGGCCCCAGTCCAAGCCAGGAACTGCTCGGGGTGTGACCATTTTCAAGAGCCCACAAAGATGGAAGGGATGTCCCATCAGTGTGTCACATAGTGTTAAGTAAGCCCTATCCCAGTGGCTGGATTGCACTTTTTTGCATGTACTTTTGTCCACATACAAAGGAAGTGCCTGGGTGGGATGTTTCAGAGACATGATTGAATACAACACGCATACATTTAATTTACAAAGAAATCCATGCATCGTAGGTGTATTGCTAAAGCCCCTAACTTATATCAACATTTTAAAACATGTGAGCGGATGTGCAGGCCTTTAGCTGCATTAACAACCTGATATTCAAAGTATGCAGGTGTGTGCAGTTTGAAAATCAGCTTGCTTTGTAAGGGTTTTTGAAAAATGTACCCTGTTTTTTGGCCTGTTTCTTCCTCCTTTCTCATTCCAGATCAGTCAGAACCATGACTGGGATCTAGTACTATGATCCTTCATTCACAACTATCCAGTGTTTTTTCCCCCTATTTTAAACCACCCAGCCTTCAACTGTTCCTAGTCTAGTCAAAGCAGTGACATTCCTGGGGCCGGGAGCAATGCACCAGGCTCTGTCCAGGATCCTGTATCATGAATGCTAAATCTGACCACCAGGTGTCGCCCTTAACAAGGACCATGACTCCCTCATCAAGGGCACGGTGAATACTTCCTCCACACTATCCCCAGTCCCAACTGACCCGGGATAAGGAAGATGCAGTCTGGGACTCAAACCAGGTACCTCCAGATGACAGTGCACAGCAGTGCCACTGGGCCAGCCCAAAATATATTTGTTTATGGCCATCCTCACTAATAGCCCGATATTATAAGGTGCATTGGGTTGTTCGCACATGCTAGTGAGCGGTTATCGGCACAAAAATATGCACACAACTTTACTTCAGATTTAGGGAAGGAATTGTGCATACTATTTCAGAGTTTTGCGCTCATAAATCCCCCAGCTCCCCTCAAGTTTAAAATGCGCACGAGCATTCAGCCTGTGCTGAGCATTTTAATTCATTTTCCAGTCAGTACATTTTTAAATTCCTGATGCAATAGCATAGCATGAATTAGCTTTCTGCATCAGAGTTTAAAAAATATTTAACCTCTGCATTAAATTATGCACTGACCTTATTGCATCAGCTATTACCCCCAGCCCTACCCCCCAGAGCAGAGAAGTGCTGGAAAGGTAACTCCTAGTCTGAGGTGGAGTAGGGTTTCCAGGACTATTGCTGGTCTCTGGGCGGAAGCGGGAGTTCCAGTGCCAATATCTGTATTGGGCACTGGTGCACAGAAAGCATGGTTTGTGTGCAAAGATCATGTTTTTATGTGTGCTACATATATTTTTGTGCGCATTTTCAGGTTTGCGCACATTTTTAAACTCTGCATCGATTGTTGCAATTTTTCCAAAAGCGTGCTTTAAGATATTGTGCACTGAACTTTAATACACAGCTTTACCATACTGTTTATTACATCGGCTTGTAAAAAACTAATTCATGAGGGCGGGACAGGATGACATGCTGAATGATTTTTTATTTATTTTTATATTCCGCTTTTCACACTTTTTTTCAGCACTTATTTCATGAGCCTTATCTAAATAAGAGGGTCACACCTTTTCTCAACATTTTTTTCAGGTATTAGGTATTAAAATTTGTGTTATTTAGACAAGTGTAGTTTCGATTATATATGAACATTTTTTTTTTAATTTGGCACTGATTCTATCACATTTTTGGTTACTTTTATCCCACTCCTCATTTTTTAGCAAATTATATTCCTCTTCTTGTTGACAGACAGAATGCTTCACGGTAGATGGTCAGTGACATTCTCAAAGCTGTAACAGGATCAGAGGGATAAACCAGGTCACCGATAAAAGTTCACTTGCAAATGTTCTCTTGAGGTCACACTAACTGGTGCTGTACCAGGATTCATGCAGCCAGCCTTAGAGCACCACTGGATCCCCATCCCAGCACACCAGTGCCAAGAATCACATCCACAGTCTCAGTGAGATCCATATAAAGGTGCAGGGCTTTTCTCCAATCAGCACAAGACAGACACCAGCACCACCGAATCTCACTTTCAGTCCCTAAGCACAGCAGGGTCTGCACATCAATTCCCACTCCCGCTCTGTGAGTGCAGTGGGAAAGGGCCGCCCAGCCTCTGGCACTGCTCTGGTATTTTCCATCTGTCCAGCATGGGGTGGGCTGTGCTTCTCTTGCAGTCTGCCTTGGTAGGGTGCAACGATCCTTGATAAGCTGAGAAGCCAGCAGCGCATGCTCTGCATAGTTACTATATAAGTAATGCACTCACTAATCCCTAGCATTGGGAGCAAGGCAAGTGCTCTCCTCTCTCTCTCCTCCTCCTCCTCTTCTCCTACTCGGACACCGGGATATCCACCGACTCCTTTTCCTCACATCACGGTAAGAAAACAAAATAAGATCATTTAGATATATTTTGGTGTTGCCTTTGCTTAAGCAAAGAACTGAAAACTTAGTCACAATGTTTTTGTAAATTACACTGTATGCATTAAGACAGTAAAAGTTTACTCTTCAAAAAGGTTATTTCATGGATCAGGTCTTCCTTGCACTTCTGGGGAGGTAGCACTGAGGACTGCTTATTCCATGCTCGAGAAAGTGTTTCAAGCTTTTCACTGACACCCTGTCTGAAGCACTGATTCTAGTTACCGTCCACAGATGTGCTTATAAGCAGAATGCTTTTACACCCGGAATCACTTCCATAAAACCAGCAAGCCGGGACTTTCAAAAGGTGCCCTTAGAAGCAAAACGTTCCATTTGTAAGAAGAATAAAGAAATAATAATATTAATAATGCTAAAAAGTGATATTATTTGGAGTTATAAAATCCCAGCATGATCCGCAGTTGTTAGTACTACAGAAATATGTGTGCAGCCACCTCAAGGTTGGATGGCTCCACAGCACAGTTCTATACCCAAATTCCATTAAAGCCTTCAAGGCAAAAGATTATTACCCAATTGTAGTTGTGTAAATGGAGACACAGGGTGAGAAGGTCTCTTGCTCAAGGTCAGCACTGGAAAGACTGCTGGGGCACAGGGAGTCGGGACCTACATGTGAAGTTTAGCTGAATAAGTGTCAGTGGAGTCTTTTAACTATCTAAAGCTAAGTATGCAAGCTCATAATGCTCATATTTGCCTGCAGAAAAAGAGGCCTTCTGGGCAGTGCATTATAAATCTCCACAGGGAATTAAATATGTAAAAGAATATGCAGGTAACTGTCAGGTTGATAATGCATGCGACTTTATGCCATCGTTTTGAAAGGGGTAAATTTGCATGGGTACATGGCAAAAGTCTTTGATTGAACTCGCCCCAAACTGATCTCCTCTCCAGTCCTTGGCATGGAATAGAGGGGAGGGGGGCAGTGCTTCTACCCCCTGTGTTTTACACTCTTCCTCAGCATCCCCTGCCTTTTATGCCCCCAGACCCAGCATCCTCCCCCCCCACTTCCTCCCATCCCCGCTATCATCCTTTCCCTTGCTTCTTGAACCCCCTTCATCCCCAGCATCTGCCGTCTGCTTTTCCCTTCCCCCGCTAGCATTTACCTCTTGCTTTCCCCACCCACTACCGCTGCCACATCTGCCCATCCCCCAAGCTCTGCCTGTTTAGTGATAGAGCAGCAGATCAGCCACAAGTGCCAGGCTGCAAGTCTGAACGGGCAGCAAGGGCTGGCACCGACGGGGAGGAGGGGCCAATTGGCAACATGGGCGCCCACGGCTGCTCCCAATCTCCTGCCGGGTCTGAGCTATGGTATGCATGGCCACTTAACCCTTTGAGCCCTAGGTTCCTATGGCGATAAACCCGTAGCTCCTCGGGAAAACCAATAATTTTTGTCAATGTGCTATTTTTAATAAATCAGTATGGGGCCGATTTTTAATCCTACGAGCGCGGGGCACATTTGTGCGCGCTACCAAATGTGCACCCGATTTTATAACATGCGCGCACTGCCGCGCACATGTTTCACTATCAGCGACCGGTCTCCAAAAGAGAGTGAAACTAGTAGGGAGGGTTAGGAGGTGAACAGTGCCATAAATGCAGACATTTAACTAACGTTTGTGGTTTAACTTTGTAACACTGATAATAACAACGCAGCTGCAAAACATTACAGTTCTCATCGGTAACCCACAACCTCATTTCTTTTCCATGCCCACGGGCCCCTTGCTCCTGGGTGCCATCTCATGTAACTTTTTGGGAGGGGATAAGTGGAATCCCATTGGGTCACGGTCTCTTTCCCCTTCTTATCCCAAGGGTTGGGTCCTTTCTGTTAGGGGGGGGGGGGAATGGATAGCCTTCTAGGCCCAAGGCATAGGTGAACTCTTGTGTGTGTTACCATAGCTCTTTGGGACAGGTACTGTGACAAAACTGGCTGGACTCACTGGATGGATGTGCAAATTAAAGTTTACTGTGATTTCCTTTCAAAGAATCAATAGGAGCAAATAATAAAGAATCCATTTACATTCAGCTTCTTTAGGCTTATGGGAGCACAGGTTCAAGTTGTGTCTTCCTCTGTGGAAGGGTCCCCTTGTACTGAAGCTTGGAGTGTTTTATCACCCAGGGTGTGGTAAGCATATGTGCCTCAAGGTAGCAGGGGTGTTGTAACCAGGGCGGATGTCCCCTTCCCCACATTGTACTGAAGCTTGGAGTGTTTTATCACCCAGGGTGTGGTAAGCATATGTGCCTCAAGGTAGCAGGGGTGTCGTAACCAGGGCGGATGTCCCCTTCCCCACATTGTACTGAAGCTTGGAGTGTTTTATCACCCAGGGTGTGGTAAGCATATGTGCCTCAAGGTAGCAGGGGTGTCGTAACCAGGGCGGATGTCCCCTTCCCCACATTGTACTGAAGCTTGGAGTGTTTTATCACCCAGGGTGTGGTAAGCATATGTGCCTCAAGGTAGCAGGGGTGTCGTAACCAGGGCGGATGTCCCCTTCCCCACATTGTACTGAAGCTTGGAGTGTTATATCACCCAGGGTGTGGTAAGCATATGTGCCTCAAGGTAACAGGGGTGTCGTAACCAGGGCGGATGTCCCCTTCCCCACATTGTACTGAAGCTTGGAGTGTTATATCACCCAGGGTGTGGTAAGCATATGTGCCTCAAGGTAACAGGGGTATCGTAACCAGGGCGGATGTCCCCTTCCCCACATTGTACTGAAGCTTGGAGTGTTATATCACCCAGGGTGTGGTAAGCATATGTGCCTCAAGGTAACAGGGGTGTCGTAACCAGGGCGGATGTCCCCTTCCCCACACTATCTAATGTCCAAGCTGCCTGGGGCCTGCATCCCGGGGGTGGAAATTCTGTTGGGGGTCTCCAGATGTTCTTCAGGTCTCCTCTCCCCTAGTATCCTCTTTAATAGATGGAGTGAGGACCCTTCTGGAGGAAAAGTCTGTACTGGAACAGTTCTCACTGTCCAGCTCGGGGTAAGGAAAGGGGCAGCTTCTTTCCGAAACAATTGGAAAAACAATATCTTGACAAAAAACACGTTGGATCTTCCCTCACTGGTCTCTGCAATCTCCTCCTGCTGGGGTGAAGTGGTGAGCAGACCCCTCTTGCACTTCTGGAAAGGGAATTTCTGTCTCCCAGAAGCACAGGGTATAAACAAGCAAAAATCTTATTAATTTGAGCAAATATAACTCTCTACTTTCTCTCTTCCCTCCGGTCTCTAGTCAGGGCAGTGCCCCTCCCTTCCTTATCTAGGCTTGGGGCCTAATCTCGGAGAGTACACTGAAAACAAATCTATACTGCCTCACCACTCCCTAGGCTAATCTCCCTTACCAGATTGGGATTCTACCACCTTGGCATCCTCGGGGTAAAGGGCTTTTGAGGTGATATTTCCCTCCTAGCTGATAACTAAAGGGTAGGGATCTAGGGCCATCTCGTGGAGGTTTCATAGCCTCTACACTAGCTTTGCTGTATCCTGTAGTGACTTTTCTTGCCAATTTATTAGGCCCTCCTGTGGCCTTTCTTGCCTATGTGTTCTTAGCTTTTTTGTTGCCCTGTTTTAGGCCTTCTAGTAGCCCCTCTTACCTGCGTGTTCTTAGTGTTGCTCTGTCCTGTGTTAGGCCTCGTAGTGGCCCCCAATCCTTGTTGTTCTGTAGTTCTAGTTCCTTGTTTGGTCTGTGGATCTGCTCTGCCTTGTGATTATTTGTCCATCCCTGTCTTGTTGGTGCTCAGTATGTTTGTGTTCAGTATGGAGAGCGCACCTTCCTGTCCCCCTGCTGCTTGCCGGTTCCAGCGGATGACCTGTCCCTAACCCTGTATACTGCCAGCCACCAGCAGCAGAGGGCCCAACCCAAAGGGAAGGTGGTTAGTCAGGCAGAAGATCTAAACCTGTCCTGCCTTCTCCTGACCCCCACATACCCCTGGCCTAGGGCGTACTTTCAAATCAGCCAGCGTGGCCGTCACAGTGTGTGTGTGTGTGTGTGTGTGTGTGAGAGAGCCTGTGTATGTATGTGTGTATGTATGTGTGTATGTGTGTGTGTGTGTGTGTGTGTGTGTGTGTGAATGTGTGTGTGAATGTGTGTTTATATGTGTGTGTATATGTATGTGTGTGTGTGTATGTGTGTGTGTATGTGTGTGTGTATGTGTGTGTATATGTGTGTGTGTGAGAGAGAGCATGTGAGAGTGAGAGTCTGTGTGTGTTTGAGGAAGGAAGGGAAGATGACAGGTGGGGAGAAGAAACACACAAAAAAAGAGACCCTGTAAAAGGAATTAGGAAAAGACCAAGAAGGGGAACATGGAAAAAAAAAAAAGCTAGGACCAACAGATTAGAAAAATAAAATCAGACAACAAAGGTAAAAAAATAAATAAATATTTTGAGTTTGTAGTGATTGGCATGTGCTTTTTTGGGAAAGTGCATTCTATATTTATATTTTCCTTCTTCAGTATTCCACTGATCAGAGTCTGGTTTCGTGGGCTTTCCATTTTATTTTTGGCTGCATGTTTGTAATCTGTAGTCCCTTATTCTGCATTAGGTAAGGGCCAATCGGTTTTCTGCATGTGTGACTGAGGTGCAGGGTTTCTGCCAGCATGTAGTTCTCTGTAGGCATTTGCAGCAGTTCAGCTTGTTCTGTTTCTCTAGTACGTGGTGTATTAATGATCTAATATAATATTTGCATTGTTGCCTTTTCATAGATAAGGTTGCTACTGTTTTGAGTCCTGAGATTTATTGTTGTTATGGTATAGTATGGCAAGTTCTAGGTATCTTTTGTTTTTCAGGGGTTTGTGTTACTTCACAAAGTGTTTGGCAATGAAAGATGTTTGGTTTGCTGAGGCAGAGATGAGTGTGCGTGTGGAAGAGGAGGAGAGTTGAGTGAATGTGCATATACATGAGAGTCTGTGGTGAATGAGAGGAATGTGCGTGTGTGTGTGTGAGAATGAGCATGTATGTGCATGAAAGAGTATGAGAGTGAGCATGCAAGTGTGTTAGTATGTGTGTGTGTGTGAGTGTGTGTGTGTGTGTGTGTGTGTGCATACTGCTACTGGTGCACATGCACATGGCCCCTCCAACAATCAGCAACAATCTCAGGGTGACAACTGGGAATGAAAAGTTTCCAGATATGGGCCCATCCATTGATGGTTCTATGGATTCAGATGGGCCTACAAAAGTGCTGTGCATTCTATGACTTGGTAAAGGAAGTTTCCATTGTCCTGGTAGAGAGAAAGACCCTTACACAAATAAGAGGACAGGCTGTGAACTCTGAATGTCATCTGCTGCGTCTGCAGCCTATGTCATTTTCTCATCATTTTCAGTAAAAATTTAATTTGGATACTCACCCAGAGTCTCCTGTGTAATTATTGGCACTCACATCCTCAGAGGAGAAAGAAAGACTGATACCTCTCCCAGGATTGAGAACTACTTCACCCCTGCTATTCAGGATCTTGGAGGAGAAACTCCTTCTCCCCACCAGGAAAACAACCCGGCCCTGGGGCAAGAGACTTGTGAGTGAGAGAGTTGGAGTTAAAATCAGCCCCCAGATATATACATTATTGTATGGCTCCATTGGTGTTTAATCCTCACCTCAAGACGGGGGTTACATATAAATAGTGTAGGACATGATGTATTCCCGGTGCACTCCAACCTACAGGTGTTCCTTACAAGAATACTCCTTGATGTGTGATGAGTGTTTGTGCGTCTGCAGATTCTTCATCAACTGCCAGGAGATTCTGGACACAGACGCGTGGCTTTGTGCCACCTATCTCCAATAACCCTGTGTACTCTGGTGACCTTAGAAGTTCATCTATGCCACCTTCTGAACTTGCCAGTAAATTTCTTAGAAATGAAAAGCAGTTCAGAGGGAGACAGGAAAAAAACAGGAATAAGCGAGATCCACACTGGGAGCCGGGATATCTCTTGGGACTGGTGGGTTCTAATCCCAGCTCTATCAATTGTAGAGGTGTTATTCAGCCTGCGAGCTGGCATTCATGGTCGTCCTCTGAGGTCAGAGTGCAACGTACAGGAGTATTAGGTGGAGCTGGGCAGAGCACTGCAGGCCAGACTGGAAGTTGGTTGTGTTGTTTTGTGAATAAATCTGTCTGTTGGAGGTACTGGCCCTCATTGTTTTAACTGCTGGGCCAGGCAGTTTCCAGGCTAACAACACTTGATTTTCTGTGCAATCCTGAGCAAGTCACTTGGCTTACTCAGACAGAACTGGATAATAATTTATGTGGATGCTCTTGTAACCAGAGGTTAAAAAATTAAAGGAGAAGGAGGTATATATTTTTTTTATATTTACCTGTTCTCTGGGGAGCCTCTGGTTGGGGTTGTCATAGTCCAGGAGTAAAGAGAAATGAGGCTGGGATGTCTCAGAGTTGATGTCAGTGCTGGCAGAAAAAAAAGAAGAAGGGGAGGTGAGGAGATAATCAGCTGATGTGCAGGCAGCAACAAGAATTTCTTTCCTCTCTCTGTTCAGCTACAAGGGGGCGGGATTGAAGAGAATGAGACAAGAAGAAGGAGCAGAGTTGCTGAGATTTTTACTTTCATTTTACAAAGGCAGCACTGCTAATGCTAGAGCTGTGGCAAATCCTTGCTAGTAAATGTGCTAGCCTCCACCTTCTTGTGTGCACGTGCTGAAAAGATGCTGTGAAGAGGCTGGTGGAATACTATATTTGAGTTCTCTGCTAATCAAGGGATCCAGATCCCTGGCAGATTTGTAATTAGGCTCAAAAATTCCCAAAAGTTTATTCCTCCAACTTCATACAAGGAAGGGGGGCATTTATGGGCTAAACGTATGTAATCTCACCCTGGTGTGCCTGTCCTTCCTGGGTGGGGCTATAAAAGAATTTGTAAGTTTTTTGGGGAAGGAACTCTGGCTAGCTCCTCTTTGTGCCCCTTTTCCCAGGGTGTGCATCCTTTTGGTAGGGGGGAAAGTTTTACTTTTAGGGCCCAGTGCAGCGGTGCCTGACTTCCTTTTAGCTGTCCCTGGGAGAGGAGTAGTCTCTATTCACTATGGGCTGTGTGCCCAAATAAAGATGCTGGAGCTACTGTGTAAAAATAAAGTCTTTACTGTTAAAAATGTATGAAGAATGGCACAACAACTTAATCCACAGCACTACAGAGTCTTTTGCTGGTAAAATCTGTGCAGGAATCTCTGGCACCAGACCTAGGGAAATGTCTCCCCTCCAGGGCTTGGAAAAATAGAGTTCCCAGGTGGGCAAGGTATCTCTTAGATGGACAGGACACCCCTTCCAAACTGGTAAAAATATAAAGTTACTCTCTCTCTCCGCAAGGTATGAAAACACCGGATGGGTGCCCTCCAAATTGTAACTACATTCTTATACACAGTTAGTAGTTCTTTCTCCCTTTCACTCAATGGGGATCCCTGTTGGGAGGGATCCTGGATGGAACTGCAGTTTACAGGTACATGGATGGGTAGGAAGAGGGGCAGAAAACACTTCCTCCCAGATCTTCAAAAATGACTTTTTGTTCCCCAAAAAAGAACTAACACCGGAGTTATCCATTGCAATGAGTCTCCACCTCAAGGCAGCTCTTCCCTATCCCTGGGCGTCCCAAACACAGGGTTCCCGTTCCCTGAATCCAGGAAAGGCCCAGGTGTCCTGCAAGGCTCCTATCACGTTAAAAGTCCAAAAGCCAAAATACCCAGGACAACCACTCTGCACCTTGGGAGAAGAGGACAGCAGTGGAGGCCTCCACCTGTTCCAAAGGAGCCCAAGTCCCAGGTAGGGCAAAAGTACAACTGAGGAAAAATCTACAACCTTCCTCCTGAACTGCAAACTTAGACTGCCCCCAAGAGCTCCAGCCAGAGGGTTTTATAAAACCTTTTCCAGGGGGCGGCCACTCCAGCACCCTCTGAGGGAGGGGCCGTACATGAATGGCTCCTCCGCTTACTATTCCCTCACTACCTTGACATGTCCCAGGGCTTCCTGGTAACCTGAGAGGATGGTTGGGTTACATATAGATTAAAACTTGCTCTAAAGTACCCTTGGGAACTAGTTAAGCTGTGGTCATCCCTAAAGTACTGATCTCACTGAAGGTGGCAGTTGGGAAGGCAATCAGTCTGGTTTGATGAAGTGAGGGAACAGAAGGAGCCAGAAAACCACTGAAGTTGAGCACAGAAAGGACAGGCATCTCGTTTTGTGTGAATGTGAGTATGGAGACAAAGGTGTGTCTTTGAAATTGGAGAAAAAGATAAGTCAATTACTTGTAAAATTTGGTGGACAAGCAGGATTTGAAGTCCACCTTTGATAGACAGAGATTACGAGAGAGAGAGAGAGACAGAGTTTGTTATGAGATGGAATTATTGCTAAGCTCTCATTTTCACTGGAATGAACTCTGAGATCTGTCCTGTACCTAAATACTGTACAAAGGGTTAAATTAAAATTTTCCGTGAAAGGAAACAAATCATAAATAAGGGAAGAATTAGCTGCAAAAGGCATTACAGGTTTTAGATGGGTCAGGCCAAGGATTCATCAAGCCCAGCATCCTGTTTCCAACAGTGGCCAATCCAGGCCACAAGTACCTGGCAAGTACCCAAAAACTAAGTACTGTTGCTAGTAATAGCAGTGGCTATTTTCTAAGGCAACTTGATTAATAGCAGGTAATGGATTTCTCCTCCAAGAACTTATCCAATCCTTTTTTAAACCCAGAGTTTAATTGTGCGTTGAGTAAAAAAGAACTTTCTCCGATTAGTTTTAAATGTGTCACATGCTAACTTCATGGAGTGCCCCCTAGTCTTTCTATTATCCGAAAGAGTAAATAACCGATTCACATCTACCCGTTCTAGACCTCTCATGATTTTAAACACCTCTATCATATCCCCCCTCAGCCGTCTCTTCTCCAAGCTGAAAAGTCCTAACCTCTTTAGTCTTTCCTCATAGGGGAGCTGTTCCATTCCCCTTATCATTTTGGTCGCCCTTCTCTGTACCTTCTCTATCGCAATTATATCTTTTTTGAGATGCGGCGACCAGAGTTGTACACAGTATTCAAGGTGCGATCTCACCATGGAGCGATACAGAGGCATTATGACATTTTTCTGTTTTATTCTCCATTCCCTTTCTAATAATTTCCAACATTATTTGCTTTTTTGACTGCTGCAGCACATTGATCCGACGATTTCAATGGGTTATCCACTATGACGCCTAGATCTCTTTCTTGGGTAGTAGCACCTAATATGGAACCCAACATTGTGTAATTATAGCATGGGTTATTTTTCCCTATATGCATCACCTTGCATTTATCCACATTAAATTTCATCTGCCATTTGGATGCCCAATTTTCCAGTCTCACAAGGTCTTTCTGCAATTTATCACAATCTGCTTGTGATTTAACTAGACTGAATAATTTTGTATCATCTGCAAATTTGTTTACCTCACTCGTCGTATTCCTTTCCAGATCATTTATAAATATATTGAAAAGCACGGGTCCCAGTACAGATCCCTGAGGCACTCCACTGCCCACCCCCCTCCACTGAGAAAATTGTCCATTTAATCCTACTCTCTGTTTCCTGTCTTTTAACCAGTTTGTAATCCATGAAAGGACATCGCCACCTATCCCATGACTTTTTAGTTTTCTTAGAAGCCTCTCATGAGGGACTTTGTCAAACACCTTCTGAAAATCCAAATATACTACATCTACCGGTTCACCTTTATTCTCATGTTTATTAACCCCTTCAAAAAAATGAAGCAGATTTGTTAGGCAAGACTTCCCTTGGGTAAATCCATGTTGACTGTGTTCCATTAAACCATGTCTTTCTATATGCTCTACGATTTTCATCTTGAGAATAGTTTCCACTATTTTTCCTGGCACTGAAGTCAGGCTCACTGGTCTACAGTTACTAGGATCGCTCCTGGAGCCCTTTTTAAATATTGGGGTTACATTGGCCACCCTCCAGTCTTCAGGTACAAAGGATGATTTTAATGACAAGTTACCAGAAATTTCATTTTTTAGTTTCTTCAGTAACCTAGGATGCATACCATCTGGTCCAGGTGATTTGCTTGTTGTGCTGGAGGTGGACCCTTGGCCTGGCGCAGGATTGGTTCAGCCCTCAGGGAGGTCCCAGAGGATGCATGCCGCTAGGAGGCGGAGCACACGAGGAGACAGAGGCAAGCTGGAGCTTCACCTATAACAGTCCGGGGATGCCGCAGGTTGAGCCCTTGGGTACCCGGACCGCTTGGGCTTTTGTGGGCCTCAGAGGATCTCCCAGAGAGGAAGCGGAGAGGTGTGCCCACCAAGAGCAAGGGTGCGAGGCTCGTGGAGAACAGCTGAGCTAGACCGGAATAGAGTGTACCGGAGACCACTGGAAGGGAACAGGAACTGAAGGTCCTCCGGACAGGATAGGCAGCGCCTAGTGGTCTAGCTTATAGAAGGCCGCGGGCAGTATCAGAGCAGGCAGACCTGGTGGTCACAGGAGAAGCGAAGAGAGTGTCCGAGTAAAACGCAAGGGTCAAAGCTAGGGTATCCATCTGAGGGTGGTCAGCCAAAGCAAGGGTAAGTTCCAGGTATCAGTCCAAGCATGGTCAGTGGCAAGCAGAGGTCAGTTGCAGGTATCAGTGCGAGCATGGTCAGTGGCGAGCAGAGGTCAGTTCCAGGCAGTGGTCCAACGTGGTCAGTGGCGAGCAGAGGTCGGCTCCAGGCAGTGGTCTAACTTGGTCAGTGGCAAGCAGAGGTCGGTTCCAGGCAGCGGTCCAACGTGGGCAGAGACAAGCCGAGGTCAGTACCATGAATCAGTCCGAGAAGGTACAACCTGGGAAGCGGAGCAGGAATCAGGAACAGACGCTGGCACACAGGAAGGACCACGGGAACACAGATGCAGGAACACTGGAACAAGCACAGGAACACAGGAATGCAGGAGCACTGGAACACAGGAATGCCGAAACACTGGAACAAGCACAGGAACACTGGAACAAACACAGGAACACAGGAATGTAGGAACACTGGAACAGAGGAACGCTGGAACACAGGAACGCCGAAACACTGGAACAAGCACAGGAACACTGGAACAAACACAGGAATGCAGGAACACTGGAACATAGGAATGCTGGAACACAGGAACGCCGAAACACTGGAACAAGCACAGGAACACTGGAACAAACACAGGAATGCAGGAACACTGGAACATAGGAATGCTGGAACACTGGAACACAGGAACACTGGAACAAGGACAGGAACACTGGAACAAACACAGGAATGCCGAAACACTGGAACAAGCACAGGAACACTGGAACAAACACAGGAACACAGGAATGTAGGAACACTGGAACAGAGGAACGCTGGAACACAGGAACGCCGAAACACTGGAACAAGGACAGGAACACTGGAACAAACACAGGAATGCAGGAACACTGGAACATAGGAATGCTGGAACACTGGAACACAGGAACACTGGAACAAGGACAGGAACACAAGAACGCAGGAACACTGGAACAAGCACAGGATCAAGGAAGCAGGAACACAGGATGGCAACTAGCTTCTCACGAATGAGACGACCCGTTTGCCAAGGCAAGGAACTGGAGCCTAAGCCCTGCCTTTTATGCACTGAAGTCAGGCTAACTGGTCTTTGATAACAAGGAAGAGAATTCACAGTTGGTAGAGAAAAGAGATAGATATAACTTTGACTGTGCTTACAAGTCTATGACAGGACCCTGAGAACAAATTCAGCATAAGAGAGCTGGCTACAGCATTCTGTTACTAGCAGAGCATTCAAAAGGAACATTTACAAACTCCAAGCGTTTCTCATATACTCATCAACTGAAGCAGTTAAGACAAAGTGAGTGAGCCAGATTTGTGAATAGAAAGGAAACTGTGTGAGTGGGAGAGTTTATTTCTCGCACATTGATTCCCAAATTTCCTCTGTGCGCTAGAGAGAACAGGGACATTTAATTATTGTTTTGTTTTTTAAATACAAAATTAGCTAGCCAAGTTCCAAGAAGCCTTCGTGGACATACAGTTAGGGAACTCCTGTCTAGTACATCTTTGGAAGATAAGCGGGGATAGAGTATTGGAGGAAAAGCTTAGATAGGTCCAGAAGAAAGCCAGGAGATGACACTTCCCACACAGAGCTTGGAGAAGGAACCCATTCAGTTCCTTAAACTGTGCCTGCTACCATTGTTTCACCAGCTCAGAGGAGGGGATGAAGACCAGCGGGAAACCAGTGGATCCAGCTAAGTGTGTACATCACGGAACTAACACAGTCAGAACTGAGATACTATCCCAGCCTGAAACGGTATATGAGAGAGAGAGAGAGAGCAAGAGAGACTGAGCTAACAGCACCCACTAGTTCTGCTGCAATAACACAAAAAGGAGAGAGAGAACACATACAGAGCGATGCAGAATTCACAGAGAGAGTTACTTGCATACTTAAGGGAAAAAGTCAAGAGAAACACAGACACAGACAAACAAGAGAACAAACAGTTTAATACTAAGAAACAGCCGTATTACACAGCACCTAGAAAGCAAAAGGTGGACAGAAAGACTTAAATTCTCTAAGGGTTTAATAGTCCAACAAGTACTTTTAGAGATAGTAAAGCTAATGTGTCTGACCATCCACCCTGGAGGAACATGCACAGCTCTCTCATTACTTAATCTAATCCAGTTCTCATCAGGAAGCCATTGCGCAACAAACTCTTTGAACGGAAGTCAAGATGCAGCTCCCTCCGAAGCTCCTTCTGTGGCTGCACATTAGCCGGTCCCTCCCACAGAATGACCACGCCCCCAGGAATGGTAACCTGAGCTGTGACCCAAGTTCTACTGCGCTTCTGCCCTGCTAGGCCAGGGCTTAAGCCCCTCTACGCAAACACTACATGCGGCTCTGCCACTGTGCCTCAGCCCTGCCCTGCGGCAGCCCCCTGCTATTTCTGTCCTACAGCTCTATAAAGGCCACATCAGATACAGTTACAGATTTGGGGTTGATTCCAAGGTTTTGGGTGACAGCAGAGGTCTGAATGTAATCTGCAGCAGACATGCAAAGTCAGAAATAAATGACAGAGTTCAAAGCGTAGAAGAGGTCCACGGGTTACAACACAATACCCATGCAATATTAAATGTAGGAGATTCGGGAAGGGAGGAGGCAGTCTGCTAGGCAGGCAGCACTTGGTCTGGTCTGACGTACAGTGGAAGGATTCAGATAGTCTGATATCAGAATATTGTTATTGAGAGACTGTCAGTACAGTGAGGTAACTGGGATGCTAAGGAAGCCAATTTCCATACAGGCTAGTACACAGGCCCCCAAATCAATGGCGCAGGGGATCTGAATTTGTAGCCCAAGGATTCGCTTAACTTGCAGCTGTAACACCACTCATCCTCCCCTGGTACGCGTAAGGTTCCTCTTCCTTGCTATAATCTGCTAACAGTTTTCTATAATTCTCTTCCGATACAAGATACTAAACTCTGTCCAGAGCAATCAGAGTCACTGTACAATGGTTCTGACGTCCTCCTGGGGGCTCAGGGGGTAGAAAAGCAGAGGTCTGCACAATTTATTTATTTAAATCTGATTGGGCAAGCTAGCAGCGGTGCTCCGGAGCTGTTCATGATTTCTCCTTTTTTGAATACAAAATTTCCTCAAAAAAAAAAAGGCTTTAAAATGCCTGCAAGGAGAAAAGGCAGGGTAAGGGTTTATCCCTCCATCCCCCCAACCCTCCCAGGACAGCGTACGAGGCCCCGGAACCGGCCGCAATTTACCCGATTGGGGCAGCTCAAAGCCCCGCAGATGAAACACCGTTGGGAGCGTCGTTCGCATCAGGGGGAAACATCATTGAGCCCCCCCTCCCCCCCCCCAACCCGAGAAATCCGGTGGCACCAGGACTGGAAGTCCCCTCCTCCACGACGGCGCCGGGAACGGAACCGAGGTGTTCGGCGACCGGGGCTGGAGGGAGTCGAAGCGGAGAAGCAGGGTCCAGGAATATCAGTGGAGCCTAGAGATCCGGACCTCCTGCGAACTGCAGCTACAGAACCGTTGAGCCCCGGTGATGGTGGTGAGTTGCCTCGCTTGGAGGAGACGGGGGGGACGGAGTGCGGTGGAGGAGCACGGAGAGCTGCAGGGGGGGGCCTAGTGCTCGCGGAGATCTTGAAACCGGCCTCGACTCCCTACGGGAGCTGACTGCCTCTTTTGGCCCCGCTTTCTAGGGGTTTACAAGGCACTTGAATTCCTTATCAGGAAAACTGGACAAAGTGTCCCAGGAACATAATGATTTACTTAAGGAACATGCAAACAAGATTAATGTGGTTTAGAAGAAGCAGTAAAGTCAACACAGAACATTTGCCAAACGTTAATCCAAGATAATCAAGCCGTGAACAGAAAAGTGGAGATTATGGAAAATAGACGAAGGAGGTTAAATTTAAGAATATTAAACTTCCCCAAAGTTATTGGGGAGTTACCTCGGATAACATTAAGAAAATCCATGTTAGAGGTGTTAAAAATTCTGAATGAATATATACCATCAATATGGAGCGATATAAATAAATATATCGCTCCATGGAGAGACCACACCTTGAATACTGTGTACAATTCTGGTTGCCGCATCTCAAAAAAGATATAATTGCAATGGAGAAGGTACAGAGAAGGGCTACCAAAATGATAAAGGGGATGGAACAGCTCCCCTATGAGGAAAGACTAAAGAGGTAAGGACTGTTCAGCTTGGAGAAGAGACAGCTGAGGGGGGATATGATAGAGGTCTTTAAGATCATGAAAGGTCTTGAACGAGTAGATGTGACTCGGTTATTTACACTTTCGAATAATAGAAGGACTAGGGGGCATTCCATGAAGTTAGCAAGTAGCACATTTAAGACTAATCGGAGAAAATTCTTTTTCACTCAACGCACAATAAAGCTCTGGAATTTGTTGCCAGAGGATGTGGTTAGTGCAGTTAGTGTAGCTGGGTTCAAAAAAGGTTTGGATAAGTTATTGGAGGAGAAATCCATTAATGGCTATTAATCAAGTTTACTTAGGGAATAGCCACTGCTATTAATTGCATCAGTAGCATGGGATCTTCTTAGTTTTTGGGTACTTGCCAGGTTCTTATGGCCTGGATTGGCCACTGTTGGAAACAGGATGTTGGGCTTGATGGACCCTTGGTCTGACCCAGCATGGCAATTTCTTATGTTCTTATGTTCTTTTTTTTGCCATATAATAGAATTAGAGCTGACAATCAACCACAACTCGATATTAATAATCTCACGGATTTCTTGGAATCCTCATTAGAAATTAGTGAAAGAGCGACTTTACTTATATCTTTAGTTGTTGAATCTGATGTGAGTTTGTTAATGAGATATTATTTTCAACATATGGGAGAATGTTTCATGGGCCAACGCGTTCAAATTTTCCCAGATTTGTCAAAGTCAACGCAGGAGAGGAGGAAAGCTTTTCTTTCAATGAGGCAGGAATCTCTTCTGATAGGGGCTAAGTTTCTACTCAGATATCCGTGCAAGTGCGTGGTTATTGATAATAAAGATGTATTCATATTTTATGCCCCGGGAACAACTAAGAGTGTTTCTAGGCTCTAGAAAGAAAGTCTTATTCACCTCCTCTCCTAAAGAGAAGCACGTGACTTAAGCCAGGTTATTGTGTGTTTAGAAGGTAAACTAATAGCTTGCTAAGCTGATTTCCTTTTAATAAGGACACTTTGAGACTCCCTATGTTCAATCTCCCCCACAAGGATTGTGATCTAAAAATTGAAATTTTTCTTTCTTCTTAAATAAGAGATGTTTAAACGATTATATTTCTGCATTTCTGAGCAAAGTTTTGTCTTTGTATTTATGCAAAAAAAGCAATAAAGATTACATTTAAAAAAAAAAATCTGATTAAACCATGCAGTCACCTTGGTGCAAGAGCCCTCCCGTTGCACTCTGGTCCAGGGTCACCCACCATGTCTACTGCTGCCCCTGAATGCTGCAGGAGTTTAAAAGCAGTCATCTGTCTGTGGCATTTCCTGAGCTGAGATGTAAAGGTGAGATGGGGAATACCCACCGCAGCCTACTGATTCGGGACTGCTTTTGCATCTACATTGGCTTCCTATCCATTCTCGCTGCAAGTTTTAGTGTTAGCCGTTAAGATTCTGAATGGAAGGTGTCTGCCGCACGGGCAAAATAGGTTGTTTTGGAAAGCATCAAGCAGGTCTCAAAGGCGTCAACATAATTTTCAGTTACAATTGCCATCAGGGCCCGGTGCAAGAGTAGTCGGCGCCCTAGGTGAACGTTCTGCCTTGTGCCCTGCTTCCCCTGGTTGCATCACCCCCGCTGGCCTCGGCCCGACTCCTACCCTATTCAGTGTGCTTCTCAGGGCCGCGAGCCGCATGCTCTTTTCGCGGCCCGATGAATCTGTACTCTTTGCCGTGAGCGGGATAGGCTCTGCTTCTGGCACCACATGGCTGCTCTTCGGCATGGCACCCCCTACTGGTCGGCACCTTAGACGACTGCCTAGTTTCACCTAATGGACGCGCCGGCCCTGATTGCCATCAGCCAAAACATTTCGACAGGTTAGGCTCCAAAATAGAGCTTTCTCTATGGCTATTCCAAAATTATAGAATGAGTTCCCACTCGAGACCAGGGAGGAACCTGAGATTTTGCAAAAAATTGAAGACCTGTTTAATGCTTAATGAAGAGAATTAACATCTTATGGAATTTTTATGTACTGCATTATGGTTTGTTTTATTATTTAGTGAGGTATGATTTATTGTTGTATATTGTTTACAATTAATGTGGATTGTTTTATGTTTTATTGTGAAATATGTTCTACCGTTATACACCGTTTTGGACAACACTCTAGGCTGTAATATGGGCAGCCAGGACTTACACTCCTTCTGCCTCGCCCTTTTACAATAAGAACACTCCCATCCCCATTCCCCCCCTCTGCCCCTTTACCTTCCTTCATAAAATACACCACACAGTATTGGAATCCAAAAGGCCGCAGCTTTATTGTACAACATAGGTGCCCGAGCCCTCAGTACCCGATCCAGGAACTCGCCCAACCACCCACCACCTCCCAGCAACCGACTATCGGGTTCCTCCGTTCACTGAACTCATTATCCCGGCCCCCGCCACCTCCCAGCAAGGAGCCCAAGCCAGTGTGACCCCCGCCACCTCCCAGCAAGGAGTCCCGTCGCTGACAACTGCACCAAGACGTCTGCATAAATTATAACCTGCTGAAGTCAACTTGTAGAAATAACAAAATGGCACGAATGAGGATTCACGCCGCTGCTGCTTGCACCCCCCCACAGGCGTTTGTTTCCAAATATTAGGGATGTGCATCGAGTGCCCGATCATTTGCACTTTCGGGTTCGTGTGGCCACGGGAAAATCTCGTTTTCCCGCGGATCAGCATTTTTTTTTTTTTAGTACAAAATCGTTTTTCGGCTTAGTGCGCACTTACGGGAGTTAGCGCGCACTAACGCCTGTTAGAGCGCGCTAACTCCCATTAGCGCGCTCTAACAAAAACTAACAAAAATTAACGTTTTTTTGTTAGCGCGCGCTAACTCCCGTTAGTGCGCACTAAGCCGAAAAACAATTTTTCACGAAAATTCGGGGAAAATGCGATCATTTATCCATTTTACCGATATATGACGAATTAAGAAATATCGTACAATATTTTAATTCGCCATAAAAACGATGCACATCCCTAACAAATATCCTCCCTCTCCAGCCTATAGACACTGAACATTTGCATTCAAACAGAAGCAGGGGACGAATGACCTGTCCCCCTGCTCATCACCCAGATCACCATCCCCCTTTCTTTCTTCCCCTTCCCCCACCCCTCTCCCCCTCGGCTTCCTAACCATCATAGGGAGCACTGCTCCCTTCCTTTTCTTGATCCTTCCCCTCATTCCCTCTCCCCCCCCCCTCCCTTACCTCTCCTAAGCCAAGTGCCAGCTGCCTCGTGAGCCTGGCACCGTATTGCATTGGCCAAGTAGACACTAGGCCTGCTTAGCCTCCCAGGAAAGTAGTTTATAAATTATTTTAAGTAAATAAATAAACCTATGATTTACCAGGCTTTTCTGTAATCAGTTAGGAAGAACAAAATGCAACGTGTCGAGAAAGAAGCAAACACAAAGAATAGCTGGGCATTCAGTGCTGCGAAAGGCACCACAGCAGAGACTGAGATAGTTAATGATCATCAGTGTAACCCAGGGAGAGACAATAAATGTGCACCGTGCCAGGGACAGCGAGGAAGCACCGTGCCGATAAAAGGGCTGTGTACACTGTGCCAGGGACAGCGAGGAAGCACCGTGCCGATAAAAGGGCTGTGTACACTGTGCCAGGGACAGAGAAAGGAGGCACCAGAAGGAGAGAGGTAGAGGAGCTGCACACCTTGTACCAGGTACAGAGAAATAAAGGTAAACAAACGTAATATAAAGCGAGAATTTTTTATTGGACTAAACTTGCGAAACCTGGTCAAGAAATGCATTACCATTCCCTTCTTCAACTTTGATACTATTTTTTTTATTTGTTCGTAACCCCTCCCCAGTGTGCGTATCCTGCACAGGTAGAGCCATAGAAATATTTCTAAGTTCTTTGGGGCAGGAAGCCTGACTAGCTCTTTTCTGTGCCCCTTTCCCCAGGGTGTGGATCCTGTGAGTGGGTGGGGGGGGGGGGAAGAGTTCCTTTCGGGTCCCAGTGCAGGGGTGACTGACATCCTTTTGGTTATCCCTGAAAGAGGGGAAATCTCTCTTCTCTGGGAGTGCTGTGTGTGCAAATAAAGACGCTGGACGCACTGGGATAGTGTCCAAACTTAAATTCACTGAACCAGATGGTTGCAGATGGCAGAATAAGCACCGCTGCCTTTCTTCTCTCAGTTACAGTATTCACCTCTATCTGTGCAGGAAGATTTGGAAGGGCAAGGGATCCTACCACTCTCCTGGGTTAGGCGAGATGGAGGTCCCACTGGGCAGCTGGGCAGGAAAACCCCTTCAACGGACGGCCAAAACTCCGGTCCTTGCACAGAGAGTAATCTCCTTCCTCTCCCCAGGGGCTGAAGACTCCTGATGGGCATCCCCTGAAATTCTTACAGTTCTGTTACTCAGGGTCAGCAGGATCTTCCGATGCTTTAAATTTATTCCAGTCTCTGACTCTCTGTTGAATCCCTTATGCAGGTTCCTTACCCTGCTCCAATGCAGGTAAGAAGGGAGAGCCAAACAATCGTCCCCCTCAATGGTCTTTTCCCGTAACATAGTGACATAGTAATGATGGCAGAAAAAGACCAAAATGGTCCATCCAGTCTGCCCAGCAAGCTTCCCAAGGTAGTAACTGCCGCTCCGTGCAGCTTACCCCCGCGTCGAAGATGACACCAGAGTTATCTCTTGCAGCGGGTCACCACCTCTGAGGGCAGGTCTTTCCTATCCCTGGGAGTCCTGAACACGGGGCTCCCCATTCCATGAATCCAAGAGAGGCCCAGGGGTCCAGCAAGGCTCCTACCACAAACAGGTCAAGACCCCCAAAACAACCCAGAAAGGTGTCCACACCAACTAGGGAGTAGACTGGCAGGACCACCCTCCCGACCCTGGTCAGGATTCCCAGGCTGGGTTAGCCTGTTCCCTCCGACTGGGCCTAACTGCAACAAAAGGTAAGTGCCCACCAGCTCCTAACTCTCCAAAGATTATACAAGACTGCCTCCCGACTCTCGGGAGAGAGCTGTTATAAAGCTTCCTAGGGGACTCGCATTTCCAAGCCCCTCAAAGGGACGGCCTGCCGTCCACTAGCCATCCACTAGCCATGCTGGTAACCAAAGAATGGTTCTCGGTTACGTGTTAATCTTTATTTGCATGCCTTCAAGTGGACTAACATGGCAGACAGAGAGAAGAAGCACCTCATTGCTAAAGGTTTGGAAGCCACTCACGCTGTACCAGGTACAGAGAAAGAGGAAGCAACGCAGAGATAAAGCATTATTTTATTGTTATTTAAAAGGTATTCCTTAGCCACATACTCCATCAATTGTGGCGGCTTACAGTGAAAGACACACAGTCAAATAAGACAAACTCAAGCATAAAAGCAAAACAACATTCAAAATGATTGATGTGGGGTTCCAGATTTATCGACCGACCTTTCACACCTGGTCCGACCAGCCCTCTACTCTTCTGAGACATATTTCCAGCAGCAAGGTTTTCCTCCTGTTAGAAAGATTTATTGCCATTGACGTGTGTTATCGCTCTTCTGAGACATATTTACAGTGGCGAGGTTTTCCTCCTGTTAGAAAGATTTATTGCCATTGACGTGTGTTATCGCTCTTCTGAGACATATTTCCAGCAGCGAGGTTTTCATCCTGTTAGATAGGTCGGCTGCCACATGTCTATGTCATCATTCTACCCCATCCCCCCCAGGGCTTGAGAAGCTCGCACATTGTACCAGAAAACCTTGCAGGGATAGAAAGTTTGCTTACCATAAACAGTGTTCACCACAGACAGCAGTGACATGTTAGTGACATCATCCAGTAGCACCGAACGGACCTCTCTTTCTTAGAGCCAATGCAGAAAGGTGCATTCAGTCCAACACACAGCACAGCTTAACTATATTTAAATGCTCGTTTTGTGAGCAAACACCTTACTGCTGATGCAGCAGGGAGTTTTACCCTCGCACATTATGCATTAAAAAATGTGAGCACTGCTTAGCGTACTCACCTGGAAATCCCATGCATGTTAGGGCATTAAGCAGCATCTTGTAACCAGTTTGCAATCCACAGTAGGACATTGCCTCCCTTGACTTTTTATTTTCTCAGGAGTCTCTCATGAGGCACTTTGTCAAACGCCTTCTGGAAATCTAAATACACTATATACACTGGCTCACCATTATCAGCAGGTTTATTAACCCCTTCAAAAAAATGTAGCAGATTGGTGGAGCAAGATTTCCCATTCTGGCTGTGTCCTATTAAATCATGTCTTTCTATATGTTCTGTGATTTTGTTCTTTAGAATAGTTTCCACAATTTTTCCCAGCACCAAAGTCAGACTCACCGATGTACAGTTTCCTGGGTCACACCTGGAGCCCTTTTTAAAGATCGGGGTTACATTGGCCAGCCTCCAATCTTCAAGCATGATGGATGATCCCAACAATAGGTTACAAATTACCAGTAAGAGATCTGCAATTTCATTTTTTTAGTTCTTTCAGAACTCTGGGGTGTCTACCATCTGGTCTGGCTGATTTGTTACTTTTTAGTTAGTCAATCTGCCTTATTACATGTTCCAACATCACAGTGATTTATAACAGTTCTTCTGAATCATCATCATCATTGAATACAGTTTCTGGCACAAGTATCTCCCCCAACATCCTTTTCAGTAAACACTGAAGCAAAGAATTCATTCAGCCTTTCCACAATGATTTTTACAAGGAGGTTAATACAACCTTCTGGGAGTTCACCAAGCCAGTTGTTGAGGTAAGGGAAGACTTGAATGCCTTCATGCCACAGATGCATTGCTATGACAGCTAGGCACTTTATGGAGACCCTCGGGACTGCTGAGAGGACAAAGGGGAGCACTTTTTACTGATAGTGAGAAGATTCCACCATAAAGCACAGGAAATGCAGATGGGAGGGATGGATGGGAATATTTTATTTATTTATTTATTTATAGGTTCTTTTATACCGAGGTACGTAAAGGATTACATCACCTCGGTTTACAGGTATATATATATACCTTTAGAATATACGCTTTAGATCCAGCGTGCACATCCATCCCTTCTCTGGCTGAAGGAGGTGATTGTGTGGAGGGGATTCATTTTTAATTTCTCCCAAAATATATGCTTGTTTGTGCTTCTTAAATCCATGATGGGCCTCAGTCCCCCAGATGTTTTTGGGATAAGGAAGTAGCAGGAGTAGAACTCTAGCCATGGTGATGGGGGGAATCAATTCTATTGCCCCCTGTTAGCGGAGCAACTCCAGGAGGAGTTGTGTCAAGTAAGATAGATCCCTACTGAAGGCTGAGCAATGAGGAAGTGTGGAAAGCCAGGAGCAATGCAAGCGATATCCAAACTCCAGATTCCTGAAAACCCAGCACTCTTTGGTGATCCTGCACCACCCCTACCAGACAGTGGGGGGGGGGGGGGGGTTACTGGGTTTGAAAAGCAGTCAAAAACTTGGTCCAGGTTTGGGACACGTTGGGGAGCACAAGTCAGAAGTTGTGGCCGTTGTGGAGGTAGAAGCAACATCTGGTATCACTGGAATTGTCAGAAGGGGCATCTCTGGAAATATGGTCTTTTAAAAATATAATAAGTGTGCCTTGTAGAAGATTTGTTACTCTGGTCCCATAGATAGGAACTGGCCTGCCACGTCATGTTCCTTTATTGGAGCAACTGTTTCTGTGAGTTTTTCTCTGAAAAGGTGATCACCCATGCAAGGGAGGTCTGCCCACTTATTATATCGGCTACTTGATATCAACTAAGCCATGCGGTGTGCTCCAATAGACTCTGACAAGGAGCATGCTGTGGTATTGAATGCTTTGTAGATGGATTGAATAAGATGTGTGTATATTTTTCTGCATCCAAGAATGGCTGAAGATATGTAATTCTACCTTCACCAGGTGGAAGAAAAGGCTTCAGTTTCTGCATACAATTATGTACGTATTGAACCATATAGAATTGGCGAACATAGATCTGTGCATTAAGCATGGAGCTTTGAATAACCTTTTTTCTTGAAATTATCCAATGACATGGGATCCTTCCCTGATGGAGTATTCAAGTATATCCTTGTTTTCTTTTCTCATTTAAGAGCCAATTCTAGCACAACTGTCATGGATACGAGCCCTTGTGCTGTGGTATGGTTGACGCAGCCTAGCAGGCCATCCTACTAGGCCTGCGCCTACAGCCCTTGGGTTCTAGGAGCCAGCAGGTCTTAAATGACAGTCCTGCAAGGATGTCGGAGCAGGCAACAAGTAAACAATATGCGAGTCCACACCGAGGTCGGGGCAGGCAGCAGGCAAGCAGGTTGAGGTCCAAACTGGGGTCAGGGCAGGCATCAATCCAGAAGAATAGTCAATGTCTGTAGCAAAGGTCAGAACCAGGAGTCAGGCCGAGATGGACAAACAAGACAAAGACAAGGCACTAGGGACCAAGACACAAGCAGGCCAAAACAGGGCATGGCAAGATAACAGCAAGGCAAGGCAAGGTAATGAACAGAGACATGCATGGCAACATGCATGGCAAGGCAAGGAAAATATCTATAAAACGTGTCAATACCAGCCTGGTCTGGCACTGACATACAGTTCTATATGTTTTTAGTCTGGCTCAACATCTGTAATGACAACTTGCATCTCACCGCACATCTTGACCGTGAAGAAATCTCGTTTTTTCCTCTCTCTTTCCCTTCCCCCTGATATGACAATTTCTATTGTTTTCCGTTTTTCCTTTCTTTCTTTTTCTTTTTTTATTACCACTGTGCCCAAAAGTTCTATCTTTACAAGCATACTTCATCTTTACCTTTACTTAGTCATGTGACCCTGCTTTTCGCATGATTCCCCCAGACAGCCTTTATTTACCGCTGACTGCTGTCAGAGCTGTTCCTGCCCGTACTCTGTTAAAACTTTGTGGCAGGTCAGTGTGTCTGTCTCTTGCTGTTCCCTTTCTATTATATAGTTTTTCATTATCATTCTAACTTTTAGCTCTGTCTGTTTAATTATAGAGAATTTATGTGAGAACAGTATGTATGTGTTTTGTTTATCTATGCAGTCTTTCCTTCTCTGCTGCACACCCAATGTTTTCTTCATAATTTAAAAGCCTGCCCCCTTGATAACACTCCCAGCATAAACAGGCCGATACTGTAAAGTGTGCTCAGCCGAGCACACTGTTTTCCCCGCAGTTGGATGCGTGTTTTCGATGAGCATCCACTACCCCTTATACTGTAAGGGGTGTAGCACATCCAAAACGTGCGTCCAATCCCCCCCAAAAAAAAACAACTAATAGAGCTCATTACATGCAAATGCATGTAATGAGGCTTTTAGTCATTCACCCGGGATACCACACATTTTACGCTTAGAAAAAAGCACCTGCCCAAGGGCAGGCATTAATTTCTGAGCAGCCCAAAAAAGTGTACAGAAAAGCAGAAAACACTGCGATATTAAGTCAGAGGAACCAAAAGATTAAAAAAAAGATTAAAAAAAAAAAAAAAGTGCCGTCAGGTCAATCAGGAAAGCGGATGCTCAATTTTACGAGCCCGTGACTGTGCACAGAGTTTCCACTTTGCTAACCCGCAGAGAGCCGACTTCTCCTGGGCGCCCGTTGTTAAGGAGGCGCTAGGGGTGCGCTATTGCCCCTAGCGCTTCCTTTTTAGCCTGTCTTCTCATTTATAAATAGTATCGCGCGCCCAGGAGACGTGGGTGGGCGCGCGTTAGGAAAGCGGGCGTTCAACCCTGAGCGCCATTTTCCCGCGGACCTTACAGTATCAGCCTGACGCTGTTTCTGTGTTGCTAGATTCATTATCTTCTTTTACCCTCCCAGCTATTACTTTCTTTTCCACATCAAAAGATTTATCTGAACACAATGGCTACTGCTTTTGTTTACATTCCTCTCCAGTCGCTTCCCTTACTTGTTCTGTGCTTTTGAGCCTTTTTCATTAATGACTTAATGTTTGGGCTCCCGTTGTCCCTCGTTTTTCAGCTGCCCATAGAAGTTCTTGGCTATCAATAAACTGTGCGCTGACCTCACCAATAAGCCCCTGCACTAATTATGTTCCTTTTGCTTGCTCCTTCGCCGTAGATTCACAGCTCTTTATGAGCACTGGCATGATGATGGTGATGTCAGCTCCCTCCAACCGCCTAAGTTCAGTGCTGGAAGCTGGCAGTCATCTCACCTCCTTGGGAATCTCCAAAATGAGCCATTTTTGAGAACCAGTCCACCATAACCCAAATGGAAGTACAGCCATTGGAGAGAGATAGGTTAGTGACAAAGTCCATGGTCACATGGATCCATGGATAAGCATGGGAGCACTTGTTAACTGCACAACTAGGACAGGACTCCATGTAGCATTTCACATCATACCTCATTTAAGCCACCAATAATGGCCACTGCTTTGGGAGTGGATAGTGGGTAGATCCTGCCTATAGGAGGCTTCTTGCCAGGGAGCAGATAGATTGGACAGTCGTAAGACCTGTGGGATGGCAGTGTGTCCACATGCTTCTTACTAAAGTCGTCTGTAAACACTGGGTACTGAGGAGGAAGGCCTGGGAGGGTTGAAATCTGAATCCAGGCTAGAGGCACAGGTGGAACGACCCGAGATATCATTGTTGGCAGGAGGACCCCCAGTAGGCAGTCTGCAGAGCCTGCCAATCTATAGTGGGGTTGTGTAGAATCAGCCAAGGTAAGCCAAGGATAATCTTATTGATTGCCTTGGACAGTACATAAAGAGATATGCTTTCCTTGTGCAGTAACCCAGTTTGAAGCATGAGCAGTGGGGTAACCAAGGACAGCCGGCCAGGGAGCGGTTCACCATAGACTGAGGATATGGAAACAGGCTTAACCAGGGTCGCTGAAGGAAGGTTGTACTGGTGAACCAAGGCTTCATCAAGAAAGTTGCCTCCAACACCCAAGTCCAAGAATGCCTCAGTATGCACCTTGGTATTGTGGGAGGTGAAACAAACAGGCATGAGCAATTGAGAGGATGAGGGCCAGCCTAGGGATGCCTCTCCAATCAACCCTAGGTTCAGAAGTCCCATTTTCTCAGGATAATGGCCTACAAAGTGCCCCTGAGTGGCACAATAGAGACAGGGAGGTTGAGCTGCCAACGCCTCTGCTTTTCTTCTTCAGTGAGTTGAGCCCTGCTGAGTTGCATGGGTTCTTCAGAGGAGGGAGCAGGTGGGGCATCCATGGTAGGGACCAGAAGGTGTTGAAATTTGGGTGGCAGCCTGAAGTGCTGACAAAATGGCTCCCTCTTTCAGGTCCCACCTGCTAGTTCATCCTTGATGCACTTTAGATGGCAGTGAGACTGTTTTCACCCCAACTGAGTTCCGAGGCCAACATCTGGAATGGAATGGAGTAGTCTCCCACCATGTGGGTGCCCTGTCTGATACGAAGTAACTCAGTGGCAGCAGATGAGACCCGACCAGGCTCATCAAAAACCTTCAGGAATTGTTTCACCAAGTTATCCAGATTCCTCACCAAGGGGTCGTTCCGTTCCCATAAAGCTAATGCCCAGGCTAGGGAAGGCCCCTTCAGGAGATACAGCATAAATGTAACCTTGGCTTGGTCCAAGGGAAAGCTGACAGCTTGTAGTGCATCCTGCACTTATTGATAAAGCCTCAGCTGGCCTCATACCTAAGTCGTGGTGGAAGACATGGCATGGGTTGCAGATGCCAGGTTGGTGCGGTAGGAGGAGGTGCAAGTGCAGATGCATGATCTTGCATGGACTCCATTTGGGCCACCAGGCCTTGGAGTATGCCAGTCATGTTATTGAGCTGGTCTTGCTGCTGAGGGGCTAGGGAGGTTGGGGCTGTTCAGCTTTGAGGGGAGAAGGCTCAGGGGGGATGTGATAGAAGTGTATAAAATCATGAGAGGTCTAGAACGGGTAGATGTGAATCAATTATTTACCAGTACTCTTTCGGCTAATAGAAGGACTAGGGGGCACTCCATGAAGTTAGCGTGTGGCACATTTAAAACTAATTGGAGAAAGTTCTTTTTTACTCAACGCACAATTAAACTCTGGAATTTGTTGCCAGAGGTCGTGGTTAGTTCAGTTAGTATAGCTGTGTTTAAAAAAGGATTGGATAAGTTCTTGGAGGAGAAGTCCATTACCTGCTGTTAATTAAGTTGACTTAGAAAATAGCCACTGCTATTATTAGCAACGGTGACATGGAATAGACTTAGTTTTTGGGTACTTGCCAGGTTCTTATGGCTTGGATTGGCCACTGTTGGAAACAGGATGCTGGGCTTGATGGACCCTTGGTCTGACCCAGTATGGCATGTTCTTATATTATTTGATGTGACTATTCTTTTGAAATATTTTATTGGCACTTGGCAAATTTTTATATAAGCTTTTAATTATTGGATGTTATTTTAATTGGCAGCTGTTTTGAAACACTCTAATTTCTGTTTATTCGCTGCCTTACTGACTATTAAAAGCACAAACACACTAAATAATATGTCCGAATAGTTTACTTTGCCCCAATACTTTAAAAAAAACATTTCCCAAGCAAAACTTACTGATTCCTTTCAGCCACCGGAAAGGTGGCTGAAAGGTGGCTCTCCTCTCAGTGCTCCCACTGGATTGTGTAAAACTAATACATATAAAAAAATGTTCCCTGCCCTCCAAACCTGGAAACTTTTAATTTACATATTTATTTATTTATTTGTAGGCTTTTATATACCGAAGTTTAGCTAAAGGTCTTCACTCCAGTTTACAGGTAAAACAACGAATTACAAGCAAAAACACAACTGGTATAACAACAGATATGGATAGGTTATAACAACGGATGCAAATTGGTTATTTATTTATTTAAAGTTCTTTTAATATACCGATGCTCAAGACAAGGTCTTATCGTACCGGTTTACAATAAACAAGGTGGGAAAACCAGTTAACACAGGAAGCGAAAGTTACATTAAAACAGGGAAGTCGAACATGGCTGTTTGAAGAAAAAGGGATAGATTAACAATTTCTATTCTAAAAAGGTATGCAATGGCCACACAGGAGGAAAAGAAGGCAATAGTGTCAACGTTCAGGTGACAACATAGAAAAAAATATATAGGAGGGAAGATGAAAATTACAATGGCTGTAGATGATAAAAAGTGTGTGTGTGTGTGTGGGGGTTAATATATGAAGATATGATTCAGTGATGTAGAGAAAGGCTCCCAGGAGCTCTTCATTAAATGCTGGGAAAGCAGAGAGTCGCAGCAAATAGAAAAGAGCCTCCTTCAAATAAATGAACAGCCCGAGTGAAAGTATAGGTGTAAAAGGCAGAAAAGTTACATAAGGAGGAAGCCAAAAAATAAAGGCTGGGAACTATAAAAAGCATCCCCAAAATTGGAACCACTCGCCCCCAATCCCTCCACCATAATGTTATGTAAGCTGTTATGTCTAACAGCTTACATAGCAACAGATTGGGTATATCGTCAGTTATAAAGAAATTAACTATCCGAAATCGTAGGAGGTGGTGTTTATCATGTGAGTGATTATATGTCCTTAGACTGTGATGGTTTAGAAGGGGTTGCTGCACACAAACTAACTTTCTCCTCTCTCTCATATACACACACACACACAAAATCACACTCAGCCCCTCTCTCTCTCTCTCTCACATACACACTCACACACATACAACTTCTCTCTCACACACATACACACTCAGTCACACACATAGTGACACACAACCTCTCTCACACACACAAAGAATCACACACACAGCACAGCCTCTCTCACACACAGACTTCAATTATACACAGACATGTACAACCTCTATCACACAAACACATGCGCTCAATGATACACACAGAGACACACAGCCTCTTTCTCACACACTCAGACTCAGTCTCTCTCACACACACACACACACACACACACACATCCTTCCTTTCTCTCACACACACACAGACTCAATCATACATACAGGCATACATCCTCTCTCACTCACTCTCCCCCCAAGCACAAATAATAGTAGAAGCAGTTTCCTTCTTCAGTCCTGACTACCAACAGGACTCTTCCTCCTTCTCTCAGCTGCCTGAGCAACAGTGCTGCTCTTCCTGACAACCTGCTCCAGCTCCCGACAGAAGGGAGGGGACTCTTGCTCCAGCTCCTGATAGCTGCGGGATCCTGTAGCTGCAGCCCACTCCTGCTCAAGCTGCACAGCCTGCTGCTTCAGCTTCCAATGGCTGTGCACCCCGGGGCTCTGCTCCGCTCTAGCTGACTGTCACAATGCTGCTCCATGCCACCTGAACCACAATAATCGAGCACTGCTTCTTCAGTTTACAACCACCATAATCCTGCCTCTCACGCTGGCTAGGGCAGTCTTCCCGCCCCACGGGCCACAGGACAGTGCTTTCTCTTCTGGGCCACGGGGGCAGGAAAGACGAGATTCCATCGCTGTGCCACCCCCAGCACTGTGGTGCTCTAGGCAGCTGCCCAGTTGGCCCTAGTGCTTTCGCCAGCCCTGCTGGTCATGGCCCTGCCTCAAGGCCTCCCAACTCCTGTTTAAGTCACAATTGCTGAGTGGCTGTTACTTAGCTTTGGATGTTCCATTCTAACAGAAAGTCTTTTCTAAATGTGGCCCTGGGGTCACTAAATTACCAAACGGCCCCTCGATTTCTTTGTATGCAGTTTAGGGTCAGAATGTTTCAGACCGTCCCTCAGCAGCCTCTCTCAGCTCAGTCTGGCTTGCTCGGCCTTGTCCCTTAAAAGGCAGCTGGGAATATGCAGTAATGTAGCATTCGCACTTGGCTTTTGATGCCCCTGAGTTGTATTTCTAGAGCCTCCTTGTCTTGGGCCTCGCAGCCTGATACCAGGGGGATGTGGTACATTTTGAGTTACAGTCTGAGAAGCAGGGGTGTTCTTGAGTTCTCCCCTTGTGTCTTAAGAGTGCTGAGAATGGAGAAGAGTTTTTTGTGGTACCAGGGAAGGGACTCCGCCCTTGACAGCACCCTCACGCATGAAGTAGGGAGTTTTGAGAGAATGGTTGTACTTTTCTGGAGGACCTGCTCCAGCCTGAGGAGGCAGCTATCCTGCCTCAGAAAGGTCAGGAAGGTGCTAGGACTCCCTCCATCCAGTTAAAGAAGGGACAGCGGTGAGTGACCTGTGAAAGTGTTTTGAGAAAGAAGAGAACTGTTTTTCAGTAGACTTTGTTGCCGTTTGGTTTGAGAGGAGTTTTTGCCACCAGCTCATGCCCACTGAGAAGGAGAGAGAGGGATTTTATTGACTTTGAATTTTTCTCCCCAGAAGCCCAGTGGAACTTTTTCCAGAGAAAAAAATAGGAGATAGCAACCCTCGGGAGCCCACATCCCTGCCACTTAGGAGCGAGGGGATTTCCAGTTTGCCATCCAAAGGGACACTGGCTATATCAGCACTGTGGGCTGTTATTTTAGTTGGAGATCCTCTGAAGAATTTATTTTGTGATTTGGACTTTAAGTACTTTTGGTTGCTGTAAACTTTTGCAAAACACCCAAGCAGAGTGTCCATCACAAGTAAGGGCATCCCAAGCGTGAGAACAGGGGAGTCTGCAACCAAAGAGAAACTGAGAGACAGTGCTCACCTCCGTGAGTGTGAAAGAGTCAAGAGATTCTGAGTGGCTCCCCACTCCCGTGAGGTTTATTCTCCTCCCTGCTGGATAGTGGAGAACGGTGTGGGGAGCGAGGAGAGGGAAGCAGAGGTCCAGGTATAGAAGAGACAACCGGGATAACACGGCGCCCTGCATTCAGAGACGCCCCCAAAGAAGGGGTTACATGAGGGTGGCAGAAAGGAGCACTCGCTCACCCACTCATTGTCTCATTCTTTTTGTGACTTTCGTACATAAAAATGGCTTTGAATTCTAATATTCTTGTATTATATTTAATGTTGTAGATTGTACAATGGAAATACAATATTTCTAATAAATCTAATAATAATATTGAACCTTTTTTCTCTTTTACAGCTGTTTTCGACCATCAAGATGGTGAGTTTGGTTTTCTCTCCCACTTTTTCTCTTTCGCTCTCTTTTCGTACTGCTGGTATTCCTCGCTCATTCTCTGCCTCATTTCTGCTGTCTCCCTCACCTTCTCTTTTTCCTTCTCTCTGTGTCTGATCGTGGTTTTTATTTTTTTGCTCTCTTCTCTCCTTTCTTTAAGAAACTTTCGTGGCATGGCATACTTGCTTCTCTATTTCTCCCACCTTCGGTTCTGATCTCTCTTTCTCTTCCTGTATGTTACCCTCTCTCAGGGCCGGTGCTTCCATTAGGCAAACCAGGCGGTCGCCTAGAGCACCAAGATTTTGGGGGGCGGAAAAATCCTGCCAAACATAATGTGGCGGTAATAGAATATAAAACTTGGTAAATAAAATGTCTAAGTGGGATGCTGTACCACAGCCAATACCGTCAAAGAAGGGAGTGCTAGGCCGGAGCCAGGCTTTGAAGTTGGGTGAGGGGGGGTTCGCCTAGGGCACCAAATATGCTAGCACCAGCCCTGCCCTCTCTCTTACCCTCCCTCCCTTTCTCACGCTCTCTCTTACTCTTCGTTTTTCTTCCTCATCTCTCTTGAGATTCAAGAAACTTTCTTGGCATGACAATTTGTGCACGCGCTGCCAAAGCAACATATAAAATGCTAACAGGAAGGAAGGAGAAAGTACTAAAGAAAAATAACAAAAGACAGTTCCTGGATGGTGGTGCTGGTCTGTATTGTCTCTGGTATATTATGTTTCTGGCCTGGTGACAGGAGACAACATATTTTGCTGCTGGTTCTCCTGTTTACCCCAGGATTATGCAGAGTTTTTCCTGCTCATCCTTGCATGGGAACTCTGACTCTCTCAGGGGGAATGTCTCCAGATGGGTTAGTTTTGCACATGACTGGAATGAACCTCACTTGTAAGCCAGAGTATGCTGGATACACAGTCGCAGTCTCTCCAATTTTCCACTCGTGCCCTTCTTAATACTTGCATTGTGCCACAGAGAGCCTCCTTCTAGCGTTCTTAGGATCGAGTATGTACGGTGCAGGCAAGGTATCGAGGTTCGCCTAGGAGTTATTTTTAATCAGGCCAGTAGCTCCCAATACAACTGGGACAATTTCTGTGTCTTTCTGCCACATTTTCTTGGTCTCTCTGCAGTTTTTGATAATTGAGGGTCTTCTTTCTTTCCATATGTTGTACAGAATACCCACTTGGTACTGACACTACTATTAGCGTTAGTTTATTGGAATGCACAAAATAAAGGTTAATAAACAGAAAACATATAAGGATTGTCGATCTTTATTTCTGTGCATTCAAATGGACTATCATGGCAACCACCATACTTTATCCACAATGGAAGATATCACATACAACTGTATGTGAAAACAAATGAGCAAACCCACTGAAACTGAGGGAGTTAATATGTGGATATCCGACGCGACATCGCAGCGATCATAGATTTCCAGGGAGAACTATGAAATACTTCAGAAAAGAACATATGAGATTGGAAATACGACTTTCCAGATAAGTTTAAATGCGACGTGTTAAATTCCCCACAAATTATTGAAGTACTGTGAATGCCAATTTTTACTTGCAACAAAAAAAAAATTTGTATATCAGTTTATTGTGGGAACTTTTGCCATTTGAATGACCCATGATTAAATATAAGGCAGAGCAGTAAAGTGGTCACACTATCGATGATGCCTATTATGACGGTCATTTTCAAGTCAGTGTGTCTTTAATGGTTCTGTGATAGCTAGAGGTGTGGTGGTTGAAACGACACCAGAGTTTGGATGTTCGCTTCTGCGTGGTGAGTAGTAAGGGGACGTCTTCGCTTTCTGTTCTGCACCTGCTATGTAGGGTGTTTCTGTGGATACAGGTGTTTGTTTGCAGACCTGGAGGTACAAGGCTTTTATCACGGTTATGTCCCATTCTATATAATTTGCCATTACTGACAGACCTCAGATCTCACTCTCATGTAAGACTGGTTGAACGATGCTATAAAATAATTGTAATAGTAGTTTTTACTTGGGGGGTTGCAGGGATTTCTTTATTGCCAGGGATTTATTTATTGCATAGAGGGCTCTTAGAGCTTTTTCTTGTAGCATTTTTATAGCTAGTTTACAACTCCCAGAATCACTTAATCTCAGGCCAAGGGATGTATATTATAGGGTGTGGGACAAGTTACACCGCTGTCTTCCATGTGAGGTATAGTGAGGTCAAGTGGCACAAAACGATAATGCAAAAATACTAATCCTCCTCTCCTCTATTAAGAAAATGCTATTCAGACAGGGGTAGATTTTATAAAACTACGCCCGCGCGTACTTTTAAAATCCGGGGTCAGCGAGCGCAAGGCTGCCCAAAATCGGCAGCCTGCCTCGGTTCCCTCCGAGACCGCTCCAAAATCGGAGCGGTCTCGGAGGGAACTTTCCTTCCACCCCCCCAACACCTTCCCCTCCCTTCCCCTACCTAACCCACCCCCCAGCCCTGGCTAACCCCCTTACCATTGTTAGAAAAGTTACGCCTGCCTGAGGCGTAACAAAATGAGGTATGCACAGAACAAACCCATCTGGAGACATTTCCTCCAAGTGCCAGGATTCACATTCCCACCTTTGACCACAGCAGGATTCATACACCAGAGCATTAGGGCCAGTGCTCACACGTCCATTCTCTGATTTTTATGTCTTTCTAAAGTTGTCATTGGATCAGATGAACGGAGGCAGCCCCGTGATAACAAAGGAGCTGGAACTCTGTGACCTTGAAAATCTAAGTCTTATGTCCCTCAGTCCCCGGCCATCACACTGGACCAGAGATGTTTCCTTGGGCTGTAAGGGCAGCTCTGAACATGTTACCACAGCAGCTCAGACGGCTCCCATCTATGATCTCTTGCAAAGCACCCTTCAACAGGCAGGACTCCCTGCAACTGTGGATCGAACCAAGCAGCCCAGAACAGGTAACTGCCCCCCCCAGAAACCTGCCCCAATATGTTTGGACTGTATTTATTTATTTCTAGTTATTAAGTAATAATCTTAGGGTTCTAGGCAATGTATAATACGAGTACAACTCATGTAAAAACTACGATATATATAATGGCAGCGTTCTAGACCAGTCTAACTGTATGTAAACAATTCTGGGCTAATGTGATCCCAAGCACCCAGTAAAGACATTGAGGTCAAAATTTAAAAGCCATTTAGATAGATAACTCACAAGTTATCCATCTAAATGACAAATTGGGAATATTCAGCCACTTATCCAGCTAAATTATAACTGGATAGGTCATTCTCCGGCTATAATTTAGCCGGCTAAAAAAAAAAAAAAAAGAGGTGTTTGGGGGCATTTCTGGGTGGGGTTTAGTTATCCTGCTAAGTTATCTGACTTTGTGTGGCCAGATAACTGGCTACTCATCAGGATATCTTCAAAAGACATCTGGGTATGTAGCGCTGTGATTGTAAGATTAAAAAAGTTGTAAAGGGCCTATGGCCGATTTGAAACCTTCTTTCAATAATGCCCTGATGGGCCATTCTCCCCCAACTCACACTCACCCTTTTAAATTTACTCAGAATTGTGCATGGTCGGTGGGTGGTACTACCCCCTCCTCCCCCAGCTCCTTCCCCGAAGCAATCCCTTAGCCGGATAAGTAAGATAGCCAGATAACTTAGCTTTTTAAGACTTATCCAGGTAAGTGGCGGCAAAGCCCCCTCTTATACGGATAAGTCACAACTTATCCTTCTATGTTGCAAACTTATGCTGCATATGTTTTACATATGGGATCATGTTGTTTACTACTAATACCATGGGGAAAATGTCCCACATTTGCCTGCCAAAAATCTGGTAACTTTATTGGAGGAATAGAAGTGCAGATGTGGCACAGAAGAGCCAGCTGCTATGAGACAGCCAGTAAAAGAAAGGGGAGGCACAAAGCACGTCTGGATGCACTGATCCTGCGGTCGTCCATCTCTTTCTGCTCCCATGCCACCTGCACGGGCCTCGTCCTGTGAGACTGGAAGCCTGTGCTAGCAGGGAGAGGACTCAAAATGGGCTGCTGCTCTTTCACAGTCTTCATGGGGGTGCATGTGCTTCAAAGGCAGCTTAATTGCTGGTGGTTACTGCTGGTGGTTGGTTACTGCTGGTGGTTACTGCTGTCAAACCTGCTGCCTCGGGACTTAGGGGAGAGGGAGAGAGGACTGGGGATGAAGCTAGGTCAAAGGATTAAGGATCAAGCAGGAAAGAGGATAGACTGGTCCAGAGATGAAGCTGTGGGAAGGAGAAGAGAGAGAGAGAGAGATAGCTGGTTGGGTGAGGGAGCTGGAGGCTAGGAAAGATTATTACTGTACTGAGCCCCTGGGTTAATAGATGACCCTCCTCACCATGCTGCAACTGGTCCAGCCCATAGGTCTCTCTAAAACTATGGCTCATACCAGGCATGACCCCTGTTAAAGCCTGCCTAGCAGGGATTCTTGTCTCCCTTTCCTTAGATTGCAAGGAAACAGTTCTTCATGTTCTTTCAATACCTTGATTTGGCCAGTTGTCATGGCTCGCGCCACTGACGATAGAGAGGAGGTATCACGCCTGGGCAGGGGAGTACCTTAGAAAGGCCAGGTGGCCTGGAGCTATCTTCTACCTGAAGCAGCCACTGTTCTCCATGGAATGGGCCCACGGGTGGAGGCTGGAAGCTGGAAATGGAGTGGGATTCAGGAGCAGAGCCAAAGACCATGACTAGAGCTGAGCACCAGGAACAGAACAGGAAATAGGCCTGACAACAGGGGTATTGCAGAGTGAACTCTATGAGGATTGCTGGACCAGCACAGGTATGTCAGGCTAGAGTTTCTTATATGCATCCCTAGTTTGGGCCACACCTAATGCTGGTCCAATAGGGAGCCTCCGGAGGCAGGTCTTCCTAGCACTGTTTAGTTTTGTGGGGTCCATATTCAGCTGCTGAATATACCCGATCCCTGCTGCCCTTACCACCAATACCCAGATACTTCACTGATGAAAGATAACCCTGCTTTTCAGGGAAAAATATCCCAGATAACAGATAACCTCATGCAGGGTGCTGACAGATGGAACCTAGTAACACTTTAGATGACGACAGATAAAGACCAATCCGTTCATTCAGACTGCCCAATTATTTTGGTCTACACTGCTAAGGACGTATCCCAGCAACTAGCCACAGAGATTTGAACTCATCCTGGTTAATTAAATCTGTGCTTAATTTTTCAGGTTTCACCTTGTCAGACGTCACAGTGTGTATTTTGGGTGCACCATCCTCTTTCCTGTCTGTGCTCCTGGAGGGAGGGAATCAAACTCCTGGTGAGTTTATCGATGGGAAGATTTGTTATGATTAACTTCTACAGCATTTACTCTGCCACTCCCTGATAGTACAACAGGTTCTCCTTTCTCATGCACTCTAAAGGAGCACCTTCAGCATGCTACGTCATACTGTGATTCAGAGAATTGTACTGGAAGAGCGCTTCAATGGGAACAAGGGATCACTGAAAAACTCTTCTCCGACACCAGTGGCCCTCTAGAAGGGGAGAGGAAGCCACAGCGGTTGTAACTTCTCCAGCACTTTTCCCATCAGCGCTGTTGACCATCCAGCTTTGTTACACAGTCCGAATAAACAGATAAGCATGGGTGGAGCTTGCTTATTGCGGTGGTTTATACCCCTAACTAAATTAAGCTATTTCACTTAGATGCAGTTCCAACACTGCTCTCTACATTAATGTATCTTTAGTGACACATTGCAGCCAAGGTGTTTGTAGGCCTTGAGGAGGTTTTCCACCAACTCGTGGTAGTTGTCTGCCTTGTTGTTTACGAAACATTGGTTACCATTAACTGGAAAGCTTTTCACGCCGTCTTTTCCTTGCCATGCAATGCTCGGTTAAATGCATCATCTCAAAAAACATTCACAAATCTGAGGGCCGATAAAGATAACTTTCCTTTATCTTAGCTTCGCTTAACCTTAGAAATTTACCACCAAGGTACTTGAAGGCTGCTTTACTTTTGTCCATGGCCTTGACAAAGTTCTTCACCAGACCCAGCTTGATATGTAAGGGTGGTAACAAAATCCTCCTTGATTCAACAAGTGCTGGATGCTGAACACTTTTCCTCCCAGATTCCAAGGACTATTGGAATGCCCAGTCTCTCTTGCTGTAGTGGGAATCTCTCACACGACTACCCCAATCACAGAGGACACAGCAGTATTTTGTTAATCCAATCTATAGACCAAGCAAGAGAGCAAAAACCTTCAAGTAGCCACAAAGCTGCCATTAAAATTGGTCATAGTTGTTTCATGTTGTCATAAGTTTCCTTTAAAAGGACTGCATGACCAAGTGAAATTGATGGCAAAACATTGCATTCATTGTTGTGTCTAAAACCCAGTCATAGATTTATTCATAGATTCAGTCAAAGATGTATATTGGTCATTTCTGGTTTAATCTGAGATCCATTCCCATCTTAACTCACTTATCTTCCACAGTCTCCAAGTCAAAGATCATATATACTGACTCAGTAGCATATCTTAAAAGCTAAAGCCAATCAACAATTTTTAGCATCATTTTCAGCCTCAGTGACCCAGATTTAGTGAAGTTTGACTACATTCATTTCAGTCTTTCACCTCACTTCCTATTTCCCCAGGCCCCACTACAAATCCAACACCCCCAACTACACGAATGTAACTTTCCTTTCACTGTTATCTTTTATTCCCTCTTCTCTGATCACCAAATAACTCCTGTTCATCTTTCTCTTTAACCTTTACTGCTTCAGCTCTGCCTCCACTGTCCTTCACATGGCTTTCTCTCTCCTGTCATGTCACCTCTTTCCCTCCCTCCTACTTTTGTGACTGCCTTCCCTCTGCACTCAGTAGGCCTTAGTGATTCCCCTCTTTATCTCATATCAAGGACTCCTTGTCTCTCTTTTTGCCTTCATCTATAACTCTCTGATCCTTTCCCTTGCCTGTCTCTTTTTTCCCAAGCCTCAATGACTCCATTTCTCTCTCCCCAGCCTCATTGAATCCTTGCCAATGCTTCATTTCTTTTTCGCCACCTCTGTGATTTTCTTTCTCTTTGTCTCTTCTCCATGGCTTCCTACCAGAAGAACTGATTTTATGTAAATCACTGAGTCTAATTTTGCTTCCTATCCATGCTGACCATTTGCATATTGCATCTACGATTATTCGAGTTATTTTTACATTCATTTCTGCACACTGTTGGAGACAGAGGACTCGTATTTCTAAACAGAGCAACCAAGAGCTGTGGAGGAAGACTAAATATTGGCAGAGCTCCAGGGAATGTCTATGTCCTTTCCAAAATTATTGCCCTCCATAACACCCTGGATACAGACACCTAAAGATGTGGCTGTCAACTATGTGTCTGTACCCTTATAGTACCAGCTATGGAGGAGGGGCAGGAACCAGTGTGGTCTTTTGCATTGACTGTAGGAAAATGTGTACAAATGTAGGAAGGATGTATAGAATATTAGAGGGTATTTAACAATGTCTAATCTGTATATAAGTGTAGATGTATGTGCCTGAGTGTAAAGCGTATGTATGAATGGAAGAGGGTCTATTTGAGAAGGAATCTATGTGTAGAATATTTTTGTATCAGTGTAGAGGGCATTTATAAGATTGGAGTGGGGTATATGAGCAGAAGAGAGTGAGTACCTGAGTGTAAGAGGATGTATATAAGCAGTGGTGGGTGTGTATAAATGTGTGTATAAGTGAGCCTTAGTGTAGGAGGTGTGTAATGAGAATTAAGCGTTTAAGTGTATGAATGCAGGATAGTGAGCATGAGTCTAAGAGGTTGCCAAAGGGCGGTGGCTAGAAGCAGCCGTAGCCAGACTGCAATGGCCATCTGCAGATCTGCCCTTCCATTGTTTGCATCTGCCTGCTCCCCCTTCTCCCCTTGCACAGAGTGAAGCTTTCCAAACACCAAGGTCATTGATTGGAAATGGGGAGCAGTCTTTATTTGAGATCACGACTTTTGCTTCCTAAAATAAATGAGCTCTGACAGCTGCAATGTATTCCTCACATTCCAGTACATGTTCACATTGCATGCAAGAGCCCAGAGAAATGTGCTCATGCATATACGTTATGTATGTATGTAAACAAATACATACTCACAGCAAGGGCCTGCTACAAACTGAAATACCGTAAGTCAGGAAATTCAAAGTTAAGGGTCCAGAGGTACTTTGACTTGCACATATTGTACTAAATCCTAGAATCTACCCAACTGATCACATGGAACTGGGCTGTAGTTCCTTCCACTGGACCAACATAAGAATTATCCAAGCCTCTGGTACTCTTTTCCCTTAACTTTGCGTTTAGAGAAAGATTATTGTAAATTTAGAAAGGCATTAAAAATATTCATTTTTTATGAAAGCATTTTCAGTCTTCTAAGTTTTTCTCAGCTGGCTTTAGTGCCAAAAGCATTTTTTTTAGAATAATACTCCCGTTCCTATTTTCTTTGTTCTTGGGTTTATTGCTAAATTAGATTTTAATTTATGTATTTTATATTGTATGCTTCTTGATCTTTCAGTTCTTGGTTACTTAATTTTATTTCTTTTGATATTGTCTGTTTTTTTCTTTTATATTGTTTTATCATTACCATATTTTATGTTTATTACTGTTTTATCTTTACCCTGTTTTTTATGTTTTATTATTGTATTAGGAAGGTTATGTTAGTTTTATTAATTTTTATTGTACATTGCTTGGATTTACTAGTGTAATATGTGCTATTAATTAAAGATATAAACTAAACTGCACTAAACTTGAAGAAGGGACCTTTATAGACTCAAAAAATTTAAAACAGCTTCTTTGGATATTTGTATTGTTCCAGTAAAACATATCACATTGCATAAAACATCCGGTTTTCTCCTGTACCAATCGGCTATTGTGTTGCTGATGTATGGTGAATAATAAGTATTTTTTTTCTCTCTCTGTTTTTTTCCTTATCCTCCTTTCCTGTTCCACATACTGCTTCATTTTCCTTGCTTTTTATCCTTCTTTTAATCCTCTTTCGCTGTATCCCACCTCTATTTCTCTCTTTGTTTCTCTCTCTTTTATCCTATCTGTCTTGGTCTCTCACTCCATTTTGCCTCGTCTCCCTCTGTCCTCTCTTTTTCCCTCCTTTATCAGGTTACATGTTACTGTGTCTTTCTACTACCTGGCTTTCTAAGGTCCCCTCCAACTCCCACTTGGGAGAATATACTCTTCTTGTCAGGAAGGCCATAACATTTGACCTTGGAGGTCAATCCTATCTGGATGAGTTTGAGCCACCACGTCGGGTGACTTACTTCACTGGAACTTTTGGCCAGCATGAGGAGCAGTGGCAGGTAGCTGCAGAGTTGGGGAGGGACCTAGACTGTCCCACTGGTAATTCCGGTGAGCTTACCCGCCTGCTGGAGGACAAGCTGCTGACACGGCTCCTGTTGGATCATCACGGTGTGGCTGTGCCTGCCACCCTGGCATTCATCTATAAGAAACTACAGGCCCCCTTGAGCACCACAGCAGGTGAGGGCATGGTGAAGATAGTGGAGCTGAGCAGGAAGGAGGGGCAGGAGAACCTAATCCAGGAGGAAATCTGTCAATTCCTGCAGTCCAGCCTGATGGAGCACACAAAACAGGTAATAGTAGAACTGTGGCCCTGAGCCCACGCCAACAGGTGTGAGCAAGGGTGCAGGAGACATAAGCAGCACCATTAAAAAGTATTAGTAAACTGGATTAATAAAAAGGAAAAATCTTATAGGCTGATATCATCACATGGATGATTGTGGCAATTATAGCCAGCAAAAATACCAAATGTCCTGGTTTAGTTGTAGTTAAAAATCCCAGAATGTCCTGAATTTTTCCTATAAATGCTTTAATAATGAAGTCAGAGTTTAGGCCTTCCTAATATTGTTCTTTGACCTAGGGTTCTACACCCGTCTTCCTTCCTCAACCCTGCAATCATGAACCCTAAAATCTGATCACTAGGTGTCACTGTTGCACAGTGTGGAGCTGAAGATCTGAGTTGGGAATTGAACCCAGATCCCTCTGTTAGGGAAGCCCACTGAGCCACTGGACTCGCCCAAGACAGCTCTTATTTTAAAAGCAAAATTGCTTCTCCTCCCCAGGTCGGCCAGGCTGGGGCCACGTCACGGTATAATAGTGGCACCTTGTGCCTGGAGTTAAGGGCAGTGACTGCAGGGCTCTGAAAGGAGCCCTTGTGCGTGGCCTCCCAGTTGAGGATGGGTCACTGCAGGGATTGGACTGGGTGAGTTGAGAAGGGGATATAAAATGAGGGACACCCCCTTGCCCCCTTCCTGTAGATGTAAATAAAGGATAAGGCACTGGAGCTCAGTGGAAGCTCAAAGGATCAAGGAGAAAGTAGCACGGAAAAAAAAAAAGCAAAATGTCCAGATTCGAGTAATTTTTGGTGCCAGAATTAGTGAAGGAACAAACTCCACAGTGTCCATTCTCTGATTTAATGCACTGCTGCAGACATATTACCTCTTGTTTCGCAATATTTCATTTTTATATTTTTAAAAATCACCCATCATTCCAGCTCAAAGTGAGACATAGAATTGCAGAAATATGACTATTTTGAAAACTCTTACAGATAACTGCTGCAACCATATCAACTGTTACAAAATGTTCATCACGGCATTTGTTAAAAATTGCAGCACATAAAATACACCACCACATCACCAGGGGTTTCAGCACTCACACACACCCTTCCTTTGCTGTTGCGTACTGAAAAACAAATTCCATTCAGGCCAGACTGCTACGTCATACTGTTTGCAAGCTCTAAAGCCAAAAAAAACCCCAGGTTACCATCCAGAGTGGAGACGTGAGACCAATAACTATTTCATCTAGAAACTCCTACCTGTAAGGAAAAACAAGCTCTAAAGCCAAAAAAAACCCCAGGTTACCATCCAGAGTGGAGACGTGAGACCAATAACTATTTCATCTAGAAACTCCTACCTGTAAGGAAAAACAAGCTCTAAAGCCAAAAAAAATCCCAGGTTACCATCCAGAGTGGAGACGTGAGACCAATAACTATTTCATCTAGAAACTCCTACCTGTAAGGAAAAACAAGCTCTAAAGCCAAAAAAAACCCCAGGTTACCATCCAGAGTGGAGACGTGAGACCAATAACTATTTCATCTAGAAACTCCTACCTGTAAGGAAAAACAAGCTCTAAAGCCAAAAAAAATCCCAGGTTACCATCCAGAGTGGAGACGTGAGACCAATAACTATTTCATCTAGAAACTTCTACCTGTAAGGAAAAACAAGCTCTAAAGCCAAAAAAATATCCCAGGTTACCATCCAGAGTGGAGACGTGAGACCAATAACTATTTCATCTAGAAACTTCTACCTGTAAGGAAAAACAAGCTCTAAAGCCAAAAAAATATCCCAGGTTACCATCCAGAGTGGAGACGTGAGACCAATAACTATTTCATCTAGAAACTCCTACCTGTAAGGAAAAACAAGCTCTAAAGCCAAAAAAAATCCCAGGTTACCATCCAGAGTGGAGACGTGAGACCAATAACTATTTCATCTAGAAACTCCTACCTGTAAGGAAAAACAAGCTCTAAAGCCAAAAAAAACCCCAGGTTACCATCCAGAGTGGAGACGTGAGACCAATAACTATTTCATCTAGAAACTCCTACCTGTAAGGAAAAACAAGCTCTAAAGCCAAAAAAAATCCCAGGTTACCATCCAGAGTGGAGACGTGAGACCAATAACTATTTCATCTAGAAACTCCTACCTGTAAGGAAAAACAAGCTCTAAAGCCAAAAAAAATCCCAGGTTACCATCCAGAGTGGAGACGTGAGACCAATAACTATTTCATCTAGAAACTCCTACCTGTAAGGAAAAACAAGCTCTAAAGCCAAAAAAAATCCCAGGTTACCATCCAGAGTGGAGACGTGAGACCAATAACTATTTCATCTAGAAACTCCTACCTGTAAGGAAAAACAAGCTCTAAAGCCAAAAAAAACCCCAGGTTACCATCCAGAGTGGAGACGTGAGACCAATAACTATTTCATCTAGAAACTCCTACCTGTAAGGAAAAACAAGCTCTAAAGCCAAAAAAAATCCCAGGTTACCATCCAGAGTGGAGACGTGAGACCAATAACTATTTCATCTAGAAACTTCTACCTGTAAGGAAAAACTCTTTGATGTTTAGTGATTGTTCTTATTTCACAGAAATTAATAAAACAAACATTGTCATAACCATATGCAAAGTTCTGTACCAAATAAAAAAAAACTGGGCATCATGAAATGATCACATATCTTGTTTTTAAAGTTTTCTACCAAATCCTATCGATTTTAATGTTTTCTGTTCCCAATCAAAAGTAGTGGCCTGATGTTTCAAGCTTCTCTATCAGTGACAATGCAAGACCTAGTTCTTAGAATAACTGTGCTCGATGGCCTCTGAGAAAGTAGACTCTAGTCCTCATAAGATATGCAATACTGGGTCAGACCAAGGGTCCATCAAGCCCAGTATCCTGTTTCCAACAGTACCTGGCAAGTACCCAAACATTAAACAGATCCCATGCTACTAATGACAATTAGTTTTAAATATGCTACTTGCTAACTTCATGGAGTGCCCCCTAGTCCTTCTATTATCTGAAAAGAGTAAATAACCATTTCACAATTACCTGTTCAAGTCCTTTCATGCGCTTTTAGACCTCTATCATATCCACCCTCTTCTCCAAGCTGAAAAGCATTAATCTCTTAAGTCTGTCCTCATAGGGGAGCCATTCCATGCCTTTATCAATTTGGTCACCTTTCTCTGTACTTTCTCCACTGCAACTATATCTTTTTTGAGATGTGGCCACCAGAATTGCATACAGTATTCAAGATGTGGTCTCATTAAGGAGTGATACAGAGGCATTATGGCATCCTCCGATTTGTTTGCCATTTCCTACCTAATAATTCCTAACATTCTGTTTGCTTTATTGACTGCCACAGAACACTGAGCCAACGGTTTCAATACAATATCAACTTTGATGCCCAGATCTTTTTCCTGGGTGGTAGCTCCTAATGTGGAACCTAATATCATGTAACTACAGCATGGGTTATTTTTCCCTATATGCATCACCTTGTACGTCCACATTATATTTCAGCTGCCATATGGATGCCCAATCTTCCAGTCTCGCAAGATTCTCTTGCAATTTATCACAATCCTCAAAAGCTCATGCCTCAATAAACTGGTTAGTCTATAAGGTGCCCACTGTCTCTGTCATTTTAGCTACACCAGACTAACATGATTACCCTTCTGAAGGTGACCTCATTATGTTACATGATGCTAGACTTTGAAGGAATTATATTTCAAGGGACTATGTTCTTGTTTTATATAGATGATTGATAACAGTCTGGTAAGATAACATTAAAGCTAAGGGAGATTATGGTGTGGGATGAGCTTTTACTAGGGAAGGCATTGTCTCAACCAGAACTGCTCCATTACCAGAACTGCCAGCTAAATCCAGGCCATCAGGGAGGCTATAAGCGAGTCCATTCCATTAGCATTCTGAGGTTTGAGGTCTTGCATTTGTTAAAGAAAGGGGGCAGGTCTACAACCCTCAGAACAGACAGAGATGGAAATTAAAGAAGGCTTTGAATTTTAAAAGGTCAACTAATTGAAATTCCATACACAATATAGTACTTTGTTGTGCCACATACTGAAGTCTTTTCCTCCCACATTTACGGAATTTCTTTAGAGCCTTACTGGAGAGAACAAATATTCTCATTTTGAGTGCCAAGCACTATTTCAGCTAAACATTCTTATTGTCCTGCTGAGAGCATGAATTAAGAAAATATATCATTGTGCACCCATAAATCCTAGCAACATCATTCTGAGTGAACCCAAACCTATTACATCTTGACAGCTAAGAAGGGCCAAGGCTGGTTAGTATGTGGATGGGAGACAAACTTGGAAGAAGATCAGGTGCTGTGGGTAGTAAACTACTGTAGTATTTTACAACGAAAATCACAGTCATATAATGGGCTGAGATCACCAAAGTCCATAAAAATAGATAAGGTACATATCTCCACACCCATAAATAACATGTCAAGCTAGTTAACTCTTTGTGTCCACCTAAGCTGAAGCATAGCTTCAACAGTCCAGGACTGGCTTTCTGGCATGGGCTTAGCTGGCAGTTGATTGGTACCAAATAAATACAGTGCTCAGGTGGGCTGTTCAGACACGTACTTTGGTCTGAGTGCCTCCTCTCTCTTGCAGGTGGTGGTGAAGCCGGCTGGCTGGCGCTGGAGCAGGATGCGCACGGTGTCCTTTCATCCCAAACTAGATTCCAGTGCCATCCTCCAGGCTGTGGTGTCCTTGTTAGAGAAGCTGGAGGAAGAGGAGAGTATCCTAGTGGAAGCCTTCTGTCCCACTGTACTGCCTGTGAAAACCTCGCCACCAGAGTCTTCCATCGCTTTTGGACGTAAGGAAAACAGTACCTGGGGATCTTTCCCCCTCCCAAAGTAAATAACATGTTTGGTCTCAGATGCATTGATATTATTTCATGTCAGGTGACTGTTGATGAGAAGCAGTCTTTCAATTCATGGCACAACAAGAAAAAAAGTTGCTTTTTGGTCCCAAAGGAAGCAGGTGACCATGTCAAACTCTTGAGTGTTATGCTGTATATCACCTGCTTTTATCTCAGCTTATCCATGATAAAGGGGATGTTTGTGATGTGCTGTCCACGACCCCATAGTGTTGGGGAAAGACTAGAGACCTGTGACTGAATGGGTGGGCGGAGATAATCAGCAAAGTACAATTCACACACAGAAACTCGAATACATAGTCGAAGTCAGTGATCCACCACTCCCTAAAAAGAAAAGGAAGGAGAAGCCAAAACCCAATGGGATAGCTTTAAAAATTCTTTTATTTTTTCCTTCTTTTTGTTTCTTTTCTTTCCATTCTCAATTGTTTTCCCCTTCCATATTTTTCTCTCACTCTATTTTCCTATTTCTCTTTCTTATGCTTTTTTTCATTTTTCTTTTCTCTTGGTTTTCCTCTCTCTGTGCAATCATTTTATCTATCTTTATTTCTCCTTTTTCTCTTGGTTCTTTTCATGTTTCTGCTTTCAATTTTCTTCTTCATTTTTTACTACTCTGTTCTTTGCATATTCTCATCTCCTTATTTTCTCTTTCTTTTTTTTCACTTGAAATATTTTTCTTTGCTTCTCCTCGCATACAAATTTGCTCTTTTTCTTTCCTTCCTTCCGTTTTCTGCTCACAATCTTTCCTTCCTTCACCTCTCCTCTTTCCTTTTCTTCTTTATATCCTCCTTTTTCATATTTTCCTTCTGTTGTCTTCTGTTTTCTTTCCTCTCCTCTTCTTGCTTTTCTCCCCCTTTCTTCTTCCTTCGTTTGTACTCTCTTTATTTTCTTGTCTCGCCCTTCCCAGGCTGCTCCTTCTCGAGGCCCGAACTGGCGGTTCGTATCTGCACTGTCGTCTGCAGATCCCGCGAAGACCGGCCTCAGCTGAGCAAGGTAACGGGGCAGTCACTGTCCCTCAGAACCTTAGGTGATGACTTGTGCCCTTCCTGGGCTCCATTGCCATAGCAACCACTGACAAAGGGCTGACATCAGCAGCCTTGCAATAGCAGCATGGAAAGAGGTAGTGACATAGAGAGAAGGAGAGTGGCCTGAAAGTGAACTCATTTGTTAATGAACTGCGATAGCCAATCCAGAAACTAATGTAACCAACTAGCTTCATGTCATCTAAAATAGGCAGAGTCATTTCTGGACTTGTAGTTTTAGATCTTCTAAGAAAAGGACTAAAACCCCCAGATCAATGGAGTAACGTTTGGACCAGCTCAACCTCTCTAGATGGCATGGAGCCTGTTGGGAGCTCTACAAATGATGCTGTCATAACTGCAAACACCAGAAAATAAAACCTGCTGCATGTCCAACATTTGGTTGACTTTTAAAGAGCCTAGAATCTTAAGACCGGCAAGTCTTAGGAGCTGATTTAGTTATCTCTTTAAATCTAACTCTAGTAGCATAACTTATGCAAGGGTGGATGTAAACTCTGCAATCTTGTAGGATACTGGAACCAACCCATGATCTTGAAGGGCAGAAAAAAATCTGTTTTTCAGGATATCTACAATGAATATTCATGAGATTGTATTTGTACATTTTTTTTTTAATCTAAGAACTGGTCAATTTGTATGTTTTGAAAAACTAGACTTGGTTTTGGTCTTCAAGAACCATAGTTGGTCATCCCTGTTGTAGAGGTTTGGGTCTGGCATTTTGTGATGAATTAGCCAATTTTCTCATCCCACAATGTTCATGATCTGAAGTTGGAGGGAGGATGGTTCAGAGGTAATATGAGAAAATTCTTCTTTACTGAGAGGGTGATAGATGCTTGGAATAAATTAACCAGCAGAAGCAGTGATAGTCATAACTGTGGTAGAATTCAAGTATAGTTAGGACAGATATAGAGGAGAATGGTAGAAACAAGGTGGAGAGGTAGTAGTATTACAAACAACCCACATCCTCAAGAGCAGAGGCAGTGTAAAGGGGGGAGAGGGGAGGGATGAGGAGATAATAATGAGATGACAAGTTATGGATAAAGGAAGCATAACCTAATGACACTCCAAGATATGGGATAGCTGGCTTGGAACCAATAGGCTTCAACTGCAAAGAGATGTGTTAATGATTATGTTATGTTAACTGCCACTTGATTTATCAAAAACATGGTTTTGCTCATGCTGCTGCTTTAAAGGGGACTGATATGGGTCAAGTGATGCAGTGAGCAGGGCGGGATGCGAGTCTGATCTGCTCCTGGTGCGATTTTGCTTTATCCCTTCCTATATGCAATACAAAAGCCTCCAAAATGATGGATTTAGTAGACTGGCTGGGACACTAATGTATACCACATAATTGGAGCAGGATATGTCTACCCATGCCACAAAAAAAGAGAAAGTGAAGGTGAGGTTGATAGAGCATGAGATGGTGGCGAGCAACCTTGATTCAGAATCGGGACTTTTACGCACTTCAGTAGTCACAGTACTAACAGTGGCTGTAGTGGAAGCCTTAGACTCAAACTTTGACGTTTATGACAAATTAGAAGAGGTTACCTCCACTATCACAGATTTTGGGAAGCGCATGTCCAAAATCAAGCAGAGAGTCTGGATGACCTTCAGGGAACCTCCAAGGATTTGGCAAAATTGAAATCAACAGTATAAAGGTATGAACAGAAAATGTAAGACCTGCTAAACAGGTTATGGAGAATGTCTAAATATTAGACTTTAATAAGACGCTTGTCAGCACTTTTTCAAACAAAGATATGACTCAGAATTTAGTTAGAACAAGTATAAATTTAATGTTTCATATCTTTGGAAGCACAGGAGCCATCCTTCAAGATGGGCATAGCAACACTGTGTCTTACAAAATCTTGTGAAAGCTGTTATTTTATAGTTTAACCATACATAGAAAATGCTTGTGAGAGGATTATTTACGCAATATGAAAGTGTAATAAACTAATCTTCTCTAGCCTGAGAAACCTCCTCCCACCTTCAAAGTTCCTTTGTCTTAGCATTGCTTTGATGCACTCTGTTTTCTTGTGATCTTCTGTGTTTTGTAAATAGATTGGTCTGTGTTCTGTTGTTGGTTCCAAGCCTTTAATTAGTCTTGACCTCCGGGAATCTCCAGTTCACCTGGCTTCTGTCAGTCGAGATAGGAATCTGTGAGAACCAAGCTGGTATTATGGCTTAAACATCTGCCATTGATAACCTTATAGCCTTTAATTATAGGCTTTGCAGAACTTACAGGTTTCCCAGATCTTCCACATTCCTGAGTCTGAGGTCAGTCAGATGTTCACTGTATCCCAGCAGTGTCAGTCTGAAGCAGACCGCTAAGGATTCTGGGACTGGCTAAATGAACCAAAGTCGTGAATCAAGATCTTCATTATATCATTTCCCTCTTGTGTCACCTTCAATGGTAACGGTGGCACACCAACCGGTCCTCGATGATGGGCCATAACAAAGGAACTTAAAAATGTGTCCTAACCACTAACCTTGGTATTTATCAGGTGTAGTGCATAATTGCGTGTGTCCCTCTAGATTCCTGATTAATGTAAACAATACTCTTACAAGCATTCACTAGCTAATCAAACAGTGACATTAAAACTGAATTACAATGGAAATCATCCAATTCTATAAAATAAAGTCATAATTTTAGTCAAACTAAAAATTTCATTGCATAAGGAGGAAATACCGTACTTAAACTAATAGTATAAAGAGAATGATTTGTTCCTATTAGAAAATAGTCTGTATGCTACAAATCACATAATATTGAATCACATACTAGTATACCTAGCATAAAGCAAGAACTAAAAGAATCATTAGAGAAGAAAGTATATATATATTCTTGTTGCACTGTTCATAATGGGTGAGTCTCTGCAAGGAGAACTGTTTCATACTGAGAACCAGGGATAGAAGTAGGTATGTGTAATAGGGAAGAACGAGTACGAATATATGATAGAAGAGAAATAGAACATTGAAAAACTAAACAACTGGCAGAAAAAGAAATTAGTCTGAGAGGGGACAGAAATATTAATGTAAAAAGCGGTCCAGTATAGTGGACAAAGGAAAAAAACAAACTAGCAGGATAAACAAAATATTTTAACTCACAGGTTGCGTTTATAGTGCTGGGGCCAAAATAAGGAGAAAAGAACAATGAGCAATTAGAATGCCAAAATATATAGTGATTGACTAGTTGCAGATCCCTATGACAGTGCTCATCCTGTATAAGGAGTGTATTTGTTTCAAGGAGAACAATCTCATAATAAGCATCAAAGGCCACACTACTAAGAAATATTTGTGAGAGGGAGGAAACATTTTTTTAGGTAAACGCTAATAGTATTACAGGAAGAATATTCAAAAAGAGTTTCAGGAAAGAAATCAGAGTAAAAAGGAAATAAAGATCAGCAAAGCGATTACCATAAGTGCAGAACAAAAGAATAGGAATAGCTTATAGCAAATAGATCAGTATGTATTTTAACATATGCTGGTGTGGAAGAGAAATATATGTATGATATCCCTCTTGAATCATGAATTATCATATTTGAATCACACTGAGACATATCACCTTCTATGTGATCAAAGCAGCTTCCATAGATAAAGATAAAGAAAAACCTAGTACATATTCATTTAGCTGATTCAGCCTAAAAATACATATAAGTATTAGAAATTCTAAGACTGGAAAATTCTACCAAACTTGGAACATACAAACTAATAAAAACAGCATCACTTCAGATAATATCATTAACTTGAACACCTAAGTACTGGTAGAGAATGAAAGAACCTAGATTCTGCATAAAGTCACTCCCACAGAACAAAAGAGAAAAGCAAAGATCAGGTATAAATTGTAAGCATTTCAGTCCATATAGTATGTAATAACTTCCTTGGCCAAGGATAATTTCTGCAGTCAGTGCGTATATAGTTCTTTTAGTAGGATTCAGTGCTGATAGCAGAGCAGAATCCCTTAGCTCCTTATTAGATTAGATGTATGTTTATGGATTCAAACCTAAATAAAAGTACAACAAATCAAATTAAGTAATAAGAAAATGCTATTAGGTCATGTACTCCCTATATCTAATTTGCATAATATTTCCCCACATTATTTCAAAACATCATACAATGGTCCAAACCACAAACATAAATACTCAGACATTACATTAAAACATATATTTCACAAAACTGACTACATAATGCATGCATTCATTCATTCTTCATTCCCAGTATCACACATTTAACATATAACAGACAATTGACAAACTGTTGAGCTCAAAAAATTTAAAAGTACTTTAAAAATATAAAAGAATTGGATCGAGCCACAAAAGAAAACAAAAAAAATCAGAATTAAAATTAAAATAGATCCTATTAAAAAAATAAAAAGAAATCAAATTGAAAAAAACTATAATCTTCATCTCCCATGGAACGGAGACAGATGTGCTTTGTGCCTTGGTATCCTGGAAAGAAATCTAACAAGAAATAACCTAAGATTTATTAGCATTCCAGAGCCTCTGACTGATAAGGAGGTTTAGGGCTTTTTGGAGGCATGGCTCCCTAGGGAACTAGGCCTTGGGGAAGTGGGGGAGACCACCTCTGCATTGAACTTGCACAAAGACTGGGCCCATGGACAGAATCTGTGGGGAGATCATAGGTGGGGATTGCCATTCGGGGTAGGAAGGAGCTGAAATATGATAACAAAACCATGCTGGTGTTACTCTTCAAAACTCTCTGTGCAATGGCATGAATTTGTGCCTCTATGCTCCCAACTATATGATCTGAAAGTCCACTGTGTTGCATCAGAGGTGGCTCCTTGGGCCGAGGTGGGATTGAAACAACCCGTAGGTCCACCGTCGGCAGGTGGAGTGGGCTGAAGTTAGAGGCTGCTGGAGCTTCACCTATACCAGCCCTCGTTCCCCTCAAGTTGAGCCTTTGGGTGCCGGGGTCAGTAGGACTTAGGTGGGCCTCGAGTTTAGTTAGTAAAGAGAAGTGGTTCAGCCCAGAGACAGCAGCCAATAGGTGGCATAGTCCTACCCTGGACTGGTTTGGTACAGGAACTCAGGTGCCAAAGGAACGGGAGGTAACTGGAGGCACTCGAGCAAATAAAGGCTGAAGCCTTGTAAGTCCACGTCCAGGGGATAGGCGAAAGGAGGCGTCACTGACAGGCTATGATCAAAGCCAGTGGCAAGTGGAGGTCGTGGCAAGCAATGTAGAACTCTGGACATGGAGAGGTCTGTAGCATAGTCAATCAAGGCAATGGTCAGGGCACGGAGAAGGCAGGTGTAGTCAATCAAGGCAATGGTCAGGGCACGAAGAAGGCAGGCATAGTCAAGCAAGGCAGTGGTCAGGGCACGGAGAAGGTAGGCGTAGTCAAGCATGGCTGAGGTCCGGGACTGGAGATAGGCTGAAGAGTAGTCAAACAAAGCAGAGTCGAAATCCAAAGAGTCAGTCCAACACATAGACGAGGCAGGAACAAGGAAGACAGGAACCAAGAACCACAGGAATCAGGAACACGAAGTAGAGAGGATTCTCTATCAGCAACGAGTACTCTGAGTATGAGGAGACCTGTTGCAAAGACAACGCTATGGAGCGAGGCCTGAGCATAATTATATACACTGAAGAGTCTGACATCAGCATCCGAGGCTGCGGCCAGGTTCCCGCCGCGGGCCATTTAAAAGAACTAGCGATGCGCACGCCTAGGGAAGGGCATGGTACCGATGGCGGCGTCTCTCTGCAGACCACGCGGAGAGGCCCGACAAGCAAGGACATCTTGGCTGGCAACACTGGGGGCCAGCCAAGATCGGAGTTGGCGTTCCACCGCCGCCAGTGAAGAGGAACCAGGAGCTGGAGTCCCTGTGAGAAGGTGAGAGGGCCGAGCTGCGGGTCTGCCGCGGGCGTCACGCGTAACACACTGCAAACTACTTTATCTGGCTAAGCTTTGTGTGCTGTACAATGGAGGAACTAAATGGTTTACCTCCGCTTTGAAAGCCTAAGGTTTTGTCTTCACTTCGAAAATAAGGTTGCACCAGGCCGCAAGTGCTTCCCAGAAAACTGATTACGTCAAAGCTGAGTTTATAAATGTGACGCAAACCTAAGCTGTGCTGTGATCCAGATTAACGTACAATTAATTGATTGAAAATAAAATATCCTCAGGCTTGGGTATGAATGGGTTTAACCTATGTGGTTACCTGGACGCAGGCCTTGTAATTTTGTAATGACTGCTCTATTTGTATACATTAAGTGTTGTCATTTCTGCTGATGCCCAATCTGCACAAGGAAGATGAAGGATGATGCATGAGAAAAGTCTTGCGTGCTATCTGGAATGATTTGGTGTTGCAGGGGCATGTGCTGATTTAATTTGATCTCTCTGGAAACTGAAGTTGTCAGCATTTGCCTGTTTAGTCTGGGGCTCCTCACACTGGAGAAGCAGCAGCTAATTCAGTAGTTCCTTTTTTGGACTTTGGAAAATGGTTTAATATTCACGGTTTTGCTTCAGTTGGACAGTTTGAACTCAGTGTTGTGCTTTTCCTTTTTTTTATTATCTCTTAGTGGTTATTTCTATGTAATTTATTATTCCTACTTTTCTCTGGGAAATGGGTTTTGACAGACTGGTCATGGGTGGAACTTTTGATAAATAGAAGCTATAGGCCCGATTTTAAAAGGGCCCCACATGTAAAAACCAGGGGTTACGTGCGTGGCCGGGCTTTACGTGTGCCCCGTGCATTTTAGAATGGGCCTGGCTACGCGTGCAACCCTTGGTACGCGCAGAAGTGCCGGGCTCTGCAAAAAAGGCAGTCCAGGAGCATGGTCTGGGCGGGGAGGAGTGGGGCAGGGGGCCAGCCAGGGCAGCACTATTAGCCAGTGTCCTGGAGAAGCACGCACTGGCAGCTGGCTGGCGCATGGAGTTTACTTCTGCTCCCGAGGAGCAATAAGTATGAAAATTTAAAAAAAAAGGGGGATAGGAAGGGTTATTTTAGAGGTCTGGGGAAGAGAGGGGAAAAGGGAGGAAGGGTAGGTAGGGCTAAAGGAAAGTTCCCTCCCAGTTTGCTCCTTAATTGGAGCAGACTGGGAGGGAACTGGGCTAAGGCCTGATTGCGTCGCTGTGCATACTTTTGAAAATTCCTCCCCCCGCGTGTGCAAGTTGCAGGTCACCCACACATGTGTGTGGATGTTAAAATCTGGCACACATGTGCGCGCGGATATCATATTTTATAACATGCACACGCTGACGCATGCATGTTATAAAATGATCGCGTCCATTCATTTTAAAATCTGCCTTTATATGAATATGGACAGGGGTGAGTAGGCATCAACCAGAACATAATTAGTGACCCACTTCTTGCTTGTGGAAAGGGAAATTGATATAATACAAAAGAGAAAGAGGGGAGGGGAATAGTTGAAATAGGGTTGGGAAATTGAAGAGACAGAAAGACGTGTGGGAAAGACATGAGTATTATTTATTTATTTGCTTATTTATTTATTTATTTTACATTATTTTTATTCCACCAACGGACAACTCTTAGGGGCAGAGTTTAAAAGCTGCGCGCACAAATGTACGTCCAATTTTATAACATGCACGTGTAGCCGCACGTATGTTATAAAATCAGTGGTAGGCGCGCACAAGGGGGTGTACCTTGCGTGCGCTGAGCCCTCGGGGAGACCAGCTAACTTTCCCCGTTCCCTCCCCCCACCTTCCCCTACCTGTCCCGCCCCCCCAGCCCGAAACCCCCCGTACCTTTATCTTACAATTACGCGCGCCGGCCGCCTTCCTGGCGCGCGATCCCTGGCCCAGCAGCCTTGCAGACACTTCTGGCCATGCCCTGCCTTGCGCCCGGACTGCCACGCCCCCGCCCTGCTTCGCCCATTTTTTCAAGCCTCGGGACTTACACAGGTCCTGGGGCTTTACGCGCACCCCCGGGCCTTTTGAAAATAGGCCCGGCGTGCGTAACCCCCCCCCCCCCCCCACGCGTGTAACTCTTCCTGGATTTACGCACGTAGGGCTTTGAAAATCTGCCCCTTAGTGTATCACAACAATACGTTCACAATCAAACGCAACATACAAAAATATATTAAAAAGGCATAATAAACTGGCAATATAATATTAAACTATAATACATAAACTAATCCACCATTTCACTATCTAACATCAAAATTCTCATCAAAACTAAATAAATAAATACATAAATAAATAAAGGGGGTGCAGAACCATTTCAACTATTACTCGACTTAGCTTGGGAATTAAGAAAAAGCTAGTGTAAAAACATATGCTTTAAGAATCTTTCTAAAACATAACAGATCCTTTTCTTCCTTAATTGCAACAAAGAGATTGTTCCACGGGGTAGGTCCCGCAATCTTAAATATCCAATTTCGAGATTCTGTCAGTTATGTTTCTCTTATAGATGGAAGTTTTAAGAAGTATTGGGACAATGAGCGTAATAAACATTTCGGCCTATGACTCTGTACTGTTGATGAAATACAAGCTGGGACTAGGTTCCACTGGGCTTTAAAAATCAAGACTAATGCCTTACATTTTATTCACCATATAACCAGAAGCCAGTGCAGCATGGCTAGAATTGGTGTTATGTGTTCCTTTAATTTTGAACCGGAGCCCAAGCGGGCCACAGAATTTTGAATTAATTGGAGAGTTTTCAAATATGAGCTTGGAAGTTCTAGAAATAGCATATTACAATAATCCAAGGTGGATAGGATGAAAGATTGAGTCACTAAATGGAAGTCTGAATAGCTAAGAAGAGGCTTCAAAATTACATAGAAGGTACATTTTATAATAGCAAGCTTGCTCCAAAGTGCTGAATTGTGGCCGAAAAAATAAAGAAGGATCTATATGTACCCCCAAATTCCTAGCCTTTTCTTTAACTAATATTGGCATACCTTCAAACTGAACCTCAGAATGGGATACAATCATTTCAGTCGTTTTAATATTTAGCATCAGTTTATTCTTAAGCCAGTTTTTAATCTGTCCCAGGCAATCCAATAATTTTGCCTGCGCTATCTCCAAAACAAGGTGTAATTGGGAAAAAGAAACTGTATTTCATCTGCATAAAGTTTAAACGATACCTTCAACCTAGAAAGAAGTGAACAAAGAGGAGCTAAGTAAATATTGAACAAAATCAGTGATAACGAGGACCATTGGGTTACTCTTGTAGAAACTAGAAAGTGGGTATGGTTCAGACATGGCATCCCCCATCTAAAAAAAAAAGGAGGAAAACCAGGAATAAAAAGTAGCTCCTATGCCCAGGGTTTTCAAATGCTTTAGTAAGATATTATGGTTTAGGGTATAGAAAGTAAAAGATAGATCTAAAAAGACCAACAAATATTTTGTGCCCAAGTCAAAGCCCTGTCAGATGTTATCACATGAATCCAATAATTAAGTCTCCATGGATACTTGGGTGGTCAAAATCAGGTTTCTCCTAGGGGACATAAGGCGGGGAAGTTTCCACTTACTGCATATTATAAGGAAACACAAGGTCCTTTCTTTCTTTACAACCACTTTAGAGGGATAAATACCTAAATAAAATAATATTGTGGAATGTAGGTGTGACAATTCTGTCATTAAAAGACATAACATTTTGAGCTCATTAAACAGACAAATAGACACACAAGGCTTACAGTTATCCAGCGAACCTAGCTGGATATACCCAATATTTGGTTAAGTTAGCCGGATAACCCGTAACACCCCTTTTATATCCGGCCAAATTATATGTGGCTGAATATGTCAAATTTGCCATTTATTTATTTCTAGCTTTTTTATACCGACGTTCATTTGCACATCACATCGGTTTACAAGTAACAGAAAGATAAACGTAAAAGGAATATGAAAAGAAGTTACATCTCAATGTTATAAGAGAAAGTCACTTTTGAGTTGGCCATCTATATGGCTTTTGAATGTGGACCTCAGTAAATTTTGTCAACAACTTCCCTAATCCAACTTGACATGGTAAACCTGACTCAAGCCATGGCTCGTCTCCTTACCTGCAAGGCCAACGATATAGTGGTCACAGTGGAAGGAGTTTTTCCACTCTCCTCATTTCCTATTTTTGGTTTCCCTTTTTGAAATATTTATTTTTCTAAAATGTCTGAGTACTCAAGCAGAGACTCAGTGGATGCGTCTCTCAACAAGAGAGCATGGGTAAACTTTGCTTAGTCCTGGAGGAGAAGGACCCATCCTTCGGTACACTATCATCTCAAGGTGATAACAGAAGAAGAGGAGGAGCAAGGAGAAGAAAGAAGAAAAACTACAAGAGAGGTATGAGAATTGGACCTGTACTTTAAGTAACTTCTAAATTGGAGAAAGAGACTATACTTGCCAGCCATATGGGAGGAAAGTTTTCACTTACCCTAAACCATATGAAGAGAAAAATTGACAAAATACAATTGGAACTGGCGTTATCACCCAGATTAGTGTAATGGAAGCTAAAGTCACAAATGTATTAAGAAGTGAAAATGTAACATCAACTTACAGATAATGAGAACTGGAAAGAATTTTCATCAGTTTCACCATTCATTGGTAAATGTTATGTTGGAGACATCCAATGCTTCCACATGATTATTGCTGCTGTCTATCCTTAAATTATCATTAATGCTGTATACAGGAACTTTATTGTGGGGTTTGAGTAAATGCAATGAACAGGGCCTAGAAGATTATTCTCCCTGCTCAGGGAATATGGGAAAATGTAACTTTAAGAGACCGTGTTTGAGGTGTAGTTCTCAGGGCCTTTATCTGGATTATCAGCCCAGAAGTCACGTGTATCAACCCATAGCTCTGCTGGTGAAAGTCTTGATACAACTATGATTCTCATAGCTCTCTTTTCAGCAAGACAGATTTGGTTTTTATTTCTTGAGGATCTGCCCCTGAAGAAACCAATCAAGTTAGGAGCTTCCCTTGCTCTGATTTAAACCAGGGAATGTTATTGTACTTAAATATTTAGTCTCTGACCCTCACAGCCTGGATGTTGAGGGGATATAATACGATCTCTCAGTTTTTTCATAAAGGAGTCTAAACTTCTTTTGTCTTCTAGAAAGAAATCTCCCAGAAGGTCTTATTTGTTTAAATGGAGGAGGTTTGCCATCTGGTGTGAGGGCAAGCTCTTAGATCCCTTCTCTTGTCCCACTCAGAAATTACTTGAATACATTCTACATTTTTCAGACTTTGGCCAAAAAAACCCAAAACCCTTTGATTAGGCTTCACTTCAGTAAAATTAGTGCTTAGCACAAACATGTAGACTGAAACCCCATTTCTTTTTTTTTTATGTCAGTTTCCTCCTGCCCTTTGGGCTTCCCGTTCAATCAGAACCAATGCTGCGATTCTGGCACCATGAGCCTTCATTTGCAACCAATCAGAAATTTGCCCCCTATTTTATTAACACCTCACAATTAATTCCATAATATACTTAGTCTGGCCATTGCAGAGGGCCATACACAGGGCTCCTCTTGGAACTCTGCAATCATGGGATCCGAATCTTGAACAATAACTGGGGCTCCTTTCCCCCAAAGAAATGTGAATGTTGCCTCTGCAGCCAACCTAGGAAGAAGACGACTTTATGGGGTTCAACCCGGGGTCCTTCTGCAGTGCACTGCCACTGAGCTACCGGACCAGCCCCAGAAATCCCATTTCTGGACAGCATCTGTTAGAATCAATCGGAACTTGTAAGCCTCCTGCAATGTCATGGGACATCAACCTGATTCTTACCCAGCTGAAAAAAGCCCCCTTTGAACCTCTGGACTCACAGAAAGGTTCTTCTTGAAGGATCACATTTTGTTGGTCACTTCAGCCCACAGTGAGCTCCAAGACCTAGGCTTGGATTCATCATTCATTGCTGAATGATGAATCCAGCGAAAATGGGGGACGAAGGGGGGGGGCAGGCCTGCGAAAGCCCGCAGCCTTCGCTCCACCGCGGTGTCTTCGCTGCCGGATTTCACACCGAATAGCGCCACCGTGAAAGGTGGTGCTATTCAGCGTGCTACTGCCGACGATAACGTTGGTAACGTTTTTGCTGGCAGCGAAGACACCGCCGACTCCTCCCTACCCTGCCCCAACTCCTCCCCTTCCCCTAATTAGCATTATATCGCATGCAAAAAGTGCCTTTTCACATGCGATATGGCCTTATCACGTGCGTTAGGGCCCTAATGCATGCGATAAAGCTTTAGTGAATGACCCTACTAGTGACTTAGTCTCCTTATACCAGATTTCATCATAATAGGTGGATTCTCTGCACACGTTCCAGGTTCCTGCCTATGGTGATGTTGGATTTCCAACTTAATCAGTTGTCTTTGCAACATTTTTTCCTAGGCCACATCTTCATAAAATTGAAAAAGCTGTTCATTCCTTTGATTGTAAGAGAGCTGTCTCCTTGTACATGGAGCAAACCCAACCCCATAGAAAGTTCACCTAAGTTTTTGTTTATTTTGACCCTAATAGACCTGGAAGTGCTATGACAAAGCATGCCAACTCCTTATGGTCAGGCAGGTCTGACCTTAAACAGACATCTTAAAGGCTATGATTTTAGGACCATGATGGTATTGGTAGCCCACATAAGGTCTATCTTCATTGAGGATGCTTGCAAGGCTGCAATGTGGAGTTCAATCCATGTATTCATGCTCATTATAATCTAGAACATATGAAGTGCCATGCTGGAACAGACTAAAGATCCATTGAACCCAGCATCCTGTCTCCAACACTAACCAATCCATAAAAATACATACAGTTTCTTACTGTTCACTTTTTATAACAAATGGTGGGTCTCTCTCTGAGTCACCTGGTTAATAATTATTTATAGATTTTTCTTCTATCCATTTGTCTTGGCAAAATAGTGAGTCTGGACTGTCGATTATTTACAGTTTCTTTGTAGGGTAGAACCCAAATCTATCATTCCTAAGGCTCATTGTATAATTTTGGGTCCTCATCTCTGTTGTTTTAAAAAAAAAAAAAAATTACAAGGTAGAAAAAAAATCCCACTTGTGGGTAGTGTGTGCTTGTTATTCCACTTTTTTGCTGAAGATAATTGTTAGCTAGGGAGTCCCATGTATGTAAATATGATGAACAAGAAAGCAAAGTCTACTTACCTGTGATGACTTCTTTCCCCAATCAAAGCTTTTATAAAGAATGAGGAGAGCCATAGGACCACAGCAGCATGGGAAGTGAACTATCATGCGTAAATAGTGAATGACTTATGCCTTTTCAGAAAGCTCTGAATAGACAGGACTGGCAGGGTATGACAAGACTAACCAAGTACAAGATCAAACAAGGCAGACAAGGATAAAACAGAAAAGAGAACATATAAGCCCAAAGGCAACAAGGCAGGAGGCCCATAGGCTACTAGGTAATAGGAAGGCCTAGATAGGTCACAAGGCAGGATACTAGACAAAATAGGCCAAAGAACTCAAAACAAGATACATGATAGAGCAGGTCCTAGGCCTCAAGACAAGGCAAGGAGCAAAAAGGCCCAAAGGCTTCAAGACAAACAAGGTACGGAGCAAGAAGACCCAAAGTCTTCAAGGCAAGGCAAGAAACAAGGGCCAGATCATGGAGCCAAGGGTGACACAATGAGAAGGCAAGGATACAATGGCAAGACAGGATTACAAAGGGCAGCATCCTGGTGTGGCAAGAGCAGTGAGAAGGAGCTTGGCAAGACCAGTGGTGAGGCTTACTAAGGCCTTCTGCTGGTGGGAAAGCATCATTGCATAAGGCAGAAATGTAGGATGAGGCTGCATAGCAGGCAAAATCCTAACAATTAATGGTGAAAGTGTTAACACTGCCAGGTTTATGCATTTTGTCAATACAGACATCCCCTACTATTACCCATGCTAGGTCGAGGCGATGAACATCAGTGTGTTATGTGGACCACGGCATAGATGACGAACATTATGTAGCCCCAGACAACTCTGCCAAGGAGAAGTAGGATTTGAGCATCAGGATCCAAGGGTGGGAGACATTTAGCTATGGGCTTCAGATGGGGATTATGCCATGTTTTTTCTGGTGTGGGAATTTCTCGCCTATTGTTCAGTAACTGGTTGCATTCAATGAGTGTGGGAAGTGGTATCTATGGCTTCTATCACAAATCCTTTTGCTCTTTCTCCCTGTTGTCGCTACTTCTCCTGAACACGTTTTGAGCATGTATGGGGAATAGTCTTTTTCTATGTTAAACATGTCAAAGAACTCTGACCCTCCCAGGGACCTATTGCTTTGGTCATTGATAATAATGTACATCTTTTCTGACCTCTTAGGCTGTACCTTAGGGTATACTATAGCTAGGCATACTTTGGAACAGGATCTTCTATCATGGCATTTGAGTAGAACTTCAGGTACCACTGTCTCTGATGCACTGTCCTCCTTGCTATGCTTCAACATGGGGGTAGCATATCCTGAAAGTTTAGGTTGGGTAGAGGACTGTGACATGTCTGTCACTGTTACACTCTGCATACTTAATGACTGCCTTACAGTCTTTAGAGAAGAGGCTTGTTGAAGAACAGAATCTGTGACAGATTCCATATTCTTTAAGCAAGTTTTTATATTGTTTTAGAGTTTATCCCTAAAGCCATGGCATTTCTTTAGAGGGTGAGATTTTTTGTGTATAGGGCATTGTCTATCTGGGGTCTCTATCTTTTTGTTTGTTCTGGAAAGGGAAGCAGTAGGTGCAGATGTAGTAGATGACACCTCTGTGTTGTGTACAGATATGGGTTTTATTGTGCTATCATACTTTTTTGTTGGTCTTCCATCTCGAGGATGGTTTATACTGGTCACATGTCATCTGATGCAGCGAACTTAAAAACATGGATCATTTCTTGTCACTGCTTGAACCTGGATGAACCTGGAGAAAGCTGTAAATGGAGGAAAACCAACGTTATTCTCTACTTTATATCTTGAGTCTAGCGACACCCATTTTTCCTGCAGGCTGTATGGCAGTTTTTGCACAGTTGGCTTCACTCCATGAGCAGTTTCCAGAAAACCGAGGCCTAAGAGATATGGATCGTTTTTGCCTGCTTCCAGTTCTAAGAGCAAATCTCCAAGTTCTTGTAGCTTATGATTGTCTCTGTTTGAGATTCTTGGGATGTTCTCAATTCGTCGAAGAAGAGCTTCTTCAATGATTTCAGGACTGCCATAGTACTGCTCAGTTCTTCTCCACATTGTTGCCAGGGATTCACTATGTGCATTGACCTTAACCTCTTCACATATTCTGAGCGCTTGCTCCCAGCCATTTCATTAACATTTCCATTGCATCTCCTGACTGATGTTTAAATCTTTGATGATGCTTTTGAATGTAAATCTCCATGATCTGTAATTCTCAGTACAGTCATCAAACTTAGTGAACCTTGAGCTGACAAGCTCACGATGGGCCATGTACTCGATAAGATTTGATTTGTCTGATACTTTAGTTTTCAAGTGATGAAGGGCTTGAGGGATGCTGTTGTGTGATGTGTCATTGGATTTCTTTCTCACTGCATCAGTTCTAGGCATTGAGGTAGTGCACATTGATCACATACATTTGCTACCAGTGGAAAATGTGTGGCATATGTTCTTGCTGATATCACACTCAGCCATATCTGGAACCCATTTCATATAGGATGCTGGAGTGTATGCTTGAAGTATAATGTCTCTTTGCACATGTACATGTGCGAGCATGTGGATCACTATGGTGGCGATTAACATCTGTGGTAGAATATGCATTTAGTTGATCTCTGGAAAGTATAGAGTCTACTTCACAGACAGGCTGAATCATCTCAACATTTATTTCCTTTGGCTGGGGGTGTGAGAATGAGTCACCATGTTCAGAGGCCAGTGTTAAGACATAATCTCTGATATGCTGAATAGGATCCTCTGAGAGAACCTAATCAATCTGAATCTCCCCACTTTCTTTCCTCACAGCAACTTCAAGACTTTTAGCGTGGGCTTTTGCAGCAACCAATTTCCTTTCCTGACTCAGCACTTCTAGCTCTGCATCCAGCTTGGCCTTCCTATGTGTGGTTGCTGCTGCAGCATGCGTCTTCTTCAGTTCTAGCTTTTGCTAGCTTTATAGCAGCTTCTTGCTTACTGACTGAAATATGTGCATGTGCAGCTTCTGTAAATGCCCTGGCAGTGGTTGCACTTGCTGAAGACAGGTTTGAATAGACTGCTTTCAGAGACATTGAAGTCCAATTGAAATGTTTGGAGAGTTGGAATACCGGGGTGCAGTTTCTTTTAAGTTCTCAATTTTTTGCTGTGCTTGTGTGATATTGCCTTGCACAAATTGTCAAGTTCTAGGTCAATGTCCTTATGTAGGTCTTTTTCTTCAAGGCTTCCCTCTATATTGATTCTGGTGATGAACATGAGATATCTATCTGCCTGGAGTTGATAGCATCCATAGCTACACTTATGTTGGTCTATAGTTTGTTGGATTTTTTTCAATACCTGTAGCTCTATCAAGCTGATGTCTGTCAGATCGCAATACTTCCCACATTCTATTAAGCTTCTTCAGGTATACAGCTTTCTCGGATTTATAGTTTTCAGAAGCTTTTGCGGTTAACACATGTTTGATAAGAGGCCAGTCTCATTTACCTCCACATAAACCACATTTTCTGTTGGAGCAAACACACTGACAGGATCAGATTACAGCTTTAAGTAACACAGCTCTGCTCTATAGTCTGCTAACTAATCATGGAAGGAAAGCCAACAAGGATTCTAAAATTCCTCCTTGTCTGGGTAACTGACTTGCACAGTTGGATGCTTTTGGAGAGATGCAAGCAGTAAATACAAGACTGAGCTTAATGTGGTAAACTGAGGGATCTTCCTACTTTCCTTTCTTGAAAGCCACACAACCAGAGCGCCAATGAATCCTATTAAGAACTCCTTTAATGTCAATATTTTTTTCAGTGTTGTTCACTGCTTTTCACTGTACTGTCCTCAGCCCTCCATTCTTTTAGCTTGAGTGCTTAGACAATCAGTTAAACCTTGATTCCCACCTTCAAATACCAGAGAAAACTCATTCAAATAGCAAACATTAGAATGATGAACAGTTCAACACTCATGGAACGAGAAGGCATTTCTTTCTGTGAGTAGCTGCACAGATAGTAGAGATTGTCACAGCTGTGAGAAGTTCTGTCTGGAAGCTCAGTAATTCAAAGGAAGCAACTAGATCTAAGATATAAGTTAAATACGAATGGTGAAAAGCAATGCTTCTGCAGAGCTTGAGGTAGGTTTCAGGAAGAGCTGCTAGTCTGCTAGTTCCAAATGAAGAAAATTATTGGAGGCAAACTGTCCCAGGCATTTCTAGCAGCCAGGGACCAATAAGAAAAGGAGAAAGGAACACACACAGAGAGAAAAAGAGAAGCAAAACAGGAAAGATCCAATGAAGAGCGCAAAATCATTAAAAAAAATAACCAATCAGGAAGGAGAGTTCTACAACATGCAGAAACCCCAAACTATTCAATATCAATAAGATGATACAGGGTGGCAGCACAACAAGGAAACATATATACATATATCTAAATATACTGCGAAGGCAGAACAAGAAGGCATGGGATACACATAGAGAATCTCTGAGAGAATGGTAAGGATTGTAAGGATGAGTACTTGGTGTGGATGGGCAGACTGGATAGACCATAATAGTCGTTTTCTGCCATCATGTTTCTATGTCTGGCTCATTCTGTCCCTTATGCCATGGTCACCTAAGGCTAAAATGAGGTTATAAGAAAGCTACATGTCAACATGTCCAGGCTTAGAGAATTCAGACATTTTAACCTCTATCCCAATGTATTTGGAATTTGAAGTCCTCCTTTTCTTCAATAAAAGAGGGGCAGTAGGTCCTTGTATACAATGGCACTCAAGGGCTCCACCCTTCAATATTAGGTGTTAAGACTTAAAGCCAGTCTCTTGTGACATAGTCTCAACTGAGAACCCTTGACAATAGTCCCTATCCACACCTCTTCCCATGCCCCAGGCACAATTATTTATATGGTCTATTATTTTAGACATATGTCCCCTCAGGTTCCCTGTTGTATAGGCACACAAAGTACAGGAAAACCTGGTGGAGCTGAGAAGGCTGAGGTGGAATAAGAATAGGAGCTGCAGCAAGTCCAGAAGCTGGAACAAGCTGGCGTAAGCAGAGCTGAAATGCAATGAGTCATGGAGCTGGAGGAACGCTGGAATAGAGCAAGAACAAGTCAAATGCTGAGGTTTCTCTGCACAAAGGCCAGGTAGCCTTCTAGTTACCAGGAACACTTCCTGCTTCCCCTCAGCTCCCTTTACCTGACTTTCAGACAATTCCAGTGCCTCAGGGGTGTGGCCAGTCTTTGTCCCTGCAGTTTCAGGTCTCCCTATAAAGCCAGTTAGTTTGGTGGCTAAGATTTCTGCTTTTCTTCTCCTACTGACCTTGGTTCAGATTTCCCATGGTGCTTAATCCTGGCAAGTCCCACTTTAAAAATATTCACATAAAATTTGACAACACAAAGGTTTAACTTATTAAGAAAGAAAAAAAATCAAGAATGCTTACAAAAAATGATCTTGGTGGAGTATAATTATACGTATCCGATTTGTTGAAAATGTTTTCAAATGGAAAGATCTTAATGGTTGAAAATAATGTTTACAAAAACAAGTATCTGATTGAACTCAATAGCTGTTCTGGAATGGAAAGATTTTACGGCTGAAAATAAGTCCAGGATTTTGTGTCACACTGACATGAGAGGCTTTACATCTGTGGAAACACTTTCCAATTAATAGTTCATTTCTGTTTTCATTTCCCAGGTTGTATGTGCCATCGGGCGAGCAGACAAACCTATAAAGCACCAGGTCTCTGTTCCTCAGAGCCTGGACACAACCCTGCAACAGCTGGGCATTGTGGATAAGGCCCAGCAGCAGGCCGTTTATTCTCAGGTCAAGGAGAAAGCTGAGGCTGCCATGAGTGCTGTTATAGAGATGGAGGCAACACTGTCACCAGAGCAACGGGGAGGCAGGAGAGCTCAAACCGACATACTTGGTGAGTTTCTCAGTCAATTGGTATCTCTCTCTGGGAATCTTTGATTATATACAGAAAGAAAGGGAACGGTCAAACTATTAGACTCTGCAGCTAAATACTGGAAACACTGCAAAAGTCCAATGGTGGATATGTTGACGCCATCTTGAAAAATGGAGTGTGAAGTGCATTATAAGAGTCACACTTCTGAATCTGTATTTTACGCATTGAGTTTTGTGAAGCCAGCGGTGTAAATTTGTATTAAAGTTAGTTTAACTGATTCACCAATTAGCTGCTGGTCTTTTGCAGAGTCCTTGCTAATAAATGCATATACCATTTATTTATATTTTACCATTCTTAATATTTGACAGTTATCTTTAAAAGCATTCTCATGTGTGCTGGGTGATAAGGGCCTTATTTTCAAAGCCATCTCCATACATTAAACATGGTTTCATACAGAACTGAGGTGGAGTTGGGACTTGTGTACGCTGCCTGTGCTTTAAGTTAAACCTCATACATAATGCCCTCCATAGAGCAGGCATAACTTTCTGGGGCTTGGTTTGTATATGTTCTAGGGCAGTGGTTCTCAACCTTTTTTCTGGCTGGACACACCTGACAGATGATTCTCACATGCGTGACACAGTGAACACATGATCATCACAGGCTAAATGCAAACCTACACTTTGCACCCACAGGAAGGCCCCCCCCTCTCAACCCCCAACAATGGGTGCAAAGCAGAACTAGGTCATGCCCTGTACAACTCACCATACGAAAAAGATTTTCTGGTTCTGGAGTCATCTCAGTAACAGTAACACACCCCCCCTCTACTACCAGGCGCAATAACCCTCCTTGTCCTACTGAGAAAAGACAACAAATAAGACTGATATAAATGCCTAATGCTAGTAAAATAATTCACATTGGTCACACTCACAAATACAGAAAGACCACAAATTACAAATATGGAGACAGAAATCGGAATGGAAACCCCAAAAAGCCACTCTGCATGCAGTGCAAACCTGGAGAAATGGAAACAGAAATATAGCACTTAACACACTTCCAGGATCTGAAATATTCGACACAACCTAATCCGTACAAAATTACACCTGCATGATGGAACGCACTCAAACAGTAACAACCCTATCTATGAAAAGGCAACACTACACATATTAAACCAGGCCCTAAACACCAATACTGCTTCTATAAGGAGAACAAAACAAGCCAAGCTGCACTAGATCCCCACACAGCAATAACAATTGTAAAGCTATACTAATAAACAGAACAAATGTTTCAAAACAGCTGATGAACAGAATAACATCCAACAATTAAAAACTCATAAAAATGATTACAAATTCTCCATAAACCAATAAAATATTTCACAACAGCAGACACATCACATAATTCCTAATAATTAAAATGGCAGGCAATCAAGAAAAATAAACTTCAAAGGCCACCTTTATTTACCCTCTCCAGTAGCTATCCTACTTCTTTCCTTTGCAGACCAATAGCACACACCAGAAGTAGCAGTGACTGCTGAAGCTCTATCCTTTCTTCCAAAACCAGTCTGTCTGTATCTTCTACACACACACATACTGGTCATACCCCCATGACCAGTTTTTCTCTCTCACACACCAATCATTTTCTCAACAAGTATCTCACACACACCAGTCACCTGCCTGATCAATCTGTCTCATGCATGCATACACACAAGCTTCCCATTTCCATGAACTCTCTCTCATACAGAGGCTTCCCACTCCCGTGCTCTTTCACAGATATGCTTCCCATTCCCATGTCTCTCTCCCCCCCACACACACGTGCACACACACTTCCCACTCCCATGCACTCTCTATTCTTCACACACAGGCTTCCTACTCCCATGCTTTCTCACATATACACTTTCTCACATACACACAGGCTTTTTACTTTCATGCTCTCACACACATACCAGTCACATCCCTGACTACTATCTCTCCCTCTCATGCACACACACACACACACACACCCAGTCACCTCCCTAACCAGCCTCTCTCATATATACACGTCACCTCCCCGACAAGTCTCTCTCACACACACATACCATCTCCCTGACCAATCTCTCTCACACACCAGTCACCTACCTGACCAGTCTCTCTCATGCATCTGTACACACAGGCTTCCCACTTCCATGCACTCTGACACACACAGGCTTCCCACTCCAATGATCTCTCTCTCATATACACACACACACACACACACAGGCTACCCACTCTCATGCTCTCTCACATACAGGCTTCCCACTCCCATGCTCTCACTCTCTCTCTCACACACACGCACACACTTTCCACTCCCATACTGTCTTTCTCTCACATACACATACAGACTTCCTACTCCCATGCACCTTCTCTTTCACACACAGGCTTCTTACTTCCATGCTCTCACACACACATAACAGTCATCTCCCCAACCAGTCTGTCACTCTGTCACACACACATCAGTCACCTCCCTGACAAGTCTCTCTCACACACACACACACATACCAATCACCTCCCTGACAAGTCTCTCTCTCACACATTCACACATCACCTCCCTGACCAGTTTCTCAATCACACACATACTCTCTCTCATTTACATACAGGCAGTTATACATACACACTCTCAATCACATACATGCTCTCTCTTATTTATACACAGGCAGTTACATATACACACTCTCAGTCATTCACATGCTCTCTCTCACTTACACACATACTGAATAATTATCTCTCTTAAACCCCCTTCCCCTGGAGCACAAATAGCAGCTGCAGTAGCTTCCTCCTCCAGCCCTTGTGGCCCAAGAAAGAAGAATCCCATTGGCCATGGGGGCTAATAGTGCTGTCTCCTATGCTGATCGCCGGCTGCTTCTGATTTTGCTCCACGTCCATGCTGCTCCTCAGGCCGATGCTGCTGCAATTTTTCAATGCAGCATGGCTTTTTCTTCTTCCTAACAGCCCCTCTGCACATCATTTCCTCTTCCGGGCCATTGGGGGGGGGGGGGGGGGGGGGCGGGAAGAAGAAAAGGCCATGCTGCAGTTACCATTGCCGTTCCCATCTGGTCTTGAACATACCGATAGCCCGGATGGCAATGGCAGGAGTGGAAGAGCAAGAGCATCTGCCTCTCACTGGGGTGGAGGAAGGGGAGAGAAGAGCAGGAGACCAGTAAGCATACGATGCACCTGCCGGTGAGACACATTGGTTGAGAATCGCTGTTCTAGATCATTTACCCAGGATGTTTCAAAGTGAACTGAAGTGCATAAGGTTTGCTTTGAATCTGTGGGGTAAAGTTTTCATGTGAAAGGTATGCACAGACTTTACCTCAGCACACAGTTATAAAATTACCTGCCCCATTGCTAAATTGTTTTACTTCTCATTTGGTCGGTAATAGCCAACATGTATCCTTTTATTCATCTTATGTCCATTTTCTCATTTTCTCACTTTCTCACTAATGTATAATGAAATAGTGTGAGCTGCAGGTCAGAAAAGAGCACAGGCCTGCTATTCATTATGATGAAACACCCAGCAGTGCAAATGACTCCCAGTTTTCAGCCAGCTGTCACTCGGGCATTTGCTATAATGAGACTGTTTGATTGGCACAGCTCCTTGTAATCCCATAGCAGATGGCAGCTGGCAATTTAGATGGAAGGAGCACAGCAGTGCCCTGCTCTTTTTAACTCCTGGATAAAGCCAACCCATCTAGAAACTCTTTCTGGGATGATTAGTGGAGCATGCAGGAAATGTCTTTCTTCTTTGGGTTTCACTGAAAGTAAACTGAACCTGAGCCCCTCCCAATCTTTGCCCTAAAGCAGCAGCACCCGAGTTTCAGGGTTAGTGCGACAAGGATGGACAGACAGACAGCTGAGATCTTTGATTAAAACTATAAAATAGCTGGACTGGCTCCGTGGCAGTGCTGCCTGCGGAGAGTCCCGATCCCATCTCCAAGTCGGGTTTTCCGCATCGCGGCTGGGGATGCTGTGGGAGCAGTGTTCACAGCCCCTGTGGGGGAGGGAGGGAGGGGGTCATGCTCATCGATAAGGTTAACACCTGCTGTCTGGATTTAAAGCCGATGATAAAAGGCTCCAGACGGAGCTCTCATGCACAGCTCCCAGATTCACAAGAAGAGTGGCAGTGAGGAGAGAGGGGGAAAACGAAGGCTCATGGCAATAGGATTCCAGCTCCAGTTCTGATTCAGCTGAGTGAGCAAGGGAAAAGGAACTGCTGGGCCATGGACCCCACAAACAATAATGCACAGCACAGGATGTAAGCATTATAAAAGTTTTAGGGCGGTGGTTCTTCCAACAAAATTTGTGGCTATTGACTCTTGCTGATGGTTGCTTTGACAATGTTTCCTGAGTAAAGAATTGTGGTTACCCTGTAAGTCCACTTGGATATGTAGAATTAAGGGTCAGCAAACAAGTTGTAGGTGAGATCTATTTATTAAACTAACAATACATCTGTGACGAGCTTTCAAGCTTTCTCCTCCCTTCATCAAATCTATGACAACTCTTAAAAGTTCATCACGGTCCAATAAATAGGTATTACCTACAACTTGTGTAGTGACTTAATTCTACAGTATTTTCCTAAAATACTCAGAAAAACAGAATCCCTTATAACAATGTTCCCTGTGTTTTAAAAAATTCTCCTTCCTTGAATCTCCACCACTGTCTCTCACCCCCTACACTGTGCCCACCTATCTCTCTCAGCCTCCTCCCCACCATCTCACCAACCCCACCATTGCCTTATCTATTCTCCACGTCCACTTCCCTCACTGCCCCACTCTTGTCCCCACCACCTTGTCACTCACCTTTTGCAAGCACCATTACTCTCAGCCATCCTACACTTGATCTTAGCCAAAAGGCGGAGAAGCGCCCTATCTCCACCACTCTTTCTCAACTATCCTCCCATGCTCACCAGTCTTTCTCCCACAACCAGCTCATTCTCACCATGGGGACCTGAAAGTGGGATTAGTAGGAAGACCAAATGGCTTGGTGATTAAGAAATGTTTTTTTAGAGATGGGTTGAATGGAAGAGTTTAGGAGGTTTTGGGGTAGAGGATTGTTTTATGATTGCTTTCATTTTGTTTATGTACATTTTGTTAATTTGTTTAATTTGTTTATATATTGTTTTATTGTTATGATATTTTTGTTTACTTTATTATTGTAAATTTTGAACATAAAATTGAGTGAATGAATGAACAAATACATATTTTTTCTCTTCCCAATACTTCCTAAATCCCTCCCTTGCTAATTCTGTCCTCCTGACATTCACTTTACTGTTCCCATTCTCTCGGTGAGTTTGAGCTTCACAGTGCCTGTACTCCCACACTGTTTTCTTTCTCATGAGATAGGAGCCAGCTTTTCAAAATAATTGGGGGTACTAAACTTAATCCAAATGATCCTTCCCTGGACACAGTGAAGGAGTTTGCTCATTATTGGGGGTGCTCAAGCACCCACTGCCCCCAGAGAGCTGGCATCGGAACAATGCGGGTTAAACTCACACAGCCTCAGAAATAGCAGCAGTGGTGCAGGGTCTCGGAAGGAAAAACACTGCTCTAGGAGCACCTAGCTGTCATTGTTCCTTAACTGTATATGCAATACCTGTGCCTTAAGGTAGTACAAAAAGGAGGAGACAATTTTAAGGAGTGAGCACAGCAGAAAGGATGGGAACTGCATTCCTTCTCTTTCCTTTAGTAAATGCTCCTTAGAAAAGTATTCCTTATGCAAGATTGTGTATGAATGCATTATGAAACATTATCGGACACAAGCAGAGGCCTACAGTAATACCCCTGCATATGCTCCAGTGTTCCTGATTTAGTTGATGTCTCCTTTCCAGGTGTGGACTTCCTGTTGACCTTGGCTGATCAGACCATGACTGCCATTGCCCTGGAGCTGAATACTCTCCTCTGCCTGGAGACCTGTGCAGTGTCTGAGACCATGAACCGGCCATTGGCAGCGTTGAGGGTGGCAGAGTCAGCCGCAAGCCTGCTGGTGTCAGTGATGCTGAAGCGTTCTCAGTGCTTCATCATGGAGGGCAAACAAGTCCTGGTCATCGGAGCTGGCGGCATCAGCAAGAAATTTGTCTGGGAGTCAGCCAGGGATTATGGGATCAAAGTATGATTTTTATAACTTCATATCTGTGTTTCCATTAAGCGCTGCCAGGACACACGGTAGCTTGTATCTCAGTTTGCCTCACTATGAATTGCAAATGGAAGGGACATGGTCTGTTAATGAAAGTGCAGAAATCTAGGTCTGCAGCAGTCTTGGTATGTGACTTCTAATCCTTGCTCTGCCACAGACTCTCATGTAATCTTGGATGAGGCATTGTCTTCAGGGTTTAAGCCGTAATGAAACAAGGTAGAGGAACTTCCCCAGAAGAAAGTAAATTTCTTTGACTGATAGAAGCCAAGGAGCCCAGAAACCATTGAGTTTTCGATGCACTCTGAGGTAGTGTAGTGCACTTCGGAGTGAATGGGATATGTTACTGGTGTAATGCACCCTGCTGACTGGGCCTGACTGTACACATATTCCATTCAGTAATAATACTGTTTCTCTGAAGAGACACAGTCTCAGTGGAAGCACATCTTTGAGTCACATAACCTGCATAATTTGCATTGTTGGAGGAATGTTTGGAGAGCCTTCTGGAAAAAGCTTCTGACCATGTATGGGAAAGAATTTTCCTGACACTGGACCAGCTGCCACTCAGTTTCAAGTCTGTCCATGATGTGAGGAGAAGCACACAATGGACATTGTTTGGATTTTCTTACAGAGGGACTTGTGCTGCTTTGTACCATGTCAGAGTTTTTCATTCATTTTTTAAGTTTCTCTACGTAATAGAAACATAGAAATGACGGCAGAAGAAGACCAAACGGCCCATTCAGTCTGCCCAGCAAGCTTCGCACTTTTTTTTTCTTCCTCATACTTAGCTATTACTCTTGGCTCTTAATAACCCTTTGGTTCTATTTCCCTTCCACCCCCACCATTAATGCAAAGAGCAGTGTTGGAGCTGCATCTAAGTGAAATATCTAGCTTAATTAGTTAGGGGTAGTAATCGCTGCAATAAGCAAGCTACACCCATGCTTATTTGTTTACCTAGACTATGTAATTCAGTCCTTGTTGGTTGTTGTCTGTATATAGATCCACTTTTCTTCATTCCCCCTGCCATTGAAGCAGAGAGCTATGCTGGATATGCACGAAGTATCAGACTTTCTCCCCTGCCGTTGAAGCAGAGAGCTATGCTGGATATGCATGAAGTATCAGACTTTCTCCCCTGCCGTTGAAGCAGAGAGCTATGCTGGATATGCACAAAGTATCAGACTATCTCCCCTGCCGTTGAAGCAGAGAGCTATGTTGGATATGCACGAAGTATCAGACTTTCTCCCCTGCCGTTGAAGCAGAGAGCTATGCTGGATATGCACGAAGTATCAGACTTTCTCCCCTGCCGTTGAAGCAGAGAGCTATGCTGGATATGCACGAAGTATCAGAGTGGATATGCCCGTAGCGTCCCCATTTTGACTCTTCAAAGTTTTCTTATTCAGCATCAATTAGTCTATATGAAACAGAGCAGGCCCTATGCTCTGCTCTACCTTGCCCAGTACTTTTGGATGGTGGGAGTAATATGTCTTTTTAAATAAATAAATAAATACTGCAATGAGATAGACCTACAACCCACTTGCTTTTCTTTTTCTTGTTGAAGTTGTTTTTCTGAAGTAAATATTATATTTTACCAAAGCAGGCCAGCAGCTTCACGCAATGTTCCTGATTGTCTTCACCAGGAGCATTATTGCTGTTTGGGAAAGGTCACAGTGTCCTCCGCATGATTTTATCACCTTTGGGTGGTTCTGGTCCAGAAGAAGAGGCTTTGGGATAACGTCAGCTAAGATTTTACCCCCAAGTCTGGGAAAAAGACGCAGGAAACCACACTGAATTCTTCTGGTAGCCAGATTTTGTCAAAACAGCTGCTCTGGTGCAGGACAGGAGAGAATCTTTTTGGGGACAGGATGACTGAGGCCTTCTACCAGGGCTGGCACCATGCCCCTATGGACTCTACTGCTGCTGCCCTTTCTCCTCCCACTATTACCCTGTGCCTCTTTTGCAATGGAGTAGTCCGGGACCCTCCGGCTATCGGAAGGCTGGGGCAGTATTGGCATCACTCCAGATGCTAGGGAGAGAATTAGCCAGCATGAAAACAGAGATGATATTGCTTCTGTATAAATCTCTGGATACTGCATCTTCATAAGAATATAAACCAGCAAGAGAGCTACTCCAAAACCTGGGGAGGCCTGGAATCTATACTTCAGTAAAGCTTTTGGGCTATCAGAAGACATGATATTGGAGCCTGCCATTTCCTCTTTTGTGGATCCTTGAGGGAGGAGGTCATGCACCGGAATGGATACAGTGTCCGCTGAGGATTGGAGTAATTACAACAGCCCACGGATATCCATTCTCAGGTCCTGTTCTTTACCCACACTGATGGACAGCGCTTTTCTAATTTATCCAGGAAACATGAGTAGCTGAGCTTCTCTGGAGGGAGATGTCCACTGGGACGAGTCTTGCAGGAGATCTTCCGGTCAAAACTTCCTCCCCTGACCATGGTAGCATGATGACGAAAGAGATGGAGGAGGAGGAGACTTTTGCTGGTGAAATGTTTGGAAGGAATCAGAATAACCTCTTCTTCTTCTAATCCATGCATGGACTCCCCTGGCAAGCATGAAAGTTTTGAAGCTCACTGCAGAGAAAAAAACAGCTTTTAAGCCAACTCTAAAAAAGTAATTTTCTCAGCTCGAAAAGGCCCAAGAGGGCTTCTCCCACTGCCAGAAGTGCTTGAGATGAGACCTGATCCTTGGGGGGGGGGGGGGGGGTACTCTGTGTGGCCTTACTATGTGCGAAAAGTTCCTCCATCCTGGACAGGAGAAATCCTTCATCACTTCTGATAGCTGGATTCTCACTAGCCAAGGGACTTTTTGCACTGGAGGTGGGAGAGAGATATCCTCTTCAGAAACCCACATTGGTTCATACTCACTGAGGACTGTAGAAGGGGTGGGCTCTAATGCTCTCCATGTCGGTTGCCAGTGCCAGTAAAATCCCCTTCTGCACTGTAGCTCTGAGCTCTATAGCGGAGGGCTGGCACACCAAGCTACTCTCCTCCTACGAAATTGAAAAAACCTTGACTGCAGTTGACTGTGCCCTAGAATACACACGCCATGCTGATGAGACAGACAGCGCCTATCTGTTGCTGAGTCCAGATAGTATAAACGGCTTGGGGCCGTAGGAATCTCCCGCGCAATAAAGGATGAAGGCACCTGCGCTGAGGAAGTATCTCCCCTCGTGATGTCGAAGGGTGTGCAGCTACAATGCCCCGCACAGGCAGCGCTGGTTTCTTTGAGGCTGAGGAAGACAACCCCAGGGGGATCCTTCACACTGCTTAGGAACTCTGTTTGGCACTTTATCTAGCACCACATTCATTTGTACCTCACTCAACCCCTGACCTCTGGCGGATCCGGGAACTGGTGCCATAGGTAGGGGGGGGGGGAACCTTTCCAGACTTGTAGGAGGAAATAGAAACCTACCTCGTTTTCAATTTCTGAGAATCTGACAAGGCTTCGCTCTGTGAGGAGAATTGTTTCTGCTGTCCAGCCTTGTGCAGCTGTACCATGATCTTACCCAATGGTTCTTTCCATAAGATCTCCATCTTCCAGGCATGAAACTGCTGCACCCTCGGGGACATCTGACCACAATAATATCAGCTGGAAGTGTAATGATCTGGGCCCAGGCAGAATGGGTATCTGTAAGACATATGGCTCTCACAGACTCCTTTGCCTTGGATTTTTCCAGAACATTTTTTTTTTATAACTGAAAAGTTCTGCTGAGAGGCTGTCGAGGCAGCGATAGAAACAAAAATGAATTGTGAATGTAACTGAGGCAGAACAAACAAGGCCAATGTGAACATTTTTAAGAGAAACTTAGAACATGTCCATGCAGTAGCTTGGATGAAGAAAAACCGAGGGGCTCACGAGGTAGCATGCAAACGCAGGAATTCCCACACATCCTCACCCTTTCAGAATGGCTAATTCATGCCTTCTTTTTGAGGAAAACCTCATAAATACAGTTTGAGTAAAACAGATGTGGTTCTCTCTCCCAGCTGGTGGTGTCTATCACAAAACCCATCCAGTCTGATCACTTAGCACCAGGCACTTGCAAACCTTAGCCCTCAGTGTTTGGATGTTTAGAGTGTATTAATTAGTAGGATTGGTGAGTCTGAGAAAGGGTTTCAAGTCTTGGCTTCTGGGAAAGAGTCAACCAGGTAGAATTAAATAAGTTTGTCATCTCATGTGAGAGAATGGTTCTAGATCCCTTGTCTTGAACATAAGGACATACATACATCTTTCAGAATTTGGTTTAAACACTAATTTATTTAGTTGCAATTTGCACTTACCACAGGTTTGTGGACAGGAACCTGAGTTTTGCCCAGCCTATAGTTATAATGCATATGTAAGGTCCTCTTCATTATAAGCCTTCCATACCAGACCCCACTGTGTCATGGGACATCAATGCGGTTTTAAGCCAGCTGATGACTGCCACCTCATTAGTCTATTCTCAGCTCAAGTACCTGACCTTGAAGGTCATTTCAACTCCCAGAATCAGTGAGCTCCATGCCTTAGTGCCTTATCCACCTCAGAATGAATTGCAGCACAACGAGGCTGTGCTTTGCACCCTTCCTAAGCTCTTCCTAAGGTGGTGTGGGATTTAATCAGTCTTCTTTCCAACGTTTTCCCTTTGCCCTCAGGTTTATAAGGGAGAGGCTGTACCACATGCACTGTTAAACCACGGTTTTAAACCTTCTTTCTGGAGCTAAGGGCCTGATTTACTAAGGCTTTTCCCATTCTGTGTCTATAGTAAATGAGGCCTGAAAGCTCTTAGAACGTCAACCATCTATAATTGGCTAACAGATGGCATTTCTTATTCTTCTGCTCTTGCACAGTCTTCCTTAGAAGAGCACGCCCAGGCCCTTGCTATTTAAGCATTAGCTGCATCGGTTGCCGGTTTAAAGTTAACTTCCTTAGAAAAGATTTACAAAGCTGCAATATGGAGTTCAGGCCATACATTCACCAAACGTTTCATTGAGATTTCAGCTTCAGAGTCATACAGCTCTCCTCCTCCCTTGTGCCACTTGTTCTGTATCACTTTTCTAGCCTTGCTTTATCATTAAACTGCATGCCAGTTCCTCTGGTGTGTGTAGAAGCTTTTTCCAGAGGACTCTGGAGACAATCCATCAATAGAAGCACAAATAACTGCATCAAAGATTTGCAATAACTACACCTAGGGAGATGCAATAAATATTTTTAAGAGATCAGTAGAGTTATATGACCCATAAGTGCAACTCTATTGAGCTTCTGTCATCAGAGATCAAATACTGCAGGTAAGTAATTTAACTTTTTCTATCCCCCCCTGAGCTCTTTGACAACGTTCATGTATTCTGGGATCCATGTATTTCACATGGTTATATCTGTGAATCTGAAGAGTTATAACTGCAACATGTATTAATATTCTAGTCTAAGGAAAAGGACTGTATACATTAGACTCTATATGACGCACTGATAACATTGATAGCAAAGAAAGCTCTGCATGCCCTGCACTTTTAGTAAGGAGTGAAGAAGTGACCAAGTAACAGAATGGTTCATCTTTCAGTCGTTGCTTTGTACGCTGCTTTCCCATTGCACTAACGACTCATTCCCAGTACTGAGTCAATCCCAAAGTCGCAGGAGCACAGCTAGCCCTCGTACACTTTACTGCAGTTGCACCTTCTGTTTGCTGACCAGGTCAGCGCACCCCTTCAAAATGTATGGCGTAGAAGTCTGTGCTCTGCATTCCACCCCTCTGCTGTGGTGTAGATTTAATGGTTGTCCCTTTTTCCTTTCTTCCCCAGATTCACCTGATTGAGTCAGACCCGAACCACTTTGCCTCCCGAATCGTGGAGAGCTTCATCCACTATGACGTGATAGACCACAAGCGCGACGAGGAGCATGCCCAGCGGGTGGTGGAACTGGTACGGGAGCGTGGGCTGCAGCTAGATGGCTGCCTCTCCTTCTGGGACGACTGCATGGTGCTGACAGCCCTGGTGTGTGAATTGTTAGGCCTGCGCTGTAGCCCGGCTTCGGCTATGCGCATCTCTAAACAGAAAAGCCGCACCCACCTGCACCTACTACATCAGGACAATCCCCACTGGCCCTCTGCCTCCCTCTACGCTGTACCCTGCTGTCACCTGGAGAGCATCGTCGACGTCGAGAAGGCCTCGCGCTTCCTCAGCTTTCCTGGGGTAATGAAGCTGGAGTTTGGAGCAGGAGCCGTGGGGGTGAAGCTGGTGGAGAACGCCGAGCAGTGCCAGCAGCATTTTGAGAAGATTTCCAGTGACCTGCGAGAAGACACAGACTACCCAGGCATTGGGCTGGGCTGGGGCAATGCCATGCTATTGATGGAATTCGTCTCAGGAACGGAGCATGACGTTGATATCATCCTTTATGATGGCAGGTTGATGGGGGCATTTGTCTCAGACAATGGTCCCACCCGTGTACCATACTTCACTGAGACAGCTGCCAGCATGCCAACTTATCTACCCCCAGACAAGGAGGCGCAGCTGGTGACAGCAGCCTACCAATGCTGCTTGGGCTGTGGGCTGGTGGATGGTGTCTTCAATGTGGAGCTGAAGTTGACCTCCATGGGGCCCAGGCTGATTGAGATCAACCCGAGGATGGGCGGTTTCTATCTGCGTGACTGGATCCAGGAGATCTACGGGGTAGACATCATGCTAGCCAGCCTGATGGTGGCTTGCAGCGTGCGGCCATTGCTTCCCACGCGGCGCGCTCGGTCAGCCACGCACCTGATGGGGGTGATGTGTGTGGTGTCGCAGCACCTGAAGGCGCTGAAGAGCACGGCCAACCTAGAGACGCTGCGAGCCCTGCACGCGCGCGGTGTTATTCGCCTCAACATGCTGGATGATGAGATGATATCCAGTGAGTACGAGGAGCCCTTCTGTAATGTGGCCTGTGCGAGTGCCAGCCGGGAGGCGGCCCGGCTGCAGCTGATTAGTGCCTGCCATATCCTGGGTATTGACTCGCCCGAGTACCCCGTGGAGTATTTCACCTCTGATTTCAAATAACATACGAAGAGGGTGGGTGAGGGAGGGGTGGAGGTGGGCCTGGACCACTGAAAGCAGAAAAGTTCTGGTATCATGAAATGGTGACAGGGCAAAATCTTCCCACAGAGTACCAGGGTAGCTCCTACTTTCTGTGCCCTGCTAATAGCAGCCACCACAATTGCTGCTGGGAAGCATTGGGATATTTCAATGAATAAATATATATATTTTTTTTTTTTCAAAGAAAACTTTTATGGCACTTCTCAAAGGGCCAGCCTATCCCACCCTTTACTATGATCCCCACAGCAAGGGTGAAGTTGAAAATATTTCCTTTTTTATTTCTTATTTATTGCCCCTGCTTTATTCTCTTCTTGCCCCTCTATCTCCTCAGACATAAGAACATAAGAAAATGCCATACTGGGTCAGACCAAGGGTCCATCAAGCCCGGCATCCTGTTTCCATGTTACCGTTGCTAATAATAGCAGTGGCTATTATCTAAGTCAACTTAATTAATAGCAGGTAATGGACTTCTCCAAGAACCCATCCAATCCTTTTTTAAACACAGCTACACTAACTGCACTAACCACATCCTCTGGCAACAAACTCCAGAGTTTAATTGTGCGTTGAGTAAAAAAGAACTTTCTCTGATTAGTTTTAAATGTGCCCCATGCTAACTTCATGGAGTGCCCCCTAGTCTTTCTATTATCCGAAAGAGTAAATAATCGATTAACATCGACCCGTTCTAGACCTCTCATGATTTTAAACACCTCTATCATATCCCCCCTCAGTCGTCTCTTCTCCAAGCTGAAAAGTCCCACCCTCTCCAGCCCTCCCCATCACCCTGGTCGCCCCTCTCTGTACCCTCCCCATCGCAACTGCATCTCCCTTGAGATGTGGCGACCAGAACTGCACACAGCACTCAAGGTGCGGTCCCACCATGGAGCGACACAGAGGCATCACGACACCCCCCCCCCCCCGTTCCATCCACCATTCCCAACATTCTGCTTACTCTCTTGACTGCCGCGCCACACCGAACCGCCATTGCTGTATTCCTGTTTATCGCCCCTGCTTTTTTTTGTGCCTCCCCTCTCTCAGTGCTGCAGTTACTGTTCTCTCCTTCACACTGTGGGGACAGTGTATGTGACCTGAATTACTCTGAATACAGCTATAGCGGGCAGGGGGGGGCTTTTCTGTATCATTCATCTGATTTCTACTTTGTCCTGAACAGAAAGGCCCATCCTCCCCACCCAGCAGCAGTACTCGCTCACACTCTGAGTAGTGTGAAAAAGCTGTGAAAAGGAAAAACAGGAACCGCAGAGGAGAGCCTAGGTGGAGGGACAATAAAGAACAATTATTAATCAGCTAAGAGAAAGTAAAGCAGTGGAACCCCAAGAACAAAGGTTGGAAGCTTCAAAAGTGGACACAATTTTTTGCCTCATTTTGAAAACCTCCAGGTAGGTGACGCAGGACCCTCAACTGGCCAGGCTCCGGGGCAGTCTTGTCTGACGCCCTTAACGCCGGCACTGGTGGCTGCAGTGGCGGCCGCCTTCCCCTGCCGCTTAAGCCTATCACTTCCACAACATGAGCCTGCAGCCACAGCACTGCGGGCAAGCACCTGGCCAGGCCCTTTCAACGAGGGCTCGGATAGTGCTGCCACCGAGAATCCGGCTGCGGTTCTTACAAATGCCAAGAGCCCACATTTCAAAATCCCCCTGACACGATGGGAGGCTTTGTCATTCTCTTCCCCGATTTCAGGGGTTCATATTATGCAGTCAGGGTATAGCTTGGACTATTCCTACATTAGAAAATGAACATTTTTCTGCTCCATCCTGCAAAACCTAAGCTCCTCTGATCCAATGTATTTCAGTGAGAGGAGGTGACGGATACTATGCTCTCTTCCTCCTCTGCCCGCTGAGACCTTTCAAGCACACACACATACACACACACACACATATATATACATCTGTATCCCATAGTGAACCTTAATATAGCTTTGGAAGGTTGCAACCTTTTCAGTTATCAGCTGCCTCCAGATCACGAGGGACAGACCAAGCCAGATATACTTCTACAGAGGCATTTGCACCAAGCCAGTTAAAAGACAGCCAGCTTTAAATACTCCATGAAGATATGCAGGATAAATGTGTATCTCTGTGTGTCTGTATACAGTATGTGTGTATACCTACCTATCGGGCCAATACAGTAAAATCGCGGGACACTCTCCTGTGCGCGCGATACAGTAAATACATTTATTTAAATTAGGCCCGGCGGCAAAAAGAGGCGCTAGGGACAATAGCGCGTCCCGAGCGCCTCTTTTCGGACAGGAGCGGCGGCTGTCAGCGGGTTTGACAGCCGACGCTCAATTTTGCCGGCGTCGATTCTCGAGCCCACTGACAGCCACGGGTTCAGAAACCAGACGCCGGCAAAATTGGGCGTCTGGTTTTCAACCCGCGAGCCTATTTCAAATTTTTTTTTTTTTTTTTTAACTTTTTTAAATTTTCGGCACCTCCAACTTAATATCGCCATGATATTAAGCCTACCTTTGGGTAGGCGCTAATTTCTGACAGTAAAGTGTGCGGCTTGGCTGCACATTTTACTTACTGAATCGCGCGGGAATACCTAATAGGGCCATCGACATGCATTTGCATGTTGCGGGCGCTATCAGGTTCGGGGGGGTTGGACGCGCGTTTTGGACGCACTATTACCCCGTAATAGTGCGGCTAACAGTGCTCTCCGTCGGAGCGCACTGTACTGTATCGGCCTGTGTTTGCTGTGTGTGCTTATCTATGTACATACATGTGGGCGTGCAGTGCCCAAATGTTGTAACAGATCCATGAAGACCTTTGACCTGATATTACCTTGAAAAGGAGCGATGCCATGTATTATTCAGCATTTTTTATAAACAGAAATGCACTTTTGTAGATTCCTAAGATATTTGTTTACTGTTAAAATGCTATGGATTCCTACCTGTTAAATTTCTGTGAATTCAGTGCAGCATTGAATAAAATACGCTCTTTACTTGTTCACTGCTTGACCAGACTTCCATCTTATCAAGGGAGCCAAATGGGACTTTTTGAGGTTTGAGAATGTGACCCTTCGGGTAATGCCCTGTGCGAGGCTGCTCTGTGCCTCTCAGCTCAGACCTTCTTAGTTTACTGCTTACAGCCCCATTTAACACACTCAGCTCTTTTACAGACATAGCCAGATTACTCCAGTGATATCACATTGTAGCATCTGTGACATCGCTGTTTGGTCAGTGACACCCCTGGAAGAAAGGCAGAGCCTGTATACACAGAAAAGACAGAATGGTGGTTTGAGTCAGTGCCTTGCAGGCAACCCGGGCTTGATTTATGAAGCTAGCCTCCATTCCTTGGGTCAGCTGGGCCTGGGAGTGCCACAGAAGCAACGATAACAAACCCTAGCCATGAGCTACAGCGACTGCACAAGTGACACATGAGTATTTATTGGATTCCGTATTCCGACTGAAATTGGCAAAAATCATTAACGTACTGGCTGGCTCTAGGGTGCACATGTGCCGTGTTATGGAAGGAGACCGTGGCTAGGTCTCAACAACTCTCACACAACAGACAGGAAGAGGCTACAATGGGAAGTTGTGGATAAAGGCTCCTGATGCCCAGCATGGGCCGGAGTAGTTGGAAAGAACGGCAAAACCTGTCCTTCTAGCAGCAGAGAAGTCCGTTAATGCTCAGAATAGTAAACCTCAAAGTGACCCAGTGGTGATAATCGATAACAGTCTGTCCTGCTCCTATGTGTTTTACAGGGCTATCAGTTACATGTTATTTGTCCTTTATTTAGCCTGGGTCTGCTGCTAATCTAAGGTTACCTGACATTGCATAAGCCTGGGGGAATGGAAAGTCCTCTGGCTCCCAGGGGCTGGGAGACACTTCAGCCCTTCACTTCCCTCCTCCCAAACCTTTGAGCTGAAGCTTTGGCCAGGCGCCCTCTTCTTCTCTGTACCGGACAGGGGGAACTCCAGGCTCTTCGGGAGAGCTTCGGTTTTCTCCTGATCTCTTTCTGCGTGTCTTGCTGTCTCTTACCGTCCTTGCCTTTTCTCTTCTCTTCATCTCATCTTGTCTGTCTCTTCATCGCCTTCCCTAGAACATTTCTGAGTTAGCGCTGGCTTTGTTGCTGCAAAACGTGAGGAGGTGGCCGAAGCATGACCACATGGCATGGGTTTCAGTACTTGAAGCGCCGAACTCAAAAGATTCAGTGAGTACTCAGGCTGCTTGCATGAGTGGTAGAGACAAAGAAAAGGTGCGGAGAAGGACGACAAAAACGAGAAGGGGGATGGGAAAGGTCCCTTAAGGAGAAAGGCTAAACAGATTAGGGCTCTTTAGCTTGGAACGAGACGACTGAGAGGGGATATGATTGAGATTTATAAAACTATAAGTGGGGGGGGGGGTGTGGAACAGGCAAATAAGGACTAGGATTAGGGGACACTCCATGAAACTAGCAACCGTCAGATTTAAAACAAATCTTAAGAAGTATTTTTTTTCACTGGGCGCACTATAAAGCTATGGAATCTGTTGCCAGATGATGTGGTCGAAGCCATTAACATGGTGGGGTTTCAAAAGAGGACTGGACCAGTGCCTGAAAGAAAAGTCCATACACAGTTTAGTAGGCAGGTAGACTTGGGAAGGCCAGCACTTATCCCTGGGAGTGAGAGGCAAGAAACAGATCAATTACTGGGGATCTGCTGGGTATTTGTGACCTGGACTGGCCATTATCGGAGACAGAAGGCCTGACTCGATGGACCTAGGTCTAATGCAGCAGGGCACTTCTTCTGTTCTTAAAGAGCGTAATATGAAAAGAAGTCCTAGCGGAAGTTCAGAAGCCATCCAGCAGGGTCTAGTCTGCGATGACTGAATTGACAAGCAGCTGGCTAGGTCTGGCAGGTGAGAGCACAGTAAACCTCTAGAAGTCCCAGCAGAATCACAGCTGCTCTGTAGCCAGGTCTGTCTGGTTTGGTAGCTATTTAGGGTATTACAAAGTTTTGTAGACATAGGAAAGGAGGAGTGAAAGGTGTGAGCCAAGTGGGAGACCCTGTATGCTCATCTGCCCAAGATGAAGGCATACAAATGAAGACGACTACCAAAACTGTTTTGGATAAGAAGAGATGCCTTACAAGCAGTCACAGTCTGGGATGGATCCTTGCATCGTGGACAGGAATAACTGGGCAGAACTGGTGATTGGTGGTTGCTGCTGTCATCTACCATGTCACCATTTAAGTAATCATCTTTCTTAAGCATAGCCACTAGGATTGCTGATTGCAAATGGTTTAAGGGATAATTTGGAATATCTATGGTAGGGAGATATCCTACAGCTCAAAAGAAACACGCTGGACTTGGGTACATTGCCCTTGCACTGATTCCTCTAGAAATGAGCCTTTAGTCACTGTGCAATCATTAACATGGTCTTTTCATAGGTTTTCTCTTCCTTCTAGGATCTGACCCCATGTGAGAAGATGAGCTGGCTCCCTAAGGAGAGGGCTAAGACCCATGGGCAGAGCTTGCCAGAGCCTTTTGATGTCTTTAATGGGGCACATCCCCTCCTCTGAAGGAGAAATGTGCCTCTTACATTCTGATGGCCCCACTGCTATTCACTTAATGAAACAGTTTTCCACATTAACCCTTTGGTGCCCAGGGTGAGAATTTGGGGTTCTAACTTTCAGACTTTGCTCCTCCCTGACACACGACGACGACGTCTGGAGTCATCCTGTTGTCTCTTTGTGGCAGGCTTGCTAAGATGCCGTACCCACCTTCCACCTCACAACCCTGTTTGTACCCTCCATCCAAAAATTCAACAACTCATTTCTCTAAGTGGAAGTAGTGTGGTTGTCATTTTAGTCAACGTGAAATGAAGACCAACAAATAAGCTGTAGCTGATACCTTTTCAATGGACTAATGATATATTTTTGACTATAAGAACTGCAATAAAAATTGACAAAATAATCAGAACATTATTATCAAGCTAGTGTACAAAGGAGGTTCTGTGATGATTACGAACACAGAAAAGGATATAAAATGGGGGTACGGACAACTCTCAAAACAATACAAGGGTCCCACACAAGAATATACAAAACAACAGAGGAATGTTATCAATACATTCCCAAAGCAGTTACAGAGGCAATCTCCTGGAAAACCTGAAGCAAGTCCATCTATTAGTATGCTCTGCATGCTACCTAAAATCCACAAACCCAGAAAACCTGATTGATGAGTACAAACAGTATCTACATTTGCTGCAGGAAACGTAGCATATTGATTATAGATGTAACCCCAAGGGGTGACCAGATGATGGCATAGCGCTCTTTCCCAGGGCTATGAATTTACTGTCATGTTTAACAGGGAGTCCAAAAGCTCAAGCCTATACCTTAAAATGAGAATATTCTGGTTAACAGAAGTTATCTAAAGTTTATCTTAGGGAGGATGGCTAGAAGGAGGAGATAGGAGTAGTCCTTCCTAAAAGGGGTGTCTACAGTGTGTTTTTTGACAAGAGGTCAAACGTTTATCCTATTTCTTAAAATGGAGAAGGTTTTAGAGAGTGTGTAGAGCTGGCCTTGGGAGGTGTGTGCAGTGTTTGGTGAGTGGCAAGTGTGACTGCTAGCCAATGGGTGAATGAGTTACATTAATGTATTTAAGGATTCTGTGTATCAATGGAGATGATGTCTGAGGAAGGAGTCGGGTCATCAGGAGGCTCTGGAGGGTCCATGCTCCAGGAGGACAGCAGTGCTTCAGCCTGAAGTGCTACACTGACTTTAGTAGGGGAGAAAGGAGAAACAGCCGTCTTCAACACGAAGGCCTACCAAGGAGCCACAATGTGGGTGTGATTTAAGCAGAACTCACAGTGTAGGCTGGATAGAGGGGAGAGACCAGTGTGGATTACAAGTGTGAACAAAGGAGTGCCTGGGGTTTCTAACTACCCTGAGGCGGAACAGAAGCGCATGAGAGAGGATTGCAAAGTTTGGAATTTGGATACAGAGGCGGTGCTGGGTGGGGCTGGCTGGTTATTTCAGTGCAGGGCTGGAGACTAGCGCTAAGCTCCGATGGACTGTCTCAAGAGCTGCTTCTGTGTGCAGAGACTGGGTGGTGAGCTAAAGCAGAACAGTGAGTATGACGTACAACGAGGGAAGAGCTTTATGTGGGCATCCAGTAATGAGGCAGGAGTGAGGTGGCAGCTTCAGGCGGCAAGCTTTGGAAGCAGTAAAAACTGCGCCCCCAAACTCCTCTAGCGACCACCTCACCCTGCAGCCAAAACAACAAAGGACATGCGCAGAATTCCTCCCCCCCCCCCCCAAGCATAGCCGGGGTCTCCTTCGTCTTTGCCATTTTCTGCGCAGAATTCTACGCAGAAAATGGCAAAGATGGAGGAGACCCCAGCGTGCCGCGAGCGGAGCGCATCCCGCTCGTGGCAAAGATAAAGGCCCCGTGGAGAATGAGTGTGCACAGAGGGGTGTGTGTGTGTGTGTGTGTGTGTGTGAGAGATTGTGATGTGAGCCTGAGGAGGGTGAAAGAGCATGAGTGAGGGTGCCAGAGAGAGGGAGCCTATGGGGGAGCAGAGGGGGCAGGGAAGGCGGGGGAGAGGGCGTGGGGGCCCCATCTCATCCCTTGCCTCAGGCAGCAGATTGCTTAGAGCCGCCCCTGTGTGGACCCAGAAGTCAGGAACTGAGTTGGGGGGGGGGGGGCTGGCTGGACCTTGGGGAGGTTGCCGTTGGATATTTCATCCCATGGCTGGGCACTGGGAGGGTACCGACTCTGATGCCGCTCCTGAGGTGTGTGACTGGATGGGAATTGCTTCGGAAGTGAATGCAAAGCGGTCCTTCTGTGACAGAGAGCATAGCACTTGGGGGACCCCCACTGGCTCCATATGTAAAGCAAAGAGAGACTGTGTGATGAGAGACGTTGCCTTGAAGTGCGGTGATAACTTACGAGTGCAGAGTGAGAGAGACTGCCCTGAAGTGCACTAAGGACTAAGGCGAGCTAAGAGAAATAATATCTGCCCTGAAGTGCAGTAAGGACTAAGGCGAGCTAAGAGAAATAATATCTGCCCTGAAGTGCAGTAAGGACTAAGGCGAGCTAAGAGAAATAATATCTGCCCTGAAGTGCAGTAAGGACTAAGGCGAGGTAAGAGAAATAATATCTGCCCTGAAGTGCACTAAGGACTAAGGCGAGCTAAGAGAAATAATATCTGCCCTGAAGTGCAGTAAGGACTAAGGCGAGCTAAGAGAAATAATATCTGCCCTGAAGTGCAGTAAGGACTAAGGCGAGGTAAGAGAAATAATATCTGCCCTGAAGTGCACTAAGGACTAAGGCGAGCTAAGAGAAATAATATCTGCCCTGAAGTGCAGTAAGGACTAAGGCGAGCTAAGAGAAATAATATCTGCCCTGAAGTGCAGAGCACAGGAGAAGGCGATGGAGCCACAAAGGTTCTGGAATATAAAGGATGCAGTGGAGAAAAGGAAGGGGTCGAACTGGAAGCTGGACTGATCTAATCCAGATGCGCTTAAAATCTATTCGGATTATGCTTTGAACGTGAAAATTCTTCTACTATCTATTTGGATTACAATAAACTTTTATTTTGTGGGAGCACAAGCCAGGTGTGGACATTGGATGTTGTGGGCTCACCTGGTCTGTCTGGCCTGTCCCCAGACCATGCCCAGTTCCTGAGTCCACCCTACCTGGGGCTGCTAGCCCAAAGCTCCTCAGGGCTGAGATGTCCCCTTGGCACAGGGGTTACATTGATACACTCACAAAGGAAATACCTGGGTTCTCAGACTTTACTCCATAATATGGATGTGCATTCGTTTTACCCGAATGGGTAAAATGTGATGAGTGAGTCCATTTGTGGATGAACCAAAAATGACTTCTTCTGAAACATCTGAAAATTATTTGGATCTTTTTCAGTTCAGTAAAAAGCGCACGCTAGCAAAATAAACGTTTTACTGGCACATCTGCCCCCACCCCCCCAGCCCCTATTTATCCCACTGGAGGTTTTCATGGTAGAAAGGAGCAGGAGTGAGGCCCAGTCGCTCCTGCTCCGCCTGCTGTAATTTCACAGGGCTGGCCGAGGCCGTTGTTTAACAGCTGTAATGCTTTATGATCATATTGCTATATGGCCATAAAATAACTGGCACCACTTTTAAATCACAGCAGGCAGGGCAGAAGCAATTGGGGCTCTCTCCTCCTTTCTACCTTGGAAGCCCCTGATGGGGTAAGCAGGGGCCAGGAGGGCAAGAAGACTGAGGGAGCAAAGGAGACTGCAGAGAAGCAAGGCGAGGGCTGTTTCTTTTTCTGTGTTCTGGTTTTTGTTTTGAGAGGGGGCATTAAAAAAAAATGTAATGTTTATTTTGGTTTGGCAAATGAACCGAACGGAAATAAATATTAAATGAAATGAACCCCAAAACACCCTCCCAAAATGAAAACAAAAAAATGAACCTAAAGGAAAATGTTCTCCCTGCGCTCCCCTAATACACAAAACAAACGGCATCATATAAGACAGCACAGACTCTCTAAACAGGTTTAACAGGGAACAGCCACCACCTGCCACCCTTCCTGCCACAGTGAAAGTCGAAGCACTGGGCAGCAACCTTCACCAATGCAAACAGGATAGCTGTGTGGTACACACGTCTAAAGACGCCTGCTCTGAACCTCCAGAACACCCCAGACCTTATTACTGACCCAGAACCACGTCAGCTTCAATAATGACATCTGTCTGCTAACCAGGAGAGCCGCTATGGGCACCCGGATCTTATCACAATACGCCGCTGTTCTTATGGCAGGACTGGAAGGGTCATTCCTTAATAGATTCCAGCCCATACCTTTCAGATACTGCCAGTGCACTGACATTTGGACTGAGGAAGAACGGACGGGACTCTTAAAACAATTTTACAAATCTTTGCATACATTCCACCCTTCCATCAAATTCAAAACAGTCAACTCCACGAAGTTATTTTTTTGGATGCGACAGTCTCAATCAACAATGGACATTTAAAAAGATAAATATACAGACAATCAGCTGACAGATGCAGTTCTCTTCACTGCTTCGGCTTCTACTTAAACCTTTTCTCACACTGGAGGATTTCAGAACAGTTCTACAACTACTCGTATTTTCCAACCTAGACTACTGCAATGCATTACTCCTTGGCCTACCTCTTACTACCATCCGTCCGCTACAAATACTACAGAACACAGCAGCCAGAATTCTTACTGGAACAAAGAAACACGAGCATATCACACCAACCCTCATCGCCCTACACTGGCGTCCAATAAAACACAGAATAGAATACAAAGTTCTAACAATCCTTCATAAAATAATCACAAGACAACAAAACTACTGGCTGAACAATTACATCGTACCCCACGCTCCAAAAAGGAACCTTCGATCAACTAATAAATGCCTCCTCAAAATACCTCAAGTAAGATCCATTCATCTGAACACAACTCGTGATAGAGCTATATCCATCACCAGCCCCGCCCTATGGAACTCATTGCCATTCGAAATAAGAACTCAACCAGATACCAAAACCTTTAAAAAAGATTTGAAAACATGGTTTTTCACCAGAGCCTATGCTAATGATCTCATCCAGCAACACAACCAGAATCCCACACAACCAACCTCCAAGAAAAATACACATCCTCAAAGAAACATAAAAGCATCTAAGACAACTTAATAACATACAAGACAATACACAACCCCACATACAAATGGGGTTACTTAACTATTTAAACTATACAGTCACCATGATGTAATTTCTATTTAACAAATATGATGTAACGACGTTTTTTTTCTAAAATGATTCAACGTTCTGTTTAACTAATGTGACTTCGGTAAACAGTTTTGTTTAATATGACTACTGTAAAACGTTTTGTTTACCTAATATGATTACTGTAAACCGTTATGATGATGGCGAAACCGAATGACGGTATACAAAAACATGTTAAATAAATAAATAAATATAAAAATGTCCATTACACCCCGCGGAGTCACACAGTATCACTGTGTAAGCCCTGACTAAATCCCTGAACGTTTCAACAGAGTCCTTCAACAAAAAGCTATAACTCGTAAATCATTTCCAGGAAAACTGCATCTTCACTTAAGAAAACCTACTGCAGGAAGTTTCAGGAGTGGATGGAGTGGTTTGGGATTGGTTGAGGTCATTTCTATTTGATAGGACTCGATCAATATACTGGGATGAAGTTATGAAAAGTCCCATGAGAGTAAGGTGGGGAGGAGCCCCAGGGATCAGGGCTCCTCACCCCTGTTATTTAAATGCCAATGTGAACCCCCATATTGAAATCATCAAGGGCTTTAATGTGGCTTGTTATTTACATGCTGATGATGTGGATGGGAAACCGGATTTTATGATTACAAATTTGAACAAGTGCCTAGATGCAGTAGCCAATTAGTTTGGAATCATATTAAAATCAAACCCATATAAGACAGAGGTATTATGGCTGAGCAAACGGGAAAGGGAATTAATTAAAGATATTCCAGTATTTTCAGGATGTAATAATGTGGCCTAAGGCTAAAGTGAAAAATTTGGGGGATTATTTAGATCGAGACCTGATCAAACTGGTGCCTGAGCAGTTTGGTGCTGAGATGATAGGATCATGTTCTATATTGCAATTGATATGCTGCTCACAACTGTTTCTGAGAGAGGATTTGGCGACTGTCATCCATTTGGTGATGAATAGATTAGATTATCGCAACATCCTATACAAAGGATTGCCTAAGAATCAAGCGTTTGCAGATTTTGCAAAATATGGCTGCAAGACTATTATTGGGAAAGAAATGACCAAAAGCAGCATGGTCTTTACAGCTCTCTGTATTGTTTTCAAAGCCTATCACCTTGAAGAACCTAATAGGAATGTGCATCCATTTGAAGCAAATGGCTAAAATGCAACAAATGAGACCATTTTCATTTCATCTGTGTGCCCTAAAACAAATGGAATGTGCAAACAAATTAAACAAAGATTTTAGTTTCATTTGTTTCCCATTCAAGTCTATAAACCATTGAAGAATGCTGCAGTGAGACTAATAAGTATAGCAATGAAGAACTTCCTGAGTAAAGTAGTAGCCTGGACAGAGCCAAGATGGGAGATGAGGGCAAGTAGACAGCATGGAGGACCAATTAAGGAGAAGCTGCTCTTCTCCTGATGATACACCTTTGCGATCTAGCTACCACTAAGACTTGCTGTCATACCCTGGACTCTACATTAGGGGTCTAGCTGCCACTAGGTCTTGCTGTCATACCCTGGACTCTACATTAGGGGTCTAGCTGCCACTAGGCCTTGCTATCATACCCTGGACTCTATATTAGGGGTCTAGCTGCCACTAGGCCTTGCTGTCATACCCTGGACTCTACATTAGGGGTCTAGTTGCCACTAGGCCTTGCTGTCATACCCTGGACTCTACATTAGGGGTCTAGATGCCACTCTGCCTTGCTGTCATACCCTGGACTCTACATTAGGGGTCTAGATGCCACTCTGCCTTGCTGTCATACCCTGGACTCTACATTAGGGGTCTAGATGCCACTCTGCCTCGCTGCTAGATCACTTTATTCTGCAGTTGGGGGGTTTTGCTGCCACACTGCCTAGATGCCATGCCCCTTGCAGCATTCAGCCTTGCTGTCTTACATCAGACTCTACACCTCGGGGGTCTTGCTGCACTCTGCCTTGCTGCTATATCACTTTATTCTGCCCCTTGCAGCATTCAGCCTTGCTGTCTTACATCAAACTCTACACTTCAGGGGTCTTGCTGCACTCTGCCTTGCTGCTATATCACTTTATTCTGCCCCTTGCAGCATTCAGCCTTGCTGTCTTATATCAGAATCTACACCTCGGGGGTCTTGCTGCCACTCTGCCTTGCTGCTATATCACTTTATTCTGCCCCATGCAGCATTCAGCCTTGCTGTCTTACATCAAACTCTACACTTCGGGGGTTTTGCTGCACTCTGCCTTGCTGCTATATCACTTTATTCTGCCCCTTGCAGCATTCAGCCTTGCTGTCTTACATCAAAGTCTACACCTCGGGGGTCTTGCTGCCACTGCCTTGCTGCTATATCACTTTATTCTGCCTCTTGAAGCATGCAGCCTTGCTGTCTTGCATCAAATTATACACCTCGGGGGTCTTGCTGCACTCTGCCTTGCTGCTATATCACTTTATTCTGCCCCTTGCAGCATTCAGCCTTGCTGTCTTACATCAGAATCTACACCTCGGGGGTCTTGCTGCCACTCTGCCTTGCTGCTATATCACTTTATTCTGCCCCTTGCAGCATTCAGCCTTGCTGTCTTACATCAAACTCTACACTTCGGGGGTCTTGCTGCACTCTGCCTTGCTGCTATATCACTTTATTCTGCCCCTTGCAGCATTCAGCCTTGCTGTCTTACATCAAACTCTACACCTCGGGGGTCTTGCTGCCACTGCCTTGCTACTATATCACTTTATTCTGCCTCTTGCAGCATTCAGCCTTGCTGTCTTGCATCAAACTCTACACTTCAGGGGTCTTGCTGCACTCTGCCTTGCTGCTATATCACTTTATTCTGCCCCTTGCAGCATTCAGCCTTGCTGTCTTACATCAAACTCTACACTTCAGGGGTCTTGCTGCACTCTGCCTTGCTGTTATATCACTTTATTCTGCCCCTTGCAGCATTCAGCCTTGCTGTCTTACATCAAACTCTACACTTCAGGGGTCTTGCTGCACTCTGCCTTGCTGCTATATCACTTTATTCTGCCCCTTGCAGCATTCAGCCTTGCTGTCTTACATCAAACTCTACACTTCAGGGGTCTTGCTGCACTCTGCCTTGCTGTTATATCACTTTATTCTGCCCCTTGCAGCATTCAGCCTTGCTGTCTTACATCAAACTCTACACTTCGGGGGTCTTGCTGCACTCTGCCTTGCTGCTATATCACTTTATTCTGCCCCTTGCAGCATTCAGCCTTGCTGTCTTACATCAAACTCTATACTTCAGGGGTCTTGCTGCACTCTGTCTTGCTGCTATATCACTTCATTCTGCCCCTTGCAGCATTCAGCCTTGCTGTCTTACATCAAACTCTACACCTCGGGGGTCTTGCTGCCACTGCCTTGCTGCTATATCACTTTATTCTGCCTCTTGCAGCATTCAGCCTTGCATCAAATTCTACACCTCGGGGGTCTTGCTGCACTCTGCCTTGCTGCTCTATCACTTTATTCTGCCCCTTGCAGCATTCAGCCTTGCTGTCTTACATCAAACTCTACACCTCAGGGGTCTTGTTGCCACTGCCTTGCTGCTATATCACTTTATTCTGCCTCTTGCAGCATTCAGCCTTGCTGTCTTGCATCAGACTCTACACCTCAGGGGTCTTGCTGCACTCTGCCTTGCTGCTATATCACTTTATTCTGCCCCTTGCAGCATTCAGCCTTGCTGTCTTACATCAAACTCTACACCTCAGGGGTCTTGCTGCCACTGCCTTGCTGCTATATCACTTTATTCTGCCTCTTGCAGCATTCAGCCTTGCTGTCTTGCATCAAATTCTACACCTCGGGGGTCTTGCTGCCACTCTGCCTTGCTGCTATATCACTTTATTCTGCCCCTTGCAGCATTCAGCCTTGCTGTCTTACATCAAACTCTACACCTCAGGGGTCTTGCTGCCACTGCCTTGCTGCTATATCACTTTATTCTGCCTCTTGCAGCATTCAGCCTTGCTGTCTTGCATCAAATTCTACACCTCGGGGGTCTTGCTGCCACTCTACCTTGCTGCTATATCACTTTATTCTGCCCCTTGCAGCATTCAGCCTTGCTGTCTTACATCAGACTCTACACCTCGGGGGTCTTGCTGCACTCTACCTTGCTGCTATATCACTTTATTCTGCCCCTTGCAGCATTCAGCCTTGCTGTCTTGCATCAAATTCTACACCTCGGGGGCCTTGCTGCCACTCTGCCTTGCTGCTATATCACTTTATTCTGCCCCTTGCAGCATTCAGCCTTGCTGTCTTACATCAAACTCTACACTTCAGGGGTCTTGCTGCACTCTGCCTTGCTGCTATATCACTTTATTCTGCCCCTTGCAGCATTCAGCCTTGCTGTCTTACATCAAACTCTACACCTCGGGGGTCTTGCTGCCACTGCCTTGCTGCTATATCACTTTATTCTGCCTCTTGCAGCATTCAGCCTTGCTGTCTTGCATCAAATTCTACACTTCAGGGGTCTTGCTGCACTCTGTCTTGCTGCTATATCACTTCATTCTGCCTCTTGCAGCATTCAGCCTTGCTGTCTTACATCAAACTCTACACCTCGGGGGTCTTGCTGCCACTGCCTTGCTGCTATATCACTTTATTCTGCCCCTTGCAGCATTCAGCCTTGCTGTCTTGCATCGAATTCTACACCTCGGGGGTCTTGCTGCCACTCTGCCTTGCTGCTATATCACTTTATTCTGCCCCTTGCAGCATTCAGCCTTGCTGTCTTACATCAAACTCTACACTTCAGGGGTCTTGCTGCACTCTGTCTTGCTGCTATATCACTTCATTCTGCCCCTTGCAGCATTCAGCCTTGCTGTCTTACATCAAACTCTACACCTCGGGGGTCTTGCTGCCACTTCCTTGCTGCTATATCACTTTATTCTGCCTCTTGCAGCATTCAGCCTTGCTGTCTTGCATCAAATTCTACACCTCGGGGGTCTTGCTGCACTCTGCCTTGCTGCTATATCACTTTATTCTGCCCCTTGCAGCATTCAGCCTTGCTGTCTTACATCAAACTCTACACTTCTGGGGTCTTGCTGCACTCTGCCTTGCTGCTATATCACTTTATTCTGCCCCTTGCAGCATTCAGCCTTGCTGTCTTACATCAAACTCTACACTTCGGGGGTCTTGCTGCACTCTGCCTTGCTGCTATATCACTTTATTCTGCCCCTTGCAGCATTCAGCCTTGCTGTCTTACATCAGAATCTACACCTCGGGGGTCTTGCTGCCACTCTGCCTTGCTGCTATATCACTTTATTCTGCCCCTTGCAGCATTCAGCCTTGCTGTCTTGCATCAAATTCTACACCTCGGGGGCCTTGCTGCCACTCTGCCTTGCAGCTATATCACTTTATTCTGCCCCTTGCAGCATTCAGCCTTGCTGTCTTACATCAGACTCTACACCTCAGGGGTCTTGCTGCACTCTGCCTTGCTGCTATATCACTTTATTCTGCCCCTTGCAGCATTCAGCCTTGCTGTCTTACATCAAATTCTACACCTCAGGGGTCTTGCTGCCACTGCCTTGCTGCTATATCACTTTATTCTGCCTCTTGCAGCATTCAGCCTTGCTGTCTTGCATCAAATTCTACACCTCAGGGGTCTTGCTGCACTCAGCCTTGCTGCTATATCACTTTATTCTGCCCCTTGCAGCATTCAGCCTTGCTGTCTTACATCAGACTCTACACCTCAGGGGTCTTGCTGCACTCTGCCTTGCTGCTATATCACTTTATTCTGCCCCTTGCAGCATTCAGCCTTGCTGTCTTACATCAAACTCTACACCTCAGGGGTCTTGCTGCCACTGCCTTGCTGCTATATCACTTTATTCTGCCTCTTGCAGCAATCAGCCTTGCTGTCTTGCATCAAATTCTACACCTCGGGGGTCTTGCTGCCACTCTGCCTTGCTGCTATATCACTTTATTCTGCCCCTTGCAGCATTCAGCCTTGCTGTCTTGCATCAAATTCTACACCTTGGGGGTCTAGATGCCACTCTGCCTTGCTCTTGATACTAAACCTTGAGAGTGTCGGGCTTCCAGTCTGACTTGCTGCCCTGCTCCTGACACTACATCTTGAGAATCTTGCTGCCATGCTGCTAGATCACGTATACTATACTCGGGGGGGGGGGGGGGGGTTGCTGCCACACTGCCTCGTTGCCATGCCCCTGCACTACACTTGGGATCTTGCCGACACTCTTCTTTGCTGCTATATTTCTTATGCTACACTTTGGGAATCTTGCTATCATTCTTTCTTACTGCTATACCCCTTATGCTGCACACTGGGGGTATTTTTGCCACTCTGCCTTACTGCCATAACCCAGATTCTGCACCTTGAGCTATTCTTGCCACTGTGGGTGGCTGCTTTGCACCTTTCATGATGCTTTGAAGTATTCATGCCACTCTGTGCTTTGTCCCTCCTTTAGTGCCTGGGGTTTGTTTCTGTACCTTTGCTCCTTTGTTGCCCCTTGTTGCGTCCGTCAGTTTTAGATGGCTTCGACCCTTGTGCCTCACCTTTTTCTCATTTCTCCCCGCTAATCTTGGGAAGGTGGCTACCGCTGCGTCTGCAAGCCGCACTCTCCAGCATCCCCGGAACTGCTATGGCGTTGCCTCTCGCCATGTTTCTCCCAAGGGCCTCCTAGGGTGCACGCGTGTGTGCGCTACCCACGTCTTTATTCCAGCTATGGCGCGAACCTTGGGGGCGTCCCCCTCAAGTGACGTCATGCCATCCGGGTATTTAGCCTGACCTTGTTTGCTAGCTCATTGAGTTAGCAAGGATTGGTCTCAGCCATTCTAAGCTACTCTGCCACTTCCGTGCTGCCGCTGGAAGCTCTCTCTCTGCCCTTCGGGGTATTGTCTAATCTGGGTACCCGCTCCTCGGGGGCCCTCTGCTTTATTTCAGGTGCCTTACTGGGATCAGGTACTCGCTCTTCGAGGGCCTGCTCTCCCTGCCTCGATGACTGTACCATCTACTTCAGCCTGGTGGAATCGCCAACTTACAGCTACCATCTAGTGAGTAATCTAACTCTCAGGCTGTCTCATCTACAGCATTGCCTTGCTGGGAAACCTACACCGGAATCCCCTATACCAACGTGGTGAGACGGGTTCCCTCTGCCGAGGGTCCCGGGACTGCTACGTCTGGATCACCTCACTATTGCCACCTCTGGTGGTACACATCAAGTTGTACAATAAAAGAGCTAATTCTGTGTTTGTGCGTCCTGAGTCTGGCCCAATACTGTGGCTCCCCACGGGGCTCCTCCCCGTGGGCGTGGTCATCTGCCACAGTACCCAAGAATCCACCCAAACACTGCTAAACCATAACACCCCTTCATTGTGCCTTACGGTTTTCATGACATTCTTGGTGTCACTTTGCCCCCTTTGTGATGCATTTGCATATTTATGCCACGTGCCCTCTTTTGAAGATTTGATGGTACCTTGGAGAACTGCCACTGCTGGTATCCTTTTGCCCCTTTACAGTGCCTTAGGCTATTCATGCCATTTTGGTGCCACGTATTCAAACTCCCCCATAGACTGCAATGGGCATAGAGCAGCCAGAGTTTCACATTCTTCTAGCAGCATCTGAAGCAGCAGTTGACCAGCTCCCTGCAGATCTTCCATGGCCTCACTCAAGACATCTATGTCATCATTGGTGATCACTATCACCACATACTTAGCTTTGGATTTCAAAGCAATGACCACAATGACTCCTCAAAGTCCTTTTCCTGGATGGTGATTCCTAATACAGCATTGTGTTCCAGTAATTTGGAATCTTTTCTATGAACAAAGAGGGAGCATGGAAGAGGTAGGACTGAATATGTGGGTCACACGTGGGAAAGAGCTGGCTGTGTTAGCCCATATGAATATCCCTCTTGCTCCTGCCCCAGTCAAATGTATGTTTTCCCCATTACCCAGGCCTCCACAAAACATTTCTTTGGGTGAAGTCTGGGCACTGGTCTCTCACATGACAACGTGAATTTTCAAGTGCTAAAATGGGGTCACATTGGCTAAACGTTTGGAAAGCCCTGTCCTAAGAGCATCCATTAATATTGCCAGAGTTTTCCATGCTGTGAGCAGATCAGAAACCCATTTGACAGGGATCTAAGAAATCCCTTTCCCTTCCCAAGCCAACAAGTTGCATGGCACTGCCTTCTCAATAAGCTTGCCCACAGAGGGCAGGCCGATATAGGCTTTTAATTTATTTGAGAGGGACAAGATTAGGTTTCTTTATTATTGGATGAATCACAGCTTCTTCCAAAGCACTAAGAAAAATGTGAAGTGAGGCATTAATAATTAACTGTAATAGAGCAATTATTCCCTCCCTCTCCATATCCTTTTAATAACCACACAGGAAAAGGGTCAGATGGACTTCCACTTGGCTTAGGCCAATGGATTTAACCCCTATCACTTGTCATTACAATATTTTCTTAAAATCTTTTGGCCAGCCCCTCCCAACTAATAGGTGTCTATCCAGTTGAATCATTTCATTCTCAAAAGCTGAATGCCACCATCCCCTACTTAATGGGGCCAGGACATCCTTAGCTATTACCCTTTCCTTAGCTTCCACAAGCCTAAATATTTCCCATTATTCTCCTTCTGTTTTTCCTCCCTCATTTTGGGAGTGGTGGGCAGGCAAATCACTTGCACTTTACAAAGGATTGGCTCCTTCTTGCTTCCTATTGTCCCTGTCACCTCATCACCTGTCCTGACTGACCACTTCCTGTTTTAGCTCCTTCCTGCTCCTCAATTTCTTCTCCTCTTTCCTGATTCATCCTCTCCCGACCATTCTATCTATTCATCCCGGTGCCCAGGTTCAGGCGTTCCTTTAGTCTGAATAAATCCAGGGCTTTCATGAGTCCCACTTTGCCATTCTGGACAGACAGATCGGTTGCAGTTGCTGACCCTCTCTAGACCTTTTGGCAACCTGCAGTGCGTCATGGCATGTTCAGGGTTTCTCCACTGACGTAAATGGCAAACCTTAAAAACATTTGCCGTTTCAGATATCCATGGAGTGACTAAGGAGCACTGGCATTTCTAAGACTATCTGATCATCTCTTGGTAAGTAAGATGTGGGCAGGGCAGGGCAGATCTGCCTGGCTGGAATATGGCCTTTTGCATGCATTGTTATTTTGGACACTGATCAGCTGTAGCTGAGAACGATGTGAAATAGTATCGGAGTTTTCCATGCCAGAGAGATGAATGAGGTGTAAGGACAGGAAGCAGAGGAGACGACTGTGGAGGGGGGGAGAGGCACAAAGGCATAAACAAAGTAAAGTAAAAGAAGGAGAGGCTCAGTAGTAGGAGGAAGAAGACGAAGGAACTGGGTTCGATTCTTGGGTCAAGGCTTCGGTTCCGTGTGTCAGCCAGGGCAGGGGATGCTGCTCCCTGGGGGGGAGGGGGGTCCCAGTAATTATACAATGGTGACAGGTAGTGGCTGGATTTAGGATTCCAGAAGCATCCCCAAATTAGAGCCTGCAGATGAAGACTGCCACTTTACTGAGCTGATATAAAACGGGGAAAAGTCCTGGCGAGCCGCAAAGGAAGGCGCGCGGCACCGGATCCCAGCTACAGCTCCAACCAAGCTGGAAGCCCAAAAAAGGCGCGGTAAGAAACACCAGGCCCAAAAAAAAAGGAAGAGAGACACGAAGAGCAGGAGTGGTGCAAGGGTACTGGGTGCCCTGGGTGGCCCTCTGATCCTCTGTCCCCACTCCCAACTTACTTATTGGTGCAAACTCCAGAACAATGCACTCTCCTGTCGGCAGCGACAGCTCCAGGACCGCACCGTCTTCTTTGGCGGCATTGGCTCTAGCACAACGCCCCACTCAATCACTTCCCTCCCCCTCTGCCCAGAATCCCACGCTTTTTTGCCCCCTGCTCATGCTGCCCATTATCACCTCCCTATCTCCACCCCTACAGCATTCTCCTTTCTCTCCCCCCACTCCATGCCTAACATACCAGTATCACCCCAATATCTTTGCCTTCTTTCCACAGTGCCAGCATCCCCTCTCTCTCTCTCCATTGCACCCTCGTCCACTCAGTACCCCTTTCCTTTCAACCCTATCAACTGCTCAGCTCCTTCTCGTTTTCTCTGCCCTGTCACCCCTCAGCACACTCTCTCTCTCTACCCCCACAACACACTATCTCCCACTAACTCAGTACTCTCTTTTCCTCTACCTCTCCACCTGCCTAGTACCCTCTCTTTCTCTTTCCATCCCTCCACAGTTACCCGGCATTTATTTCTCTCCCTTTCTCCTCTCCTAATGTGGACCCTCCAGCCTCTTCCTGCATTCCTCAGCTTCTGCTGGGATGGACTCCGCCTAGAGTCCCAGGCCTCTTCCTGATCTTTGGCCACAGGTGGGAGCTCCGCCAAGGGCCTTGCCTCGGGACCTTTTCCTGCTTCTGACAGCAGCTCCAGACTTTGTACTGGCAGGATTTTGTTGCTCCCCCCCAAATTGTGGCGCTCTAAGCAACATCCTAGCTCACCTAACAGAAGCAACAGCCTTGATAAAGAAGCAGAGATGGGATGAGGAAAAATGAAAGACACAGACAGTGACACACAGAGAATGAGACAGAACAGGGGAGAAAGAACATTCAAACAGAAAGGATTGGGGGGGAGAATAGGAAATCCAATAATAACAGGTCCTAAGTTTATTTCCCACACACACACTGAAAGCTCCTGTACAGCTTGACCCTGGATAGGAAGCTTTTAGTAATCCATATGTCAGAGGAACTGCTGAGGGCAGCACTGCTTAGAGGGAAGGATGAGACACGACAGCTGTTCTTGGTACGCACTGTCACTCGGCTTTTCCACCCTGCCCTTTTCTAGCCATTCCCCTTGGTCAGGAGTTCAGTTACTCTCAGACGGAGCCAGCTTATCCTATCATGTTAGACAGATGGTGAAAGAGAGTGAGAATGAGAGTACAAAGAGATGAGAAGACAGAAAAGGCGCAAAACAAAGATAACTGCAGAAGAGACTGAGATGAGAGGAAAAGAAAACGGCGAGAGAGAAACGTGAACCGGATGACTGGATGAGTTAAAAAAGAGATAAAGATGAGAAACAGGAAAATGATACGAAAGAGAGGCAGATGAGAAAGAGATGGAAAGAGAGAGAGAGAAGAGAGGAAAGGAGATGTGGGAAAACACACTAGCATAAGGTGGAAAGGGAGTGATCCTGTTTCATGCCCGAGAATAAAAGAGTGAGGAGAAAAAGATGTGCCTCCTACGCAGAGAACGAAAGTGATAAAAAACCACGGGAATGAAAGTGAGCCACATCGTGCCATGCACACAGATGAGGATGCAAACAGGAAAGAATGAGAGGAAAAGTGAGAAAGGGGAACTGATGCACAGAGCCAGGAAGGTGGTGAATAGAACACAAAAGGCCTCTCACTCTCCCCGATTCACAAAACTGCAAACAATGTCATTTTCTCCCCCCTTCCCTCTCCCTCTGAGAACCACTGAAGAATGACCAATAAATCTCTGGGTTTATTAAATTGCATTTCTTGGGCAGTGTTAGGTGCTGCAGCTACTAATTGTTCTGGTATATCTGCAGGTATTTATCTATTCACAGCTCAACAGAGGCAATTCTCTGCCATTCAGCACCACCCTCTGGATAGCTCCGGTCTGTATCAAAATTAAAAACCAAAGATTCTTAACAGAATTTACCCTTTTTTCCCCCACAAACTGCTATTTAAAGTTATTACATTTTATGTTTTCACAAAAGATTTAAACTTCACTTATTTCATCAGTAAAAAATCTACACTGTGAACAGTGGACAAATTCTCATGCATCTCACTGTCAACATCAAACTGTTCTGACCTATTCTGGAGTCTATACACAGCAGAATTAGGACATTTCCCCTTTCAACTCACCGTACAAAAAATCTATTCAAAGTCTGGCATCACCCGGTAACAGCAACTCAGAATCTCGCCACTGCCAGACACTTCTGTGAAATAACAAGAAAGCCTGCAAAAAAGACGCTCAGAAGCGATCTAATAAATCTGCCAAGCCAGTAGAGCACCACTGCCAAGGGCTAAAGAGCAACAACCACCACAAATACAGCACATCAATACACGTCCGATTGGAAAAACAAGAAACGTTGCACTACACAAGAACACTACACAGATCCTAGATGTGATTTAGGAGAATTTCTCACCTCTTCTTTTCACATTCACAGCAAGAGTCCACCTTTCCTTCTTCCTGTCTCTCACTCACCAGCCCTCAAACTTCCTCTTTTTCACGTCTTGCCTACCTACCAGCTTTCCAGCTCACTGCTTTCTCAGCTTTCCATTCCCCCTCTGTCCTCCCCCCCCTTATCTATCTTCTTCTTCCCTTTTCTCATCAGCCCCAGTTTCTTTACTGTCACTCCCTCACTCCTGGCATCCAGCCCTTTTTTTTTTTTTTATTTCTCTTACCTCTCCCCAGTTTCCCATTTCCATCTTTGACTTCCTCCCCAGTTTCCCATTTCCAGACTCTCCCTCCCTCCGCAGCCTTTATCTATCTTCCTCTGCCTTTCGTCTCTTCACCAGCCCCAGGTCACTCATCCTCTCCCTGGTCTCCAGCCCTTTCTTCTGTCTCTTATTTCTTTCCCCTCTTTCCTAGCTCCCCCAGTTTCACTTTGCGTCTCCCCCTCACCAGCCCCTCCTGATCCTTATTTATTTATTTATTTATTTAGAATCTTATATTCTGCAGCCTCCAGACATCTGTTCAGTGCCGATTACATCAAAACATTCATAAAATATTATAAACAATACGACATATAAATAAATCAGGTTACAGCTTACAGATATATTAAATATATTAAAACGTGAGATGCTGGCTCATCCAAATGCTTCAAGAAACAGTATCGCCTTTAAGGCTTTCCTGGAAAGTTTAAAATCCTGATGCTGTTTAAGGATAACCGGGAGTTTATTTCACTCTAGTACAGCAACTGAGGAGAATGCCTGCCACCTGGTGTGAACCAAGCTAAGTTTTTTGACCAAGTTGGTAGCTAATAACCGGGCATCCTGTGATCGCAAAGCACGACCAGGGGTGGTTTTTCAAAACACAAGAAGTGACTTTCATAAGTTTGAAAACAATGGTAATTAACCTAAACCTACTTCTCCATTTCACTGGAAGCCAATGCAGGTCTTTCAGAACTGGCATTATATGCTCTCTTCTTGACAACCCTGAAACAACTCGGGCAGAGGCATTTTGTAGCAATTGTAATGCATGTATCAGCTTAACCGAAAGACCATTGTACAGGGAAGCACAATAATCATCAGATGCCACCGTTCTATACCCTGCCTCATACTCTGCAGTTCATCTAACACTTATACATACCACCCACCCAATCACTTAGTACCCACTGTCCCTCTAATCTCTGAGTATCCACTCAATCTCTGTCCCCGTTCCATCATCCTCATACAATCACTGAGTTCTCTCCCATCCTCAGGCCTTCAGCTGCTCTCAATCCTGCAAGCCATTATTTTGTGGGAAGAGGCACTTGCAACCCCTGGACCTCTCCCCTCATAGCAATGACACTGCATCAGGTCCAACTCCTTGCTTTTCTGCTCCCCAGGCTCACACCCCCTCTCTTGTTCTCCTTTCAATATCCCTGCTCCCACCAACCCATTTTAAAACTCACACTCTCCATAGGACGATCAGAGCTGTTAGGAGAAGAAAAACTGGGAAGTGCCTTGAGCCATTTCCTCTTCCTCGGCAGTCACAGCCATGGGACACAGACTAGAACCTCATATTTCCTGGCTCAACATCACTAAAACAATAGCAGACGAGATAAACCCCACAATAAAGAAAACAATAAAAAACCCAAAACAACAAAACCAATGGTACAATGACAACATCAGATCAGCCAAACGCAAACTATGAAAAAACAAAACAAAACAACTACACTACTGAACGCCTATCGATCACACTTAGCATACTACAAAAAACTTATCCACAACGCAAAAAAAGACTTCTACTCAAAAAAAAAAACCAAATTCCAACATAACCCAAGAATGGTCTTTCATATCGTACATGGCCTAACCAAACCCTCCAATGACCAGACATCACCAACTTCCAAACTCTCAAGCAACGACTTTGCAGATTTCTTTAACGAAAAAATTAAAAACCTCATAAACAACAACAACCTCAACAACAACACGCAAGACCCGAAAATACAAATCAAACAAACACCAAGCTGGCCCAACTTTGATTCAGCATCATCACTGGAAATCCAAAATATCATCAAAAGAATGAACCCAGCCAAGCACCCTATCGACAGCATACCCATACAGACGATCAAAGCCATCGAACCATCAATAACAAAAACGTTAACCGACATTGTGAACCTATCCCTTACAGAAGGAAATGACCCCGACTGCCTAAAATCAGCAATTATCAAACCCATACTGAAAAAGACCAACCTTGATCCAGAAAACCCACTAAACTACCGACCCATATCAAACCTACCATTCATTGCCAAAATTATTGAAAAAATCGTCCACTCCCAACTCAGTGACCACCTGGAAAGGAACAACATCCTACTCCCCGTGCAATGTGGCTTCAGGAAACAACTAAACACTGAATCACTACTCCTATCTTTAAACGACACCGTGCTCAAAGGATTTGACAACGGCCACAGCTACCTTCTAGGCCTACTAGACCTATCAGCAGCCTTCGACACGGTAAACCATTCAATACTGATTGACCATCCCCCTGAGATGACGTCATCATCGCCAGATATTTAAGGTCTCTTGTTTTGCTAGCTAATCAAGTTAGCAAAGGGTTTCCTACCTAGCTGCCTCCAGGTATCGCTGCGGATGGGATTCGCTCTCCGCATACCTTGCTACTCTGCCTCCTCGGACTTTACCAGGGGTACCCGCTCCTCGGGGGCCTTGCTTTCTCTTTTACTTTTCAGGTCGCAGTCTGAAACAGGTACTCGCTCCTCGAGGGCCCACGTTCCTGGACCTGCTACTGAATATAACTTCTGCCAGGAAGTCACCGCTGCCTACAACACCAGTGAGTTACCATCTCTCTCTCAGAGCTTTCCCTGGAACCAGGTACTCGCTCCTTGAGGGCCTACTTCATTCCAGCTCCTGGGCTATTCTAAGAGACTACAGTGTGAGTGTTACCATCAAGGTTCTGTTCCTGAACTCTGCATACTCTGCCTACTCACTATCTCAGTTTCTCTACAGCTCAGCCTTCCTAGGATCGCTGTTCCAGTGCCTGAGGGACTACAGCCCAGCCGGGCACTTCCAGCTCACTACTGCCACCTCTGGTGGTTCTCAAAAACTGTTAAATAAAAGAACTTGTGTGTGTCTGTCTCCCAACTCTGAGCCTGACCGGTGGTCCCTCTCGGGATCTTCCCCCGAGGGCGTGGTCATCTGCCCCCGGCCCAAGGATCCACCCGCAACTATCACAAATAATAAACACTTTCCCCTTTGATTTACTTTAAATGCTGCTCTATCTCCATTTTAAAGGTTAGTGCCAGAAGCCTGGTTCCACCCTGGTTAAGATGGAGCCCATTCCCCTTCCCTAAAAGGTTCCCCAGTTCCATACAAAGCTGAATCCCTCTTCCTTGCACCATCATCTCATCCACACATTGAGACTCTGGAGCTCTGCCTGCCTCTGTGGACCTGCGCGTGGAACCTAAATTTGGCTTCCAGAACCTCCCTCCCACATTTTCCTATGTCATTGGTGCCCATGTTTACGACAGCCAGCTCCTTCCCAGCACTGTCTAAAATCCTATCTAGGAGACGTGTGAGGTCCGCCACCTTCGCACCAGACAGGCATGTTACCAGGCGATCCTCACGCCCACCAGCCACCCAGCTGTCTACTTTCCTAATAATCAAATCACCAACTATGACGGCCGAACTAACCCTTCCCTCCTGGGCAGTAGCCCTGGGAGACACATCCTCGGTGCAAGAGGACAATGCACTACCTAGAGAGCAGATCTTTGCTACTGGTTCATTTCCTGCTGCACCAGGTTGATACTCTGCTATCAGGAGACCTTCCTCCTCCAAGGCAGCACCAGGTCTGCCACCCTGGAGTTGGGACTTGGCTACTATGTCCCTGAAGGTCTCATCTGTATACCTCTCTGTCTACCTCAGTTCTTCCAGGTCTGCCACTCTAGCCTCCAGAGATTGGACTCGTTCTGAGAATCAGGAGCTCTTTGCACCCGATGCACACATATGTAGAGTATGGAGGCAAGGAACACACTTGAGACAGCTTTCATCGCAGGCAGGAAGGGAAGGGAAGGGGTGAGCCCTCACGAGGCTCTTCCTTTTATTGTACATTCATACAAAGGCAGATGATGTATCCTTACAGGATTGGCTACTTTCCCATAGCAACAGACGAGTCCCTACACTATTGGCTTTGGCTCAGGGGGTGTGCACGGATCATTTCATTGGCTGCTGAAATCTATACCTCCTGACTTTGTCCTGCCTCTGACTAGGGAACACCCAGCCCCTCCCCCAGGAATTCAGGGCTAAGCACAAGCCAGAGAAATACATGAAGTCAGGTATCCTTTCCTAGGCAGAGAGGCTTAAGCACAAGTGATGCTTTTATTCAGGCAAATGTCAGGGAGAAGGGAAGTTAGTGTTTAAACCCTGATGAAATGGCTTGCTGGCAAGTGCATATTTCCCACAACATACAACCTCTCACCAGCAGGTAGAAAAACATACATGTGACACGATGCAAAACAGTGGGAGTCCCCGCCCCTACTTGCTCCTTGTTCAGTTCCTAGTTAAGTTTAGGTTGCTATGCGAGAAGGAATGCATACAATTAGGGTCCTTTAAATGTATTAGTCTTTGCACTATTTATCTGGTAGTGACCTACAAGGGAATGATTAAAACTCTTGATAAGGCATGGGGAATTTGGTTTTCTTTTTGGTGTGGTGTTACCTGCCTATAAATTATGGATGAGCTGGTGGGAGGGGGTGAGAGGGAAAGACAAACACACAAACTCCTGATTTTTGCCTGCCCTCTGACTAGCTATTTAATACAAACACACAACACTCCTAGTTATTTTGCCCGCCTTCTGACTAGCTATTTAATACAGACACACATACACACTAAAGAATATGCCCTAATAGTTTACTTCTCCCCAAAACTTTTAAGTTGTAAAATTTCCCCAAGCAGCACTTTTCAGCCACCAGCAAGGTGATCCTCTCCTCTCAGTGCTCCCAAAGGCAAGACCTACTTATGCTAAAGAAACTGACGGTGAAGGCTGTACTAATATTTTAGCAAATAAGTCTCCCCCGGAAATTAATCTCCACAAACAGTGAACACACTGTTCCTGCAATAAAAGACTCATTTCTTCATGTCTCTCTGCATCAAGGTTTCAGCCCCCAGCAACTTAGTCTGAGGAATAAAATATTCATTTTTCGATGTATCAAATCAATGTCTAAAATCTACATAATTACGCGTTCATACATTTTAAAATAGTTATTGTCACCTCTTTGTGTAGTACTTGAACATTTTCTAGCCTTAGAGCAGCAACGTAAACAGGTAAGTGCCCGCCACGCCGATGACACAAAACTACACCTCCCAGAATCCCCTACTGCTGTTTCCTGTTTCTGCTGGAGCCGCGGCAGAAAGGTCCTCCTGGTTTCCCTCGCGCAGAGAGCAGGCGGAAGTGGAATCGTAGGAGCTCTCGCGGCCGCTTGGGTAGTGGGTGGTGGGAACCCTTTTTGAGTGCTTATGGCATAAGACACAAATTAAGAATGAGAGAGAGCAGAGACCGATGCTGAGAGGCTTTCAGTAGGGGCCGTGGCCATTTTTCCGGAAAGGGGTGCAGGGGGCGGGGGGAGACTTGGCGTACGAACCGGGGCAGCGGCATGGCTGGGGTCTTCGACATCGACCTGGAGACGGAGGAGGGCAGCGAGGAGGAGGATGTGGAGGGGAGCGGAGTGAGTACGGGTAGTGCTCGAGGGGTGGGGGCACCACAGCCGCTGTCATTGGCTGGCGTCTCTCTGACGTCGTTAACCTGCCTGTCAGTGTAGATGTGACGTCAGCAGTAGCTGTGAACAGGATTGTTCTCCGGTGCATTAACCACGTTGTGATGCCGAATATTTAGAAAGGCTGCTGCTACTGGCCAGCCTCTGATCCCAGGCACCAGTTCTCTCTTTGGATAGACATTAGCTGGAAAAAGTAAGGAGAGCTCTCCAAAACTGAATTTGCTATCGATTGCCTCCAGATAGAGCCGAAAGTGGCGGGCGGTAAGAGTCTCAGTACGGGATTAAGTAAATGTCCATCAGCACATTGCCCTTAGAGCCCCCCTATAATGCTGTCTTCTTAGTCCTTCCTCTTACCTTACTGAGTGTCAGCCCCACCAATCTAATGGTTTCTGGCTTCCTTCACCTCCCTCCGTGGCTCTCTCTCTACGCCTACTTTTATCTCATTCCCTGTTATGTTCTCTGGCCCTCTGTCACCTCCTCTCTGGCACCCTTGGCAGTTATCATTCCCTTTCAGTTACTGTCATCTCTCCCTGGCTCTTACATCCTTCCTTTACCGCCTCACAAGTTTTCATGAAACGTAAGAGAGCAGCAACACAGTTGTCCCTGCGGTGAGTGCCCTGTCCCCTTACAAGGCACAATGCTGTCCAACCAGGAAGTACCTGAATTGACTTGTAGAGCAGGGCTTCTCTACCAGTGAGCCTTGGGAAAGTTCTTTCTGTGCTACTGTGCTGGCAGTCCCAGCAAATTCCTCCTCCCTGGGCTCAGGCTCATTGCCTCACATCTGCTTGCTGCTCCAGTCCCTCTGTCCTCTCCCCACGGCAACCAGCCAGCACTGAGGGCCACTGGAAGAGAGGGGAAGGAGCAGGGAGCCAGCCCTGGATGGCAGAGAAGAGCCTCTGTGCCCTGTTTCAGCCCCTCCCCACCTGTCCATCTGCTAGCTGGAGTACGGTGCTTTTGTTGTGCTCTGTGCTTGGAGAGTCACAGCCCCAGACCTTAGATGTCTGTGCTGCAGGGATCTGAGACTCAGCTGACAGCAGAGTAGAGAGCCACCTGGAGCTCCAGTCAGGCAAGAATGATTTGTGGGAAGGGAAGTGAATGATGAAAGCGGGTGAGGAGAGAAGTGGATGAATGCTTGGGACAGGGAGTGCGAAAAGGTGGTGAATTTGGTGAGGAGGGGGTGAATGCTTGAGGAGGAGGCACAGGATGCTGCCACTGCTTTCCATGCATTGCTGCTCTTGCTTTCCAGGGGCAGTGAAAGAATTGGGAGGACCAGCTGGAGCATATCAGGGGAGGGGATGGGAGGAGGGAGGGGGAGAGAAGGGTGTTAAAACCAGGAGGGTGCAGGAGAACACAGAGCGAGAACCAGGGACTTAGGAGAAGAAGAAAGGAGGAAGGACCCCAATTAAGGAGCAGGATGATGGAGAGGGAAGAGGAACGGTTACTGGGAAGATGGATATGGAGAAATGATGCGGGATTAAGGAGCAGAAGGGGGATCCGGGCTAAGGGGAGAGATCTGGTGATGGAGGCCAGAGAGAAGAGGAATAACACTGGATAGGGGAGAGGGAGAGGGGACCAGGTATTGTATGGACAGAGTTGGAAAGAGAAAAAGAGGACTGGGGCTGGGAGATGGAAGATAATGGAGAAAAGGAATGAGGAATGGAGAGAGGAGGAGGAATGAGGAAAGGAGAACATCAAGGAAAGAGCAGAAAGACTGAAGGAAAAAGTATTAAAGGAATGGAAAGAGAAGGAATATCAAAAGAGAAGACCAGTGACTGAGACAGGACGAGCCAGAAAAGCAAGCTAGAGATACCAAAGCTTGGAAACATTGCTTAACAGAGAATATTAAGTAGAGATGTGAATCGGAACCAGAATCGGTTCGGATTTCAGTTCCGATTCACATCTCTAATATTAAGAACTCATCACTATAAATATCCTGTAACCCAGTTCAGATGGAAATGGCTTCCAGTTAGAATTTACATAATGGGATTAGCTGGAGTTTGGTGGCTAATTTTGACTTATTCTGGTATATAATTCTCCTATATCCTGGCCATACCCACCCACTTGGAGCCTTTTTATATTGGGCTCAAAAATATTTTGTGATAACAAAGCTTAAAGAATGTGCTTTTAGGTATGTTTTGAGAGTATATTAGTTCAATTTTCAATGGGGACAGGCCCTGAAATTTTTCCTTAACCACCAAAATAAACTGCTCACTCCCTACTAACCCTGTAGGGAACAAGTATCCCAGATTGGTAATGTTACCCTCCTTCCCACTGGCAGGAAGAGAGCAAGGCTTCTTACCTGCATGCGACTCCTTTGCCAGCTTCAATCTGATGTTCAAACGTGTGGGGCTGGGTCATCTCGCAGGACCCATTGGTTTTGCAAGTTCAGATGTCAGATTGAAGTGTTCATTTCCTGCTGCTGGTGGAAAGGTGGGAGGCGAGCATGAGAATCGGGCAAAACTTGGCTTGGTGCGTCACAAGGATTGAAAGTGTACCATGACATGAAAAAAGGTTGGGAAGCACTGTGGTAGAGAAAGGGGAGCAGGCAGTGGCAGTGCTTGTACTGACCCCGCGCTGCTGCTCTTCATGGAGTTCTGAGGGCCTCCTCCAGTCTTCCATGGCTGGCAAGGAAATTATCCTGCTGTTACAGCCTTTAGCGACTGGAGATATGGACTTTGCCAGCATTAGGCCTCCTGCTTCCATAGTCTTTGGCTGCCAGGATGGGCTCTGCCAGCTCAATAGGCCTCCCACAGTCTTGGTTGGCTGATGGGGCGATCTCTACGAACCACATGATATGAGTCAAAAACATAGAATATGATGGCAGATTAGCACCTTAAGGTCCATCTGAACTTCCCAGTGCTATCTACCTCCGTTCTGACTTTCTCCTCCCTGGGCATTGCAGAATTGCAGGCCAAGGCAGCATTGGTGTGGCTGAATTGTGCTTCCTGGAAGGCGAAGAGTGGCAGCTGCTACCCTTAGGGGACACAACAGGACTCCACGTGGGAATTTGATCTACTTTGAGCAAATGCATGGAAAATTGCACACTAGATGAATCTTTTGGTCTTCATCTGCAGTTATTTCTTCATAAATACGGAGCCTATCCTCTGTGTCTATCCTAGACTTTATTATTGAATTCTTGTTATATTTTTGGGCTCCACCACCTCCATTGGGAGGCCATTACATGTTTTCTTCAGTGAAGAAATATTTCCTGATATTGCTCTTGAGTCTACCTCCTTGGATCCTCATGCCATGACCTCTCGTTCTCGGCTAGAGCATCCCCCCTAGAAAACAGTACTTCTTGTGCATTATTTGTACCTTTTAAGGTATTTGAATGTGTCTTATCATATTCCCCGCCCTGCATTTCCTCTCTATAAATATTTTGGCCCTTAAGTTTCATCTCATATGGCTTTTGGTGTAGACCCTGCACCAGTTTGGTGGCCGTTTTCTGGCCTGTCTCCAGCCTGTCTAAATCCTTTCAAAGGTATAGTGTGAGGGACCTGCACTGGTGCCTGTCTGCACGAGCTGATAATAGACCTCTCTGAGCAGTTGGATTTGACAGCATGGGAGAGTTTGCTGCTGCTGCTGTGCTCCAGGTTCAGGGGCTGGGGTGAGCTGGGGGAAAGTGCCGCAGTCTTGGGGATTCCCTGAATACCTTGACAGTCCTAACCGCATGGCCAGTCCCTGTTTTATCCTCTTCCAACTGTGGGCTTACAGTTCTGCCTTGCTTAATAGAAATTGGAGCTACAAAACTGCATAGATTGCGGTAGGTAAGTTTGGTGACCAAGAGTCACAGATGGGTCTGGTTTACAGGTTGCTGAGTACATTTGCAGGCAGTTGGTCTGTGAAACCGGGCAATCAGGATATTTTGGCTGTCTTCTAAAAATTAGACGTGGTCATGGCTCTTGGGAACTGTGCTGCAGATTCACTGGGTAAAACCTGGACTAGCACAGCCTACCTGATGACGTTGAGCATATTTTGAACCCTAGACAGAGTGAGTGTTTGTAAAGCCGCAGCAGCAGCTAGAGACATTAATCTTAGCATGTTTCACTTCATTCCCAAAAGAAGGTTTCTCTTTTCCTATTACATTTCTAATTTTTGAGAGCATTTTTTCTTTTTGGTACTAATATTGATGCCTGAGGCTACCAAGCTTTTTTTCCTTCTTCTTCCTACAGCACCTCTAATATCCTGAGACCACTTTCCTCAGGCCTTATTTTGGCCTAGCAGTTTCATGCCTGCTCCTTTGGTTTCCAGTTCAATCAGGACCAGTTTCTGTTGGGCTACAGCACCATGAGCTGCTACACGCGGTGGTTATCGTATTTTATCTACTCCTCTTCCCCTCCCCTCCCCCAATTCAGCACAGGCTTGGTAGCAACGGTCCTTGGCCAGGGGCCGCAAACCACAGATCCCTTTGGGGAACTTAGCGGATCCATTTCTGCCAACTTTCCTTTTCCGTTGAGCGATGGCCAAGACTTCATCCACTGGGGGGGTGGCTGCTAACGTTGCCACTGCGGCATCTCCAACCACCACCTGCCCGGGAATCAAACCCCTGCCCGCCACACACCCAGCCGGGCCCTGCTATCCTCGTACATGTTGTGTCAGCCAGCGTAGCTCACATTTCATACACAAGAAGAGAAAAACCTGCGAAGAGCACTTTATAGCCTTTTTTCAGTTAAGTCATCACAAATATATTTAAAAGTTGTTTTCTAGCAATTCTGGGAAACATAAGCATGAAGATTCATATTGCTGACACACTTTTTAAGAATATTTTCAAAGCGTACGATGTCGGTTACCAATTTATATATGAAGTATCTTCTGATTTATTTTTTTTTAAATGTACTTCCGATAGATGAATTGCATTTACGTGGTTAATTTTCTTTTAAACGTAGGCAGTGCACTTGGATTCGAAGGGGGACTGCATGCAGTAAGTAATGGTTTTTCTGAACCCTTTATAGCATCTCGGCCACCGTTAATGCGCCTGCTTCAGTCTCTCTGCTCTGTGACGAGGGGTGCAAGCACCGGTGTTGTCTCTCTCCTTACAGAGCGCTGGGTCCGTGCGAGGAGTTTGAGATTTCGGAGGACAACGTTAACTGCGGCTCAGAGAAGATTGGCCCTCAGTGCTTTGAGATGCTGCGCGTCCTTGGCAAGGGGGGCTACGGCAAGGTGCAGTTATAACCACTGCCCCTTCAGATCTTTGCTTTCTTCCCAGGAGCAGGCTGGGCAATTATGGGTTACCTTATTTTTTTTTTTTTTCCCCTTTAGGTTTTTCAAGTGCGAAAAGTCCAAGGAACCAATGCTGGGAAAATATTTGCAATGAAAGTGTTGAAAAAGGTAACGTGATAAAAGTGCAGGTCGCTAGAAACTCGGCAGACCTTAACGGAGCTTTGTGGTAAGGAAACGCCCAATGCCGGCACCGTGGCAGGTCCATGGCGGGTTGGCTGGCACCTCCCGTGCATTTGCACACAGCACGATTCCCAGGCGCTACTGCCGGAGCGCCGCTCCTGCCGCAGGAGTCCCAGCTGGCCCCACGCGGCCAGTGCATTTCTGTGAGGAAGCCTGCGACACAGCGAATGGCCTGAATGGCACTGGCAGGAGGAAGCACCGGCAGGGCACTGCTATGAGGAAACTTTCTATCGCAGTCCTTATCCCTTTTTTCTCTGCCTTCTTCCGTTAGGCAAAGATTGTCTGCAATGCCAAAGACACGGCACACACCAAGGCAGAGCGGAACATCCTGGAATCCGTGAAACACCCCTTCATTGTCGACTTGATCTACGCCTTCCAGACTGGTGGCAAACTCTACCTCATCCTGGAGTGCTTAAGTGGTAAGCGTGCTGCCGCCAAGCTCTTATCCTCTCCCCCTGCGTGAGGCCTGACGTCCCTTTCCCTTCTTCCCTCCCTGGTCAGTGTTCAGCTCTGCATTTGCATCATCCTGTAGCCTTAAAAGTGAAAGCAATTCTACGCTAGAAGAGAGAGCACTCTCAGTACCTGTTAGTAAGGGTTGCCAGTCCCTTCTGATGTACTGCAAAACGATGAGGGGTGTGGAGGGCAAAGGTAGGGAAGGGGGAGTATGGGTGGAATGGTGGAACGATGAATCATCTCTCGTCGGTGGGGTGGTTCTACGCAGAAGGCCTCCATAAGGATGGCCAAATGGAAATAGCACTGATCATTGGCTGACAGCAGCGAATGACCCACAGAAGCTTACATAAATTGGGGGGGCTTACTCCCCACCCCACTCCACACACCCCCACACCATCCTTAGGATCATGTTTAATAAGATAAAGAGAGCATGAATCTGACATTGGGCATTACTTTCCCCCCGAGGTCAGGGTGAAGAGTGCACCACTTATCACATAGTATGGTAGCCGCAGTGCGCTGTTACCTAGTAAGACTATTGGAACAACGTATATGACTCAGGCTTATTACCTTTAAGAGCTGCACAGACTTATGTATAACAAATATTTTATTTTTCCATCAACATTTCCTTTCTTTTTCTCAGCTAGAGCAAATTATTAAATAGTGTATACATTTAAAACAGGTTTCAGAAAGTTATAAGGTGATTTCTTACAAACTATGATGATGATGTGCAGTAGAACATTGTGTGGCGAGAGGAACCAAGATGGCTGCCATCTGGCTCTGGAACCCAGGGTTCTTCTCTGACATTTGTTTTTCTCCTTGCTGAAATGGGAATGGGAAAGGAGAAGGTTCAGATCTACATGGTAGAGCTTCTAGTGCCTTCCAGGAGACCTATGTTGAATCATTGAAGCAGGCTGATAAAACTAGAATAAGCGATGGGAGCCATAAGAATTCCCCAAATCTCAGAGACGTCTCTGAGCCCTGGTGATTGGACACCTCCACGGCTGCCCAGATTCTAGCTGACCGCAGATTCCTCTGTTCTCTCTGCTGTACTATGTAGTTGATGGTGGTGGGGCTTCTGGAGGGGGAGGGGCGGCACAAGCCTGGAGCCAGAGTCCAGGTCTAAGGCACTGGAGGCCATTAGGATTGCTGGAGAAGATGGCAGATCACTACGCAGAGGAATCCTGTCAGTGAAATGTCTGATGGCTTCTCAAGCCGAAACTTGGCATTCGTGGGACCCAAGCCAGTAACCTTGACCTTGAAAATCATGTCGCCGAGGGAAATTGACCAGGCCATTTCAAGGCTAGAAGGTATTTTAGCTTGTTGTATTGTCCAGCTGCATTCTTTTTTTGATGGAGCCCAGCCCATGTTAGGAAAATATAAGTTCCTGAGGCAAAATATCTTTGAAGAGTCAATTCTCCACCTTAAAAACATCCTGTGATTCTTCACAGTGAGGTGGAGATAGTGAAAAATTCCACAAGGAAAATATATTCTGATTCACTGATTTTAAAAGAGTGCCTCAGGGATCTGTATTGGGACCCTTACTTTTCAATATATTTATAAATGATCTGGAAAGAAATACGACGAGTGAGGTAATCAAATTTGCAGATGATACAAAACTGTTCAGTGTAATTAAATCACAAGCAGATTGTGATAAATTGCAGGAAGACCTTGTAAGACTGGAAAATTGGGCATCAAAATGGCAGATGAAATTTAATGGATAAGTGCAAGGTGATGCATATAGGGAAAAATAACCCATGCTATAGTTACACAATGTTAGGTTCCATATTAGGTGCTACAACCCAAGAAAGAGATCTAGGCGTCATAGTGGATAACACATTGACATCGTCGGCTCAGTGGGCTGTGGCAATCAAAAAAGCAAACAGAATGTTGGGAATTATTAGAAAGGGAATGGTGAGTAAAACGGAAAATGTCATAATGCCTCTGTATCGCTCCATGGTGAGACCGCACCTTGAATACTGTGTACAATTCTGGTCGCCGCATCTCAAAAAAGATATAATTGCGATGGAGAAGGTACAGAGAAGGGCTACCAAAATGATAAAGGGGATAGAACAGCTCCCCTATGAGGAAAGGCTGAAGAGGTTAGGGCTGTTCAGCTTGGAGAAGAGACGACTGAGGGGGGATATGATAGAGGTGTTTAAGATCATGAGAGGTCTAGAACGGGTAGATGTGAATCGGTTATTTACTCTTTCGGATAATAGAAGGACTAGGGGGCACTCCATGAAGTTAGCATGGGGCACATTTAAAACTAATCGGGGAAAGTTCTTCTTCACTCAAAGCACAATTAAACTCTGGAATTTGTTGCCAGAGGATGTGGTTAGTGCAGTTAGTATAGCTGTGTTTAAAAAAGGATTGGATAAGTTCTTGGAGGAGAAGTCCATTACCTGCTATTAATTAAGTTAACTTAGAAAATAGCCACTGCTATTACTAGCAAAAGTAGGATGGAATAGACTTAGTTTTTGGGTACTTGCCAGGTTCTTATGGCCTGGTTTGGCCTCTGTTGGAAACAGGATGCTGGGCTTGATGGACCCTTGGTCTGACCCAGTATGGCATGTTCTTAAAGTTTATTCCACCCTTTGAGAAGTTTAAAAAGTACTTCCTGGAGGCTCTGAAGTTCCCTCCGGGATCATTGTTTCCTACTTTCTGCCGATGATGAAGTGTCAAGCAGCCAGCCTCGGTGGATTCGTTGTCTTGGAGAAATCACAGGAAGAAATAACCTCTCCAGCAACTTTAATAGGAAGCCTTTGTCCCACATCTAGTCAGAGACTGGACTTTGAAAATATATTTTCGAAGTAAAGACGTGCTCTGATCGTCTGTTCAGAAAAAGAGAATTGCCTAATGAGTCCTGACTGACTCCATTTAAAAAGAGGTCTTTCTTTGCAGTTACAGCTAAAAAGACTTGCTCTTGGTGCAGATTGCTTTCTGAAGTTTCCATACAAAATATTTGTAAAACATAAAGGAAATTGCTCTGAATTTTGGGATGTTGGACATTTAGAAATGTTTGTTAGCGATAAGCCTGCCGTGGATGTTGTGGTTTCATCCCCAGATTTTCAGGATATCCACAATGAATTTGCATGAAATCAAATTTGTCTGCTGTGGAAGCAGTGCATGCACATTTATCTCATGCATATTCATTGTGGATACGCTGAAAACCCGACTCCAGGACAGGTTTGGGAAGCCCTAATGTAAATAGACTACATTTCGGGTTTTTGTCTATGTAGATTTTAAGATAGCTAATAATACAATAGTACTGAAGTAAATGACTTGTTCCCTGTATGTACCCGGATCAGCTATAAGAGTATTTTTCCTTTCTTTTTAAAAAATCTTTCCCTTGGTATCCTCAATTTTTGGGGGGGATTTCTTAGAACACTCTTGACTGTTTCATCTTTTTCTTGACTAGTAGTCTTTCCGTGTTTATTGGTTGGAAATATGCTGTGTTGTTTTCTTTAATTTCAGGTTATTCATATGATTGTGTTTGGAATTCATTAATAAAAAGGAAAAGGGGAAAAAACCCATGTTTCTTCCCGGTCCAATCGGAGAAGGCAAATCTTGAAGCCATTTAAGTTTACCTTACCCCCACCTTCAAAAACAAATAAAGACAAATCATTTTTATAGATTTTATTCAGTGAAACCTTTAGGTAACATTTTTCTTTAGCACCCCGGACGTTCACCAAGATCATAGTGGTGGTGGCGGCAACACTGAGAAAAGGATGTATGAGGATCCCATCCTATCTAGACGTTTGGCTGATCAGGGCGAAATCCTCAGAGTAAAGCCACCAGGCAACCAACAGAGTCAAAAGTCTACTGGAGAGCCTCGGATGGGTGGTCAACACAAACAAGAGCTGTCTACAGCTCTCACAGTCTCTAGAATACTTAGGAGTCCGATTCGACACCAAAGAAGACGAGGTCATCCTAACACCGACAAGGAGATCAAAACTCAGGAAACAGTTGCAAACCCTGCTGAGTGAACCTCGCCCCACAGCATGGGATTACCTACAGGTCCTCGGTTTCATGGCATCCACCTTGGAGGTAGTACCATGGGCACGAGCTCACATGAGACCCCTACAGCGCTCCCTGCTATCGCGATGGAATCCACTGTCCCAGAACTACGCCGTACGTCTACAGCTCCCGGGCAGAGTTCGGGCCCAACTACGATGGTGGCTACAAGTCCCACCACCTGAGCCAGGGAACAAGACTATCGTCAGCGACCTGGATCCTGCTCACCACGGATGCCAGCCTACGAGGATGGGGCATACACTGCGAGGAGCTAACTGCCCAAGGGCAGTGGAACGCAGAAGAGTTGGGATGGAACATCAATCGCCTGGAAGCCCGGGCAGTCAGATTAGCCTGCTTGCGGTTCGGGCACAGACTCTGAAACAAAGCGGTCAGTGTTATGTCGGACAACGCCACAACAGTGGCCTACATCAACCGTCAGGGAGGAACCAGAAGCCAACAGGTGTCTCTGGAAATAGACTCCCTAATGTCGTGGGCGGAAAGGAATCTCCAGGAGATCTCGGCCGTCCACATCGCCGGGAAAGACAACATCATGGCAGATTACCTCAGTAGAGAAAGTCTAGACCCAGGAGAATGGAAACTATTGACCGCAGCGTTCCAACTGATAGTGAACCGTTGGGGAACACCAACCATGGATCTTCTGGCAAACCGGTCCAACGCTCAAATGCCCAGTTACTTCAGTCGCAGGCGGGAACCTCAGTCCCAGGGGATCGACACCCTGGTGCAGACCTGGCCACAGGAGACTCTGCTGTATGCCTTCCCACCGTGGCCCCTATTAGGCGTCATCATTCACAAGATTGGCCTACACAGGGGACGAGTACTTCTTGTGGCCCCGGACTGGCCAAGAAGACCGTGGTACGCAGACATGCGAAGACTACTGACAGGGACTCCCCTGCCACTACCTCCACACAGAGACCTGCTCCAGCAAGGGCCGATCCTCCATGAGGATCCAGCTCGGTTCTCTCTTACGATCTGGCCATTGAGAGGGCTCGCCTAAGAAACAGCCCCCGAGTGTCCGCTCTAATTGACACCCTACTCCGAGCGCGCAAGTTCTCTACATCTCTAACATACATAAGGATTTGAAGAATATTCGAAGCCTGGTGCGAGGACCACGACATCATTCCACGCTCAGTCAAAATTCCTGCGATCTTGGAATTCCTACAGAGCGGCCTACAGAAGGGATTGTCCCTCAATTCCATCAAGGTACAGGTGGCTGCATTGTCATGCTATGGATCCAATCGCGAGGGCGACACCATAGCCTCTCACCCGGATGTTTCACACTTCCTGAAAGGAGTCAAGCACATACAACCCCCTCTAAAGTGGCCGGTACCTCTTTGGAACCTCAACCTGGTCCTGGATTTCTTAGCAGGAGCCTCTTTCAGACCTCTCCGCGGCCTGTCACTCCGACTATAACATTGAAGACAGCCTTCCTGCTGGCAGTTTGTTCAGCCTGTTGTATATCCGAACTACAAGCACTGTCCTGCCTGGAGCCGTTCCTCAGACTCACCCCGGGAACCATCCAGTTACGCACAGTGCCGTCATTTCTCCCCAAAGTGGTGTCTCACTTCCATATCAACCAAACCATCTCGCTACTATCGCCAGATGAACATAAGAATTCAGAAGAAGCTCAAAGTCTACGCCACCTCAACATCGGCAGGCTCCTATCCAGATACCTGGAAATGTCGGATCCCGTACAAAAAACAGACCACCTATTCGTCCTTCACAGCGGGAAGAGGGAAGGGGAAGCAGCCTCTCGAGCAACCATAGCCCACTGGATCAAAAAAGTTATCAAGGCGGCCTAAGTAGAAGCAGGCAAGCTGCTGCCTTTTCAAGTCAAGGCCCATTCTACTAGAGCCCAGGCAGTGTCCTGGGCAGAAACCAAGATGTTGTCACCCGCCGAGATCTGTCGGGCGACGACACGGTCCTCCATCCACACCTTCTCCAGGTTTTACCGCCTGGATTTTCAGGCTCAGGAAGACACAGCATTTGCAAGAGCAGTACTAAGTGGGTCACGGGCAGCCTCCCACCCGGTTCGGGAGTAGCTTTTATACATCCCATTGGTTCTGAGTCCATCTGCTACACTAAGGAAAACGAAATTATCAGGTAAGTAATTTCTCCAGTTTGGATGTGCCAGTCCCCATAGTACTGGTAGGCTGAAATGGGAGGGGGAGGGGTTCCCATTCCAGTTAGCATTAGAAATTATGCTATTTAACCCTAAAAATGGCATTTAGCACTGAGCAGGACAGGTGAAAGAGAATAAACTGTGGGAGGATATTCATCTTAACTATAGTTATCCTGCTGGACAGTGACAGGAGAGTCTTGCCACCCTGCCAAACGGTTTTTAATCTGTGCCATAGCCAGGAGATAATTTTTCATGACAAGATCTCTGAAAGCCCTCATGATATTGATACCTAGATATTTAAACCCTTCACAAGACAGGGTAATATTCATGACTGCAACCTGATAAAGGCTCAGTGGACTGTGAAAATCTAGGACATGTGGGGAGTTTCAGAGCTAAGTTGTCTGTTCTGGCAGAGGAAGCCATGGTGGCTGAGGAGAAGAGCTGAGCCAGGATGGCCTCTCTCTGGTCTGCAAATTTTAGCAGTACCCAGACTCAAAAGTACCTTAAACACCTCCTTCACATGTGTCCTAATTTGGAGGTTTCAAAAATCTTATTGAAAGGGACTTGTCCTAGAAAGAGATCACATGACATTACTTGCAATGAATGAAGATAAAGGCAAACCTTTAACGAGTTGAAAAATTGTCCCTGATAGCCACGCCTGCTTCTTTGTTACTAATAAACTTTAAGATGTTGAAGGTGAGCTGCCATTTTTGTCTGACAAACATGGAAAATAATTATAAACATAAAAAATTGCCATACTGAGTCAGACCGAGGGTCCATCAAGCCCAGCATCCTGTTTCCAACAGTGGCCAATCCAGGTTACAAGTATCTGGGAAGAACCAAACAGTAAAAACTGGTACTAAGCAGCGGCTATTCCTCAAGTCAGCTTGGTTAATAGTAGTTTATGGACTTCTCCTCCAGAAACTTGTCCAACCCTTTTGTAAACCCAGCTACACTAACTGCCTTAACCACATCCTCTGGCAATGAATTCCAGAACTTAATTGTGCGTTGAGTGAAAAAGAATTTTCTCTGATTTGTTTTAAATGTGCTACTTGCTAACTTCACGGAGTGTCCTCTAGACCTTGTATTATCTGAAAGAGTAAATAACAGATCCACATTTTCCCATTCTGGTCCTCTCAAGATTTTATAGACCTCTATCATAGCCATCTTTTCTCCAAGATGAACAGCCCTAACTCTTAAGCCTTTCCTCCATAGAGGAACCATTTCATCCCATTTATCATTTTGGTTGCTCTTCTTCATTGTAAAGCATTTGGGAAGAGATTTGAAAGACTTAAACAAGTATGCCCTAGAGGAAAGGTGAGATAGGGGAGATATGATAGATATTTAAATACCTCAGAGATATCAGTGCACAAGACGCATGCCTTAATGGAAAGGTAAAAGGTGGAAAGCTCAGAAATAATCTAAGGAAATATTTCTTTACAGAGAGGGTAGTGGATGCATGGAGCAGCCTCCCAGAGGAGACGGTGGAGGCAAGGACAGGATCTGCAGTCGGGAAAGCCTGGGATGAGCACAAGAGATCTCTGAGGGATTGTAGAGCTGGGCAGTTTGGGTCTTTTTCTGCCAGCACGTTTCTGTGACTTGGAGCGTTTCCAGCAGACCCTTGTTTTCTAGGGTTCATCTTGACTGATGTTTTGGGGATATATTCTAGGTTAAAGCAGCAGTGTCCCAAATTCACACCAACAACCCCGAATAGATTTCTTTATGATCACGCCTCTTGTCAAGGAGGATTCTTGATGTACATTTTGTTATGTGTTTGCTTGTTCTGCTTCTAGCCTCGCTCTAGGAATATCTTATCCAGCAGTGGGAAATTAGGGCGTATCTGGAGAAGGGCCTATAGTGTTACAAAATAGCACTATTATACAATCATAGGGGAGCATTCCAACACAGCTGACTCTGCTGCTTTGAGATTAAGGAATAAAATAAAGACAGAGGTTTTCTCTCCTTTCTTAGAGGTTGTTCCTCTTTACCATTAGTAATTCTCTGTACCTACCACGCAGGGGCACTGCCAGCAATTAAGAATATAGAGCATATAATTAAGTGTAACTGACTAAGTAACTGCCTAGTGGTCCCCTCCACAGGGATCTTGTACTTGCCGCTCCGGAGTGCCTCCAGCAGTTAAGGTATAAAGGGAGAGATTTTTAAAGTTGCAAAGTCCACATGTACTTCTCTTTCAGAATTGCTCCTCAGGTACAAAGGACCCACAAACTCTGCACTTACTTCTTTCAGATTTGTTCTGGAAAACAGCCTCCTTTGAAGCTAGTTAAATGCACTCCTAGGTGTACTTTTAGGCAGTTTCAAATGGGCCAGCTTTCCCAAGAAAATCCCTATTTCAGAACTGACCTCAGAATGCCCAGGGTTACCTGATGCAGGGCTCCTGGCTGTGGATTTGCAGATGGTAAAAGAGGTTTTTGGGGGTTTTTTCAAAGCTTGATCCCATCCCAAACTCCAGGAGGGCTGCAGTTTTTGATGACTGCGTTTGAGCATGCGTGTGCTCCCGTGTATGTGGTGATATAATATGTGAGAACTGATGGATGAAAGATTGTATCATTTCATGTGATCTCTTAGAAAATGTCATCCACTCTGCAAAAGTTTTGTTAGTATAAAATTCCTTCAGAAATTTCAGGACAAGCCACTCCAGTGGTCCAGCAGCAGCAGCAGTGTGTGTGGGAGAGCTATGTTCGGGTTTCAGACGCAGCTTCTCCCCGTTTAGGCTGACCAGGGCTGGGGAGTTAGCATTCACAGTGTCTAGGAAGAAGGGAGTTCCAGCCATCACTCAACAGCGCCATCTAATGGCCATGCTCAGGATGTGTGCAGGTTCCAGAGGAGTATTCCAGTGATGGCTGAAATGTCTATTAAAAAAAAACCCCCAAAAGCTAAAAAAAACCATAAAAAAGAGTGAGGATAAATCTCCAGGTAACTGTGAATGAAGACAGGCAAGTTCTGATTGATCCAAGAGCCCAAAAACTAAAACTAGGAAACTCAGACCAAAAAGCCTCAGAAAAAGTGGTTAAAACTGGAAAAAAAAAACCTCTTGCATTGGCCCCATTTATAAATAACAGATGTGTGACTCTTTGCACACTGTGGAAAAGCCTTAAATTCCAGGGTTGCATGTAGTGTAACTCCTGAACTCAATCTGTTGTAGTTTCCTTCCCATCATTCTGTTTAATCTTTCGGTAGTTCAGAGTGTTGAGGGTGTTAGGACATTTTAGGGTGTGCAATGTGTTGATATATACAGGTATCTATCTGTGTGTTCTATATGAGGCCTCAGAGCAAGTACCATGGAGCCTGCTTAAAGCCATGATTATGAGTAATTAAACATGGGGGCAAGTTTTGAATGCCGGTGCAGTTAGAAAGTAAGCAGGTACATCAGCTGTGGCCTTGGCATCAGTTCTCAAAAGGACGTTCAGATGTTCATTCTCTTTGAGAATTACCTAGGGAAAAGGTACCTGCAGAGGTTGACACCTGTTTTTTGCAAATACTTTTTTCCTTAAATGCAAAGCAGCGTGCTTTCTTGTATTCATTACCTTATCTGTCTCTTCTGTTTCATCCTGCTACACCAGTCCAGTGAGTCCGTACAGGCGTATGGAGGCAGAGCACACTGTGTTCCTCCGTGACATCATTGCTACTGTATAGAGGTGGTTCATCACGGAGAGAGAATCCATTAGGACTCACGTGTGGTACAGCCTGAGTATTTGGGAAGCACTGATGCAGCTAGGCCTGGGCCCCTGGTACATCCAGACGAGTGAGGCCACCCAAGAGGTTCCTAGTACCAGAGGGGACTCTTATTGAGTCGTGGGGGGGGAAGGATTCTCCCTTTTATAATTATAAAAGTAGGGAATTTTTGAAATTTGGGTGTTTGCCATTGTTTGGCGAGGACCCTCTTGCTGCAGCCCCCCAACCCAGCAACCTGCTGTGTCTTTTAAGGCAAGAAAGAACCAAAAAATTGCTGTGAGTTGCATGGAAGACCTTGTTTCAGGCCATGGTGTCCCTTCAGGCAGGGAGAGAAGAGAGTCTGTGCAGGCTCTGGCATCGGGTGAGTGCCTGAGGGGTGTAAGTTACTGGCAACTTCTGCTTGTGGGGGTGAGCTTGCAGTGCTGTGGAGCACGTGGCCCTAAGCGATCTGCATTGTCCTCATGGACCCTCGGTACAGCATGTGTGCAAGTGGGAGTTGTGTCGGGAGAGTTGTCTCGGTCATCCAGGGGCCTAATCGCCACCTCAATCTTTGGGCTATCTGGAGGGAATTTTCAAAGCACCTTACTACAGACAGGAAAGTCAAGTTGATCAGTCAGGTATGGTCCTTTGTTATTCGGTCAGTCCTCAGAGCCTGAGATTATGTACAGCTTCTCGGTTCCATGGTGGCCACTTTGGATCTACTTTCATGGGATAGGGTTCATATGAGGCCTCTTCAAGCTTCCTTATCTCATTGGTCTCCCCTTTCTCAGGACTACAAGGTTCTTCATCCTGTCTTATCAGTAAAGGATGGTCATTGGTCGTGGATGCTCCTTCTGAACCTTATGTGGGGGGATCAGTTTGTTTCCCTCTCCGCCCCCCACTTGGATCCTAATCATGATGGACATGAGCCTTTCTGGTTGGGGAGCCCATTGTCTGGATCAGATAGTCCAGGGTCACTGGTCTCTGAAAGAAGCGGCGTGGTCTGCCATCAGGCTGGAGACCAGAGCAATAGTACTCTGACAGTGCCATGGTGGTGGCACACGTGAACAGGCAGGGTGGCACCAGAAGTAGGGGCATCTCAGAGGAAATTAATTTGCTCTTTCCTTGGGCAGAAGAGAATCTGTAGAACTTAGCAGTGGCCCACATTGTGGGTCAGGTGAATGTTCAAGCTGATTTTCTCAACAGGAATCTTCTTGACCCAGGAGAGTGGGAATTGAGCCAAGACGTTTTCCAGCAGGTAGTCCCAAGGTGGGGTCTGTCCCACATGGACTTAATGACAACTTGTAAGAATGTCAAAGTTCCACCATATTTCAGTTGGCGCAGGGAGGCTGATGCCATTGGCATAGGTTCGTTCGTCGTGCAGCCTTGGCCAGACACTTCTTTGTGTTTTCTCCTTGCTCCTTGATTGGAAGACGTCTTTGTAAGATCGAAATGAAAAGCAATCGAGTAGTCCTGAGAGTGCCAGATTGGCCTCTGAGATCTTGGTTTGTGGATTTAATAAGGCTTTGGATCAACCATCCTCTCCCCAGTGCCCGGAGTCTTCTGGTACAGGATCTTCTTGTCATGGAAGACTCATCTCCATTTCATCTTACAAGCTTAGCTCTTGAGCAGTCGTGCTTACAATGATAAGGTTACTGTTCCTTGGTAATTTCAGTCCTGTTGAAGGCCTGGGAGAATTCCACTTCCTTGGATTGTATTTTGGTCTGGCACTTTTTCAGGCTTTCTGCAAGGATTGTGCAGTTTTTCCTTTTTGTTCTGATATCCCTTACATTTTGGCCTTTCTTCAAATGGGACTAGAGAAGGGACTGGCCCTACGATCTTTTGAGGGTGCAAGTTGCAGCCATTTCTTGTTATGGGGCCCTATTCGTGGTGTTTCCATTACAGCTCATCTGAATCTTTCTTGTTCTCTTCAAGGGGCAAAAAGGTTGCACCCTCCCTTTGAACCCATTAAAGCAGATTTCTCTTAAGGATCTTACCTTGAAAGCTGTTTTCCTGGTGGCAACCTGCTGAGATACAAGCTTTAGCTGGCAGGGTTCCTTTGCTGATCATATCGCCCGATTCTGGTTTTTTTAGGGTGATGTTGGTGTTTCATTTGTATCAGTCTGATTCTCTGCTGACTTTTTCAAAGGATGAGTGGCGGAGCACCAACAGATCTAAGAGGTTCGTCGTAACATAGTAATGATGGAGTAAAAAGATCAAATGGTCCATCCAGTCTACCCAGCAAGTTCCTTATGGTAGTAACCTGTTGGATGTTCATTGGGTATCTGGAAATTACTAACTCTTTTCATAAAACAGGCCATCTGTGGGGGTGTTCTGTGTGCCCCGTGAGGGGGGGTGGGATCTAAGACGACTTTAGCGAGATGAATTGGGGATACAATTTCTTTGGCGTACATGCTCAGGGTGGCAGAACCCTGACATCATTCACTCCATCCTACTCGAGCCTAATCATCGTCTTGGGCAAAAGCAGTGGCCCTCGTGCCAGCAGATTTTGCAAAGTGGCTGCTTAGTCATCCTTGTATTTGTTTGCAAAACATTAAAGATTTGGATGTGCTTGGTAGAGAACTCAGTTGATGAGGCTGGGATTCTCAATGCAGCTCTTCCTTCCTCCCTCTCTGATTAGTGGGGCTTTGGTACTTCCCACCTGTACGGACTCATCGGCCTGGTGTAGCAGGATGAAATGGAAGGATAAACGTTTTACCTGTTTAATTGTCTTTCCATGATTCCTGCTATACCAGTCCAGGGCCCCCCAAGGAAGCTGGGCCTTTTTATGCAGATCTATGTCTGAAATATGTGTATATTTTATAGGAAATATGTTTATATTTTATAGGAAGGTTTGTCAGATGCTGATTGTCACCTTCTGGTTTTGTTCTGCTTCTTGTTTTTTTCTGTCTTGATTTCATTTGTTGGAGCAGGTTTTTTTTTCCAGATAAGAGGACTTTTCTCTCTAAAGGTTTTGAAATTTATGATTGATCATTCTGTCTGGTATAATCTGGTTCAGTATTTTGTCAGGGATTTGTTTCAGTACTGCACCACCTCTGTGGAGTGGCGAAGATGTCATGGAGAGAAACCATGTGCTCTGCCTCCGTCTGCTGACATGGAGCCGCAAACCACCTGTACGGACTGAGGTAGCAGGGGCTCATGGGAAAAAGATTAACAGGTAAAAATGTCTCCTTCTCTGCTTCCCATATATCCAGAAATGCCTCCACTACTTAGGGGCAGGGCAGACAATTTTCAAAGAGCCTTTGTCCCTGGGTAAATGGCGCTTGGAAATTTCCTTGCACAAAGCTTTGTATTCTGAGAAAGCTGTCGCCTCTGTGAACCCTGCGGTATTTTAGGGGTGCACACCACACGTGGTACTAAGATGGGTGCACAGAGCCATGGGCCATCCAGGTGCCAATAGCATGACTTTAGCCCTGATCAGTTTTACAGTTCTGATCCTTGGGGGGGGCAGCATATAATGCTCAGCCGAAATTTGGCTTGCTGCCGTACTCCTAATGCCAAACATGATCAGGTTGTTTGTATCCATAAAGTTCTCTTAAAGTTCAATGAACCTTTCATGTTTAACACGATGGGCCCGGCTGGTGGGCTGAATCCCACTTTCTAGCACAACAATCACTGGGTCCTCCTCTGGTTGTACAGGTGGCGAGCTCTTTATGCAGCTTGAACGGGAAGGGATTTTCCTGGAGGACACGGCATGGTAAGTGTGACTGAGATCTTCCAGATCTCTTATACAGCCCATCCCCCCAAAACTCGTCCTGCCAGGGCCCCCAACCAGCACTTCTGTCCCTGCCCACATTCGACATTCCCGGTGCTCCTACTTCCCCAGCCAGCATTCCTGTCTCCCAGCAGATGCTCCTAGTCCTGTTCCCTGCAGCCAATGCTCCCAGTCCAGCCTTCGGCCAGCACTCTTAATCTCGTCTTCCTGCGTCCCTGCCTCCCCCACCACATCCATTCGCCACAGCCTAGCCCCCGACCTAGCCTGCCACCCCCAAACATGTAGCCCACCCTCACCATCCACTATAGTTCAGCCTAATAAAAGAGCTGGGTTATAGAAGTTGTTCTTGGGTATAATTGCTGTGCATTACCTCTTGCAGTTTCTACCTCGGTGAGATCACTCTAGCCCTGGGCCACCTTCATTCCAATGGCATCATCTACCGAGATCTGAAACCTGAAAATATAATGCTGAGCAGCCAAGGTATAGACTGGGCGGCCTTTTCCTCCTCCCCCCATCCTCAGGGCAAGGGGGCGGGTAGGAAATTCACGGGACAAAATGGCACCTCAGGCGAGAGTTGCCGTTGGTGACCCCCCCTTCCCTTTTATGCTTCGTGTGCCCGGATTCACAGACCGAATAAAAAGGTGATAAAGGAGTCCCAGCGCCCGGCCCTTGCAGTGGCCCTGCGGGGGTTGGACGGCTTCTCCCACCCACCCACCCTCAGGGCAGGGGACAGTCCATCTCTCCATCTCACTCTTTCCAAGCGGGTGTCTTGATATCTTTTTTTTTTTTTTTGTTTGCTCACAGAATCTCACTTCGGTACAGCCTCAGTACAGAGACAGCAAAAGGCCCCTGTGAGGAAGAGAAGAAAAGAAGTATAGAAACCACTAAAACCAAGTAAAAGTCAGCGAGAAGGAGGAATAGGGCCAGAGAGAGGAGACGGGGGAGCGGAAGTGGAGAGAGACTTCTAGGCAGTCAGGGAGTGCTCTCTGTGGAGATAGCATTCTTCTGCCTTGATGATCAAGGACGGGAGCAAATCTTCCTTCACCTTCTGTTTTCTTTCAGGGCACATAAAGCTGACGGACTTCGGCTTGTGCAAGGAGTCTATCCATGACGGAGCTGTCACGCACACGTTTTGCGGGACGATAGAATACATGTAGGTAATATTACTGAAGTCTGCTAATACAACGTCTTTGGAGGCCTTCCGAGCTGCTGCTCTTCTCACACTCACCCTCCTGTTATAAGTGAGGAGTTATTCCTTCAGTCCTGGGCTTCATACACCCCGATGTTAGAGGACCCTATCCGCCCCCACTTTCAGTCTTTTTGAGAGGAAGATTTTTCACATTGTGGTGCCACTTTGTTCGGCCGTTACTGGTACACGGGTGACCCTGTCAGATGTTTGGGAAGACTGTGGAAGGTGTGGGTTGTTTTTATTAGAGTCCCTCTCCTGTTTTTATCCCTGTCTGTCTGTTTCTGCCCCGCAGGGCTCCAGAGATTCTGGTCCACAGCGGACACAACCGAGCCGTAGATTGGTGGAGCCTCGGCGCGCTCATGTACGACATGCTCACAGGATCGGCAAGTTCTCTTCTCCCACCTTGGGCACTGAAACGAGCCCCCGATTAACCAGCAGTATAATTCTTACCCTGCAGTACACATTTCTTAAGCATTTTGCAGATGACTATCTTAGAATGGGGTTGGTTCTTGGGGGAAATGCAACAAAACAGTGTCAGAGAAAAGATGAAAAGAGTAAGAGTGGAGGGTCACTGAGAGCTTGAAACCAAATAGAAATGAACCAAAGGCATAATGCCTCTGTATCGCTCCATGGTGAGACCACACCTTGAATACTGTGTACAGTTCTGGTCGCCGCATCTCAAAAAAGATATAATTGCAATGGAGAAGGTACAGAGAAGTGCGACCAAAATGATAAAGGGGATGGAACAGCTCCCCTATGAGGAAAGACTAAAGAGGTTAGGACTTTTCAGCTTGGAGAAGAGACGACTGAGGGGGGATATGATAGAGGTCTTTAATATCATGAGAGGTCTAGAACGGGTAGATGTGAATCGGTTATTTACTCTTTCGGATAATAGAAAGACTAGGGGGCACTCCATGAAGTTAGCATGGGGCACATTTAAAACTAATCGGAGAAAGTTCTTTTTTACTCAACGCACAATTAAACTCTGGAGTTTGTTGCCAGAGAATGTGGTTAGTGCAGTTAGTGTAGCTGTGTTTAAAAAAGGATTGGATAAGTTCTTGGAGGAGAAGTCCATTACCTGCTATTAAGTTGACTTAGAGAATAGCCACTGCCATTAGCAATGGTTACATGGAATAGACTTAGTTTTTGGGTACTCGCCAGGTTCTTATGGCCTGGATTGGCCACTGTTGGAAACAGGATGCTGGGATTGATGGACCCTTGGTCTGACCCAGTATGGCATGTTCTTATGAGAGAGGGCCGGATATGTTCAGCCGGGATCTCAAAATGGGACTGAGTCATCTGCTGAGTGCGGGAAAGAAGCTGTTCTAGATTTCAGGAGCAAAACAGATATTTTTTTTTTTCTATGATTTTATTTCCAGCTCTTGTCATTGGTCAATCACTTCAAAGCAGGTTACGTTCAGGTATAGCAGATATTTCCCCCCTCACTAGAGGGCTCTCAATCTAAGTTTATACCTAAGGCGATGGTGGGTGAATGCCTTGCCCAGGGTCACAAGGAGAGTCGGCAAGCTTTGAATCCCAGCTCCTCTCATTACTAGGCTACTCCTTTCCAAAACTGAGCTGAAGGCGAGTTACAGTTCAGGTACAGCTAGGGCCCCTACGCGAGCGGGCTTAAAGTCTGATTTTCAAAAGTATTTACACTCTTAAAAGTAGGTTGAGTAATTTGACCACAAAATAAAATATACAACCAAATCCTTTGATCTGATTTGGTTGTAATATATATATATTTTTGGTTTTCATTTTTGTTAACCTTGATTTCCGTGCATCTTGCCCTTCCGTGCACTGCCTTATTGAAGATAAAGATGCATTAAGTGCAGAGAGGCACAGAATGGCACAAACTCAAAGAGGAATCTAAAGGAACAAAATAGGTCCATGTTTTACACCTGGAAGAAGCAAAGTGAATGTTGCGTATGCTTGCATGGGGGAGAGGATGCTGTAAACAGTGGGGACTCTCGCTGGGACTCTCAGTGGGTTGTGATGGTCAGAGAATGCTCATCCACTTCTCTTTGCCCTGCTCAGCCACCGTTCACCGCAGAAAACCGCAAGAAAACCATAGACCGGATCCTGAAAGGGAAGCTCATCCTGCCCCCATACCTGACGCCTGACGCCCGGGAACTTCTGAAAAAGGTACTTGGGTGGAGGAAGAGGGCGGAAACAGGGACGGCTGTCACTCATCCTGTAAGTGAAGGCAGCAGTTGCTTCCCCCCATACAAGTACAAGTACGTCCAGACATGCTCACATGGATATACAGATGAACACATGCATGCTTCCAGGTACATGCAGATGCACACGCGTGTCTCCATATACACATAGTCTGGCGCAAGCTAGAAATGTTTCTTTTTCTGCCTGTTTAAAGCTGCGGTTCTAGTTTTTTATTTATTTATTTATTTATTTTTATTAATTTTTAATTTATTCAATTTTTTAAAACAATACAGACAGCAATATCCGCTTGTCATGCAATAGGTGCAAAAATCAATTATAGAAGAGAAATATGTCAGATCATCAACAGTACATTTCTCAATATACTATACAAAAATCTAAACATATAACTCAAAAGCAAATATGAAGGTATCCTTCCCTGTTATAAGGAAATAATGAGTGGTTCTAGTTTTTAATATTTTTCAGGGTGAAGGTCATTTTAAAATAGGCTTTCTGGAAATTTGCCCATTCTTTCTGTGGGTAAAGACCTGTGCAGGGATCAACAACGGGTGCACTTTTAGCCTGTGGAAAAGATAGGTGTGCTCGGAGGCAGGGTTAGGTTGGAGGAGGTAATAATGCACGTAGATTTGCATTTTCAAAACGTGGCATGTTGTTCTGAAGGGAAAACAGCAGATGCAAATCTCTGGGGGTTCCCCAGGCAGTTGTGAACGGGGAAAGCCCTGCCCATGAAGCACTGGTTTAAAGTGCACGAATAAGAAGACCTAGGGACTTTGGAACATTTTCTCCTGTGAGGGCACTATTCAAAGCTTTTTATGCCGCTAAAAATGCATCTTGCCCACAAAAGTGGGGGCTTTGAATATTGCCCAACCTGTCTGCAGATAAATCTGCACGGCGTGCAGCAGTGTGGATTCTGGAACAGAGAGAAGATCCTTATATGTAGATCGGATTGCCAGAACGTAAGGAGGTAACTTTCAAAAGGACCCATGCGTGTCAAACCAAAATATGTACCTAATTCCTTTAGAAAAATTCCTCCTTTGTGCATAGTTCCTGACAGAAGAATTTCATGCCCAGAAAGCAGGCCCAGTCTCTCTAAGTAAGTTTTTCTGGAGGCAATTGCTTTGATTATTGGTGCAAACTCTGCAGGTACAAGTACTGGGCAGTTTTGATTATTGCCTCATGTGTAATTAATACCGACCAGATCATTAAGTTTTGTTAGTCTGATGTCAGCTTTGTTGGCGAGGAGCAAAGTTCCTCCTGCTTACCCTTGGCACTTTGTGGAGCCGACATTATTCAGGGGTTACTGTGCCGATCTTTATCAGAGACCATGCAGACATCACATTCCTGCATGCAAAGCGTGAATACAGCATGGAAGAGGGACTCGAGGAAACTTTTTAAAGTGGTGTGCAGTCGGAATAAAAGCCATAGTTTTTTTATTTAGAAAATTATGGGAAAATATGTGAAATATAATAGGGCAAAACAAGAGATTGAGGACTAAGTCCCAAAGAGGAAGCGGGTATGTTTGATATTTTCAGGAATGTACGGTAGTTAGAATTGCTGCTTTTAAAGGGTTTCTCCTCCGAAGAACCGCATGCTCTGATGCAGGTCAGCTGCCAGGAAGGAAATAAGCGACCTGGTCATTGCCTCAGCACACCCCTTTCATTATCGCCATGTTTCCTCCCCAGCTCCTGAAGAGGAATCCGGCCCAGAGGCTTGGCGGAGGCGCTCCAGACGCAGCTGACATACAGGTTCGATTTAGGCTTTGTTGAGTTTTGTGCATTCTTCACTGATGTATGTCTCCCTGGGAAGGAAGGAGGCTAAATGCAATGGGCAGATCCTTTTTTCAGGTTATAAAAGGCTTTCTTAAAATAAAATTTAAAAAAAAAAGGGATTTCTGTGCTTCTCTCCTGCCTCACCAAATACACACATGGTTCCTGTGCAAAACACATGGTAGCATTCACCCAGTAAGATTTTAGCCATCTCATTCTCCCATACTTAAATTAAAAACTTATAGATTGCATTTCCTGACTAAAAAACACAAGAAAGCAGTATAAAACAAAACACAAAGCAATATAAAAGCAATACATACCAAAGGTAATTTAACATCATGACAATGTATATCTAACAAAGGGAGAGCAAAAGTCCACTGTGCTCAGCTTCTGCAGCTGACGTCAGCAGCTCCCTAATGGTGATCTGGGGACGGTAGAAAGCAGCACACTTAGCTTAAGTTCAGTGTCTCCCAGTGGAAGAGTTTTATTCATGGCCCTGCGATGGTCTATCCCTGGAGCAGCACCTTAAATCAAAGCAGATCATCTCAATCCCTTGTTTTTGTGAGCTCTTGACCCCATCTTAAATGTGTGCAGGAATATATGCAGGACAGCCTTCTCTGGAAATGTTCACCATAGCTTTCCCATGCTCAGTGTAAAAAGCTCTGTCTAAAACACCCCGAAGCTTGTTCATGTTAGCTCCCCTGCAAGACCTTTACATGACCTTGTATCTTGTTTGGACAAGGATATTGTGCCCTCTCGCAATTCTCTTCTCCCTGTTCAAGAGAATGCTAGGATGAGAGTTGAGGGGCTTTGTCAGCCTGGTGAGAGACCTGGTGATTCAGAGCTGCTCCTGGACTTACACGCTGCTCTTTCACTTCTTTTATGTTTGAGTGATTTTCCTGCTTGTGAAAGGTATTGGAAGCCTGCCTGGGTTTATCCATGGGAAGAGTTCAAGCAGAGAGAATGCGTCAGCTGCTCTCATGCTTACGTATCTGTTTTATTGGTCCGTGTTTGTTTTAGTTATTTGTATACTTCATATAATGTACTTTATATGATAATGTATGGTAAAGATTGTCGCCTAGAAATGGTTGATGAGCAGTTTTATACATTTTGTAAATAAAGAAATAATCCAGTGTACAATCACATATTGGTTTTACAATACTTTGAGAAAATAGGATCATTGTGTGCTTGTATGTAAACTGTGAACCTTTCTGTTTTAGTTTGATTTACTGTTTGGCCAGACGTCATTTTCCCTGTTCTCTCCTTCAGAAGCAGCCATTCTTTCGTCACATCCACTGGGATGACCTGCTGGCCAGGAAGATTGATCCTCCCTTCAAACCCATACTGGTAAAACCCCTGTTCAGGATTCAAAAAGGAGGGTTGATAAAACCAAGAGAAGGGGGTGTTCCCCCACCCACTGACCTCCAGTGCCTTCTCCCCTCTAACTTAATTGTTTCAGGCATGGTATTGCCCATTGCTGGTGACAGAAAACCCTAATCTATAGGCACTGTCCTAAGACAGCCCTCAGGTGCTACCATTGTTTCAGATAGTCCTGCAAAGAAAGCCAACTCGGCCAACCAGAAATAGCAGTGCCACAATCCAGGTGGGGAAAATAACCTCACCCGAGTGGCTCGGCCTTTAACCTTGTGCCCGACATTGCATCTAAGTCGTAATGGTGGGAAGACGCTCTATGCTATGTCATAATGCGTAACGGGATAAGTAATGAATCCACAATTAGACTAAATGGGGTAGGGTAGCGCGCAGGATATCATTTTATAATGGCTAAGTTCATGGATACAAACACTTTTTAATAATAACAAATTAATTAAAGTCCTTGGTCCTCCTTGATAGTACTATTTCTTATCCCCACCAATAATAGTAATACTGCTTCTTGGCTCCTTCCAACAATAATAATACTCCTTGTTTCCCCTCCCCCATCCTAGTAATACAAATATTTCCTTCCAGTAATGTAATTATACTTGTTTCTGCCAATAATAATAATCATAATACTTCCTGGTTCCTCCAATCACAATAATAATCCTTGTCCTCCTAAATGGTAATAGTAATGTGTAATCTTTCTACAGCAGTCGGATGAGGACGTCAGCCAGTTTGACACACGTTTTACACGCCAGACACCAGTGGACAGCCCCGATGACATCTCCATCAGTGAAAGTGCTAATCAGGCATTTCTGGTGGGTGTCGCGCTGCATTCCCCCGGCTTCTCTTCCAGCTTCCTTCCTTATTCATTGCTTCCTTTACAGAAACTTCCCGAGAGTTGCTTGGGTAAGGAGAGACAATCCAGCCAGTTATCTGGTTTAAGACTAACCACATCTGGATGAGTGTTTTTGGGTGATGCAAAAACCCTATTGCCTTTGTCAGTTAAATGTTCCCTGGGGGAAAATGTCCTTTCTCAGCCTAAGTAGGTGACCAGAGCAATCTCTTCAATCAGTCCTTGTCTGTTCAGATCTCATCGGACTAGAGGACTCCGAAGTAATCCTGGAACTCTTGCAGCTTTGTGTTCAGAAATGACCAACGTGACTAGATCTGCCTTAAGTGGCATCATGTCCCATACATTCGTTGCTGTCAGCTTAAACTTCCTTTTCTTTAAACCTAATGGCTGACCCCTTATTCTAGCCATCAAGTTAAATGTGAAAAAGTCCCCGATAGCTCCCGGTAAACCCCTCCTAGAGGAACTGATCAGATCCCCTCTGACGTTCTGTATAGCCACAGAGACCAGCCTTGGCTGCCCTTTTATGTGCTCCGGTTTCCTGACACCTTAGCTCGAAATGTGACCTAAAAAGGGCAAATGATTTTTCCTCTGTGCACTCAGTTAATTTTGAAGACATTGCTGCAGGAGACACTAAGTATGCTTGTTTAGCATATAGTTCTCTGTAAAATCCAGGTGCTTTCTATGATTCAGCAATCACTGAACGTGTCCATTTGTAATAGACAAAATCCATTACTTTGTTTTCCTTATTATCCTTCACCAGTCCAGACGCATGGGTTTACTCTCCCTACCAGCAGATGGAGACAGAGGACCCGCCTTTTTCTGTGACATCATCACTGGTGGTTACCGTGGTGCAGCTCCAGCAGGTGGCAGTATTCTCTGTCTCCAGCAGGTGGCAGGATATCTGGCTCCCAGGTTTGGGCTTATTCTCGTCCTGATTGAATGTTTAGAGCCTTTTATTTACTACACTGTGGGCCAGACTGCTGCCTTTTGTTACCAGTTTAGTGATCACTTCCAGGAAACTCCCAGTCCCAGAGGGTGGGGTATTATTTTATACCTTGTGAAGAACTTTTTTTTTTTCTGCTTCTTTCCCTCTCCCTCTTCCCTGCCTCCAACCCTCTATCCCCACTGCCTCTCTGATTTTTGCCTTTCTCTTAGTTTTGAAAAAAAGAGCGTTTAGCTGTGCTGGGCAGTTTTCGTTGGCAGTGGCTGACTTAACCCACTGGAAAACGGTGAGTTTTTTTCTTGGGGGGTGGTGGAGAGGCAGTTTTGGACTGTTTGAGAACCTCTCTAACCTTTTTTTTTTATTCTGTGCCATTTTTTAAACCACCGCAGGGAATATCTGATAAATACGGTGAATGCTGTTCAGCCTGTGGGAGCCGGCGCTCTAGCAGTATTGCCAACCTTTCTTGTTCAGTCTGTGGGAAAGCTAAATCTTCCATGGGGACTCCTCAAAATCCCCCTGTTTTGGCCGGTACAGATGTTTCTGTTGGTGAATCCTTGGATTGAACTCGGGACAATTTTTTGGAATTTACCTCAGCTCAGGTGGCAAGTCCAATCCTCTGACCTTGCCCCGGTCACGTTGGCGCCATTTTGAAAACTGGCGCTGACCAAACTGTGTGCAAGGGGGGTGCCCCGGGGCCCCATCGTGGGAGCTTATTCATCTTTCAGAGATTCAGGGGGCCCGCTGAACCCCAGTCTTCACTGAACTATATTCCCAGTGATTTTGGGGTGTCTGTTGGGATGGGGGGGGGGAGATGCTGGATGTTGAAGACTGGGTTGGGGGGGGCCATGGCACGTACTCTGCTTTTTGCCTTTTGGGGTCAGGGCCACTTTGAGTGGTGCCCCTGGATTGAGCTGGGAGACAGCCCTGACCCCCCATGCGACTTCTTTTTGCTGCAGAAATTTTCAGAGTTTGTATGGCCCTTTAAATGTATCGAGGGAGCCTCGGGACCCGTGTTGCATTTTTGACAATTCCCCCCCCCGGTGGTGGTGTTTGATTGCGGCTGACTTCTTTCTCAGTCGGCTGCAATAAAATATTTACCTCAAATTGTAACCGTATCCAAAAATCGCCAATTAATGATGTTCATGGCATGTTTTTGCATTATTCATGCATGCAAATCACATGCAAAGCAGGTCATTTTAAGAGGCGAGGGAACCTAGGCAGGGCCATACAAATTATCACGTACATCGTGTGATATCGCCACGGTAGTGCTCTATCATGTGATATACAGCTTATAATGTATGATAGAAGCTGTAACGCACGTCGGAGCATTACCACAGCTTAATGCATCACCCAGGTAGATTGGAAACCCCTCTGGGGATAGGGAAATGCCCACAGCACCTGAATGTATTCTGCTTTGAAGTGCCAAAAAGCAGAATATACATAAATAAAAATAAATAAAATGGTATTTATAGGTTACTTTAGAGTAATTTGTTAGCTCTTTATCCTTCATGGCTTTGATTATAGGACTGCTGGGGCTTGCTGGAGCCGCGCCATGGTAACAACCAGTGATGTCATAGCAAAAGGTGTGGCCTCTGTTTCCATTCTTTAGTAATCGGAGTAAACCCATGCGTCTGGACCTGTGTGACAGGATTCAAGGAAGTTAAATTTCTCCCTTGCACTGCAGCAGACAGGGTAAGGCAATGTGCATGTCTGCATCTGTAGAGATTATAGGTAAGTGGGATATGCAGCTCATTATGAGGTTAATATTTTTCTGCTTTGGTCCACTAGTATAAATCAGTTGGTACTTGTCAGTTCTTTTTAATCTGGGGAAAGTGTAAAGAATGCTCTGATTTTTGCTGATGATTTAAAAAAAAAAAAAAAAAAAAATGAATGGGGCACTAAACATAATGTGAGTAGAAAGGCACTTGGAGCATCCGTAACCACTTCATTAACAAAAGAAATAAAAAGAACAGACACCTGCAACAGATCTCTTGGATTTCCCTTCCAGAAGAGCTCTGACAAATTCAGGACTGCTCTCATTTCAGGAAGCAACTAAAAGCCGGGCTATTTTATCAGGCCTTTAAATGTTAAACATGAAATTCTCCTCTTGAATGCTAGTAAAATCCAATAGAAGATTTACTGTAACCTGCCTCGAGTGAATAACAGGTTTAGAAAGGCAGAATGTAAATGCAAATAAGAAATAAATATCCTGAGATAGTGGCAGGTGAGGTTCTGTGTGGACAAATGCAGGGTACTCCTTCTAAGCAAATTTGCAATACCATCAGCAACTTTCTCATTTCTCAGGAAGGCCACATTTGAACTCTTTTTTTTTTTTTTTTTTTTTTGGCAGTCCTCTGACATACTTTTCAAAAATTCTATCTGAGCAGCGATATTCCTCTAGTTTCCCGCTAGTCAATATCTCATGGTAGTTGATGCTTACAGCCTTGTCATGTTTCACTTGTCTTGTGAATGGGCAAACGAGCGTAAACCGGAAGGCACTAGCACAGTCATTTAGCACTAGGAGTTCTCTGGGTTAAGTGGCATTGGTTGAGATTTGCTCTGAATTGCATGCCATGAACAGTCAGGATGCTGTAAAAGAAAATTTGCCTTCAGCAATTTAAAAAATGTGAACCGTGCTAAGAATTTGGAATTATTCATCACTTGATTTTTTTTTTTTCCCCCTTAAACTGGTTGCAGGAGCTGTCCAGAGCGTGGTGCTGAATAGCAGTGAAATAACTGCTGTTTCCCATTTCAAACTCTGCCTGTATCTTCCCAAGTAATGTGCTTTAATAATTCCCATAGGTTTGCTAGGCATTCTTGCTTGATCTAAAATCCTTTCCAACTTGTACGCAGAATTACAAAGTAGCACCTTGAAAAGCAGCAACCCAAAAATCTGAATGTATGAGCTTCAGGACCACTTCTTCATACTCCCTGCTTTGAACTTACCCAGAAGTAAATGTCACCTGCAGAGAGCTTCCATCTTTTGCTTCTCTTTTTCTCAGGGGTTCACCTATGTAGCTCCTTCGGTACTGGAAAGTATTAAGGAGGGGTTTTCCTTCCAGCCAAAGATCCGATCTCCGCGCCGCCTGAACAGCAGCCCGAGGACACCAGTCAGGTAGGCGTTCAGGACAGTGGGATATGTTTATTACATGGGAGGGGAGCATTGGTAGAATCATTACATTTTGGTGCTAATGCAGTCCAGGATCACCTAACTTTATTTTAAAGTTAGATTTTACTTACTGGACAATAATTCAGCATAGAGTTATTAATAATAATCCACTGGTTGTCTAGAGTGCAGTATTTTGAATTGAAGGGTTGCATTTGAAAACTAGAATTATCTAATGGATTTTAAATACAGCATCAGTATAGAAGCAAAATGTTTGTGAACAAATGCGAGGGCACATTCCTATCCAGTAAAAGAAAAAAAGGCAGTTTTAAACTACTAATCGTTATATTATGTATGTCGAGGAGTGGCCTTTCTTTTCATGACATTAGAAGGAGGGCATCCAGTTGTCATGGTATTTGGGTTTCCTGTCCCATCTTTTGTCTCATGCACGTTGCCCATCACTCCTCTAGCCATCGGGATGTGCTTTTATCCAAATGCCTGCCACAGTATATAGGGAGTCTCCCACTAGATATGTAATAAAGCCCTTTTAATACTGGAGAAACTTTATCTCAAGGGAGACCCAACCAAAATATCTTGGGGTCTGAAACCAGTTCCTTATTGCTGATCTGTTTAATCCTATGTTGATCCTGTTTCCAGAATTGTATAACTGCTGGGCAGGTCCAGCACATGTTGCAGAAGGAGCCTTTCTGTGCCCATATTCCTTCCGACAGAGCTGCGGCTCGTGGGTAGATTTTAGCTGTCATTACCGGTGCCAAGTACCTTACAGCCATTTTTCAGTATCCGAGCACAAATAGCTATTTCCCCACTCTTTCTCTAGTGTCCTTCCATTGTTGTATCAAAGAATAGCTCCGCTCCCCAGTGCTTTATCCATATATGAGCTACTCGGAGATTCTTTTGCTGCCCTGCAGGGAAGGCATTAGATCTTTGATTGTGGAGTACTTCAAATGCCTCTTTCCTTTCTGTAAGAAAGTTGTCATTTCCAACTGACTAATAAAATGTGTCACTCATGGGGAAGCTGATAGATGGAGCTGATGCCTTGGGTGGTTAATAGACCCCTTGTGAAGCAGGTGCAAATGCACACATGGAACGTCCACTTCACCCTTCTCCGTCTCTTTTCTGAAGTGAGTAAAAGTTACCCGCACTGTGATCAGCCTGAGCATGTTTATTACAGAGGGAGATGGGCAATTTTCCTGCAGGAAAAGCTTTGAAAAAGTCTCTATATCAAATGGTATTCACGGACTTGCAATACATAGTGCGCAGCTGTTGTTGAAACCGAGTGGAGAAATGTCCTTGAATACTGTGCATAATTCTGGTCGCCGCATCTCAAAAAGGATAAAGCTGCACTGGAGAAAGTGCAGAGAAGGGTGACCAAAATGATAAGGGAAATGGAACAGCTCCCCTATGAGGAAAGGCTAAAGAAATTAGGGCTGTTCAGATTGGAGAAGAGATGGCTGAGGGGGGATATAATAGAAGTTTACAAAATCATGAAAGGACTTGAACAAGTTAATGTAAATCAATTATTTACTCTCTTAGATAATAGGACCAGGGGGCATTCCATGAAGTTAGCAAGTATCTTATTTAAATCAAATTAAAGAAAATACTTTTTTTCACTCAGCGCATAGTTAAGCTCTGGAATTCATTGCCAGAGGATGTGGTAACAGCAGTTAGTGTAACTGGGTTTAAAAAAGGTTTGGATAAGTTCCTAGAGGAAAACTCCATAAACTGTTATAACAGAAATTAATTAGCAATAGTAACTTGTGATTTATCTAATGTTTGGGTACTTTCCAGGTACTTGTGACTTGGATTGGCCACTGTTGGAAACAGGATACTGGGCTTGATGGACCCTTGGTCTGACCCAGTATGGCACCTTCTTATGTTCTTATTACCATCACTGAGTCCCCAATCAATAAGCTGCAGAAGTGCTCTCAAAGTAACTGATGCAATGAAATTCTGTAGATTTTTTCTTTTTCCCTTTCCCTATTCCTTTTATGAGCTTGCGGTTGTGAGAAATCATTGTTTCATTTCTTGACTCATGTTACTGATTGAAATTTCAAATTCCTTTCCCTTTGGGAGTCTGTGATTCTTTCCAAGCTTGCCAGATTCTATTAAACCACTTGCTCAGTGCTAGAATATTAACTTTCTTTTAACTGGTTGCATTTGTACACCAGGCACTCAACAAACCCTGGATAACCAGTATATACTATTCATCAAATATAGTCTGTCTACTGGAAGCTCCAAAAGAGAAGCTTTAGAATCCATCTGTCATATGACATTTATATCGCGTTATTTTTTGCAATCAAATACAGACTTTAGGGCTGTCCCACCAGCAAACATGCAAGGACCTTGGAGGAGTCTGAATGGTGCCTTCTGCTCGCCTTTCCCGTCTCTCGGCCCGAGTCTCCCCAGCCTTCTCGGCTGAGTTACGATCTGATGGTAGAGCTCACACTTTTTTTTTTTAATCTTTTTGCCTCTTGACGTTTCATTTTCTTCTCCTCCCTGCAGTCCCCTGAAATTCTCCCCCTTTGAGCCCTTCAAGGCCAGTCCGAGCGCAGAGCCCATGGAGGTGGCGCCGCCGCTGGAAGGGACCGCGCCTCTCCCCATCAAGAACCCCTCGCGAAAGAAGAAGCAGAAGGGAGGGCGTGGACGCAGCGGGAGGTAAGAGAGGGAGGAGGCCGCCAGGACGGGAAAGAAATCCAAAGGAGGTGGCACCGCGCGGCCCTCGCCGACGGAACCTGTGCTGCCCCTGCGCCACTAACCGAGATGGAAGCGAGCTGGGACTGTGGCCGATATTTAAACCAAACAAAAACACTGCAATCACGGATTTAAGAAAAAAAAAAAGGTTTATTTTTGTTGCTAGAAGAGTATTTTTGGTGTGCAATGGTGGGATGATTCTGCTATGCAGTTGGCGTATATCCTGGGCTCTTCCTGTTATTTTTCTTGGGATCAGGAGGACGTGCGCCCGTGTATAAATCAGGTGAAAGAAACTTTTGTGGCTGTAATCTTGATTTCACTGATGCAGCTGGAGGGGGGAAAGTGCTGCCTTCTGAACAGCAGCAGCTTCATTCTAAAATAGAGGTGCTGTGTGCGACTGCTCTGCCTGTGACGTTGCAAAATCTGTGCGCCTGTGTTGTTTCAGGAAGTCCCAAAACAGTGCAATGCCTTTAGTGGGACATTTTCAAGTAGAAGTGTGTGGTGTCTGTCCTCACCTCCCTTTCACCTGCCACTTTAAGGATCTGCAGCCTTGGAGATCTTCACCCACCTCTCGCTCTCTGGCTGGTATGTGAAGCAGGGATTTGGTGTCTGCTCCTGGCTTCAGCTCCAAGCGGCAATTAGACAGGTAGGGGTTTATAGAGCGGGTTTATCAGATGCACAATCCGGTAGCAAGATTACCTTCCTGATAAGAGGGATCCTAATTGCATATGACAAAGTACCTAACCATAGTCGGCCTGTTCCATGTGTCTCTTAGTAGCCAGTAAGCTTGATGGACTTTTTTTAGTACCTTGACTGCCTGTGCTAGCTACTGCAGCCAAATCTACCGTCTCCTAATGCATTATTCTTTTGTCCTTACAAAACCAACTCCTGTGGCCTGGATTCTGGGATGGGCAATGCAGAGAGCTGCCTCCAAAACCAGCCTTTAATACAGTGGTTCTCAACCTTTATAGTTCTGTGACCCTTTTAATACAATTCCCCACTATGTGGCGACCCCAACCGTAAAATTATTTTCGTTCATAGGCCTAAGTAACTGCACTGTATATACCGTATTTTCCGGCGTATAAGACGACCCCCAACTTTTACAGTTAAAATACAGAGTTTGGGATATACTCCCGTATAAGACTACCCCTCTTCCAACGCATTCCAACATTTACAGCAGGAGGGAGTGACTCGAGGAGTGAGGGCGCGCTCCCCGATTGGCCGGTGCTGGGCAAAAGGGGCTTGCTTTGGCAAGCCCCTTTTGCCCAGCACCGGCCAATCGGGGAGCAAGGGAGCGCAGAATGAACTTTTTACTGCATCCGGTGAGGGGAGGGAGTAACTCGAGGAGCAACAAAAAAACCCATATTTCCGATGGTCTCTTAGGCCAGTGGTCCCCAACCTTTTTTGCACCAGGGACTGGCTTCAAGCAAGACCATTTTTCCATGGCCCGGCAGGGCGGGGTAGGGGCGGGGCTTTGGTCATATGGGGGCGGGGTTATGGAGGGAGTTGGATTTTAGTGCACACTTATCATTTAATTATGACATTTATAATGTGAATGTGACTCAACTCACCATAGGTTCTCACATGCGTGACACACTGACCCATGATCGTCACGGGGCTAGATGTAAAAGTACAGTTTGTATCCACGGGAACCCCCCTGACCCACAATAATGGATGTAAAGCAGAATTATGACATTCCCCATACAACTCACCCTACAAAAAAGATATTCTGGTTCTGGTGACATCTCAGTAACAGCAACTCAAACTCCTTCTACTTCCAGGCTCAATAGCCCTACTTATGAAAAGACAGCAGTTTACCACCAATGCACGTCCTCTTGAGAAAACACAACAAATAAGACTGATAAAACTCTTACATGCTAGTAAAATATCTCATCTCGGTAACAGACACAGAACCGACCTAACATACTCCCAGGATCTCTAGTAATGCACATAAACTAATCCACACACATTTACACTTGTATTATGGAATACACTCAAACAGGAGCAACCCTATCTATGAAAAGGCAACACTACAAATATTAAATCAGGCCCTAAAAACCAATACACCTCTTATTAGGAAAACAGAACTAGCAAGCAGCTATAGATCTCCACACAGAAATAACTGTATAACTATACTAATAAGCAGAATAAATGTTTCACAATAACTATGAACAGAATAACATCCAACAATTAAAAACTCATAAAAACTATTAAAAATTCTCCAAACACCAAAAAATATTTCAAAAAAAGCAGAAACATCACATAATATTAAATAATTAAAATGGCAGTCAATCAAGAAAAATAAACTTAAAAAGCCACCTTTACTTACCCCCTCCAGCAGCTCTCCTACTCCCCTTCCCTGCAGGCCGTGGCACACACCAGAAGCAGCAGTAGAAGCTAAGCTCTATACTTATGGGCCTCTTCCTTAGTGCCCATGTCTCTCACACACACACCATACCAGTCATGCCCCCATGACCAGTTTCTGTCTCTCACACACCAATCATCTCCCAAACAGTCTTTGGCGCACACACACACCAGTCACCTTCCTGAACAGTTTCTCTCATGCCATACACACACACAGGCTTCCCACTCCCGTGTTCTACTTACATATATGGGCTTCTCACTCTCATAATCACTTTCTCTGTCTCTCTCTCTCTCTCTCACACACACACACACACACACACACTAGTCTCTCACTCCCATGCTTGTTCTCTCCACATGCACAGGCTTCTCATTTCCATAATCACTTTCTTTCTCTCTCTCACATACACACACTCACCAGTCTCTCACTCCCATGTTCTCTTTCAGATATACAGGCTTCTCACTCCCATGCTGTGTCTCACACACACCCAGGTTTCTCACTCCCATGCTCACTCTTCATATGCACAGGCTTCTCATTCCCATAATCACTTTCTTTCTCTCTCTCACACACACACACACACTCACCAGTCTCTCACTCCCATGTTCTCTTTCAGATATACAGGCTTCTCCCTCCCATGATGTGTCTCATACACACCCAGGTTTCTCACTCCCATGCTCACTCTCTTCACATGCACAGGCTTCTCATTCCCATAATCACTTTCTTTCTCTCTCTCTCTCACACACACACTCACCAGTCTCTCACTCCCATGTTCTCTTTCAGATATACAGGCTTCTCCCTCCCATGATGTGTCTCATACACACCCAGGTTTCTCACTCCCATGCTCACTCTCTTCACATGCACAGGCTTCTCATTCCCATAATCACTTTCTCTCTGTTACACACACACCAGTCTCTCTCATTTCCATGCTCACTCTCCACGTGCACAGGCTTCTCCTTCCCTGAATCACATTCTCTCACATTCACACACACCAGTCTTTTTCTCTCACACACACCATCACCTTACCAAGCAGTCTCTCTCTCTCATGCATGCACACTCACCCTGGTTTCTCACTCCCATGCTTTCTTTCGCCCCCACAACACCAGGCTTCTTACTCCCATGCTTTCACACACACCCAGACTTCTCACTTCCATGCTTTTTCTCTCTCACACACACATCAGTCACCTCCCTGAGCAGTCACTTTCATTGTCTCTCACATACACACACACACACATCAGCTCTCTGAGCAGTCAGTCACACACAGGCTGGCTGCTGCTCTCTCTTTCTCTCACTCACTTCCTCTCCCCTCCCCCGGAGCACAAATGGGAGCTGCAGCAGCCTCCTCCTCCTCCTCCAGCCCCCGCAGGCCAAGAAAGTAGACTCCCCTCGGCCGCGGGAGGCTCCTGCTGCTCTCTCCTTTCTCGATTAGCGGCTGCTTCGACTGCTCGGGGGCCGAGGCTGCAGCCGCCGCTGCTACTTTCTCACGCGGCTCGGCTCTTTCTCCTTCCCGCGCGCCGCGTATCACTTCCTGTTCCGGGTCACGTGGGGGGGGGGGGGCGCGGGAAGAAGAAAAGGCCCAGCCGCGGGTGCCGTTCCCGCTGGGCTCGAACGTGCTGACGGCAGCGGGAGAGCCCGGGAGCGCGCGACGCGGACCGGCGGTTGGGGACCCCCTGTCTTAGGCGACCCCCAGGTCGAGAACCGCTGCTTTAATAGGAGCCTCTGTGATGTGGCCCTGCGGCTGAACCGTCCGTGCGAGCCGGCACCCGCACCAACTCTTATAAGGTAAGGCAGCGCAGGGTCCGTGGGTCGTCGCCATGGTCCCAGGCCGCCTGGCAGCGGCCCCTTTCCCCTCCTGGGCTTCTTCTTACCTTGGAAAGCCTGTAAGAGGCAGCGCCGGTAATGGCTCGAGATCTCCTAGCTTGAGAGACCTGGGCAGGTGAAGGCTGGCGAGACCACCCCCCCCCCTACCCTTCACTGATTGCTTGGAAAAGGGAATTACCTCCACCCCCAACTGCCTGTGGGTACCTGCATTTTAAATCCAGCCCTGCAAACCCTGCCTTTTTATTTCTGAGGGAAGGAACCTTTTCGGTTGCTGTTGCCCATAATCTTTGTCCTGGTGGGGGGGTTCATGAACTTGTCTCAGACCCGACCTCTGATCCATTGGTCAGGCTTGGGCCTGTTTTTTCCTGCACTATTTTGTGGGATACTGCCAGCTGTTTTTAGACCCTGGTTTTTACTGCCTACTTCCTGCCACTGGGTGACCTCCGAGGCTAGAAATATAGAAGTTTACAGTAAATAACCGGTGCTGGTATATTTCCCATCCCTGCGACCAGATTCAAGGTTCTACTCAATCTCCAGCTGTGCCTGACCCTTGCCATCCTAATTCTACCATCACCACCTTCAGTGTTCCCTTGCATTACCTCAAGGCTGCCGCTTTTCAGCCCGACGTCCTCAGGTTCTGCGGAAAGATGCTTGCCATAGTCCAGAGGTGGCCAACTCTGGTCCTCGAGAGCCGCAAACTGGCCAGGATTTCAGGATATCCACACTGAATATGCATATGAGAGATTTGCATGCACTGCCTCCATTGTATACAAATCTGTCTCATGCATATTCAGTGTGGATATCCTGAAACCCTGGCTTGTGAGGACCAGAGTTGGCCATCCCTGCCATAATTCATTGTTTATACCTGAGAGCTATACTGTCCCTGTTGTGTAGGGTAGGCAGTTAGGTCCTTCAGTCTCTTATCATGTTTCAAGTGCAGTTTTTCCCCTCTATCTAGCAACTTTGCAATCATCAGATATGATCAACCTGAACTCCATGTTTTATGAGTGGGAGTGGTACTGAGGCACAATCTTCTACTACAGTCTGAGTTTTCTACACACACACACACCCTTTATGACTCTGCTTTTTTTTCCATTAAATCTTTATTGACCCAGCTCCCTCTCCTGAGGCCTTTGTTTTTTTTTTTTTAATGTTTTCTGGCAAATTAACCTTGGTGCACATAAGAACTGTCATACTGAGGATCCATCAAGCCCAGTCACTTGTTTCCTGCAGTAGCCAATCCAAGTCAGAAGTAGCTGGCAGGATCCCAAAGGCACACTCATCCTTTCTGGTAGCTCTGCAGTAATGCTTATGAAAATATTGAATAAATTGAGCCCTAGGACTGATGGCTGAGGTTTGCTGCTGCTGCTTCTACTCTCTTAGAGCAAATTTTACCATCACTCCCTGTTCCACAACCAGGTTCTTATCCAGTTTACCAGCTTGGATCCTGGCCCTAAGCACTTCAGCTTGTTTATGTGACTCCTGTGTGTGCTGTATTTTCAGCACATCCAGTGCTCTCCCCCATAGAGTTACCAAATCCACAGTGTGAGGAATTGGTGAGATCTGTTTTGACATCTCCTTTCCCTGGTGAATCCATGCTGCCTTGGCTTTTGTAAACCACTACTTTCAAGCTATTCCACAATCCTTTGCTGTAGCAATCTGCAGCCCCTACTGCCCTGCCCTCCCTCTCCCATCCTCCCTTTCCTGGCTGGGAAGCTTCTGAAGCAGAGGAGCACTTCAGTGGTCCATCCTCACTCAGTAGGGGTTGGTCCTCCAGCACAGTATTGTCTCCATCTCACTATCACCAAACACGAACTGAAGTGCCCACACTGTGCATGGTGCGTTAACAAATTTGTATTTGATTTATTTATTTAAAATTCTTTCTAAACTGCCTTCTAGACCAAACCAGTTAATTTGTAAGAATATAAGTTTTACCAGACTGGGTCAGATCAAAGGTCCATCTAGTTTCCAACAGTGGCCAAGCCAGTTCTTATATACCTGGCAGGATCCCAAAAGGTTGATAGATTCCATGGTGCTTATCCCAGGGATAAGCAGTAGATTACCCCAAGTCCACCTTAATAATGGTTTATGGCCTTTTCTTCCAGGAACTTGTCTAAACCTTTTTTAAACCCAACTACACTAACATCTTTCACCACATCCTCTGGAAATGAATGCCGGAGCTTAATTATATGTTGAGTAAAAATATTTTCTCCTATTTGTTATAAATGTACTACTGTAACTTCATTGCATGTCCCTTAGTCTTTGTACTTTTTGAATGAGTAAACAACCGATTCACATTTACTTGTTCCACTCCAATCATTATTTATTGCTTGGATTTATATTCTGCCTTTTATTTTATACACGTCTCTCATGTCTCCCCTCAGCCGTCTCTTCTCCAAGCTGAAGAATCCTAACCTCTTCAGCCTTTCCTCATAGGGGAATCATTCCATCCCCTTTCTCATTTGGGTCGCCCTTCTCTGTACCTTTTCTAATTCTGCTATATCGTTATTGAGATGCACTAACCAGAATTGCACACATTTGTGCACCTTGCGCACGCCAAGCCCTAGAGGAGCCCCGATGGCATTTCCCGTTCCCTCTGAGGCCGTTCCAAAATCGGAGCGGCCTCGGAGGGAACTTTCCTTCCGCTGCCCCCCAGCCCTACCTAAATCCCCCCCCACACACACACCTTTGTTATGTTTACGCCAGCCGAGCGCAATCCCCGGGCCCAGCAGCAGTGGAGAGGCCTCTGGCCACGCCCATTCCCCGCCCATTTTTTTCAAGCCCCAGGCCTATGCAAAATAGGCTCGGCATGCGCAGGAGCGGGTTTTTGGGATTACACGAGTAATATACACGCGTAACCCTTTGAAAATCTGCCCCCAAGATGAGGTTGCACCATGGAACGATGCAGAGGCATTATAATATTCTGTGTTTTATTCTCCTTTCCTTTCCTAATAATTCCTAGCCTTCTATTTGCTTTCTTGGCTGCTGCTGCACAGTGAGCAGAGGATTTCAAAATGTTATCAACGATGATGCCTGGATCCTTCTCCTGAGTGGGGACTCCTAATGTGGAGCCTTGCATTGTGTGGCTATAGTTTGAGTTGCTCTCCCCTACATTCATCCCTTTGCACTTGTCCACATTAAATGTCATCTACCATTTGCAGGCCCATTCTCCCAGACTTGCAAGATCCCCTTGCAATTTTTCACAATACTCTTGTGATTTTACACTTTTGAATAATTTTGTGTCATCAGCAAACTTGATCACATCACTGGTTCCCATTTCTTGGTCATTTATAAATATGTTAAAGCATTGGTCCTAGTACAGATGTCCCATTTCCTAGTTCACTTTATAAGTTGGCGCTGTACTCACTTCTGGGTCATTCAGTAGATTTCAGGGCATGAGAGATCCTTAAGAAGAGCTTTTGGGGTCCTAGTCTGATTGCTGCGCAGAGCCCATCTGGCAGTGTTGATTTGTATTCTTCCTAATTTGGTGCAAGTTCAGCACCAGGATCATTAGCCTCTGATGGGATCACACTTAGCAGTCTTATGTTCCTCCTCTAAATAATTTTACAGAAGTGAAATTGTATGGTTTTATCTTCAAGACATGGATGATGAAGCCTTATCACCAAACTCCATTCACATATACGGGAGCAGAGGCTTAGACGTGGAATTGAGGGGGGGAGGGGGGGTCATTTAGGCTGTGACTCACCTGTCATCATCCCCCTTAAGTTATGCTGCACTGATTGAGGGTGCTTGGTGCAGGTGTTTGCTGTATAAGCTAGACCTAGCGGGGTCAGAATTGTGAATACTTGCAGTTTGCCTTTTTCTTTGGCTGAGCGAGGTTTGGCTTTGCTGCAAGAGGAACGGATGGGATAGCTCTTTATGAAGTTGGCTCAATGGTTTGTGCCCATCATCTTGACGTTGCTGTAAGCAGAGGCACTGGGCTTTTCCTGACCCTCCTGCAGATGTGTCCCAGCTCCCCTGCTGAAGTCCAGCATGTCCTCGCTGGCTTGTTTTACAGCAGAGCTTTGATTTGCCAGAGAATGGGGGCTTTGTCTAGTAAGAGGCACTGCCCACGCAAGCTCAGGAGTCTGTTTGCAAGGCTCCTTAGGCTGAAACAGAGAGGGTGGATTGTTATTTAATAAACAGAGAATAGGAAGAGGGATTTCTAGATGTCAGTTTCAAGAAAGCTGTGACCTACACCTGTACCTCTGTAGCACCTAACACTTCTAAGAAGTCACGGTGAAAGTGTTCCCTGCTAATCAGAGTCCCAAATTACCTCTCATGTACTGCCTACGATGTCACAAATGAAATCAAGTGAATGGATCCTGTGGGTGTTTTGAAGGACAATGCGGTGCAAAGGGAGTTTTCATTCAATTCACTGGGCTCAATCCGGCAGCTCCTCCCATGCACTGTATCCCCTCAGCAGATGCGAGCACCCATCATTCACCACAGCACCTTTAGCCCATGGGTGTACCTACCATCCATGGCACCGCCTCACCACATAGGATCCTTCACTCTTTATGGTCTCAGTTCACCCTATGGTTTTACCCAACCTGAATAGCACCACCTCAGCTTATGGGACACCCTCTAGGAAATATGTCAGGCAACATCCTGATATTAGGAATTTGAACAAGGGTAATGTCTTAGATATTTTATCACCCTAAATGTACACATCAGTTGCTGAAACCAAAGAAAATAATTGATTTTGACTTAATAATGAGCACATATTATTTGGATTGTAGATTACATTTATTAGTCGCTAAGCCATCTACCCATTATAGAGTGTGAGGTGGGAAATCCTGTACAGAAAACATTAACATGTTTATCCCTTTGCTTGCAGCTGATTATGGTCCAACTTATGCTAAATTTCAAAGCAATGAGAAGTAATGGAAAGAGCTTTTGAAATCACAAGCAATGCCAGTGTAAAAACCTGGATTGTTTAGGCTTAAAGCAAGAGATGCAAAATATGTCATAAGTACAATCAAAAAATACAAGCGGGTTTTTACAGGAGTGAGGACAGGAAAATGGAGGAAGCCTTATTTTCCAACTAAATGAATGCTTTCACATACAGGGACTTACAAAAATATTTGACCCACCCCCCCCCCCCCCTAAAAAGTCAGATGTGTGGATTACAAATGAGACACAGAATGCTTATTGCAAACCAGCATGCTCTTAAAGTAAAGTTTCAAAATCACAAGTCATTAGTTCTCTGCATTTTTTGCAAAATAAAATTAGAAACTGAAAAATGATGCTTGCATACGTATTTAAGCACAGTGCTGCAGAAGCTCCAAGTTTGCACGGATGAAAGATATTGCTCTGACAATTGGCTTACACTTGGCCTCTACCTGTGAATCAAAAAAAAAAAGTCAGCTTTTCAGGATAAAAGATCCCTAATTCCAGTACCATTGATCAGACTGTGAATCAGAAGGAAAGCTGTGAAAAGGAAGACCAAAGAGCATGCTAAAGAAATTAAAGTGATGGACATGCACAGGATAGGAAAAGGCTACAGAATAATATCCAGGTGCTTGGATATCCCAGTGAGCACTGTGGATTAATTGTGAGGAAATGGAAGCTGCATCGTACCACCCGGACACTGCCTAGATAAAGCCATCCCTCAAAACACAGCGTCAGAGCAAGGAGACTTGTGAGGGAAGCCACAGAGAGGCCACCAGTCACTTTGAAGGAGCTACAGAGTTCAGAGGCTGAGACAGGAGTGGAGGTGCCCCAGTCAGCCATAGCAAGAGCTCTGCATACAGCTGGCCTGCATGGGAGGGGGGCTAGAAAGAAGCCATTACTGAGGAAAACACACATCAAGGCACATCTAGAGTCTGCCAGAAAGCGTCAGAGTGACCCAGCTAACATGTGGGATAAGGTTTTGTGGGCAAATGAGACAAAAATGAAGCTTTTTATCCAAAATGCAAAATGTTGTGTGGCACAAACCTAACACTGGCCATTCCTCTGCAAACACCATCCCAGCAGTAAAGTATGGGGCTGGCAGTCTCATGTTGTGGGGACGCTTTTCCTCAGCGGGGACTGGGCATCTTGTTAAAATTGAAGGATGGATGGATGGTGCACATACAGGGAGATACTGCAAGATAACCTGCTTCAATCTGCTAAAAAACTAAAACATGAGACAGTTCACCTTTCAGCAGGACGATGATCCCAAGCACAAGGCCAAAGCAACACAGGAGTGGTTGAACAAAAAGGTGAATGTTCTACAATGGCCAAGTCAAAGTCCAGATCTCAATCCAATCGAGAATCTGTGGCACTATCTGAAAACTGCAGTGCATAAATGTCATCCAAGTAACCTGGAGCAAATCTGCCAGGAAGAATGGGCAGAAGTCAATCCCAACCAGTGGGCAAAGCTGGTAAAATCTTATCCCATCAGACTTAAAGCTGTTATTGCAGCATAAGGTGGTTCTTGCAAGTACTTGTCTGAGCAGCATTTTTCAGTTTCTAATTTTATTTTACAAAAAATGCAGAGAAATAATGAATTGTGACTTTGAAAAAGCACTTTAAAAGCGCACTGGTTGCCAGTAAACATGCTGTCTGGAGCAATCTGTGTAAGTATCACTTGTAATCCACACAAATCTGCTGACTTTTTAGGGGTTTGAATACTTTGCAAGCCACACTACATGCAATTTTTTTTTACATTTATTCAGATTGGATATATCAAGAGTATTGATGTCTTCTCCCCAGTGGTCTCTTCTGTAGTTTGTGTTGTATTCATATTTTGTTAGGGTGATGCTGTCTCTTCTCCTGAGGTCTCGCTTTAGCTGCTTGTAAAAGTTTCATACATTGGGTGAATCAAGGATTATGTGGATTAGGATCATCCCTTCTGTATCATCTGTACAGAAAGAAATTAAGAAAAAGAAAGGGAAATCTTGGGGAAACACAGGAAGGCTATGATTGTGCTGGACAATGTGGCCGTCCCACTTTCAGTCTCCAGTACCTCAGTCCCCCGGTGTCCAATTTTTGCTACAATGCAGTAATATGCAGCTTCCCTGCACGCTGTGACCTCTCGTCTTGCCATGAAGCAGAGCCAGAGAAGGCATGGAGATCACAGAGCAGGGCCTCTGAGCTTCCAGCTGGCGGCTCCTCTTCTGTCTCTTCTGGACCCTGTGCTTCAGCTTTGCCTCTAAGGTCCTGGCCGCCAAGACTGGAGTAATCATCTTCACTATTAATCCCATCACTACTGCTGCCTTTGTGGCCATCATCCGTATCTTGCTGGCTGCATTGTCCCGTGCTCTGCTGGCTCCTCATATCCTCTCCATTTTGCACTGCTTCCTCGTGTTGCTGCATTTCCATTCTCTCTCCGTCGTCCCGCAGCTGTTCCTGCTCCTCGGATGCTCCCCTCGTCACCCAGGAGTGGAATGTCTGCCAGGTTCCCATCAGTCTCCCTGCAAGACCCGCACGCTCCTCCTCGCTGTCATGGCCACTGCAGAGCTGGCGGGGGTGGTACTTGCCCTCTGTGACTCGGTTCAGATGCCGCCAGGCCACAATGAGCATGGCCAGCAGAAAGAGGAAAACCAGGACCAGAACGACCACAGTGGGTGTGGAGTTGTGGTCTCCCTTATTGCCATCTGAGGCCTGGGTAAGTTTGAGAAGGAAGGAGAGAGACCCGCAGATCTGTCCAAACCTTGCAGGTGTCATAGTTCCCTGTAAGGAAGACAAAAAAATGGGCATTAATGCTTATGAGTAAGTCCACAAACGAGATGGCAAACAAATAGAAGCCCCCAATGGGGAAACACATCAGAAAGGACTTCAGGCCAAGACATTAAAAAATATTTATTCCATCAAATGTATCCTTCTGATAAATGAGTCTTGGATGGGATAGAGTCACATAGCTATGTCCCCCGTCACATAGCGCTGCGGTGGGAGGGGAGGGACACTCTTAACTCTATACAGATGTGCAAAAGAAAAGTTTGGCAATTCAGAAGGATACAGGTTGCTCGAGCTGGCGGCGATTGCTACTGCTCCCGTCTTACAGGACCTATCCAAGAGAAAAACGTTGCCCCTCTCAGCAGCCTGCCCTCTTTCCCCACCAGTTCTCAGCCACCTTTGACTTGGGGCCCCAAAGGAAAAATGTTGCCACTGATCCAATATGTGAAGGGGACAGATGTGGAGGGAGAGAGGGAATGACAGAAGGCTGACAAGGATGTAAGAAAAGGAGCTAGGGGGTGAAGGATTAATTGGGAGAGAGGAGATGGAGGATGAGAAGAAGGGAATGGGGAGGATGTGAGAACAAAGGATCATTTGGGGGTGAGAGGATCGGCTGCGAAAAGGACTGGAGGAAGTGTGAGGGATGTGAATCGGGTGCCCGATTGTTCCCCGCTTTTGGGATCGTCTGGCCACGGGGGAAAAAAAATCATTTTCCCGCGTTTCCCCGTTTTTTTTTTTTTAGTGAAAAATTGTTTTTCGGGTTCGTGCGCGCTAACAAAAAACGTTTATTTTTGTTACTTTTGCTATTTTTGTTAGCGCGCACGAACCCGAAAAACAATTTTTACGAAAAATCAGGGGTAAAATTGATCCTTTTTTCTTTTAACCGATTTCTAACGAATTTAGAAATATCATAGGATATTTCAATTCGTTAGAAAAACGATTCACATCCCTAGGGGAGCGGCTGGAGGAATGGATGCCGAGAGGAGGAGGAGGTCCTCTGGAAGGGCTGGTGAGTGAGGGAGGAAGGAAACGTTGAGAGGAGGATCAGAGTGGAGTAACCACACTCCTGCTAATTTGCTTTGGTTGTCCTCTGCAGTGTTGACCAAAACAAGTTAAGCTAAACTGGGTCATATTGGATAAAAGTTAGGGAAGCCCAGCTCTAGCTGAACCTTACAGCCTTGTGCTGACCCCTCCCCCCCTCCTCACACACAATGAAAAATTATGTATTTAAAATAACGGATTTTACATTTAAAAGGACATTTAGTCTTCAGAGGTAAAAATATCAATGCAAGATATGCAGTAATTTACATGTTCTTACAGCAACATTTGCAACTCTCCCCCCCCCCCCCCCCGCCCCTGCATCCACAAAAAGCCCTCCCCATGAGTGAGAACTGAAGCAGGCTGCCACCCCGCTAACCCCCCAGCTCCACACCAAGTTTGACTGAACTAGGCCCAGCAATTCAGAAGTTATAGGAGGGGCCCCACGTTCAAAAGCAGACACCCCTGCAACCTCAGAGGCCAGACCAGGGGGAGGGCTGAGAGTTATTGATGCCCATCTTTAATACAAAATATGTACAAATATAAAATACAACAAAGGAAGAAGACCTAGGAAGACGACATGCAAGCAGGCAAGTTTCTAATAATCAGCTGCCGCTTTCAATGTACTGAAGCATGGAGAGCTGCCAGCAAGGCTCAGCTCTCAGATGTGACCGCACTATAAGAAAATAAATAAAGCGCTTTTCAAATGAATACGTGCTCTCCTACAAATTAGAAAGCACTGTAGGAGGCGGAGCCATTCACCTCTTTTCAGAAAAAGTACGAAGAGCAGACTAGGGGAAGAAGCCGCCATGGTCATAAGAAAAGGTGCCCGCTTTATTCCCCCCCCCCCCCCCCAAAAATGTACACAAATGAGCGAAATGAAAGGGTGCGATTTTCAGAGGGTCTGGCTGTGTAACTTGGAGAGACCCCATCAGCTTGAGAAGCTGCACAGCGGCTAAGCACAGCCACGCAGCTTCCTGAGAGGGGCAGGGAAAGGCCAGGGCTGGTGCCAGCTTGTTTGCTGCCCCCTCCCCTATCATCTTGTATTCAAGCCCAGCTCCTTCCAGCGACCTAAATTTACAAACCTGTCACCCACCACCCTCCAGGTCTTCATCCCCTTCCCTGGAACCCATTGCCATTGTAAGAATATTCGGCGCACTGGGCAAACCTTGTTACCCCCCTCCCCCCCATGCACACAGTTAAGAATTATGCATTTATAATAACAGATTTTACAAGAAAAGGAATATTCAAAGCACAGTCTGAGATAAAAGTACCATGTCGTGTATATTATACTTATATGTATTACTATGGCAATAGGGTTATTGTAATGTGTGATAGGTGTGGGCACCCCCAGAAAGCCATGCGTAAATTACAATTAATATATAACCAACCTCCCACACCAAAACAGCACTAACTTCCAGCACTTAAAAAAGTAACCAGCTTACCTATGAAAAGGCAGCACTAAAAGAGCAATACACCTTCTATTAGAAAAACAGAACCAACCAAGCTGCTACAGAGTCCTTCACGCTAGCAGAAGACCTCTCCTCAGTCACATATGCAGAACACAGGCAGACCCTCCTCAAATACAGAAGAAAAATAGAAACCATAAAATATGATAGAAACATGCAGCCAAAAACTGAACCGGAAACTGCTTCGTCACACTCTATGCAGTGCAACAATGCAAAAACAGATCACCAGTCCTCAGTCATTAAACAATAAAATAAATATATTCATCATAATAGAACAAACATAATAAAAAGTATATTTCAAAAGTTGATGAATGAAAGATCCAATAGTTAAAATGTTTTAAATTTCCCAAACATCTTTAAAATATTTCAAAACAGCAAATTACCCCCAAAAATTAAAACTAATAAGGATAAAATAATTCACACTCTCCATACCTGGTAACTTGTGATTTCCAGTCACTCTGAGATTGTCATGGATTAGTGGGAGAGGGATACATAAACTTTCTCTTCCTTCTCTCATAAATATAGATTTATATCTATACATACTCACATACGCTCCTCCCACACACATATGCTCTCATACACACACATGCTCCCACAGACATGCCCCTTCTTACATACACACTCACCCTCTCTCACACAGATGCTCAGAAACACACACACGCACACATGTCTCTTACATGCACATACATATACAAGATCCCTCTCTCACACATACGAAGAGAAGTGGCAGGCCTGGACTCCCACCCACTCAGAAAACACCCTATGCTTCAACACCACAATCCTTCCTGGTATAAACTACATAATTTACTTCTCAAAAGAACTTGCTACTTACTATTTAGAGCTCTCACTCCATCTCCCTAGAGCTTGGTCTCTGCACTTGTTTCAGTGCTCCCTCTCACACACACATGCTCAGGCCCACACAAACACACTTCCTCTCATACGCACACGCTATGACGCTCAGACATACATACACACACACACATTTTCAGACTCACACAGCAGCTCCCTATCTCACATACACCAAGCGAAGCTCTCTTCTTCTCTTCCGCCAAGGGGCAGGCTGGGGACTGCCTCATGGTCTTTTCTTCTGGTCGTGCTGCTGACTGGGAATCGCCGGGCACCCCGTGGCTCTCTTCTCAGCTGTGTGGCGGGTTGACAACTGCGGGGTGGCCCCCGGGCTCTCTCTTCTCGGCTGCGCAGCCAGTTGGGAAGGGCCGGGCAGCCCTGGAACCACAGGGCAGCTTCATGGCATTAGCATCTTCAGGCCACCTGGTGGGTGGCAGCTTCTCTCTCATCTCGGGAGCTTTGGATTGCCAGCGGCATTCTTGCATTTTGGCTGCTGGCTCCGCGACTTTCTTTTGATTTTGGGCCCCGGTGCCTCCCAGGCTGTCGCGCCCTTCAGGCTGCCGCCCTGGGCAAGTGCACAGCGGGTTACGCCGGCCCTGGGAGAGGCTAGGGGACTATGCAGCTTTGTTACAGTTTATTCAGCCACCTATCCAGCTAAATAGTTATTCAGCTATAATTTGGCCAGATAAAAAAAGGGGCATTCCAGGAAGGGGCTGAGATATCCAGTTAACCCTTGCCGAATATTGGGTATATCCAGCTACGTTAGCCGGATAATGTGCTACTTAACCGGATATCTTCAGATATCCAGCTAAGTAGCGCTGTCTTCATCAACCAAAATAAAATAAGCAGGTCAATCCCATCCCTCCCTCCCACCCAAAGCATAAAACAATCCTAACCCCACCCCCACAAAAACCAGCGATTCTGGGCCCCATCCCAATTTTAAGTTAGTATCGGCCTGCCTCCCCCACAAGGCAGAATCGTGCCTGCCCCTTCCCCATCCTCCTGCCCCTCCCCCCCATATCCCCAATGATGCCTTTTTTATCCCAGCCGGGAGTGAGGGACCCTCTGCCCCGCAGATATGGCTGAATATGCCACATTTGCTATTTAGACAAATGATTTTGCGTTATCTGTCTAAATGGCTTTTGGATGCGGACCTCGAAGAAAATTAACCAAAATTAAAACGAACATTAAGTTGAACTGGATTTTTGTTGTTTGTTTTTTTTTTTTCGCTAGAGCCCTTGTAGGGAGTGCAGAAGAGAGAGTTACCAAAGTGATCGAGAGTCTGCACCATAAACCATATGAAGTCACTGCTAAGGACCTAAATCTATGTATCCTAGGGAGAGGAGCCAGAGACATTCAAATACCTCAAAGCAGTAAATAAACAAAAAGTTGACATTTTTCAGTGGCAAGGGTGATCATCATCATAGGAGGCTGATGGGGGCAGACTTGGGCGTCACATTAAGGAAATATTTTTTCCCAGAGGCATGGGATAACCTACCAAAGGAGTTGATGGGTCAAAACTGATATTGAGATTGAAGACAGCACAGGACGTGCCCAGAGGTTCCTTCGAGATAAGAACATGAGGGCAAAGTTGGAGGAGATGAAGCAGAGAGTGTGGCAGAAGGTAAAATGGGTGGAAAGTTGTTGGGCCTTGCTGCTGTCACGTGCCGGTCTCTTATTTCTAGATTTGGGCAGGCTTTTATTGGGCTCAGTGCCGTAATGGTGTGAAGCAGCAGCACCTGCCACCCGTCCTCAGGTTTCAGAGCAGCGCTGAGCGGAAGGCAGAGGCTGCAAAGCCCTGGGAGATTCTGCTTCTGGTGGTAGGAATGGAGGGCGCGGGGGGGGGGGGGGGGGGGGGGAGGGAAGGCCATGTGTGTGGTTTTTGTTTGCAACTCTCTGCTGATCTTGCAGGCCTGGGTGCAAAGTAAGAGCCCAGCTGTGAGAATCCACCAGCGAGAAAGGAAGACAGAAGCCGCATCCGTGAGGCCTGCATGCAGAGAGCAGCTTCACTTTTTCCATTCTCGCATCCCCTCAGCTGCACGTGGCAGCATTAGCAGAGGGTAAAGCACAGAGCAGTCTCAGCCAGGCTGCTTTTGTAAAGCCAAGTAATACAGAAAAATAAAACGCATCTCCTTGAATGTACCAATACCCAAAACATACAAACTCCGATACCCCCTTCCACTCTAAATGCACAAAGACCAATAACCTCCTCCCACCCCAAACACATAAACCCCAGTACTCTTTCCACCCCCTTCCATCCCAAGCACATAAACCCAGATTTCACCTTCCACCCTAAACTCCCTTTCACAGCAACCAAATACACAAACCCTGTTACCCCTTCTCACGTTAAATACACAAAGCCCAATATCCCCCTTCCACCACAGATACATAAACCCTGATGCACACCTTCCCCCCCAAATACCCAAAGCCCGATACCCTCTCCTACCCCAACACATAAACCCAGATACTCCTCCCACCGCAAAACACAGAAACCCTGACGCCAGTCACCATCCGAATGCCCCCTTTTTAATGAAAGGCTTTCCTTATTACTTTATAGAGCTAGAAGGGCTCTCACCATTAGCAGGAAAGCCAAACCTACATTTTTTTTTTTTAAGAGCTCTGGTTGTGTTCGTTCATTAATAATTATAAAATTCCCAGCACTGAGTTTTACTGGCCACGCAGATTCTCGGTAGCCTATGCGCCCTATGCTGGGAGCACTGTAAGAGCTCTGCACACCAGGCCACCGGTGCCCTCCAGCCCCTGAGACCGGGCCAATAAAAAAATATCAAAGCCCACAGCGAAGTCAGGATTCAGCCTAAGGGACCAAGAAATAAGTCAAATCCACATAAGGAAAAAAGAAAGGATTTGAATTATTTGCAGAAAAATAGTTAAATGCAATATACAGTATTGCTCAAGATTATATGGAATAAAGATTTATACTCTTAAAAAAATCCTCTTATTTTGTTTTATTATGTGCTGGGTTTTTCGCTCTACTTTTTGAAGAGAAGAAGGATTATGAAGTTGCCACGTAAGTGTCTGTCTCTGTGTGTCTGTCTCCTCACACCCCCGCCCATTCCTCCGTAATCTTTGAGTTCAGTGTCCTATTCACACCAAATTCTCAGTTCAGGTCAGGGGTACAAGGGAATCCCGATGGGTATTTTTTTTTTTGTTGCATCCGTGTGGATGTGGGCAAATATGCATCCCGGAAAGTAGGCTTCCTTAGCTCTGTGTGGAACTTCTTGTTCATGAATACGGTTGTATTGCAATTCATACTTTTCATTGTGCTCTGTTATTTTCAAGATCAGTTGGATGAATTCGATGAACCCCAATTTACCATGGAAAAAGCCTTTCAAATACTTTCAAAACCCATTTGTCTTTGGGTCATTCTGCTCCGAACTGAGGAAGGGCGTGCAAACTCCCAAAAGCTCCACAACAAGAAAAACATGGTTAGCCTAACAAAAAAGGTATCACCTTATATTTTTGTGTGTTAACTTATCTCTTTACAAAAATGAAGTGCTAGAAAAGGGAAGTCTTAATGGCCTTCTTTGTGTAAGAACACTTCAGTGATTCTAGACACACTGCAGGCAGGAAACTGAGGGAAGCTGTCTGCCATGCAAGATAAGGGAATCCTACATAAAATAGCAATAGCAGGGAACAATTTAGAAAGAAGAAAACACCTCTTACCTTTAGTGCGCAGACAGCGAGAGATTAGTGAAGATCTTGTGAACTCAGGGGATCCTGATTATTGTAATCATTGCCCAGAGAGAGAGAGATGGTGTCTGTGGGAGTAGGCAGGGCGCAAACTTCAAAGAGGTTTCCTGTCAGAGAGCAAGAGAGAGTGAAGGAGATAGAGCACAAGAGTAAAGAAGAGATAGAAAGAACGAGCATGAAAGAGACAGAGCGACAGAACAAAAGAACCAGATTCAGAGAGAGAGAGAGTTTCCCCTTACTAATCACCATACAAAAAAGAATATTTAGCTTCTGGTATCATCTCTGTAACCCCTCCACCATCAGGCACTTTGGGAAGTAGTGCAAAAGCATACCCAGTACCTATGCGGCAAACCTGCTAGAACATCACTAACTTTCAGGATTCAAAAAGCAAAATCCTTACCTATGAAAAGCCAGCACTGCAAATATTGTACCAGGCCCTAGAGCACCAATACACTTCCTATTGGAGAAAAAAAAAAAAGAGCAAAAGGGACTGCTACAGATCCCTGAGCAGAAACTCATACTAGCAGAGCCCCTCACCTCTGTCACACAGAAAACTCATTAAATACAGAATGAGGACTACAAATTAGAAATAGAAACTGGATAGACCCAGAAGCCAGACTCTGCTCGCAAAGCTACGATGGAGAAAGAGAAAGAGAAATGTATTTTTCTCTACTGTGCAAAATACAAGGATATTAGAGATGCACATTTCCAGAACTGAGAGAGAAAATCACAAAAGAATGAGCAAGAAAAAATCTGTATAACGCTGGGAGATACTGCTGCAAAATATGTTGGATCCCGTCACCAGGCTAGAAATGGAATCTGACCTGAGATTATAGGGACCAGCACTAGAAGCCAGAAAATGTCCTTACTGTTGTCCTTTGAACTCTGTAATTTTTATTTTACTGTAATTACTATTCTAACCACTTTGGTGACATGTTTACAAATTGTCATGCCAAGGAAGTTCCCCGTATCTGAATCTGCAAAAGACTGATAGTGAGAGAGAGAGACAAAGAGTGGGAGAGTGAGAGAGCGAGAGCGAGGGTATGGGAGACAGACACAGATCAGGCAGAAGCAGTGCAAGCCTCACCCACGCCCCCGTGGCTGGCTTAAGCATTAGACAATCGAGGCACAGGGCCGGTGCATCCCATTAGGTGAACCAGGTGGTGGCCTAGGGCGCCAACCATTAGGGGGCACCAACCATTAGGGGGCGCCGAAAAGCAGCCATGTGGGGGCCACGCGCGGAGCCTAGAGGAGTAGATTCTCAGCGGGCCACAAGTGACGTCCACCCTGCTCCATGGCCCAGAGAAGCCCACGCTCGGCGGGCCACGAGCAGTGTCTCAGTAAATGAGGGTGTGTGCCCGCAGACTCTTTTACCCCTACTGTCTAGGGACCCGCCTAAGCCCTGTTGTCTGCCAGAACCCAAGGGCTCAACCTGCGGGGGAGGAGACTGGTAGAGGTGAAGCTCCAGCCTGTCCCACTGCAGGGTGCATTCTCCATCTGTCAGTGTAGGCCTCATAGATTCGCCTATGAGGCCGTATCAACTATGGAATAGCAACAGGGGCTCACACCCATGCCGCTTACCACAGTATTTTTTTGACAGATTAAACAACTGATTCACTTTTACTTGTTCCACTCCACTCATTATTTTATAGACCTCTGTCCTATCTCCCCTCAGCTGTCTCTTCTCCAAGCTGAAGAGCCCTAACCTCTTCAGCCTTTCCTCATAGAGGAATCGTTCCATCCCCTTTATCATGTTGGTCGCCCTTCTCTGTATCTTTTCTAATTCTATATCTTTGAGTTGTGGTGACCAGAATTGCAATTATGCTGAGCGTAGCTTTCCACAGAACAGTGGCAAACAGCCCTCAAGCCTGCATGAATATCTGTTATGCAGCCTGATGAAAATATGATGTGGGTTCAATATTTCCAGATATTCATCCACTGACACAAATCCAGAACTTCAAATTTTAGACTCCTAGAAATAGTGACATAAAGAGCGACCAGGAATTCAAGACTGAGATCGCATGTGGATGGCAAGAGGAAGATAACTGGGAAATCAAAGTAAGAATACGTTCTGTTCTCAGGATTGTAGATAAGACTTCAACGCATGATCCAGCTTACACGTAGGAAGCCATTTTGCTTACCAGCGATCTCACGGATAGAAACCCAGGGGGAACAGCAGCATGTAACTGTTATGACCGTCGGTCGCAGACGGCTGCGACCGCATCTACTCACGTCCTGCACCATCCTGCTTCCCTCTCCGGGCCTGCTTGCAGGGGGGGCTAGTCTCTTCCACCGCGTACCCCATGGTTCCTTGTGGCGGTCAGGATGCGCAGCCACCCACACTGACTCCAGGCCTGCCTAGGCACACGCACCACGGCGGGAACCTAGGGGGCATCCCTGATTGATGATGTCACTGGATCAGAGTTCTTAAACTCTGCCTTTGCCCCCAGCTAGCTGCCTTGGCAACAAGTTCCATTGCTTCTCTACGAGCTCCTGTCTCCTTGGCCTGGGGTGACATTACCAGACCCTACGTGGACTCTGGACCCTGGCTGGTACCCGCTCCTCGGGGGCCAGCGTGCGCTCTCTACGGAGACTTGGTCTCCTGGCTTCCCCCGCTCCTTGGGCAGGCCCCATCCTTCCAGAAGTCCTATTCTGCCGGCTCCTCGGTGCTGCCTCTGGGAACACCTTCACCACTTGGGAGTTCTATCTCCGTGCTTCCCCGCTCCTCAGAGCAGTGCCTATGTTCTACACCAGAAACTGTTGAACTTCCCGCTCCTCAGGGCAGTACCCTGTTCTACCACCGGTGACTGCCGGTACCTCCCGCTCCTCAGGCTTGTCTACATCACCTGGAGACCTGACTCGGGCTTCCCCCGCTCCTTGGGCAGGCCCCATCCTTCCAGAAGTCCTATTCTGCCGGCTCCTCGGTGCTGCCTCTGGGAACACCTTCACCACTTGGGAGTTCTATCTCCGTGCTTCTCCGCTCCTCTGAGCAGTGCCTATGTTCTCTACCAAAGACTGTCAGTGCTTCCCCGCTCCTCAGAGCAGTGCCTATGTTCTACACCAGAAACTGTTGAACTTCCCGCTCCTCAGGGCAGTACCCTGTTCTACCACCGGTGACTGCCGGTACCTCCCGCTCCTCAGGCTTGTCTACATCACCTGGAGACCTGACTCGGGCTTCCCCGCTCCGCGGGTTAGCCTACATCATCGCATCAGTACCTCCCTCGCTGCGCAGCTCCGCCCCTCGGGGTTGCCTCTACAGTATACCTCCTGCACGTCCTGTCTCGCACTTCCTGCTCCTCGGGTCTGCCTAGCACCAACCCCTTTGGAGGTCTCTGCCCAGGTACTGATCTCCAGCCTGTCTGCTTACTGTGGGGGTCCCTCCTTGCCGTGTCTCTTACCCTGCTCCTCGGGACCTCTCCACAGATTCTCGCCCAGAGCTCCCGCTGTGCCTGACCTCGCCTCCCGACGGTATGGACCTGTGGGGCTCCTCCCTACAGGTGGTAACAACTCTCACCTCGGGCCAAGAGTCCACATTCCATTATAGTAACTCTTCAGTCATGCTCACGTTGTTCCTTTGACCATGTCTCAGGCATGCATGACAATGTAAACATGACTATGAGACGCTCCTATCTTTAGGGGTTTCTGCTGAAGTGAGTTAAGAACACAACCCATGGTCAGGTCAAGGCACAACACATGATCTGATCCCAAATCACAACTGCCAGGCAGCAAAGAGCTCAGGGCTTGCCTAGATTTAAAGTCTGTTGCAAAGGAGGTTATTAGTAGGGAGGTAAAATCAAAGGCTTCCGGCGGCTGAGTCTTGCTCTCAAAACAGGAAGTGACCCAACCACAGCGCCTGGTGAGGTGAGGTCTTACATTAAAAATGGAGCTTTTGGGCTGTTTGTGAACTTTGGATTTTAGTTCCTTAGCAAATTCTCTTGTGCTGAAGATAGAGGCAGCTTCCCCAACTGAAGAGTAGGCAATGCCTAGGGACAGAAGTCTACCACTATCACTGGATGTGTCCATTTTATGCAGCCTCAGCCTTGTTTTTGGCCAGCTCGCTAACATGACATCAAGGGAGGCCCCCTCCAGGCCCACCACAACTCACAATTTTGGAGGTGGTCAGCCCTCCCTATCTGGATTTCGGGGGGGGACACAGCATCCTAGGGACAGCTACTACTACTACTTAACATTTCTATAGCGCTTCACGATATTCGCAGCGCTGAACAGACACAGTTGGAGGGCTTAATCTGCCATTGGCTGAAAAGGAAAATCAAACAAAACCAAGGTGTCTAGGAAATAAGACAGGTAAGTCACCTTAATAATAGAGACCATCATGTTATAGAGTCATCAGCGTTCACCAACTTGCTCTTCCTCTATACTTCAGGAACGCTTAAGCCCAGATTTGAAAAGACCTGCGCGCGTAAAAACCGGGGGTTACGCGTGTGGCCAGACCTTGTGTGCACCGAGCGCATTTTAGAAAGGGCCCAGCCACGTGTGTAACCCCGGGTACATGCAGAAGTGCTGGGCCAGAAGAAAGGGGCAGGCCAGGACGGCGCCATTAGGTGCTGTCCCGGGGAAGCGCGCACCGGCAGCCGGCTGGTGCGCGCAGTTTACTTTTGCTCCAGAGGAGCAGTAAGTATTAAAATAAAAAAATTGGGGATAGCTAGGGTAGGTTTAGGGTTCGGAGAGGAGAGGGGTAAAAGTAGGAAGGGTAAGGTTAGGGTTGGGGTTGAATTGGTTTAGGCACAATCACATCACCGCACGTATTATTCTAAAATTCCCTCCCCTTGCACACGGAGCAGGCTGTCCGCCCGCACATGTGCACGTGGACATGTACGCGTGGGGAACGTATTTTATAACATGTGCACGCTAATACGCGCATGTTATAAAATCAGCATGTCCATGTGCACACACTGGGAACCTCGCGCACACATCTTTTAAAATTTACCCCTTAGCGTTTATACAAATGTCCCTTAATTATATAATCATTGGTCTCACAACTAAAGAGTTTTCTCAAGAGCATTTTTCCTTTTAAAGCTTTGCGTGAAAATTTAAAGCATCCATGAAAGAGTAAAGGGGTGCACTTATCTTTAAAGTTCAATGGCTGAAGTGCTGAAGTTCGAGAAGCTGATGGGAACAGCAAGAAGCATTGTTTCCTTCTAGCCCATGAAGATGCCCAACTCACCGCATGTTTCGAACCTTCATCTGAAGCAACGGGTCAAAACTGTAGGAAAAGAAATATGAAGTGAATTCATCAATTGGCTGAAGAGCGACATTCCAGATCCTCAGGGGCTTTATTGGAATGTGCAAATTACTCCATGCCATAAGGAACAGGATAGGCTAGTCCTGGTTTTCTCTCATTACAGCTATGGATTTCCACTTTGACTTTTGTTTTAGAGAAGCTGGTATGGTTACCACTTGGATACATTAGAAATAAGGAAACAAGCAATCTATGGGTGAGACCTTTTTATTGGACTAACGTAGTAATAAGACAGGTGTAAAATGTATGAACTGTATTAATGGGCTTGCTAAAAAAAAGAAAGTTAACTTCCATTGCAGTAAGCAAATGCATTTGGAGTTTAACAAAATATGCAAACCTAAAGATGTGTGCAAAAAAAAAAAAAAAAAGGAGAATAGTGTGCATAGATCACATTTAATGCACTTAGGAAGCATGATTTATGTGCAGAAATCAAAATTTAGGAGCATAAAGCATGGTGTGTGCACACACTACTTTTGTATGCCAAAATCATATTTAATGTGTGCAAAACATGTGAGAAGCCCAACCATGGTTTGTGTGAATAAAGGTTATGTTTCTGAAAGCTGTATGTACACAACAAGAGTTAGCAGCCTAAAATGTGTGCTCGTAGGATGTTCACCGAAAACATTTTATGCACTTAAAATCTGAGTACAGGACCGTGGTACCACCAAGACTAGATTCAGCCCTAAAGGCCATTGTAAGACAAACCTTCATCCAAGGTGTGAAAGGGGCTTCCCATTTTGCATCTTCTCTTGAGAAGCTTCTAACATTTGTTGAGTTAGGGAATGGAAGAAAGAAAAAGTTAAGGGAGTTGGGAGGTGAAGTTTTAAGCAGAAAGGACTAGGAGAGATGTAATAGGATCAGTGCTAGAGTCTGTTAAATACTTCTCTCTTTCTCTAATGTCTGCAGCTGGCAGAAGGAAGAGAGGAAGAGTCCGTGAATTAACAGCTATTACTTTTCTATGCTTTCCCTTTCCAGGGGGAACTTAACCTTTGATCCCTAAGCCCTGCTGGAATCAGTTCTGAAGTGACAATTACCAGCTCCGGGTCCTCTCAGAGGTACAGACACACAGCGGGCCAACCTAAAATCCAAAAAGCCTAAAAGGCAAAAAGAAAGCCATGGTACAGCTGTTTATTTGTACCCACAAGAGAGGATGTGAACATGGCACTTTGAGTTTGTGTTACTGTCAGGATTGTGGTTGTGCTCTTTCCTGTCCCACAGAAGTTGCCGCTCTGTGCAGTTGCACCTCACACCCAGGTTGCACTGGCCCTGATTCTCAGGTGTTCAAAGTGCTGGAGACTCTGCTCAGACAAAGTCCAGACAGCCAGGGCTGAATACACTGGAAGGTTTAAAAGGCATGAAGAGCTGGAACCAGAGACAGAGGATGTGAATAAGGAAAGAGGAAAAGGGACAATGTAATAAAGAACCAAAAAAAGGGATGACAGAATAGCTGGTGAAAAGAGGAGCCATAGAGAAAAAACTGCTGGAGCAGGAGGAAGTGAAAATAATACAGTAGTAAGAGAAAATAAAACAGGAAAGAGCAGAAAATGAGATACAGTAGTTCCCGAGGCCCACTTTCCTGAGATAAGAGAGAAAAATGAGACAGTTCAAGTTTGCAGCGTTGACTTCAGAGGGTGGAGAGAGCAAGTAGGTTTCTTTCACTTCCTCTCCTTTGCAAAAACACCAAAAATAGCATTTGGCACATCAAATGTGCCAAATACTGGAGTCAGTACAGACAGGAGCAGAGCACATTCATTCATACAGGTGCAATTTAAAAACCGGTAACATAACAAGTACATGCCATCTTTAATTATAATGCTTTTCAACATGGCTTGAAAAAATGCTCTAATCGATTCAATCTGTCTGTTCTGAGGCATGACTGCTTCTGCTAAACTACAGCGACTGGCTCAAAAGGCGAGGAGACGGCCCACCCTGCCATCGTACCCAGTGCGATCCCAACAAACAGAAAGAAATATCAAACATGCTGCCTGGCCTTGGCTCGAGTCCCACTGCATTTCTCATGGGAAACCTCCCACACCTCCCAGCTTGAAAACTGAAACAGTCTTAAGACCCATACGTGGGAGCACCCTGAGATCACCGTGGGTTTGGGGAGGGAGCGGGGGCAGGATTGGCAGGTGGAACTGGATGTGCACAAACTTACTCTCAAACACGCACACACACACACACGTCCTGCTCATTTTCACACACACACACGCCCGTTCTCACTCTCCCTTCTCATTCTCACTTCCACCTTTTACTCCTCTCATTCTCCTACAGACATACACACCTCTCCCTCTTTCATACACACACACATACACTCTCACTTCTTGTTCTCCTACACACACACACACACTCTCACTTCTTGTTCTACACACACACACACACACTCTCACTTCTTGTTCTACACACACACACAGTCTCACAGATAAGTTCACTCCTCTCCCTCGGAACCCCTTCTCCTTGGGTCCTCGGAGCAGCAGCCTCTTCCTTTATTGCCCACTTCTTCTTCTGGAGGTCCAATGCTCCTCCTTCAGTTGCATGGGTCTGACGCTGCCCCTCTTCCTCCCAGCCTGTGTGACTCAATGCCCGTTCTACACCTGTACAGACCCGAGCCTGCATCTTCCTTCCAGCCCGCAGGGCTTAATGTCCCCCCTCCTTCAGCTGCGCAGGTCCGACACCATTCCTCTTCCTCCCAGCTCGCTCAGAGGTGCAATAGATTTTCCACCGCTTCTGTCAGTCTATGGGCAGAAGCTGGAGTTCCCGTTCTGGGACCTATAATCTGCATTTATATGCAGAAGACATGCTTTGCTCGCACAAAGGAAGTTTTCTGCACAAAAACATGCTTTATGTGCACAACAAACGTTTTCTGCGCTGAAAGCATTTTTGTGCACATAAATCATTTTTTTTAGAATTTTTATTCAGAGTACATAAATCCAAAACAATGAGAAAAACTGTATACAAACTAATATAAAAAGATCAAACAGAAATCATATTTTATGTACAAAAATCATGACCCGTGAGCATGTTTTCTCCGTTGCTGGACTGACCCTCTGGAACCCTTTTCCAATTGACATTAGATAATGTGATTGGTTAAGAATTTCAGGAAATAAGTCAAAACCTCTTTTTAATTTAGCCTATTTTTAGCATTGTGTTATTTTAATATCATTGGTGATCTTTTTATTTTGGCCATTTATTTTTTTATATTTAGCTGTTTTGTTTATTTTATAATTGTCTGATTTTATTTTTCTGTCATTATTTTAATGATCCTATGATCATGTATGCTTCCTTGTTCATCGTCTAGGCCTTTTGTGTTAGGTGTCTCTGATTTGGGTAAAAACGTTCCTTTTTCTTTTTTAAATCTTACCTTACCTCAGGGCTTACTAGCTGAGTATAGAGATGGTCTCCGGCTACAGAGGGAGAGGGCATCTGCTGTCACCGCCACACTCTGCCTCCTGCACCTGCTGCCTTTCAACTGAACTAGCAGCTAAGTCCACGCCGGGAAACCCAGCTTCTGGACCAAAGCACACCTCCGAGGGGTCACGGAAATCGCCTCAGGGATTCTCAAATGGAGGAGGAACCTTTAGGTATCACTGCGGGAGATCGGGGCTTTCTTTTCTTCAATTTAGAATTTCAAATTTCTCCTTTCAAAAAGCTCAAAGCAATCCCCATAGGGAGATGCACACCCACCATCTGCTGGAGACAGAGAATACTGGCAGACTGGGGCCACTGCAGGGCTATATATATATATATACACCGAGATGACAGCTTACTACGTCTCCATCTGCTGGCAGGGGAGCATAATCCCACTGGTCCTGAGTCCATCTGTCTACACGCTAGGAAATTCCACCCATTTGATAGCAGCGACAGCAGCTGTGTACTGGCTAAAGAGAGGCATGCCTGATCCCTACAGCTGTTTCTCTCTCTCCAGCACATGCTGTCCCCGTAGCAGCATTCCCTCCTCCTCTTTCATTCTTATGCAGGAAGCATGAGCTGGAGGAGGTGCTATTGCTGGAATAGAATGCAAGGAAAAGGAAGAACAAAAGCTACAGCACAGGCGGTGGATGTGGGGAAGAGCAGTTAATGTGGAGACAGCACATACCGAGGAGGAGCGACTGCAGGGAGAGCATGCAGTCAGAGTGGGGGAGGCTGCTGGTGGGCGACTCATTCGGTTCTTCTGCCAGTCCCTGCACGGCCCTTCGTAATTCTGGCTACCACGCTGCTGCCGGTCCTCTCTGCCCCGCAGTAGGAGGACCGATTACCTGGCTGCCAGACTCGGCAAGGAATCTGTGAGGCAGCAGGGTCAGCAGGCAGGCCGGGTCCTCCCAGAAAGTCCGAGATACTTGGGCTATCTGGTTTTGACATCAGGAGAAAGTTGTACATGAAACCCCACACCGGAAGCAAGCCTTGTCGATTTTCTAACATTTCACGCACAAGCTCAAGTAATGTTTAACTTCTCGTGGTGAATAAAATTCTCTAAGACAAACTTAAATGTAATAAAAATGACATGAAGTGGATGGCAACTTATAGACTAAGCAGGAGCTTTCGAGGACAGAATCCACGTCATCAGATGCATGAAGCAGACTGACAAAGTGGACTCAATAAATTAGTCAATAAATGGCTCAATAGTCTATAAGGTGCCGCCCGACTCGTGTCAGTTTTGCTACACCAGACTAACACGGCCATCCTTCTGAATATCTTAAATAATATTACTACTTAGATATTTGTTTTACCCAGTGCTGTACAAAGGTAAGTATTCAGGTATGATAAATCCTTATCCTGAGAGCTTACGATCTTGAGAGGATACCCGAGGCAATAGGAGATAAAATGAAGGGTCCAAGGTCACAGGGCACGTTAGTGGGACAAGTGGGATGTGAACCATGGATTCCACACTACTGACCCCCTAAGCCATGCATGCACCAAACCTGGGAGAAGCCAGACATGCTGGACCATTTTATTTAGTTATTTTATTTAAAATCTTTTCTATACCGTCGTTAAGCTAAGATGCCGTCACAACGGTTCACAATAAGGCACGTAACTTCATGATGACATCATACATATCCATTATTCTCTACGCACAACAAGAACAACTAGTAAACTACAACTAGTGATTCCATCACTTCCACATGCCAAACTCTCTTCCACCAGAAACAGAGCCATCTCCATCATCGGCCCAAAGTTATGGAATTCATTACCTCAGTACCTCACCGTTCAAGAAAACCCAAAATCTTTTAAAAAAGACCTAAAAGCCTGGCTACTCAGCCAATCTCCTAATGACAGCACGCACAATGATCTCAAAACATAATACCATAGCCTCCTAACATTCAATCTCCCCCTTTGACAATTTATCCTGCTTCCTAACTACAGATGTCTCCTATTATGTTTGAACTCAGTTTTCAGTGTACCTAACCTTTGGTATATCTTGTTTTGTTTATACTAATATTATATGACGGTTCTCAGTTTGTTAAATGTAAATTTTTTAAATTTTTAATGTAACAGGTTGTTACAATTGTAAACTGGAGTGAAGGCAACTCTGCTATACCTCGGTATATAAAAAAAATGCTAAATAAATGTTGCATAAAAATATCTTAAATTATATCAAATAAACAGGTGCCATCAAAACACTGTAACAGTTTCATAATAAATATTAATTGGTGTGTGTGTTATAAGTCCCACATAATCCCCCCCCCACTCAGATTCCCAGCCTCCATCCCCCCCACCCGCCCTTTTCCCCCCCCCTCCTAAGGCTTTCCCTTCTTTTCCCTTTTTTCCCCCTCCTTAGGCTTTTCCCCCCCTCCCAAGGCTTTCCCTTTCGCCTCTCCTTGCCCGCCCTTCCCCTTTTATCTTCCTACAATTTTACAAAATTGTTCAATTTAGTCCGATATAATCAATCCTATGCTAATTGTCACTAATGTAAATATTCCTTTTTCTGTAAATAAGTTCCTTTTATTTCTTATGTTAACGGTTGTTTTATACTCTCACTCATGCTACCTATCTTTCCCTCTCTTCTTCCTGTCTCCCTTACCCCCCCCCCCCCCCCCCCCTTTCTGGCCTGCTCCCATCCCCCGGCCCCCTGTTCATTGTAATTTCCTCCTTTAACTGAGTTACTTGTAAACCGGCGTGATGTGCCTCACGAACGTCGGTATATTAAAAGTTGTTAAATAAATAAATAAGTCATGTCCAATTCTATCTGTATTAGCTATAAGTTTAATACTTAACTCTAGTACTTTGTTGTTGAAAGAAAAAAAACAAAAAAAATGAGAAAACACACAGAAAGGTGTGTATGTGTGTGTGTGTGTGTGTGAGTTCTGCTGACCGCATCCTACATTTCCCTGGGTTCTGCTCTCCATTCTCTCTGTGTTACGCTTGCTTAAATAGCCATGTTTTTAAACTTTTTCTGAAGGTTTTGATGTTTCTTTGCAGTCTGATTTCTAAAGGCATATTGTTCCATATGATAGGTTCTGCCAGGGATAGGGCCCTATCCTTTACTTGTGTTAGTCTGGCTGTTTTAACTGAGGGAATAGTCAGCAGTGCTTTGTTTGCTGATCTCAGGTTTCTGTGGGGGACGTGCACGCGGAGGGCTGTGTTCAGCCATTCTGCCTTTTCCTCGTGTATTCATTTATGTATGGTGCAGAGAGTCTTGCATTGTATTCTTTGCTCAATGGGTAACCAGTGTAGTTCAATTAGGGTATCGGTGATATGTTTTTTACTTTTACCAGTTAGAATTCTTGCCGCTGTGTTTTGTAATATCTGTAGTGGTCTTATTGTGGTGTATGGTAAACCCAGTTAGAAGGGCATTACAGTAGTCTGTACTGGCAAACATTAAGGCTTGTAATACTGATCAGAAATCATTAGGCGTTGGTAGTGGGCAGGCAATATTATCTCATTCTTTTGTGCATGAAGATAAAAGCATCATCATTTACACTCCAAGCCGAGATTCACACACCCGGGCACTCGTGCCAGGATTCACACTCCCACCCTCTGGGCACTGAATTTTAACATGGCTTCTTTTGTTAATTAGCTTCAAATTATATCCGTTCCAGTTCTGGTGTCTTCCAATAAAGCAACCACATCCTTCCTGGTCTGTTTGAGCACTCCCATTTCATCAACAAGCATGCCCTAAAAATACATTTTAACCAAGAAAAAAAATAACTTTGCCTCTGGCGTGGAGTAAAAAAAACCTGTTCCAGGCTCTCTAGGAAAGTGGTTGAATTGCAGGCTGTGTGGATGAAGGGGGTGGAGGTGGGGGGTGATGGTTTAGGAGAGCTGGTGGTGTGAGGGGATGAGGAGGGCTGGCTGGGGAATAGTTTGTAGCAGGAGGGTAGGCGGAGGAATAGCGCAGGCACACTGAACATGTTTATCGGAGGAATTTATATCACCCACACACAGATGTTCATATTTAATATAAAGTGGTTTATTTTTGTCCCTTAATTTTTTTTTTTTCAGTTAGTTTAAAGCCATTTTACAATCTGCTGTGCTCAACACCAATGCTCAGTTCCGTATCAAAACATTCTCCCTCTCTATAAAAAACAAAAACCCCACGAGGTTCCCGCACACAAACAATACACAGAGCGAGGAAGGTGCCGTGCCAAGGCCCCTCCACTGCCGGCTCAGCCTTTCAACATCAGCGCTTCAGCTCAAGGTCTGCAATCCGTCCCCCGATTTTTTATTTCATGAGCAGAACTCAAAGCAGAAGGAAGTGACATTTTAGTGTCAGTGGTTGATGGCGGCCGCCTGGAGGAACGAGCCAGGCGAGTCCTAAAACTGATAAAACACATTTAGGACTCAGCCCGCAGAAGGAACTTCCCCAAACAGAGTTCAAGGGTCTGTGGGGTAGAAGGAGGTGGTGCCCTCTGTATACAGAGAGTTTTGAAGCCTTGGTGCTTCCTGCTCACGCCTTCAGCTGCCTCGTCCGTTACCCACCGCCTGCGGGACTGACCCCTGCCCAGGCAGGTTAAGTGTGCGCCCACACGCACCCCTGACCTTTCCAGCAGGAGCCTGGGAGGGAGGGGTGCAGTGGGCAGTTCTGACTCTTGACCAGGAGAATCTTTTTGTGCTATTTTTGTTTTGGGGCTGGGGAAGCTGAAGGGGGTGGAAGGAGATGTTTGGTGTTCAGCGCCTTGAGCAGTGGCTTAGGTAAAACTCCATGCTATAGCACGGGTAGAAAGAGAACAAAACAAAAAAGAGCATGAGCACCCCCCTTTCCTGCGATGCCGAAAGCAGAGCATTTAAGTGCATGGGGAAGGGAAGGTCCCGCTTTCTGGGTCCCTTCTCTATGCTGTCCATCTTCACAGCACCTCTTGAATGCCAGTAAGAAGCTGGGGCAGTGGCAGAAGGAAACAGGCAGTGGAAGCTCAGGCCCCAGGACGAGTTTGGGAAATACATAACCAGCAACCCAGGCTGAGTGCAGGCACCCTCTGGTGGAAGATGGTGAGAACTACTTATTGATTACTCATTTAAAAAAACAAACAACTACAGTGACAAGCATACACCGGACATGATTAACCAATCGGCTCCCTTCCTTTCTCAATATTGCAGCCCCACCCCCCCCCCCTTTTGTGGGGGCAGGGGAAGAAGAAAAAAAAAAAAAAAGGTCTTTAGACGAAAGCTTGAACAAGCAATACTTATCGCTGCAGTTTACAGCTGACCCGTACCTCTACCGAAGAGGTTGGCTGTGATGGAGGAAGCGCTTGTTGGCTACAGACATTTTTTGTACCATGAAAGGTACAATTACAATAAAACATTTTTCGGGTGGTATTTTTTTGAAAATTTATTTATATTTTTAACCACATCCTCCTTGCTATATTTATTGGATTGTAGTTGCTTTAGCCCTCATGGATTTTGAGCCTGAAAATATACTAGAGAGCATGAGCAAGCAGATATGGTATTCCCTTATCTACTAAAAAGGAAAATGTTTTCTTAATTCGAGGTTGTTGGTTTTCTTTAACAATTTCACTTGTTTGCAATTTCTGGTTACTGGGGCTGGAGCGACTCAGGTTTGTGTTGCTGCCCTGAAAGTCCCAGAGGATTGCAGTTGTAGCATTTCCAGGCAGAGACCTGCCCTCCGCTGCCCCTCAATACTCGGAAAAGGATTCTGGGGGCTCCTGGGTAGGAAGCAGCACCAGGTGCACAGGTCCAGCAGAGGTGGCGGAGGAGGACAGCAGCCTCCTGGGTAGGAAGCAGCACCAGGTGCACAGGTACAGCAGAGGTGGCGGAGGAGGACAGCAGCCATTTCAGCTCTCATGCAGGCGGACTTTATCCTGCCGAAGTCCAGGGCCTCTCTCGAGATGAGAAACAAAGCTTACACTACTTCCTTCTAAGTGCAATCCTGAATAGGGCAAGGTTTCTATCCTACACTAGGATCTCCAGCAGGATACTGGTTTAATAAGAGAGTTTTGGTACTGGGATGAAGTACATGGAGGAAGCCGCTCTCAGGATCCAGTATGTTACAGAGGAGTGCGCTCCGCCATGCAAGCACAAGGTCAAATCAATTGCCATGATCAGCACAGAGAGAAAAATCACAAAGCCGTTATCAGGGCAGCCTGTAGGGTACTGCCTTCCTCGACTAACTACCCTTGCAAAGGATTAAATACTTGTAGTGCTTGGATATTATCTGAACTGGAGGTGGGCATTCTGCCATCAGCTATGAACGTGCATTGAGATCTATAGCACAAGCCCAGCTGCAGCCCTTCTAATGAGAATTACTGCAGCCCTCATACACACAAACAAAAAAAAAAAAAAAAGTTTTACCCCTGTACCAGAGCCTGAACCCCAGCAGAAAGAGGAAACAGCAGGAAGTGCTGTCATCCTGCTCACACAATCTTTTCCCATCCGCAATGCCTGAAACAAGTCTGGGCAGATATGTCCACAATGAATACAATCATTTCAAATGTTACACTTATATAAAAGACGACTACGTAAAAGACCACGATTGTACCAAAGATACCAGGGTTTTCTGGCAGTTCTGAAACTTGTAGATGGTGCCGGGGAGCAGGGTGCATCCCTGTGTATTTTAGCAGCTCTCTGCTTCTTAAAGGGATAGGCATACCCATAGCCAGATATTTTTGGCACATGGTGGAAGAACCAAACCCAAAAGTTAACGCAGGAAGATATCTAGCATATGATACACCCTCAGTAAAAATGAAACAAAAAATTAAAATAAGATTACCCAGCATAAGACAGTGGGGCCATGCACAGACCTTTGAGCTACCTTGGCTCCTTTAAGAGGCAGTGCATTTTCTTTTTTTGCCCTCCATACAAAATTTCCTCTGCTGAGTTTGAAGACTTTTAAAGGTGACTGCTCCTTTTAAGATGATCCCTCTCTCAGGAATGATATATGGGGATGGTCCCTGGTCACATATGAATGAATGAATGAATGAATGAATAAATGAGTTTGCAGTGGTGCAAGGGGAAGGGCAGCGATTAAAAGGTTTGGTGGTGACATGAGGTTGCCACCCCCACCACCGTGGGAGGGGTGAGGGCTAAGGAGTCTCTCCCTGGCCAGGGGGGGGGGGGGGGAGGGAGTTAGATGTCTCCATTCTGAATCTTGCTCAGCTGCTCCTCCAGCCTCACAATGCGCTCTCCTTGCTCCTTCACCGTGACCTGCAGCGACTTAAGCTCCTTCAGGATCTCCTCCAGCTTCTGAGTCTCCTGCAAGGCAAAAAGGCACAATGTGTGAGGAGGGCAGCGCAACGAGCGCTCGAGAGCTGAGGCCCGACATCTCCGCGGCAGGATCCAGTATGGGAGGAAGGGACAGTCGGCCCGGGCTTTTAATACTATCCACTCCTCCAAAGAACTGACTTAAGTTGTGGAACTGCTGCAAAATGCTGATGACGACTGTAAGTGATGTTATAAGAAGATGTCATCCACCCCATCACTGGACGCACGACTGCCCTCAGTTCATCTGAATGAAATGCATCTTTTATAATTACGAGACCCATTGCCAGCCCCTCTACCCTCACTGGATATAAATCACGCAGCACCTGTTCAGAGAGAAATTCTCTCTTCCCTTGCACCACAAAAAATAAAGGGCTTGCAGATATTCCCCTTCTCAACACTTTAGGGCACAACAGTCCCTCCACGTAACACATTCCCGGACGCCCAGCCCACTCTCATGGGAAAGACAGCTCGAGACAGCATACACCCCCCGGGTCCTTACCATGTGGGTCCCAGTGACGCTGATGCTTGGCACGGTGCTGTGCGAGGACGGGGCAGACAGCTTCCCGCCCGGGCGGCTCTCATGAAGCAGGTTCTTCTTGCTGACCTTGAGGTCTCGCTGCTTGGTTGGCACGTACCCATCTTTCAAGGAGATCAGGATGGGCTCAGCATTCTTCCCTGCAACCCACTCCTCCGCCTCCATCACCGGCTCCGGCCCTGCCGTGTCTGGGTACAGGTCATCCTGGAACAGATCCGACTGCAGGGCAGAGGAGGGTGAAATGGACGACAGGAGAAGCAGGGGGAGGAAAGCTTAGTACCGAGGGAACAGAAGAGTGCACGCAGCGGCCAAGGAATAACGGGAAAGGGATGCCGCACGCTTACCTTTCTTGGCACTGTCATGGTGATCGGCTCACACTTGCGCTCATGAAGCTTGTAAAACCTAAAAATGTTCCAACACACAGGGGGCAGACACACATTAGTGTGCAGAGAAGGCGCCCATCAGCAGTCTGGTGATTACGCTCAAAGCAGCCAAGAGAAGTGGCTCCAGTGGCCTGAGCGCTACGGATGAGCCTCCCCTGGCTTTTACAGGAAGGAGCGAACAGTTTCATGTCCCCACTGGGTGCAGTGGCAGAGCGCTAGCTCCCCCTGTGATACAGGTGCTTAATGGCAGCGCCCTTGTCTCAGACTTTACACATAATCTCAGCCAAAAAGATAGGGAGACAGTGCGCACGTCACCGTTCCTGCTCACTAGGATCAGTGAAAGGGCTGAGCACCAGGTCCAGTGACTGTGCCTGCCTCTACCCTTGTTCTCAGTGCACACCCAAATCACAAAAGCATGCAATGGGCACCGTCACTGCGCACACTGACAGCAGGTCATGGAAGAGACTTTTAATGTGGCCACAAGTAAAAGCAACATCATGAAGATGAGGGGGAGGGGAAGAGCAGGATACGGCCCAGCCCTCTGCTGCAGCCCCGGAGCTGGCTGAGGCTTTACCCTTGCAGGAGTGCACACGGTGCGTAATTATGTAACTGGTAGCAATGCCAGTACGCAAGGAGAGCTGGACAGAGAGACGAGGAGGAAAGGAAAGAAAGTCATGCAAGCTGCAGGCCCAGGGATCATTCTGGGCGATGCCCACGTTACACGGACTCAGACTGCACTGACCTGGCGATCTCACACTTGTTGACGTCCAGTCCTCTTTTTGGCATGTAGCCCATCCCACGCTGTGGCTCCTTGCTCGCATACGTGCTCAGGAAATGGATGTATGGATTCTCGTTTGTCACTTCAAAATAGCGAATGCTGGAGTCTCCCTGAAGGAAGGAAGGTGAAGGGAGAGAGAGAGAGAGTCTTCACCACCAAGTCAAAGCCCTCTCTCTCGCTTGGCTATACCAACAAATCTTTCAGCTTGCTCCGGGCAGAAGCTGAAATGAAGCCCTCCAACCTGCATAGGGACCGTCACAGCCAGAAACAAACACACACTCTCCTTGGACTGCAGCCATACGGTACTTAAAGCTAACACACAGGCTTGCAGACATTTAAGAAAGTGATGCCACTGCAGTCTGTGGAGACGCAAGACGCCCATTCACGTGCAAGCACGGGTAGTAAAACAGAAGATGTACCTTTCCACAGACGTACACCACGCTTGTATCCGGGTCATAGAAGGGCAGCAGAGCCCCGTTGCTGCTGTCCAGTTCCTGCAGTCCCATTGGCTCCTCCAGATTATCCTACAGAGGAATACAAGGCTCAGGGAGGAAGAAAAAGCAGGCCAGACACACACTCACTTTGCACTCCCCCCTCACCCAGTATCTCTTTCGCCTGGCTGGGCCAATATGCAGTTTTCTTGCCCCTGCCCTGGGATGCAGGGGCAAGAAAACTCCCCAGCAGGTCTGCCCCCCACACACACAGCTTCCCGGGGCAGCGCCCACACACACACACGCGCGCACACACACACACAGCCTCTTTGCCCAGCATGGCAGATGAAAACCAAATTGGTCCATCCATTCAACTGAGATTCTTCCACAAATTCCCATCTGCAACCCAGCACCCGCTTCCCCTCCCTCCAGGTATTTTGCTTGCCCTCTCATCTCTTTTCTTTCTTCTATAATCGGTCCCAAGCATGCACAAAATGCGTTACAGTGTTGGTCTCCACCACCTTTGCATGTGGGCCATTGCGGGTCTTGCTATCTTCAACTTTACGTCTTACAAAACCAAGCAGCCCCCTTCCATGTCTTAATACCACCAAGTTTTGTAATAATCCCCACAGCCTCCAATACTAGCCAGGCTGTTATCCAAAAAAAACAACCACCCACACATACTCCTCCCTAGGCTCACTAAGGTTTTGATTTTAACCATCTGCATGCAGGTTACCCCCAACCTTCTTGGAAGCCTAGTGCAGCATATTCACTGCTGGACATTTACCCAGCCATCTGGCTCAGCACAAATACACAAAGAAGAAAGCCTCTGCACTTCAGCATATTTATACACAGCAATATAATATTAAACAAAGACCTTTCTGCACCATGCGTGCTAAGCACTGCGCCGTATGCATCCCTGTACCTACTAACCTCAGCAGTAACCAAAAAGGAAAATTGGTTCTTACCTGCTAATTTTCATTCCTGTAGTACCACGGATCAGTCCAGACTGCTGGGTTATGCCTCCCTTCCAGCAGGTGGAGTCAGAGAACAAACTGAAAAGGCACCCCCTGATAACCCAGTGTGCCATCTGCGATCCTTCAGTATAAAGAATATCCAAGCCTAACGAAAAAACTCAATATAAAACACTATAACAGCCAATGACTAGACCAAGGAAAAAACTAAAGACCCAATTTGGCCCAACATATTAAACTACGTACACGCAAGAAGCGTAGATTCTTCCATTTGCTCGCTGATTTGGCCAGAGCTTGTAATAGTCTCCTGGGCATTGCCCACTGATGAGGCCAGAGCTTGACTTCGTCCAATGTCCTGTGCAGGAATAAACTGAAAGAATAAATAAACGTACTTGCCGGACAACTGGGAGGGCGTCTGGACTGATCTGTGGTACTACAGGAATGAAAATTAGCAGGTAAGAACCAATTTTCCTTTCCCTGTATGTTCCCGGATCAGTCCAGACTCCTAGGATGTACCCAAGCCGCCTTAATTGGGGTGGGACTCTGTAACTCCCGCTCGGAGCACTCCACTACCGAAACAATCGGTATCCGGAGCCCTGACGTCCAAGCGATAATGCCTAGCAAAGGTGTGCAACGACTTCCAAGTTGCCGCTCGGCAAATCTCCTGAGGAGATACATTTTGACTCTCTGCCCAAGATGCCGCCTGAGACCTGATAGAATGAGCCTTAAACCCATCAGGTACTGGACAGCCCTTACATATGTATGCCGATGCAATGGATTCTTTTAACCATCGGGCAATAGTAGTCTTGGACGCATGCTGCCCTTTCTTAGGGCCACTCCATAGAACAAAGAGATGGTCTGACAACCGAAAAACATTACTTACTTCCATGTATCTGAGAAGGACCAGACGAACGTCCAATCTTCGCAACTCTTGAGCCTGAGGAGAATCGCGATCTAAATCAGAGGCGGCCGGCAACTCAACCAACTGATTCAAATGAAAAGCCAACACCACCTTCGGAAGGAAGGACGGCACCGTCCGAAGTGAAATTCCCGAGGCTGAAAACCGCAAGAACGGTTCCCGGCAAGACAACGCCTGAAGCTCTGATATCCTTCTCATCGAGCAAATAGCCACGAGAAATACCACTTTAAGTGTCAAGTCCTTTAACATGGCCTACTTAAGAGGCTCAAAGGGCATGTTGCATAGTGCCCTCAGCACCAAGTTCAAACTCTACGAGGGGCAGACCTGTCGTACTGGAGGATTCAAATGTTTGGGTCCTTTCAGGAAACGTGCCACATCCGGATGCCCCGCAAGGGAAGTACCTTCCACCTTGCCGCGCAAGCAGCCTACAGCCGCCACTTGAACTCGCAGTGAACTATATGCCAAACCTTTAATCAGGCCTTCTTGCAAGAACGCGAGAGTGTGAACTACTGTTGCCTTTCTTGGGGACACCTGGAAACCGCTGCACCATGAATCAAAAACCTTCCAGACTCGCACATAGGTAAGTGAAGTGGAAGTCTTACGCGCGCGAAGCAAAGTAGAAATCACCGCCTCAGGATAACCTTTTTTCCTCAGCAGACGCCTCTCATAAGCCAAGCCGCTAGACAGAAGCGATCCGCCTGATTGGAAAATACTGGACCCTGACGGAGAAGGTTCGGAAGGTGCCTGAGACGCAAGGGGCCATCAACCGCCAAATTGATGAGGTCCGCAAACCATGGTCTCTGCGGCCACTCTGGAGCGACGAGAACAACCGGTCCCCGGTGCGACTATCTGCCTGAGTACCTTGCCCACCAGAGGCCAAGGAGAAAACACAGAGAAACACATTGCTCTAGTCCTTCCCTGGCCCAGCATCTACCCCTTCCGCTCCGTGCTCCCTTCTGCGGCTAAAAAACCGCACCACTTTCGCATTCAAGCGTGTCGCCATCAAGTCTAGGTGGGGAACACCCCATAGCTAGATCACGAGCTGCATCGCCTCCTCGGCTAGTTCCCACTCCCCGGGGCCTAGCTCCTGACAACTGAGAAAGTCTGCTTGGACACTGTCGATCCCGGCTATGTGAGACGCCGCCAGACGCCGCAGATTGCGCTCTGCCCATACCATAAGCTTGTCCGCTTCGACTGCCACCAGCTGACTCCTTGATCCTCCTTGCCGGTTGATGTAGGCCACCGTTGTGGCATTGTCGGATAGAATTCTTACCAACTGATGACGGACTAGGGGAAGAAAGCTGCGCAATGCCAGATGCACCGCTCTGGTTTCCAACCGATTGATTGACCACTTTGACTCTGGAACAGACCACTGCCCCCCAACCGAAAAGGCTGGCATCCATTGTTACAATCAGCCACTGTGGATTCTCCAAATCCATCCCCTGCTGTAAGTGTTCCAGTACTAGCCACCACTGTAGACTGCTTCTGGCTGGATCCAGGAGAGGCAATGGAAGGTGAAACTCCTCGGACTTGGGATCCCAGAGGGAAAGAAGCACCCCCTGCAAAGGCCTCAAATGAGCTAAAGCCCATGGGACCAACTCCAGAGTAGAAGCCATAGAACCAAGAACTTGTAAGTAGTCCCAAACGATGGGCAATGGGAGGGCCAGCAGTCGCCAAACCTGAGACATCATCTTGGCCATCTCTGCACGGGGAGGAAAACCTTGCCCATCACCGTGTCGAATCGAGTTCCTAGAAATCTCAACTTTTGCGACGGAACCAGCTGGCTCTTGGGAAAGTTGACCACCCAGCCGAGTGACTGAAGCCGTAGTAACACAGACTGAATGGCCTGGTCGCAGAGGTGTTGTGACTTCTCTGTCTCCATCTGTTGGTGGGGAGGCAAAACCCAGGAGTCTGGACTGATACGGGTACATACAGGGAATATCCGTGTCAGCATTTGGGAGCACATCTACCTTTTAAAGTGGCAAAAGAGTTGGTGAAATGGCTTGTGGTCTGAATAGGTCCACTTGTTGACCAATTGTTAGGGTCAATTATGACCCACTGATAAAAGAAATATAGATGTGATAGAATGGATGTTACGTCGGACAGAGTAGCAGTTATGATGATGAATGTGTTACCCTGATTCTGTTATCACTTTCAGACAGTTCCAGAAGCGATTTCTGATAAAATTCTGAAGATCTGGAATAGGAAGTTATTTAGCTTTATCTGGAAAAGGAGGACGGGATGTTATACCAAAATGAAGTTACAAAGGGAGGGTTTTAAGTGTCCCAAATCTGCTCTGGTACTTTTGTTACTGCCCAACTTAGCGTGCTGGCTGACTGGCATACGGTGGGAGAGGTTAAACCCTGGACGTGAATCGCACAGGTAGCAGTGGGTGAGATTACATTGGAAATGAGAGTATGGATGGGGAGGAAAATCCCATGGGAGGACTTTATCTCCATTCACCAAGCAGACACTAGAGATATGGAGATCAATACTAGTGGGAGGAGTGCGTCCTTTCTACATTCCTCCGGGGAATGACTCTGTGATGATTAGATGTTGGAGGGCTATGGGGGTGACAAGGTTAGGGCAGCTATGGGATGGGAAGGGGGCTGTTCCTCTTTGCCCGGTTACAACAGCAATACTCTCTCACAACTAAGGAACGGTTCTTCCACATCCAACTCACAGACCTGTTTAATAGGAATAAAACAGACTCACAGAGTTTAGAAAGGGTAAAAACACCGTTCGAAAACTTTTCTGATCAAGGCCTCTTTCAAAAACACACACATTACTGAATGCCGAGTTGACATCTTAGATCTACACACCAAAAAGAAGGAGATTTGGAAGAGAGATACTGGTTAAGGGGGGAGTGGGACCAATGCTTTACCGTTACAGGGAGGGCAGAAAGTGTTCTACAGATGGTGTTTTACACCATGAACTATTCCCCTCGGTGGAGGAATGTGCTGGAAGGGGTGTGGCGGGGCGGGCACCTTCCTTCGTCAATGACGGGAGCGTCCTGATGTTAGTAGACTTTGGGAAGTGGTGTTCCGTCTTAACGGATAAGAGGGGGGTTACGCTGCAGCTCAGGAACCCGAGGGACGCTCGCTCAATACGCTGCACAAACAAGTGAACGAGCACTTACAGCGTCTCTTGTTGCAGATTGTTCTTGCAACCAGGTGTGAACTGGATTGCTAGTGGCGTAGGGCCAACGTCCCAACATTGATGATGCGTGTTCTAGACTTGAGAAGTTGACGGCCATTAAAATGACAATTTAGCTGGATTCTGCAAGGTCTGGGGCCCATATATGCAGTGGATGGCTAAGCAACATGATGTATGTTGGGGGGAGGAGTTAGGACAATTTCCAGGAATGATTACTGGCACGTTGTCATTTAATTTGTATGGTTCTTCCTGCTACAGTATATCGGAGAATCAGATGGGGGGGGGGGGGATGATATGGTATCTCTAACTGGAGTACAACAATGTTATAAGCAGTTGGGAGACTATCTTGAAGTATAATTTTTGGATCTGTTAACACCCAAATTTGCAATTCAGTTACCTTATGTAGTGTGAAATGGCTTGTAATAATGACATTTCATAAAAAAAGAATATACTGTCTTCTATGCTTTGATACAAAGCACTGGACCCCTCCCCTACATCATGACCTCTTCCTGTGCCCCCCTAACAGTATCACAGAACAGAAGAGGCCTTTCCCCAGCCATAAAAACTTGCACTGGTTAACCTCCCAGTGCGTCAACGTACCGGGTCCCAGAGCGCCAGCTGCCTCTCACTCATGCGGCTGAACCCCGTGGTGAATACTTTGCCATCAGCCATGAAGATGGCTCGCATTGGCCTTGCGCCTTCATGGGCTTTCTCCTTCTCCTGCAGAGAGAGAGAGAGAAAAAGAGACACAACCCAGCTTTGGAGCTCTTCTTTCACACATGCACGCACTGCTACACAACCAACTTCACTAGCAATAGACAGGGAGGTGGGGACAGGGTGGGAACTGTGGGAAATTTAGACTGCACGCCATCTTGATGCAGCAAAATAAAGAAAGAAGCACTAAAACCTGGAAGAAAGATAAGAGGCCTAAGAAGTGGCCTTTTCAGGGTGTGTTGGCATTTTACGTTTCTCTATTGGGATTGAACAGAGCAATTTAGGATCTGGCACCATCTCATGGGCCCAATGACCACACTGCCCTCCTAGTCAAAGCCAAAAGCAGCTTCCCAATACCTCCCTACCCCAATGGCATGGCCCCCCGATCTCCTCTCTCTTCCATCACAATGAATACTCATCAAATAAATCCACATACAGTGGGGGGAAGGTCTGAGGAACTAGCTCATTTGCATAGGTTGATTCTCCCAAAAACCAGGTCAGTAACACCACCCCATCCGTGGCTGAGAGCTGAAGTCACTTTTGGACCTTGGAGTCTAAAGCAGGTCAACAACCTGCCCTGCACCCTGTGCAGGTACCTACCGCGACCACGGCGCCGCGCCGCGGGTCAATGATGCGAATGCTCTTGTCCTTGCAGGAGGTGCAGAAGAGGCTGCCGTTCCGGTTCCAGCTGACATTGTAGATGAGGTCGGGGTGCTGGTCCTCCATGCGGTACAGCTCCTCCGCCGTGCCCACGTTCCAGATAATCACCACGTTATCACACCCTGCAAAATCCCACCCAAAATCCAATCCAATCCTTGCAAACAGTCAATAATCACCACGTTATCACACCCTGCAAAATCCCACCCAAAATCCAATCCAATCCTTGCAAACATTCAATAATCACCACGTTATCACACCCTGCAAAATCCCACCCAAAATCCAATCCAATCCTTGCAAACAGTCAATAATCACCACGTTATCACACCCTGCAAAATCCCACCCAAAATCCAATCCAATCCTTGCAAACAGTCAATAATCACCACGTTATCACACCCTGCAAAATCCCACCCAAAATCCAATCCAATCCTTGCAAACAGTCAATAATCACCACGTTATCACACCCTGCAAAATCCCACCCAAAATCCAATCCAATCCTTGCAAACAGTCAATAATCACCACGTTATCACACCCTGCAAAATCCCACCCAAAATCCAATCCAATCCTTGCAAACATTCAATAATCACCACGTTATCACACCCTGCAAAATCCCACCCAAAATCCAATCCAATCCTTGCAGTCAATAATCACCACATTATCACACCCTGCAAAATCCCACCCAAATTCCAATCCAATCCTTGCAAACAGTCAATAATCACCACGTTATCACACCCTGCAAAATCCCACCCAAAATCCAATCCAATCCTTGCAAACAAGTCAATCACCTCGTTATCACACCCTGCAAAATCCCACCCAAAAACCAATCCAATCCTTGCAAACAGTCAAAAAAAAAAAATCTTGTGCGGAAATTTTCAACATAGAATTTAATGGCAACATTTTGGATAAAATAAATAGTAACGTTTGCCCTGTCGCATTAGTGCATCCCCTTGTGGAGAACTCCAATTACTAATCAGCATCTCCAATCCATTCATTCTACAGAAAATTCACAAAATTACTGGAAAACTAACATTTTGCTTTCCAAAACTCACCTCAGGTGTTCTCCCCCCCCATATATTTCCCCTTGCAGGGATAACACTCAGATGCGTTTCTCTCTGCTCCCATCTCACAAGATCATAAGGACCCCCGGCCTCTCCACCCCTGCCTCCAGGTTCAGTTTCCCCCTTCACCTCCTCCCTCTAACTCACCGGCACTGAGAAGCACATTGCGAGCCGTGGGGTGCCACGTGATGATGCCCACGCGCTTCGAATGTCCTTCCAACGTCACCACAGGCTCCGTGAGGGGCATCACCAGCCCATTTTCTGGGATCTGCCACACCTGTGTCCGCCAGCAGCAAAAGGAATGAACTGTTAAGCTCTCAGGAGTCGCCAACAGCGAACAACGCGGCAGCCAAGTCACAAGCCAAACACCCAGAGCAGGAAAGGAGGTCACAGACGCACAGGAAGAAGGGACCCCGAAGAGCTGTCTGTCTATCCCTGTGTGCCTGTATCACCCCCCCGACAGATGAATGCACTTAATACCCCCCCCCCAACAATGGAGGTTCCATTGCCATCATTAGAATCAGGAAAATCAGAGATGGGGGTGGGAGGTGGAGGCAATGACTGCACTATAAGGGTGAAATACACAGCTCAGGGACCTGCCCCTGGTATTTATCCCACCCACCCTGACCAGTCCCCAATCACACTTGCTACCTGAGGCCACACATGCACTAAAAGCAAACAGAGGGTCTGAGTTCAGCAAGATCAGATGGAAGGAAGGAAATCGAGAAGGCCAAGTCTGCAAGGCTGATCCAACTCAGAGGGGAGGTCTCATTAATTGGGGACGACCCCCCATCACGCCTCACTTTCTGCCCGGTGCTTTCCACAAAAAAACTTTGCTAATGAACTCCTGGGCTGAAATCCACCCTACACAGGATTCGAGCAGTCACAGGACAGCAGGCGGCACACAAACCCAAAATTAAAAGCAATTTTAAAAAACACAACTTAAAATCAGTTACTTATACCAGAAACCCAGCGGTTCAACAACGAATAAAATGCAGGTCCCACTCCTGTACCTGGCCTGGCCTCAGACCCTTACCATGACAGTGCAGTCCTCGGAGCAGCTGGCGATGACCTCATCGTTGTGGGGGCACCAGTCGATGTCCAGGACGGGCCCCGTGTGCCCGCAGACAGTGGGGTACGATTTATCGATGCGCCCGGTCTGAGGGGAACCAACAGAATGGGTCAAAACACCATGCGCGTCACTACTTAACCTGCAGCCCCTTAATCCTACCCTGCGGCACAACCCCTACCGTCCCACACATAGGCACCTCAGTCCTGCCCTGCGGCACAACCCCTACCGTCCCACACACATAGGCACCTCAGTCCTACCCTGCGGCACAACCCCTACCGTCCCACACATAGGCACCTCAGTCCTGCCCTGCGGCACAACCCCTACCGTCCCACACATAGGCACCTCAGTCCTGTCCTGCGGCACAACCCCTACCGTCCCACACATAGGCACCTCAGTCCTGCCCTGCAACAACCCCCCTACCGTCCCACACATAGGCACCTCAGTCCTGCCCTGCAACAACCCCCCTACCGTCCCACACATAGGCACCTCAGTCCTGCCCACGGCACCCCCCCCTACCGTTCCACACATAGGCACCTCAGTCCTGCCCTGCGGCACAACCCCTACCGTCCCACACACATAGGCACCTCAGTCCTGCCCTGCGGCACAACCCCTACCGTCCCACACACATAGGCACCTCAGTCCTGCCCTGCGGCACAACCCCTACCGTCCCACACATAGGCACCTCAGTCCTACCCTGCGGCACAACCCCTACAGTCCCACACATAGGCACCTCAGTCCTGCCCACGGCACCCCCCCTACCGTTCCACATATAGGCACCTCAGTCCTGCCCTGCGGCACAACCCCTACTGTCCCACACATAGGCACCTCAGTCCTGCCCTGCAACAACCCCCCTACCATCCCACACATAGGCACCTCAGTCCTGCCCTGCAACAACCCCCCTACCGTCCCACACATAGGCACCTCAGTCCTGCCCACGGCACCCCCCCCTACCGTTCCACACATAGGCACCTCAGTCCTGCCCTGCGGCACAACCCCTACCGTCCCACACACATAGGCACCTCAGTCCTGCCCTGCGGCACAACCCCTACCGTCCCACACATAGGCACCTCAGTCCTGCCCTGCAACAACCCCCCTACCATCCCACACATAGGCACCTCAGTCCTGCCCTGCAACAACCCCCCTACCGTCCCACACATAGGCACCTCAGTCCTGCCCACGGCACCCCCCCCTACCGTTCCACACATAGGCACCTCAGTCCTGCCCTGCGGCACACCCCCTACCGTCCCACACATAGGCACCTCAGTCCTGTCCTGCGGCACAACCCCTACCGTCCCACACATAGGCACCTCAGTCCTGTCCTGCGGCACAACCCCTACCGTCCCACACATAGGCACCTCAGTCCTGTCCTGCGGCACACCCCCTACCGTCCCACACATAGGCACCTCAGTCCTGTCCTGCGGCACACCCCCTACCGTCCCACACATAGGCACCTCAGTCCTGTCCTGCGGCACAACCCCTACCGTCCCACACATAGGCACCTCAGTCCTGTCCTGCGGCACAACCCCTACCGTCCCACACATAGGCACCTCAGTCCTGCCCTGCAACAACCCCCCTACCATCCCACACATAGGCACCTCAGTCCTGCCCTGCAACAACCCCCCTACCGTCCCACACATAGGCACCTCAGTCCTGCCCACGGCACCCCCCCCTACCGTTCCACACATAGGCACCTCAGTCCTGCCCTGCGGCACAACCCCTACCGTCCCACACACATAGGCACCTCAGTCCTGCCCTGCGGCACAACCCCTACCGTCCCACACACATAGGCACCTCAGTCCTGCCCTGCGGCACAACCCCTACCGTCCCACACACATAGGCACCTCAGTCCTGCCCTGCGGCACAACCCCTACCGTCCCACACATAGGCACCTCAGTCCTACCCTGCGGCACAACCCCTACAGTCCCACACATAGGCACCTCAGTCCTGCCCACGGCACCCCCCCTACCGTTCCACATATAGGCACCTCAGTCCTGCCCTGCGGCACAACCCCTACCGTCCCACACACATAGGCACCTCAGTCCTGCCCTGCGGCACAACCCCTACCGTCCCACACACATAGGCACCTCAGTCCTGCCCTGCGGCACAACCCCTACCGTCCCACACACATAGGCACCTCAGTCCTGCCCTGCGGCACAACCCCTACCGTTCCACACACATAGGCACCTCAGTCCTGCCCTGCGGCACAACCCCTACCGTCCCACACACATAGGCACCTCAGTCCTGCCCTGCAACAACCCCCTACCGTCCCACACATAGGCACCTCAGTCCTGCCCTGCGGCACAACCCCTACCGTCCCACACACATAGGCACCTCAGTCCTGCCCTGCGGCACAACCCCTACCGTTCCACACACATAGGCACCTCAGTCCTGCCCTGCGGCACAACCCCTACCGTTCCACACATAGGCACCTCAGTCCTACCCTGCGGCACAACCCCTACCGTTCCACACACATAGGCACCTCAGTCCTGCCCTGCGGCACAACCCCTACCGTTCCACACACATAGGCACCTCAGTCCTGCCCTGCAACAACCCCCTACCGTCCCACACATAGGCACCTCAGTCCTGCCCTGCAACAACCCCCTACCGTCCCACACATAGGCACCTCAGTCCTGCCCTGCGGCACAACCCCCTACCGTCCCACACATAGGCACCTCAGTCCTGCCCTGCGGCACAACCCCCTACCGTCCCACACATAGGCACCTCAGTCCTGCCCTGCGGCACACCCCCTACCGTCCCACACATAGGCACCTCAGTCCTGCCCTGCGGCACACCCCCTACCGTCCCACACATAGGCACCTCAGTCCTGCCCTGCAACAACCCCCTCGCTACCCCACAGACCTCTCGTAATGCCTCCCCCCCCCCCGCCCCCTTACCTTGCTGAGCGGAAGCACCATGAACGCTCCCCCGCCGCTGGCCTCCACGATGATGGCCACGAACTTGGGGTTGACGGCGCAGAAGGTGCTGTCCCAGGTGACGCGGGAGACGCGGATGTCATCGTAGCACTGGTCGTTCTTTACCGCCTGCCCGAAGACGTGACGGAACTTGCTCTGGCGCACCACCCCCTTCCGAAAAGACATCCCTGGCGGAGGGTAAAGCCAGACGCCCAAAATCACAAAACGTGCCAGCAGAACCGCGACTCACAGAAACAGAAAAAAACAAAAAACCAGGGCCACAGGGCCCATCTAGGCATCCCAGATTATTTCCTGATGCTGCCCAGATGGACTTCAGTCCTTTCCTCACTTCTCCTGTGCTTATCCCATCCCCGCTTTAAACTCTGTTACTGCCTTCTCTGAGGGCCATTCTGTAGCTCTTTCAAGCTGTCCAGGAAGAAATATTTTCTGTCAGAACTGTGATCTGGCACCATGAATCTTCATTTGCAATTACCTGGGGACGGGGGGGAGTTTACCTTAATTTTATATCCCCTCACAAGTAATACTTAACCCCGGTTATTGCAGTGGCAAGTCCTGGGTTCAGGGGTCATGCACCAGGTCTCCTCCTGCAATCACCGCGACCGTCAACGCTGCCACCGCGGCATCCCCAGCCTAGGCCAACCCAGTGGATCAAACCCGGGGGACCTTCTGCACGGAGGTGCCCCACATTTACCACCCGGGCCCCACCGGGCTGGCCGATGAAAAAATAATTTCTCTAATGCTGTTCCCTTGAGCCTCCTCACCATCGCTGCTCGCTCTGGATCTAGTTCTCAGGTAACGTGCACTCAACCCCAGACCAAAATGTTGCTTCTGTCTACGCTGGAGGGAGACTGGTAAACCAGGCCTCACGTCTAGCTATTGTAAAAATAAGCAAACAACTGAATTAAATGTACGTCCATGGAGTTCTGGAGTCATTCCAGGATTAAATGTGAAGCAAAAATGGGAATTAATCCACATCTAATTCCTGGAATAAAATTCCCTAGTATGAACAAAACAAGGCGGAAAATCAGAAGAACTAATGCAGAACTGAAGCATGGAGCAGCTAATCCCGGCATAGAAAGGTCTGTGTGTAAGAAGAGACAGAATTCCTGGATCAGCCACAGTTTCTATTTAATCTATTTAAATAGATTAAATAGAAACTAAATATTTAGTGCACCACAATTAATTCAACACAGTTATAAAGTAACTAACGTGCCATGGTTCACATTTCCGAGTCTCTAATGACTGAATCTTATACATCTAAGTAGGTGAAAAAGCAAAACACAGACAGCAGCAGTGCAAGCTTCTCTCACACACATTCACAGTCCTACCACAGCCCAGGCAGCAGTGCAAGCTTCCCTCACACACACACAATCCCACCACAGGACAAGTACAGCACAGGCAACAGCAGTGCAAGCTTCCCTCACACACACACTCTGCCCCACCCCAGAACAGGTACAGCCCAGGCAGCAGTAGTGCAAGCTTCCCTCTCACACATTCACAGTCCTACCACAGCACAGGCAGCAGCAGTGCAAGCTTCCCTCACACACACATTCTGCCCCACCCCAGAACAGGTACAGCCCAGGCAGCAGTAGTGCAAGCTTCCCTCTCACACATTCACAGTCCTACCACAGCACAGGCACCCTGGGCCCTCGTAGAATGAGCCTTTAGCCTGCATGGGTAAGGGCTTCCCTGCCTCCATATAAGCTGCCTTGATTACTTCCTTGATCCAGTGAGCTATGGTCGCTCGTGAGGCTGCTTCGCCTTGTTTCTTCCCGCTGTGAAGAACAAACAAGCGCACCGGTTCTAATTGTTCTAGGTATCGTACCAGGATTTTGCCGACTTTTAGGTGGCGAAGAAGTCGTGAGTCTTCCGAATCCTTATGCCTCTCCGGTGATGGTAGGGAGATGGACTGATTCAAGTGAAACCCCGAGACCACTTTTGGTAGGAAGGAGGGGACGGTGCGAAGCTGTATCGCTCCTGGAGTAAGGCGGAGGAATGGATCCCGACCGGATAGTGCCTGTGGTTCCGAGATGCGACGGGCTGAGCATATGGCCACCAAGAAGACCGTCTTTAGCGTTAAAAGGCGTAGTGACAGACTGCTCATTGGCCTGAAGGATGACCCTGCTAGAAATCCAATACCAGGTTGAGCTTTCATAGGGGGACCGGCCACTTTATGGGTTGTCAGTTGCTTAACCCCTTTTAGGAAACAGGCCAAGTCTTTGTGTGCAGACAGACGGTTTTCCATTTACTTCGGCTCTGAAGCAGGAGAGGGCTGCTACTTGGACCTTGAGGGAGTTGAGTGACAACCCTTTCTTCATACCGTCCTATAGGAATTCCAGAATCATGGGGATCTTGGCCGTTCGTGGGGGCACCCTGCGGTCCTCGCACCAGGCATGGAATATTCTCCAGATCCGTATGTATGCCAGGGACGTTGAGAACTTCCGCGCATGGAGCAAGGTGGCGATCACAGCCTTCGAGTAACCGCGCTTCTTCAGGCGAGTCCTCTCAAGGGCCAGAACGTAAGAGAGAATCAAGAAGGATCTTCGTAAAGGATCGGGCCCTGCTGGAGAAGGTCCCTGTGTGGAGGGAAGCACAGAGGGCTCCCCGCAAGGAGTCTTTGCATGTCTGCATCCCACGGGCGTCTGGGCCAGTCCAGAGCCACTAGTAGGACTAGCCCTCTGAGGTGTTCTATCTTGCGGATGATCTTTCCCACTAGAGGCCATGGAGGAAAGGCGTACAAGTAAGTCCTCCTCTGGCCGAGGGCGTCAATCCCTTGGGAGTGCTGCTCTCACCTGCGGCTGAAGAACCGGGGGACTTTGGCATTGCGAGATGTGGCCAGTAGGTCCATGGCTGGGCAGCCCCAGCGATTTCCACCTTTTGTTGGAAGCATTTGGTCGACAGCACCCACTCCCCCGGGTCCAGGCTTTCCCTGCTGAGAAAGTCCGCTGAGACGTTGTCTTTTCCTGCGATGTGGGAGGCCGAGATCCCTTGTAGGTTTACCTCTGCCCATTCCACGAGGGAGGTCTATTTCCAGACATCTTCTGGCTCCTGGTTCCTCCCTGTGGTGTGGATGTAGGCAATCGTTGTTGCGTTGTCAGACAGACATCACTCAAATCGCTTGCTCTTGGAGCCTGTAGCTGAATTGCAGGCACGCTAGTCTGACCGCTCGAGCTTCCAGGTGGCTTAATGTTCCATTAAGCCTCTTCCTCGGTCCATTGTCCCTGGGCGGTTCAGTTCCTGGTAGTGGGCTCCCCACCCTCGGATGCTCGCGTCTGTAGTGAGTACAATCTAGTTCGTTGGGATAGGCTTACACCTCTGCTTAGGTGGTTTTCCTGCAGCCACCACTGGAGCTGAGAGCATACCTCCATTGGTAGGTGGAGACGAATCTAGTAATCTTGGGACAGTGGGTTCCAGCAGGACAGTAAGGAGCATTGGAGTGGCCGCATTTGAGCCCTTGCCCATGGTATTACTTCCAGAGTTGATGCCATGAGGCCTAGGACCTGAAGGTAGTCCCACACCTTGGGGCATATTCTAGTTATCAATCGGCACACTTCTTCCATCAGTTTCCTCCTGATGGAACAAGTGTGCCTCCTGATGGAACAAGTGTGCCTCCTGATGGAACAAGTGTGCCGATTGATAACTAGAATATGCCCCAAGGTGTGGGACTACCTTCAGGTCCTGTCAGGGATACTCTTGGTGAGGCGAGGCAGGTCTCGAGGCCCCTGGACAGGGCTGGGGGGGGGGGGGGGGGGGAAATCAGGTGCCCCCCAGCTAGGGTTCCACCCAAGTCATGACCGGGACTGACTGCATCTGAACAAAGGCTTGTAGTTCCTGGAAAAATTCCAACCAAGAGAAGGCCCCTGGGTCCATGGGGCGCGGGAGTAGGGGTTACGGAAGAGCCCTCTCATGGTGAGGATGTCATCTCAGAATTGCTCAGCTCCGGGGAGCTGTCGGATAAGGTCACTGCCGACCCGTCCTCCGACTGGGATGGACCAGACTTGGAAAAGTTTTGAGAATCTACTTCTCCCTGGGCTTCCTCACGATGCAAAAATAAGCGCGGAAAGCGGGCGCTGAAAAGTCAGCGCCCGCTTTCTTAACGCACGCATGGCGCCCGCATGGGGAGATGCCATGCTATATTGTAATTAGGGGGTCGCTTGCATGACCTTAGCGCCTCCTTGCCAACGTGACCCCGCGATTACCGGCGTTCTGCCGGTTATGAAAACCGACCCCGAGCATATCTGCGTCCGTCTTCAAATCGGCCGGCTGAGGTTTTTTAAAAGAAGTACAGAAAAGCAGTTTTTTCTGCTTTTTTTGTACTTCTTTTCAATGCGCTCAGCTATTAACGCCTGCTCCAAGCAGGCGTTAATAGCTCCGCTATTAACAGCTCCGCTATTAGCTATTAACCTCTGCTATTAACGCCTCTGCTATTAATACCTCCGCTATTAATACCTCCGCTATTAGCTATTAACCTCCGCTATTAATACCTCCGCTATTAATACCTCCGCTATTAGCTATTAACCTCCACTATTAACGCCTCCGCTATTAATACCTCCGCTATTAGCCTCCGCTATTAACACCTCCGCTATTAGCTATTAACCTCCGCTATTAATACCTCCGCTATTAGCTATTAATACCTCCGCTATTAATACCTCCGCTATTAATACCTCCGCTATTAATACCTCCGCTATTAATACCTCCGCTATTAGCTATTAACCTCCGCTATTAATACCTCCGCTATTAACGCCTGCTCCAAGCAGGCGTTAATAGCGGAGGGATAAGTGTGCGTCTGAGTCGCACATTTATCTTTTTGCATTTGGAGTGAATGAGTAATAACCTCATTCTCGTGCATTTGCATGTGATGAGCGCTATCCGGGTGGATTGGGCATCCCCCGGTGGGCCGATCGCTCCAGTCACGTGGTCTGCCATGCGCGGCCGTGACAGAGCAGAGCTCGGCGGACCAGGGGACGTGTCCTGGGCGGCGAATACCTGGGCCGGTCTGACATCGTGAGTCCGCCGCTGGCGCTATCCCATTCACTCCGCGTCGGACGCGCTTTAAATAGGCGCTAATCCCCCTATTGCATTAGGGGGTGGATTAGCGCCTATTTAACCCGCGTCCCAACTGCGGGTTATACAGTGCGTTCGGCTGAGCGCGCCGTATTGCATCGGCCCCAGTCTTGGTACAGGCAGGACTCCAGGTCGGGCCGCGCAAAGGGCCTGCCGCCTGATGCTTCTTTTCCCCACGCACAGGTAACGCGCCCGGATATGCGCGCGAGCGTGAGGTCTGGGTTCTAGGCTCCTCACATGAAAGAAAGTTACGGGAGAGCATACGTGCCTGTATCTCTCGCGGGAAGCTAGGGCCAGTCTCTGTCTTCTGCTGGAAGGACGGGTCCCTCCAAGGGAACTACCGTCTCCTCTCACAGAGGCTCCAAACTGTAAAACAGGTTTGTTGTGTGGGTCTCCTTTCACGCCACCGAAGGCTGTATCCTCACTATGGTTGTAACAGAGAATGGAAGGGACCTTCTAGGGAAGAATCCCAGACTAGGGGAAAGGATTGGGGAGTGCCCCCTGCTTGCACCTTCAGAACTGTCCAGAGAAATGCCCAGGCTTCTAGCAGAAACACAAGCTGAAGAACGGATGCTGGTCATGGTTCTACCAGGGTATTCAAACTGCCTGCTCCCGCTGTCCCTTTTTTTTTAGGGAAAGAACCTGCTCGCCTTGGAGTTTCACTGGCTGATCTGAAATTCATTCACAGTAAGCACCCCACAGCTGAATCAGTTCCCATGGGGGGGGGGGGGCGCAGAATCAGTCCCACAGGACCACTGCCTGGAGCACCCCCAGGACTCAGCATACGTTCCACCAGGAAACCTGGGCCTAAAAACTTCCCCGGCAGTGGTCTACTCCTAGCTGCAGCACCATCTGCTGGAGACAGCATTATAGGGGGAGCAAAGTCAGCTTTGCGCTTTATTTCTCTCTGTCTCCATCTGCTGGTAGGAGGATATAACCTTTGTCTGGCATGGATGATAAGGAATAACTGTTAATGGAAACCTTCCTTCACACGAGTATGGAGCATGAAAGTACAACTACCGCCAGTCATTGGGTATATGCCACTATACTATATCATACTTTTCTCTACTTATACTATATTACTCAAAATATTAAACGCCTGTGTTGAAATTCTCATTTGCATAATTCAGATATTTGGGTTGCGTGTATGTGGGTACATTGGAATTTCAAACTAAAAAACTTACCTAGTCTACTAATGAGAAAACCACCAACATAAACATCTAGCTCCTCCTAAGTGCAAACAGACTACAAAGCTTGGGGTGTGTTCTTGTAAGTAATAAATTGACATCATTATGCATCCACTCTGCAACAGTCAGTAACAGAACACATCCTAATCTTTCCATTCTATTTCCTCTGGGTAAAATAGGGGTCGGATTATTTATTTATTTATTTTTAACTCTTATATATACCGAGGTTCCTGTGTGACATACAAATCACCCTGGTTTACATAAAACTGCATCTTCGCACAAAGGCAGTACATAAAACAAGTGATACGAGAACTGGTACAAACTGAATATTCTATAATATGAATGGGTCCAGGAGACCACCAAAATGAATTACTGAGAGAGTATATACAATCATAATCAGTGATCAGGAAATCAAAGAGCTGCCCCAAGCAAACAGCTCAGAATAATCCATTCTTACATAGTAATCCTTCTCCAGCCATTTAAAAATAGGAAATCCTCATTGGGCCTTCCATGAAACATGGAAAGTGCTCCTTCCCCCCTCCAGGGGAGGTTTTGGGACATCAATTACATCCAACTGGCCAGAAACATTCAATTGCAGAACAGGACTTTAAGGCAGGGGCAGCAGAACATTTCAGGGAGGATAGGCCAAACCCAACCCCCCCCCCCCCCCCCCAGTTGCTGATGTTGTGTGGGACAAAAAGTTGGTCAGGCCTTGGCTCCAGCGGCCCATCCCGTTCCACTGCCTGTGCTTTACCTTCTAAAAGTTAAATAACTTACATATACAAGAGCCAACAAAGTGCATGTAACCCACGTCGGCAAACCTCTTCCTGGAGAGACACTGAGCCCCTACAGATGCCATCAAGCATCATCTACTTTAATAACCACAGGAAAGGGAACTGGCGGGCCCAGTACATCCAGAGGGAAATCTAAATGGTGGAACAAAAAAAACCCCAACAAAACCCGCTTCCAAAAGCTACAGCAAGCACTGGAAAAGTGAGTTTCATCACAGCCACCGCAATGCAAAGAAACGGAAGAATCTCACAAGGCAGGGCCAACCCTGCAAACACCCTACCCCCCCCCCCCCGGATCCAGGCCCGGGGAGCGACGCTGGGCTCCGAAGCTGCAATTTCCAAGAACAAAAAAAAGTTTACCAGGACTTCTTGAGGAAAGTTGCCCCCTCTCCCACCCCCTTTCCAGACGTAGCCGAGTTAGGGCTTTCCCCCTGGCAGCTGCTTTGGCAGCGCGCGCCCGGGTACTCACTGGGCTCGAGCGGACGGGCTCCTTCAGGACACGCTGCGCCGCGCGCCCCTCCTAGTCATGGACCCCGGCTCCAGGAAGTGACTGCGTAGCACGGCTGGGTGGGGAGCGCGCCGCAGGCCGGGGCAGCGCTCGGGCTCCTGCGATTGGCTGGCGGGATCGCCCTCCTCCTCCTCGCTGGGAGTGGGAGGAGAGCGCAGGAGCCGGGCCCGCCTGGCCGCGCGCCAGGCTGGGGGTGGGAGCGGCTCTGCCCTCCGTCCGTGGAGAGCGGAGGGCAAAGCCCGCAGCCGAGAGGGGCCTCTACAGACCGGGAGGTTCGACTGGAATCCGAAGAGGGCGAGATCTCTTCTTTTTCTTTTTTTTTTGGGCCCCAGCAATCGAAAGCTGCAGATATAAATAAAGAAATAAACATTTTAAATTGGCAAGTAAGTTCTTGGACATGGTCGCAAGCTCAAAGGGCATGCACTCCAGCGTAACATTAAAAAAAAAAAAAGATTTCTGCACAGATTTATTTAATATAACAGATGTAAATCTGCAAAACCAAGCAATGGCCTCTTCCTTAATTGAGTTTAAAGTTATTATGGAACGGCTTCTTAATGGAAGCAAACAAAAACCCAGTAACACAATTTCAAACGGTAAGCTCTTTGGGAAAGGGGCTTCATATACCTGAACACTTATCACTATTGCAGAGCACTGTACATGTCCAGTAGTGCTATAAAAATAAGGATTAAGAAGCCTGGGTTATACACACAGGATCCTCAGTTGCAGGGAACGGAGGGGAAAGCCAGAGATCTCTTAGGGTCTATGGCATTTTACCAAGAAATAAACTGGACCCTTCCCAGGGCCCTTCATACCTCTATTGCAATGAGCTTCTGAGACCACATATGTGACTTAAGTGGAGATATAGGGGGCCTGTTTACAAAGTTGTGTTAATAGGCTTATATGCAACCAAGCATAACTGGGGACCCTCCAAAAGGCGAAAGGAATTGCCAGCCCTCTGGGCAAACACTGGAAGAGTTCTGAGCGGACCCAGAAGAGGAAGCGAAATTGTGACCATTCAGAAAGCGTGGACTATAAATAATTTTAAATAAATAAATAAAATAAGTTATGTCACATGGGATCATGTAAGCAGGAAAAAGGAGGAGCAATCACTGTGTTGGAAGGAAGAGTCCCCAGGTCTGCTAGGATAGCCCTCAGGGCCTGAAGAAAGAGGAAGTCTAAGGTGGATTCCAGGGGGGGGGAATGAGTGAGCCTGTGAGTGTGTGACATTAAGCGTGTGACTGTGTTAAGTATATGCACAAAACCACTCCCACCACTCTGCTAATCCATGAGACTCTCAGGGTGACTGGAAATCAAAAGCACTCGGGTATGGCAGTAAGCAGTGCTTACAGCATGCTAAAATGTGTTATCAAAGGCAAGACGAAAACAACCTGTGGGATTTGTGATTATCGCAAACGACCAACGTTATTTCCTGGCCAAAGAGTCAGATATGATGTGGCCATATTATTAATGCGCTGTATCACCTGCAGATGCATGCAAAGCAGTTCGTTGGCATGGTAATGAGTAGCACAGCTCGCAAAAAAATTCTTTGCATGCTGTGCTACTGGTGGGAGTTTAGCTGCATCTTTTAGCTCAGGAGCATCACAAGGTGAAGGAACCTGGCACTGCTCCCCCTGTGCCACTTAAAAGGGCCTACAAAGCCCGGAAAAAGCCCTCCCACTCCTCCTGTTCTGTGGGGCAACCACCTGACCTGTCCTCCGGGCCATGAAGGTAACCTATGACGAAACCCTACCCCCTGACCTCCAAGCCCACCCCATTGGTAATAACCTAACCCTTTCCCCATTTCCAAATATCCCCCCCCCCCCCACACACACACACACACACCTCTGACCCCTCCCCAGGCTTATCCTAAAATCTCTGATTATCTAGAGGGGCAGGAATGATCCCCACTCGCTCCAGCTTTCAGAATAGTGTGAGCTGACTCCCCATGCCAGGAGCCTGGAGAGGGTCGGGGGGAGTATTTGGCCATGGGTGAAGGGGGAGGTAGAGGGAAGGGGTTTGCTCTACTGATTCCCAGGGATTATGGGCACAGGGTGGGATGGCTTTCTTCAGGGACTTGTGGCGCCTTTCAGAGATGCTGACCCTGGGACGGGGGAGCCACCATTGTGCGTAACCATGGCTGGAAATACATGCTTTTTTTTTCCAGGCATGCCAATGGAAGTAAGGGAATCCATGGGATCCATTAAATCGCAATACCCTAGCACCGCGGTTTAGTGAATCCTGCAGATATTTTCTTGCAGTAAATCGGTGGGCTAATATGCCAGCAGAGCTCTGAGAGCCGGCAGGGCTTCACTGAGAGATGAATGCAACCGCGGACTGCAAACTGAACCCAGCCACGCCTGAAAACGAGAAGCTTCAGTACACAAATATTTTACAGGCAATATTCAGATCAGGAAGTAATGGGCTGCCGGAAGGAGAGAAGGATTTTTAAAAACACTGCATGTACCTCTAGTAATACATACGCCTAGTATTCCAAAAATACTGTGTTTCTTATATATTTTAATTATCTAAAAAAAAAAAAAACAGTCATGTGGGAGACCAGGATGTTTTTGATTTCCAAGCCTGAATTTTCTGCTCCTTGGGCCGGGAAAGCAGAGTTGCTTACCTGTAACAGGTGTTCTCACAGGACAGCAGGATGTTAGTCCTCACATGTGGGTGACATCATCAGGATGGAACCCAATCACGGAACACTTTTGTCAAAGTTTCTAGAACTTTGACTGGCACCTACTGGGCATGCCCAGAATAGCACCAACCCTGCAACCAGCAGGGGTCCCCCTTCAGTCTCGTTTGTAGTAAAGTTCGAGCAAAAAATAAAATAAGAAAATGTAATGGACCCAACTCCGAGGGGTGGCAGGCGGGTTCCGTGAGGACTAACATCCTGCTGTCCTGTGAGAACACCTGTTACAGGTAAGCAACTCTGCTTTCTCACAGGACAAGCAAGATGGTAGTCCTCACATGTGGGTGATTAGCAAACTACAGGATGCCCGAATGTGATAGCAAAAATACCTAACGACGTGCAACAGGCACAACAACTGAGGTAGTTTTGGTGAATTGGGCAGCCTGATCATCTTCCTGGGTCACAGGAAGGAGTTGGGATATTATATGGGAAACAGCTTACGGAGGACCGATTGGCCGAAGATGGAATCCTGTCTGCCAGCTTTGTCAAGACAATAATGACCTGCAAAAGTATGGAGGGAGCTCCATGTAGCAGCTCTACACATGTCAGCAAGAGGAACGGGGCGGAGGTGAGCCACTGACGTTGCCATTGCTCTTACAGAGTGTGCTTTAACACGGTCTTGAAGAGGAAGACCTTCTTGATGACAGCAAAAGGAAATGCAATCTGCTGGCCAGGTGGAAATGGTCTGTTTACCTACCGGAGTACCCAATTTGGTTTTATTGAAAGAGATAAATAATTGGGTGGATGTTCTATGGGCTGCAGTCTGATCTAAATAAAAAGCAAGAGCGCGTTTGCAGTCCAAGGAGTGTAGAGCTCGCTCACCTGGTTGTGAGTGAGGTCTAGGAAAAAAGGTTGGAAGAGTTATACTCTGATTTAAATGAAACTCAGAGACCACCTTTGGCAGGAATTTAGGGTGAGTACAGAGCACTACGTCGTCGTGAAGGAACCTAATGTAAGGTGCATATGTGACTAATGCATGTAACTCACTGACCCTGTGAGCGGATGTAATAGCTGTGTGAAAGATCACCTTCCAAGTGAGATGGCGAAGTTCACAGGAATGCAAAGGCTCAAAGGGAGACTTCATAAGTTGTGCTAGAACAACATTAAGGTTGCAGGTAGGAACTGGAGGACATAGGGGAGGTTTAAGGTGTAGTAAACCCCTCATGAAGTGAGCTATGAGTGGTTGTGTTGATATCGTGGTGTTGCCGATACCTTTGTGATAAACCGCGATAGCACTAATGTGTACTCGAATAGAGGAAGTCTGTAATCCAGATTCTGAAAGATGCCAAGGGTAGTCCAGAAATTTTTCTAGGGAACAGGAAAAGGGGTCTATTTCCTTTGTCTTGCACCACGAGGAAAATCTTTTCCATTTTGCACGATATGATCTTCTGGTAGAAGGCTTTCATGAAGCTACGAGGACTTGTGAAACACTGTCGGATAGGTTTAAACCTTGCAAAGTCAACCTTTCAACATCCAAGCTGTCAGGGATAGTGATTGGAAGTTGGGATGACGCAGTAGACCGTTGTTCTGAGTTATTAGCATTGGGTCTGTGCCCAGGCGAATGGGACGTTGAACTGATAGGTCACGAAGGATGGGAAACCAGACCTGACGCGGCCAGTGAGGGGCTATGAGATTCATTGTTCCCTTGTCCTGCCGTAACTTCATGAGAGTCTTGCTGATGAGTGGAAGTGGAGGGTAAGCATAGAGGAGACCCATTGACTATGAGTGGGTGAAGGCATCCCAGGGAGAAACGCAACTGATTGGTGATGTGGATAATGTGAGACATCTTTTGACTTGACTGGGCCATTGGGATTTTAAAGTCCATTGAGACACTCTCATGGCTAAGTGGGCCATGGGAGTTACATGAACTGTGGACGCCATGTGGCCCAGTAAGGCCAAGAGGTGGCAAGCCTTAGTGGGCTGGAGCGATTGAAGGAATCTTGCCATGATGGATAAGGATCGTGCCCTGGTCTGTGGGAGGAATGCTTTTGCCTGGAGAGTGTCTAGATCTGTTCCTATGAACGAGATTTTTTGAGATGGAGTCAGATTGGATTTGGGGTAGTTTATTTATTTATTTATTTAACAGCTTTTCTATACCAGTATTAGTAGGCACATCATATCGGTTTACATCAACAAAAGGTGGAAATGACATAGAACAGGGTTGGGGCAGGGGATATTACAATTATAAGGCAAGGCTGAAGGGAAATCTGTGTGGTTACAGATTAAAGAGGAATTTGAGTAATATTCTGTAACTAATGTACCTATTAACATATATTACATAATGTCATATTGTACATGAACAATTATAACATATTATACATGAACAGTCTCACCAAGCGAGTGGGGAGGAAAGTATAATGGTTGGAGCTTAGGGAAGTGGGATAGTGGCCGGGTGGTGTAATGAGTGGGTCTAGTCTGGGTATGCGAGATGGAAGAGCCACGTCTTTAGCTTTTTTCTGAATTTGTAGGGGCATGGCTCAAGGCGGAGGTTAGTGGGTAGCGCATTCCAACACACTGGGCCAGCAATAGATAGGGCGCGTTCTCTTGTAGATGTGAGATGGGCATTCCCGTCTCACATCTACACGGGTAGTTGATAAGGAACCCCAGTGATTGGAGCAGATCGATTGTGTAACAGAGTGACTGAGATGCTCTCCTTTGAGTTGGAGCCCTTATAAGCCAATCGTCCAGGTATGGATAGACATGGACGTTGTTTTTCCTTAAATGAGCTGCTACAACTGCCAGGCATTTTGTGAAAACCCTTGGGGCTGATGCCAGTCCAAATGGTAGTACACGGTACTGAAAATGAGACTGACCTACTATGAATCTGAGGTATTTGCGATGAGGTGGATATATCACGATGTGTGCGTAAGCCTCCTGCAGGTCCAGAGAACAGAGCCAATCTGTTCTTTGAATCAGTGGGAGCAAGGTTCCTAAGGTTGCCATTATGAACTTTTCTTTTTTGAGATATTTGTTTAGGGTACGCAAATCCAAAATAGGACAAATGCCTCCTGATTTCTTTGGGATCAGGAAGTAGCGTGAGTAGAATCCTTGACCCCCAATGCTGTTGAGGTACTGGTTCTACAGCATTGGATTGTAGAAGGGTCAAGAGCTCCGCTTCGAGAAGCGGGGAGTGAATGTTTGGATTCGCGAGAGGAGGGAATAAGCCGTTTGGCGGTACAGTGAGAAAGTGTAGATGGTATCCTTGGCTTATTACAGAGAGCACCCACTGATCTGTCATGATGGTGTGCCATAAAGTGGAGAAGAGGAACAAGCGGCCCTCCACTGGAATGACATGGGAAGGAAGACATTGGCTGTTGCTCTCTAGAGGCGAGTCAGGTTGGCCCTGTTTGCGGGGCAGGTTGGATTGACGTAGGGTGTCATGGTGGTCTTCTTTTAATTGTGCAACTGTTTCTTGGATTTTGGTACCAAATAAGTTGTCACCAGTACATGGCAGGTCTGCGAGATGATCCTGAACCTCTTGCCTCTGAACCTCTGGTGTATGGCCCCCAGCTGAGGACTTTTGCTGCAGTGACCAGGCTAAAGGAAATTGGGAGGGAATTACCAGTGTGGCGTGGCACACTGCGGTGCTTTGGTGGAGTCCTTCCTGTGCTGGCAGCCACAGCATGATCCTCCCACCCAGGGCCCACGGTGGCCAGACAGCAGTGAGGAAGACAAGAGAGGAGGGGGAGGAGCAGGGAGCAGCAGTGAATGATGGAGAAGAGCTTCTGCTCTGTGCTCCAGCCCTCCCTCCCTCACCCTGGAGTACAGGGCTCTTTTTTTGCTTGGAATGGACACTACCTCAGGCCCTGGATGTCTGTGCTGCAGGGACTTGTGACTCAGCTGACAGCGGGAGGAGGGAATCACCCAGAGCTCCAGTCAGGCAAGAATGATTTGTGGGTAGGTAAAGGGTGTAAATGCTGAAAGGGGGTGAAGCGAGGAGGGTCTGAATGCTGATGGTGATAGAGGAGTTAATGCTGGGTGCAAATAAGAGAATTTTTTTTTACTCAATGCATAATTAAGCTCTGGAATTCATTGCCAGAGGATGTGGTGAAAGCTATTAGTGTAGCTGCATTTAAAAAAGGTTTTGAAAAGTTCCTGGAAGAAAAGTCCATTAACCATTATTAAGGTAGAGTTGCAGAAATCCACTGCTTATTTTGGGAATAGCAGCTTGGAATTTATCTGCCCCTTGTGATCCTGGATTGGCTACTGTTGGAAACCGGATACTGGGCTTGATGGTCCTTTGGTCTGACCCAGTATGGCAAATCTTATCTCTTTAGGTCTTAAATGATGGTGAATGTGGGGAAGGCTGTGGAGGGCTGTGAATGCTTGGGAAAGGAGGCCAAAGGAAGCAGGTGCAATATTAAACACCAATGCTTCTGCCAGCCAGGGGTGGGGAGAGGATCCAGAAACAAAGTCAGGTCATATTAGTGGGGGAGGGAGCCCAGGATAGAGCGTACCAAGAGTCATGGAGAGGATGGGAGGAGACCAAACCTAGGCTAGAGGACAGGGATGGAGAGAGGTTTGGGTATGAGGGAGAGGGCATGAGAAGGGGGAAGGAGAAGAAGGTAGTAAAGACCCTGGATAAGGGGCAGAGTGACAGAGAGGGAAAAAGGACTCAGGGTGGAGAGAGAGAAAGGATCACTTATTGGAAAGAGGAAGATAGAGAAATGATTTGGGAATAGGGAGAGAGAGAGGATACCAGAAATGCATGGAGAAATCTTGGGGTAGGGCAGGGAGAGATACAGAGAAGGGAAGACCAGGGACTCTGGAAGAGGTGGAGAGAGAACACTGGATAGGGGTAAGGGAGAGTGGACTCAGGATGGAGGAAAAGATCTAAGGATGGATGGAGATGGATTGGGTGGATGGAGATGGAGACATGCCCTGTCATGTTGAAGAGAGGGGGGAGTTGGGGGGGAATTCTGGGATATAAAGGAGGAAGGGGGAAGAGAAATGAGAGGAGAAAGAAGAATGGCAAAAAGAGAGAAAGAGAATCAAGAGAAAACACGGATTGAAGGAAAAAAATATTAAAATATTCTCTGAAGGATGGAGACAAAGAAGAGGGAAGGTACCAGTGAGAGAAAGAAAGAGTTAAAACTCCCCAAAAAAAAACTCCCAAAAACAGGAGAAAACCAGAGAGTGAGAAAAAAAAGACATTAACAAATAAAGTCAATATAAATATATTCTAGACAAATAAGATACCAGGCAAACTTACCCACTATACCGCAAGTGCTCAATCACTGCAACAACCCGGAGGTGAAAAAGCACTCATGCACCATCTTTTAGATACTTAGTAAAATATACAAATGCTTTATTAGAATAATACATTTTATACAGCTCTTAAAACATGTACAAAAACTATCCATGTATTAAATAATTGGCATTATGCTTAATATTATAATTAAATACATACATTTCAAAAAATTGTGCCAAATCCTATATGTGAACCGATGCAACTGCTTATTCAAATTCACACATCACACACCCTAAAGCAATATCATACGTTAATATTTGAAATCATTTCCTCACACATTATTAGAAAACAATGTGATTGTGAATTTTAGAACATACAAAATGAAACACTACTCACTATTCAAAATGTACAGAAAAAATAAAGTACAGAACATTCATTTTAATACAAATTTATATAAAATGTACAAAGCAGCTTCTTTATATATTAAATAAATTGATCCTATCTATGAATCTTAAAATTTTCTTACCATATGTTGCCAACATTCATACAAACCCTATATCAGTCACTCATTCTCAAAAATGTAAAAAGTAACAAAGTAACAGTGTGCCTATCTTACACAGTTACAATGTATCATTGTGTCAATATACTGACCTTACAAAGTTACACTGTATCAATACACTTAAATCTTGCATGCCCTTAACAACAGTGTTCAAATTCAGCTAATAGCACACAAACGTGATATATTCCTCTAATCTTTGAAGCCTATTTCACATTTATCTAATGTTTGGAACCTGTTTCATATAAAAATGTCCATAAACTTTCCTCTTCAACTTCTATATCTCAACTGATCGCATCAGGCACAACTGTCTTCTATGCACTATGCCCGTTTATCTATGCGCTATTCTTTATGCGCTGTTCCCAAATCTCAATAAACTTTCCTCTTCTTCTTTGTTTCATCTGACCGCAACACTTGCGAATATCTTCTATGCACTATTCTTTATACACTGTTCCCAGAAAAAAATAAAGCCAGAACTGGTATAAATTTGAAGTGTTTAAACTAGCAGTATGTGCATTATTGTACAGTTTTTGTACGTTTTAAGATCTGTATACAAAGTATTATTCTAATAAAGCATTTGTATATTTTACCAAGTATCTAAAAGTTGGTTCATGAGTGCTTTTTCACCTCCAGGTTATTGCAGTGATATATATATATTTTCTTTTTTATTCTACATCCTTTAATCCCTGCTTTTTAATTGGTGTAATGAATTCTCCCTATTCTTATCATTTTTTCTTGTAGTTGTCGAAGTACAGACAGTATGATCGTTGCAACTCCCTGAGGATGCCGGTTTTCTGCGAAACAGGGCCTTGTTGGGGAACTATACTTTCCACTTTCACACCCTGGATATCGGATTATAATTGAAGGGAGATTAATGTTTGAATGTTTCATTTCTATCAAGCCCAAGATTCTTTAGCATTAAGTCATATTGTTTAACTTGTGCTCAGTCAGTGATACTATTGCACTTTATATTGAATTACTTGATTGTTATGTGTATTTGTTTCTTTGTATTAAGTTTGTGATATGTTTGTATTTTATGTTAAATTGAGCAAATGTCCTAGTTATTGTAGTCAGGGAATGTTTTTGTAATTGCACACAATCTGATGGATATTTGTTGATGTACTCATACAGAAACTCATTTATTTTATGTAACAGCATGATAGCTGTCAGTAAAGAATAGTTTTTTAGTTTTGTAATATTGCATATTTATTACTGTACATCAGTGCTTCTTTTCCCTGGTGGGGATATATAGATATAGATATACCTATCTATCTATCTATCTATTTATCTATATCTATATCTATATCTCACACACCTTTTTATTGGACTAACAATGCATTTCCTGCCTAGCTTTCAAGAGCTAATACTCTCTTCCCCAGGTCTGAATAGAATGAGCAAAAGATGACTTTACCAGGAAATCTAAAGAAATCCTATAAGATGTTCTAATGATAGAGTGAAGGGAAGAGGTGAGGGGTAGGGTTTGATGGGTGATCAGACGGTGACAGGCTGTATGATTTTTATAGTTCATAATGCGATAAGAAACCTAGCACTTTAATGAGTCCTTTCTTGTCATTTCCAAGGTCTCTGATCAATTTGGAGGTAATTTTCAAAGAGATATGTGGGGGAAGGAAGGGAGTGTGTAAGCATAAAGTCAGCAAATACCCATGTAAGTAGCATGTACATGCATATATGCTATGTTATAAATCTTGAGAGCATGCACGTAAACATGAACAGGGAAAAAGGGACAGTTTAGAAGCATTCCAGGGAGGCGCTGTAGGGTAGAAGTTAGTCATCCTAAACAAAGATGTGCACAATTGAACCCAAGCTTGCAACCATTTACACAGACTGAACCAAAGAGGAGGCCTGAGCAACACAAAGATGTGATGATCTTGTCAACTTCATTGGAGACTGTGAATCAAAGGAGAAGAAACTACAATTATTCCCTACCAGATGCCTTGACTACACCTCCCCGTGTGCTGTTACACATTGGACACATGAATTGTGAGCATGTCCTTGGTGGAAGCCCTGAAATCAGCTATGAAGCAGTTATTGTTCAGAAAATGTCCACTGATGAACCTTATTACCAACAGTGAGAATATTCACATACATGTGGGCTCCGAAAATATCAGCAGCAGCTGATCTGTGCTGACAGATGATGGTGACATCCAATCAAGATCAACATTGGATCCTATGGAACTGAATATGCAATGGATTTCCAAGCAGAGAAAAGGACTCTGAACAACACAGATTGTGGATCTTTTCCAAAAGCTGTTTGGAGATCTTTTTGCAAGGGATCTTTTCCCAAGGAATTCTTCTCTGGAACGTACAGATTTGAGGCTTCCTTGCCGATAGAACTTTTAATTGTTGCCGTTCACTACACCTGTGAACCGGTAAGCTTAAGACCGAGTTCCTTGTTCAGCATAGCCTGCTCTGTTAATCTCAGACTAGCTGCCTTGTCACACTTGCCAACTTTATCCCTGCTGAAACCTTGGCAAGCCAAGTCCTTCTGTACCCTGTTCCTGCTGACACACCGGACAGAGACATCTGTGAGACCTCAGGGTTCTAGCATCCATGAGACTGATAATAACCTGTCATTTCCCTGCTGCGGTGTTGCTGGATTCCCGTGTGCCATGCTGTGAGACAGGTCCTGGATCTCTGAAGGATTGTGACCTGCCAACAGCTAAGGGTCGAGATGAAACTAGCCTAATTAATCTTTCAGCTGGGTTAACTAGTTTGGCATTGCATATTTGTCAAGTGCAGGTTGACTTGGAGATAACACATGAGTTTATGTTTATTTTCATAACAGTACTTTGCCCTGTAAAAACTAAACAAAAACTATATTTACTGTATTAAAATCTTGTATATTTATGCTGCTAAAATAAAACTGATTGATTACCTTACAAAAGGATTAAACTTCTGCTTCCTTAAATTACAGAACTGGGATTGCAGGTTAAGTCAGATCACCATCCATACTCATAAATCCATCTTGCTATTTTGTAAAAATACTAACCTAAATCTTTGCAGGCCCACTTGGGCTCACAAATGGGGTTCCATGGCTAATTTTGAAAGCTGTGGCTCTTTAAACTTCAAATGCCTCGTGTTCCTGGATTGCTTTACATTTTCCTTTAATTATCCTGATCATTAAGGAAAAATTAAGTTAGGCACTTTAGAGAACTGATAATGACAAAACTGAGATTTCCTCTTTGGTCAGGAATTTAGGAGCAATTTAGAGTCTGATCTCTCATTTCGGCCACAGGTAAAGATGGTAGCCTCAAATACAGCCTAAAGCTGTATTTATCCAATAATGACTTTCGTACCATTTTGCAGTCTTTAGTTTTCTCAAAGACAGACCCCTGCAATTCCCTTTACGTTGGGATGTGATGTTGAAATGTCTGCAGGCGGTTCAGAACTCAGCCGGCAGGTTGGTCACTGGGACCAAGCTTTTTCACGACATTATGCCACTTGAATGCACAGAAATAGAGAGTAACAAATAATATGGGCCTAACCACGCCCCTTTTGTTTTTTATCGCAGGAGCTATTTCGCTATATTTATAGCAAAACCATGAATCTAGGCCTATATTTGCTGCTCTTTATTTCTGTGCATTCGAGTGGACTTATAACACAACAGCCACAGTACTTTATAAGAAAAATAAGCCAGAAGCAGCAAAGGTTAGAAACTTTTATTATTTAAGAAATTTAATAACTCATAAGTGTAAAATATCTTGGGACCCAATTGAAAGTCTCTGATTTGGATTTGTCTCCCATATTGGGAGTTGGGAACAGAAGGATTTTGTTGGCTGTTTTGACTTTTTTGGGGTATTTTAATTAATGATCTTGTACAGGATATACCTGCCATCGCTGAGGCTTTTGTATTGGGCTCATAATTATTTTGTGGTAATCTAATTTAAAGCATGTGCTTTCAGGTAAAGTACTTCAATTTTTGATGGGGACAGTCCACACCAGACCGTATCCCCTTCCCTTCCTGCCACCCTAGCACCCATGGGGGAACAAGTGTTCCAGATTCACCCACCAGAAATCCGGTAACTTTATCCTCCCTTCTTCCTGCTGGCAAGAGGAAAGCAGTGCTTCTTACCTGTGTGTGCCTGCTCTGCTAGCTTCAGCCTGACATCTGAATGCATGAGACTCTGTAATCTCACAGGACCGGCCTGTTCGGATGTCAGATTGAAGCACGCACAGGTTAAATGTGTGCCTCTCCTGTCAGCGAGAGGATGAAAATCACGCAAAATTTGGGTTTGGTATGCCCCCAGGGACTGAGTAAACTTGAAAGGGTGCTACAAAATAATAATAATTAAAAAAAAAAAAAAAGATTGAGAAGCACCAGAATAGCAGGACAAAAAATCCCTGAGGAGTTGCGCATGAAGATTCATGGTGCTTGTTCCCAGCTCTAATAACGATTGAACTGGAAGTCCGAAAGAGCAAGAGGAAACTGTCAGGTGAAAAAAAAAAGGCCCAGTCGCATTGTCAGGAGCCAGTCCACTGCCCTGCAATTGCCAGGGAGGCGAGGCGAGATTCAGTGCACCGCAGGTCCGGTATCCTCCTCTCCTGCCAGCAGCTGGAACCAGGTGGCGTCAGCTTCTCCTCCAGAGGTGCGGAGGAGCAGCAGACGTGAGACGACAGGAGATGGTGTGGGCGGAGGGGCAGGGCATGAAGAATGTTTCCAGTACATGAAACTATCAATGCTGTTATTCTTAGGGCGTGGTCCCTATGTTGCACTAACCCTAACAGTTCCAGACACACATACCAAAGGTAATAGGTATCCACATCAGGTTTGCTGAAGAACAGAAGGACCTCTGAGCTGCAACCTGGATATGACGTTTGTCTGAGTGTAATGTTCTATTTTATTGCTCACTTTAATGTGGATATGTATTTATGCTTAATGTTTTAATTATGCATGTACTGTTGTAACCCGCCGTGAACACTGACTCTTCATATAAGACTCTGGATTAGCAAGAGCCAGCGGGAAATGCTTTACACATGTAAATGCACTTAACCTGTGTAAGTGGGCTTTTGAAAATTGCTACAATAAATGCTATTGAATTGTCCATAGGGTATTCATGTGTAAGTGCACTTTACATGCGTAAATAGCTTTTGAAAATTGCTATGACAGTTACATTTACACATGTAATTCCTTTGAAAATGACCCCCTATTCAGGCCAGGTCTATCCATTCTGAATACAGGTTACTAGCCGTGGACAGGCACTTTAAGGCCCACTTAAAATAGCAGCATTTTGAATAGCAGAACGTTTTTTTTTATTCAGGTTTAAGTAACATATTCAAAGTCCTAGCAGAAACCAATAAAGTGGGTCTCCTTCAGTTTAAGTCCAGAACAAAGCAGGAAGCCAGCCCTTGCTACTTTTTCCAGAGCTGTTTAAGTTTACTCTTTCCAAAACCTTTCGATCTCTGGCAACTAGCGCCAAAGAAAGCAGGCAAAAGCGAAATGTGTTACTTTTGTTCCGAAATTAAACCGATTGTGGAAGGTTCTGTTAAAAGGCAGGATAGTGAAGTGTTCTGGATCCAGCAGGTTGCGGGATACAGGGCAGCATTGCACGGCTTTACCAGAGGGAAATCCCGGCGAACAAATCTGACCCGTAACCAGAGAATTAGATCAGGAGCACGAGGTGGATGCGAGATGCTTGAAGGTGAATATTAAAAGCCTGGTGCGCGCGTTAATTAGGGGAATGCGCAAATAAGGTGGGCTCGTTACCCCGCCCGAGCAGATTTTAAAAGCCGGCGAGATACGTGCGCATCTCTCACAGCGGTCACACCTGGAAAGTTTTCCAGAAAAAGGCCAGAGATGTGCTCATAAATACGTAAGAGATCCGGCGCACGCCGAGGCCCCTTGCTGCGTTACTTTTCCTCTGCTATGTATGATGTGTAAGTTAAAGAAGAAAGAAAGAAATGTTATGCAGATCTGCGGGGATTAAGGATCAGGGCTAACCAGGGGGAGCGAAGGCGATCAAACCAGGGGCGGCTGGAGGACTTATTGAGGTTGGTGGTGCGGGTGCATTGCCGGGCACTGACAGCTGGGCTTCTGTAACCCGCTCTGACCTCACCGGCTGGAAGAGCGGGAGGTAGATGACGATGACACGGATGATGATGATTCCCACGCCCCTGCCAGGGAAGACTTTGCAAACCAGGAGAACAATTTCATCCCTGCATCCTAAAAGAGACTCACTGGGGAGCCCTCCGTTAGTTATTTGGATTTCGTTTGCCTGCCTTTTTGAATATAAGATTCACACCTGGCGGTGTTAGAATGGCAGCAGTTAAGTGAGCTCACCTGCAGCTTGACAAATAGAAGGTGTCAACGATTTTAAATAGCAAAACCCCCAGTTCACTTGGCAGTAGGAAGGCGCTCAAGCAAATAGTAAGGTCTGTGAAACAGCAAAGCAACAAACACTTAGTGGTTTAATGCGGAAAGTTAAATAACGTTGCAGCAGGAATGTTTGCTCATAGCAGCAAATCAGAGGCATTTGAAGTGATCCCAGAGCGCTCCATATTTGAGATCACTTAATACCTTTGTGATTTGGGTTTGGTACTAAAGGCCTGACAGAAAAATCAACTTTTATTTGCTTTCTGATTTGGGATTCATTCTGTGTGTAGAGCCCCTTTGGGTCTCCACTGGATGGTCCTAGTTTTGCCTTGGGGTAGAGAGTTTAGGAGAAGGGGGCGTACCGTTCGTAAGCCCCTCCCCTGAGGATCTCTGGAATGGTGAGCTCCTGCACCATAAGGGAGGAGAGGTTTAGGCAAGGGTTGTGGCGCTGCAGAGTTTCTTTTGCAAGGAGCAGAAGTGTTTTGGCGTGTTCTCCAAGCTTAGGCCCCTGCCTAGATCCTAGGAAGGCAGAGGCACTGCCCTGCCAGCTCCTTTACAGGGCTGAAAGGGCTAATTAAGTGATTTCTATTTTAGATCCTTTTTCTGTCTAAGAGCTGCGCTTTACGGGGAGGTTGCTCCCCCTGCCTAGGATGGCCAGGAGGGTCCTGCATACCTCATCACCCAGATCAAGAGGGGGCTGCAGTGACCTCAAGATGAAGAGAGAGACCAAGAATATTTTTCACGAGTTTTACTTCTACCTGAGGTCAGGGAAGGAAGTTCCTTTGTCTGTCACCTTTCCTCACCCTACGTCTGGGAAGAGTTAAGAACTACTGAGCGAGAGGTCTGTTTTTTGGAGAGGAGTTCAAGGGAGTGAAGAGGAGTTGTGACAACCCAAAGGAGTCTTCACCCTGGGACACAGGACACTGACAGGTATAACCAAAGAAGTGGTTTGTGAAAATGTTAGAAAAACGTTTAAAGACACATTGCTAGTGCCTACTGCATCCACTCATCCCATTCCTCCAGCCTCTCTCCCTTTCTGTCCCCCCAGGTCCTTTCCTCCTCCTCTTTTGGGAATTTTAGCAAATAATAGTTTTTATATCGTTTCGGAAGCCCTGCATATCTCAGAGAAGCCAAGGGTTTTTTTTTTTTTGGTCTGCTTTCACTCTCAAGCACATAACGCACGTTCAGGTTCATACAATATGCACGATCCTCATTGTCTCCTTTCAGATAAGCAGGCACTCTGCCCATGTCAGCAACATCTGGCCCGAGCAAGTCATGTGAGCATGTTCAAAGCATGATGCTACCGGGAAGGAAGGGCAGAAAGCAAACGTTTGCCAACAGATCGACCACTTTTGCTGCCTCACTTAAATATCCCCTGAAAGAATGTCATGCCCCTGCTCAAAAGAAATGAATTGGGGAAAAAATTCACTAATCTTTATTTCCTGCTATAGAATGACTGTCACAAGCAGAAGGAAGTTAAATAGCATGCTATGCATGAGGGGATTCCACAGAAGGGACCTTTTCTGATCTCATATGATAGCATACTTTGCTTTCCCCTCTTGGCACATCTTCAGAAAGCTTCAAACTAACACAAGGCCTTGTGAATTCACCAGAGCCTGCCATGGAGGTCGGTAGGCCCTTGATGGTTTGTTGGGCGTCTTCAGCAAGAACACATTTCACCATTGCACAGCACACGAGCAACGGCTTCCCCTCCATTGCGTTCAGTGCTCAGCAGTCTTGCACAGGAAGTCCAGAGGGAAACACGTGGCCTTCCAAGACTATGCATGCCTTTGCTCCTGCCCCCTTTCCTTCTACTATCCCCGGGGTACAAAGATTATATAAAGGCATGGGAAGCTTTGATTTGCTTCTTCCTGAAGATAAGAGGAAATCCCTTTGTGATATGGAAAATTTGGAAAATGATGAGAGTCTTGTTGCTGAGCGAGTTAATGAGAGGAGATGATGGATGAAGGATGCATTTCGTATGTATGTCGGTACTGATTGTGAGGGGTTGAAAATCCCACCAAACTCTCCGAGTTAGAATGTTGGACATTTGATGTCTGTTTTTAGCTGCAATATGTTAGGTGCTGAGACTCTTATGCATTTTCACTTGTTGTATAAAGAGGCTCTTCTCTGTTTTGTGTCGTGTGAATAAAGAGGGTTTAAAAAAAAAAGTATTTTATAGCTTTCAAAACAGTTGCTTTATAATGGGGGGTAGGGTAAGCCACCAGAATCAGATGGGTGTTGTAATCTCGTACAGCACATCTGGGCTTTTCCTTCCTTTCCAAACATACTTACAGATTATTTTGTCCAATTTAATTAAAAAAAACAACTCTCAGAATCTTAATAGGTAGCATGGAAAATTTAAAAAAAAAGGACAGTAGGAAAAATCGACATCATCATTGCTAGTATCAGACTCAGCCATATGGTTGTTAGTAAAGGTGAGATAAGGCAGAACGTTAAAGACAGATTGATTCCTAAAACTATCGGTAAATGCTTCAAAGGACAGGTCCCAGGAAGAGACATCCCTACTATGGCTGATTGGTCAAACAGAAGTCTTATCAGTGTTAACCTTAAAGCCAGACACATCTGAACACTTTTAATCATTCCTACCAGCAAGTGAGGACCAGCAGCCCGAGGGTGCTGTACAAAATATCCATTGTACCATCAGCACAGAGTGGAATTTTGTGCTGCATTGATCCCATCTGAATAGGTTTTGTATGTCACATTAACTGAATCGTGCAGACAAACAGCTCGGTTGCCAGTGCAAACAGCACTGAGCTGAGAGTGGGCAGCCTGCCAAAATGTCTCTCCCTAATGAGAATTCCCATGACTTAACCCCCGTTAACATGTGATTGTGGTACAACACCTTTATCCAACTCATAAAGCTACCTGCAAAGTTCAAATATTTTAACAAGGCAAACGCTCTCCCATGTTATTTATTTATTTAGAAGCACTTTCCATGTTGCCTTTTCCTAGCTGGGTTATATAAAGTAACGAGGCACTGAGCATATAAGAAATGAATAAATACAGATGTGATAAACAGGCATGAGGTGGATTGCACGTAAATAGTTAAGAGGTTTTATGTGTAACTGTGTCTTTGACCCATGACATTTTTATGATTTTAATGTTGTAATCCGCCTGGTACGGTGCTTCTGATATAGGTGGGCCATAAAGGATTTTAAGGAAAGAAAGAAGGTACATTAGGTAGGAATAAGGACGTGGATGTCATGGGTATAAATTGAATATAAATATATAGTTAAGGATGTAAACATTACTGGTGTGCAATACGTTAAGAACCAGTTAGACAGAGGTAAGCCGGAAGTGGGCGAAGCTTGTGGAATTTGCAGTCAGGAAGACTTTCAATGGGCAAGGCCAGAGGATGTGCTGTGCCACAGCAGCGTAAAGAGTGGATCGCAAACGAGCAGATCGCAATCACGCATTCCGAGAGAGGAAGAAGCATTCTGACCAAGAAAAGCCATCGTTCCATTTTCAGCGCACGTACAGCACTCAAAAGAAGGAGCAAACTTGCCATCATTTACTGAGTGTGTTATTACAGCCGAGATATGCAACTACATTCCATGCTTAAAAGTGATTCCCGGGATCGAGACACTTATCGCATGAAGTTTTTCACATAGCACCTTGGCGTCGTAACTGTGAGTTTTGATTGGAATAACATTTCATTTTGTATACCATTATTTACTCCCACAATAGTGGACCATAGAGATGTGAATCGTGTCCTCGATCGTCTTAACGATCGATTTCGGCTGGGAGGGGGAGGGAATCGTATTGTTATCGTTTGGGTGGTTAAAATATCGTGAAAATCGTGAGCCGGCACACTAAAACCCCCTAAAACCCACCCCCGACCCTTTAAATTAAATCCCCCACCCTCCCGAACCCCCCTCCAATGCCTTAAATTACCTGGGGGTCCAACGGCGGTCCGGAACGGCAGCGGTCCGGAACGGCCTCCTGCAATAGAATCGTGTTGTCCTCAGCCGGCGCCATTTTTCAAAATGGCGGTGCAAAATGGCGGCAGCCATAGACCAACACGATTCGACTGCAGGAGGTCGTTCCGGACCCCTGCTGGACTTTTGGCAAGTCTTGTGGGGGTCAGGAGGCCCCCCAAGCTGGCCAAAAGTCCCTGGGGGTCCAGCGGGGGTCCGGAAAACGAACTCCTGCCGCGAATCGTTTTCCGTACGGAAAATGGCGCCGGCAGGAGATCGACTGCAGGAGGCGCCGGCAGGAGATCGTTTTCCGGACCCCCACTGGACCCCCAGGAGATCGTTTTCCGGACCCCCGCTGGACCCTCAGGGTTTTGGCCAGCTTGGGGGGGCCTCCTGACCCCCACAAGACTTGCCAAAAGTCCAGCGGGGGTCCGGAACGACCTCCTGCAGTCGAATCGTGTTGGTCTATGGCCGCCGCCATTTTGCGCCGCCATTTTGAAAAATGGCGCCGGCTGAGGACAACACGATTCTATTGCAGGAGGCCGTTCCGGACCGCTGCCGTTCCGGACCGCCGCTGGACCCCCAGGTAATTTAAGGCATTGGAGGGGGGTTCGGGAGGGTGGGGGATTTAATTTAAAGGGTCGGGGGTGGGATTTAGGGGGTTTTAGTGTGCCGGTTTTCCTGCCCTCCCCATTCCCCCGATTTACGATTTTTTTACGATAAATCGGGGGAATTGGTATTGTATCGTGGCCCTAACGATTTTTGACGATTTAAAATATATCGGACGATATTTTAAATCGTCAAAAAACGATTCACATCCCTAGTGGACCAGCACTGGACTGTCAAGATAGCCCAATGGAGTAATGGACTAAGCATCTTGTCTTGCTGGGGTTACCAATGATTATAACCACACTCTAACAACCACAAAGTTGGAGCTAGAGTTTTGAAACAAGTAGCCTCATAGGCATTCTCACATAGCCTAATATTGGCACTTTATGAGGTTTCCCCGGTTTGATTACATACAATCTCTTTGAATTCGAGCTAGACTTTTCTATAATTTATTGTTAATAACATAGTGTCTGGCATTTTCTGGACCATTTTTTGAGCATTAAGAGCTGGGACATTTCCTGGCGTGGTCACCATAGCTGAGGATCCAGCTGCGGGCTCATGCCCTGCGAGCCCCGTCTGTGTCTCTGATGCCCCTGCTTGGGGTCTGCCCCCACCTTAAGCTGCTGCCTGGCTGGAAGCCCCTCCAGTCGCTTTCTCTGTTGACCCCTGCCCCACTCTGTGGAGCCTGCATAGATGCCCCCGGGGGGGGGGGGGCTGCGGCCCAAGCTAGGGGCTTTCCTTGCCCGGCAAAGATAGCCTTCAAGGTGGCAAGATGGCAACCCCAGCCATACCTCGCTGCGGAGGGCAAATAACTTGTCCTTGGGGAACCTGCGCCTTCACCTGGCCCACATTCAAATTAGCGTCCCCGCAGCTCTGTCCTCGTCCTGCGCGTGGAACTGGCTCTGGCGCCGCTGGTGGATGCGGTGGAATCTGCCCACCCCCTGCTGCTTGCAGAATTCTGCAGGAGGATCCGTCTGTCCCTCCGCAGTGACCGCCGAGAGCAGCGACATCGCTCTGCCTGCGCCGTGGATCGCTGCTGCCGCCGCCATCGCCTGCTCAGTGAGGAGTCTCAGCCCATTGCCGATCGCTGCTGCGGCGGAGATGTGAACGAGGGGACGGGGGGGTCACTCCTTCAAGCGGGCAATGCTCTGGCGCGTAGCAGCCCATGTGGCTGATGAGGGGGGCGCCTGGTGCTTGCCCCCCCCCCCCCACACACACACACACTTTCCGCGTCTTGTTTCTCTGGAGCCTGGACTTGCGTGCTTTGGACTCAGCAGCATCCCTCCGGGGTAGCTGCAGAGCTGTCCAGTGCTTTGAGGGAGGTGGGGGGGGGGGGGGGTCTGCTGCTTCCTCTTCACTCTTTTGCTAACCTCAATGGGTCTCGGATGCGCTTGGTGCCGGCCGGAAGGACGGGGGAGGGGGGGAGAGGGAAAGAGGAAAGGTAGCGGTGCTGCGTGAACAGGAAAATAGGTCAATCTTCCGTCCTTTCCTCTTTGAACTTACGACACTGCCAGCCCCGGGGCAGGAAAAGAATAAGAATGAAGCCAAAAAATAGGGGGGGGGGGGGAACAAAATAGAAAAACAATGGGGTGGTTTGCTGAACTGAGGGGAAGTCGTAGGAAAAAAAAATGAAATAAATATACTGAATAAAAGGGGAGGGGCTTATGGCCATGGAAGGGAGGGGGGGCTGGTGGGGGACCATGGATTACCTTCACAGAAATGATATGCAAGAGGGAGGGGGGGGACCAGAAAACTGGGGGGGGGGGGGGGGGGTGGACCCAAAAGGTTGCAGGGGGGCTTAACTAAATGTGTTAAAACAGGCACTGGGGGGGGGATGGAGGTCTGGGGGGGGGGGGAGAGGTACAGCAGATAAAGGCAGGGAAAACACAAGAGGGCTGAGGGAAGGGGGAGGTGAGCCAGATAAAATGCAAGGGGGGGAATGACTGGAACGTAAGAAAAGGGGCAGAGGGTGCCAGGATTAGTGGGGGGGGGGGGGGGAGGAGGGAGGGAATGAAAAGGGGCTCATTGGAGGACGTTGAAAGAGAGCAGGGGAAGCGGGAGAAACAGAAGGAACATAGGTCCTCCGGATTCGGTGCGTGTTGGGGGGGGGGGGGAGAAGGGAACTGAAGCAGAAAGCTAAATGGGGTGCGGGGGAGGCAGGGGGGGGGTGCAGGAGAAACAGGAAAGGCGGCAGAGAAAACGGAGAAACCCGGAAGCAAGTCCCAAGGAACGGAAAAGCCGGGGCTGACAGCAAAGGGTGGGCACCGGCGAAAAATAGCGAGGGGGGGGGGGACTGGTGGAATCATAAACTGCCACCGAAGGGGGGGGGCAGGGAAAACAGCGAAGGGGATGGGCGCAAGAGGAAAGGGTTGAAGAAGCAGCACGAAGGAATGGGAGGGGCCAGGGGAGAAAAGCGGGTGGGGGGCATGAGGAGAAAGGTACCGCCACCACGGGGGGGGGGGGGGGGGCCAGGAGGGCACAGGACATTTCAGAAATGGGGTCGGCCGCACGAGGAAATAAATATTTGGCGGCACGGGAGAATGGTGCAAGAAAAGCAGGTGCTGGTGAAAATGAGGTGGGGGAGGGGGGCAACAGTACAGAATGATATAATTTAATTTTTGTACCCTGTGGGGTAGATTTTCAGACGAGCGCGAACAGCCTACTTTTGTTTGCGCTCCAGGCGCAAACAAAAGTACGCTGGATTTTAGTAGATACGCGCGTAGTCGCGCGTATCGGCTAAAATCCTGGATCGGCGCGCGCAAGGCTATCGATTTTGTATAGCCTGCGCGCGCCGAGCCGCGCAGCCTACCCCCGTTCCCTCCTAGGCCGCTCCGAAATCGGAGCGGCCTAGAAGGGAACTTTCCTTTGCCCTCCCCTCACCTTCCCCTCCCTTCCCCTACCTAACCCACCCGCCCGGCCCTGTCTACACCCCCCCCTTACCTTTGTCGGGGGATTTACGCCTCCCAGAGGGAGACGTAAATCCCCGCGCGCCAGCGGGCCTGCTGCGCGCCAGGCCGCGACCTGGGGGCGGGTACGGAGGGCGCGGCCACGCCCCCGGGCCGTAGCCACGCCCCGTACCCGCCCCCAAAACGCTGCCGACACGCCCCCGGAACGCCGCGACGACCGGGCCCGCCCCCCGACACGCCCCCGACACGCCCCCCTCCGAGAACCCCGGGACTTACGCGAGTCCCGGGGCTCTGCGCGCGCCGGGAGGCCTATGTAAAATAGGCTTCCCGGCGCGCAGGGCCCTGCTCGCCTAAATCCGCCCGGTTTTGGGCGGATTTAGGCGAGCAGGGCTCTGAAAATCTACCCCTGTGTGTGACAAGCCAAGGTTCAAGGATTTCAGAAAACATACTGACGTCATGAAGCTACTGCGTAATCCGTTTCAGACTGATCCGAAAGACTGTGCTGATAGAAACCAGATCGAATTCATTGACATTGAGAATGACAGTGACTTGAAGAGAGCTTTTACTGAACATGGTCTTCTGAGATTCTGCAATTCTTATGTTTCACCGCCCAGGTTCCCCAGTCTATCTCAAAATGCCAAGCAGTTCATTGCTTTGATTGGTAGCACCTACTGCTGCGAACAGTTGTTTTCAAGAACGAAAAATGCAAAACCAAAGTCACAGTCTCTGCTTACAGATGAACATTTAACAGCATCATTGCGGATTGCAAGCTCTACAGTTGGAGCTGACATAGATTACTTGTGAAAATAAAAAGCAAGGGTCAGATTTTCCACTGAACGTGATTAGCTTATGACGTAGCGTCCTTGTGACATGAGAGACTTTGGTTAACTTTTTAGAATCTAAATTTTAGAGTAGATTGTTGGACGACACTGGTCTAAAAACTTTCTCAAGTTGTAATTTGGTGTTTTTAATAATAGCGATATTGTTAATCCAGGCGGCGAGCTGTTCATCAATTGTTCATGTGGCCCCCCCTGAACCAAAAGTTTGGACTATACTGCTGTATCCAAACTTTTCCACCAAGCCACCAATCCTACAACAGATCCATCCCTATCAGCACCGATAAACTGAAACAGCTGCCTCTACCTGTTCAATACTTCTCAATATCCCATGCCCAATCACTAGCTGTCTTAGCTCACTGTAACTGATCTTGATTGCTAATTTAATGACCCATCATTGATCATTTGTGCAACTTGCTTTGAACTCTTTTTGTTGGAAATGTGTGTCATAAAAAAAAACCAATGATGAGGAGGAGTTACAAGGGAACATGCTATTTCTGGTGCCTGTATTTTGATTTCCAAATCTCCCTCAGCTATTCCACAGGTTGAGATTTTCTCTGCTAGGCAGTAACATTCGCACATTAATTCTAAAAGGGCTCATGTGCATTCTTCTCTTAGACTCTGGGTGGCATTCTCCGTCTTCCAATAATTCGATCATACTACCATAACAGTTCTCCTGTGCTGTCTGCAAACATTAGCCTTGTAATAAACGAATTATATGTAGATCTGTATCAAGCCTATCTCTCAAACACAATAAACTGTAAGGATGTGCATGGCCAAAAATGTAGCTTCTATTTTCATTTTTCATAGGGGAGGGATTGGTCCTTCTTTTATTGTTTGGTTTTTTTGTTTTCATTTTGTTATCAGAAAGTATTGCACGTAGCACATGAATAAAATGCTTTATTTTTGGGGGACACATTTTTTTTTTGTTTGATATAAAACGAAACTGGGCTCATTTGTCCTGTTTTTCATTTTTGTTTCAAACAAATTCATGTCCCTAATAGACAGCCAGTTCTCAGTACCTCTCTCCTTGTTTCTTTCCTTAAATGTGTGTCACCTAATGACTTTTCTATATCCTGTAGGACGCATTGCTTTTCACTCATTTATTTTCACACTACGCCTCCAAATTCCTCTCAACCTTCAGTTCGTAAGTTAGTCTGCCTTTGTATTTATAGACAGGTATACTGCATCCAGACTTTCTTTGGAAACTAGTTCACACACCTCTACGTCTTTAGCAGTTTATGATTATTACATTTTAGAAACGGTGGTTTGCAAAATTGCCAGGCACATACACAGTTGCTTCCAGTCTCCCCTGCATCCCTGAGTCCCCACAGTAGAAAATGTAAATAAACATAAGGAAAGCAGCAGTGTGTGTGCTTTGAAATTAAGATGAAACCCCATCTAGATCAGATTACATGCTAATAATCATATCTGTGAATTTTTGACTTCCAGTCACCCTGAGATTACCATGGATTAGCGGGCGGGGGAACAGGGAGGGTGCAACTGCACAGTGGGACCGGATGCTCTCATAAACACTCTCACATGTTCACACTTACTTTCACTGCTCATTCTCGCACATTCTCACGTGTCCATTTACACCGTTACTTCTGCCATTCTCCCACCAACACACACACATTCACTCACTCACGTCTCTCCCTCTTCCGTACACACATGCCCACTCGCTTTCACACCCATGCTCACTTGCACTCAGCTCTCTCCTACTCACCTACATGCACTCTCAGATCTCTTCTTCCTACACAAATACACACTCACTCACTCTCACAGACACGCTCATTCATTATCTCTCCCCCCCCTTTTAAAACACACCAGCAACAGCAGAATCTAACTCGGGCTCCTGGAGCAGCAGCAGCCTCTTCCTTCTCCTCCTGTGCTGCCTGTTTCTTACTCCTCGTTTGATGCACGGGCAGGAAATCGCAATGTCCATTGGCCAAGGCAAACAGGATGGGGCGGGCAAGTGGCTGGATACAGGAAACAGGCTGTGCAGGAGCAGGTGGTGGCAGGAGGAAGCAGGGCCGGTGCAAGGGGATTACGCACCCTAGGAGAGCCTTCTCCCTTGCGCCCCCTGGTCTCGGCCCCAACTCCTACATCGTTCTCGATCACGCCCACAGGCTCCCATTCATTTTCACACCACTCCCTCCCCATCCCCCAGGCATGCTCACATTCATTCTCACACACACAGACCCCTAGGCAGGCACCAATTTATTCTCACACACACACACACACATACAGCACAAACAGGCAGGCACCTTTTCTCACACATACACCCCCAGGCAGAGTCCCATTCATACACATGCACACACTGAAGGCAGACCCCCTCTCTTTCTTTTGCCAGCAACCTCGGAGCCTCTCTCATTCTTCTGCTGCCACTGTCACTGCTGCCACATGGCTATTGGGGAGGCGCCGATTGCTGCTATTGGCACTGAAGCCCATTCTGCTGCCTTCTCTGTGCACGCCCTGTGGGCTTCCACTTCCTCCATGCTGATCTCCTACATTAAGAACATAAGAACATGCCATACTGGGTCAGACCAAGGGTCCATCAAGCCCAGCATCCTGTTTCCAACAGTGGCCAATCCAGGCCATAAGAACCTGGCAAGTACCCAAAAACTAAGTCTATCCCATGTAACCATTGCTAATGGCAGTGGCTATTCTCTAAGTCAACTTAATAGCAGGTAATGGACTTCTCCTCCAAGAACTTATCCAATCCTTTTTTAAACACAGCTATACTAACTGCACTAACCACATCCTCTGGTAACAAATTCCAGAGTTTAATTGTGCGTTGAGTAAAAAAGAACTTTCTCAGATTACTTTTAAATGTGCCCCATGCTAACTTCATGGAGTGCCCCCTAGTCTTTCTATTATCCGAAAGAGTAAATAACCGATTCACATCTACCCGTTCTAGACCTCTCATGATTTTAAACACCTCTATCATATCCCCCCTCAGTCGTCTCTTCTCCAAGCTGAACAGCCCTAACCTCTTTAGTCTTTCCTCATAGGGGAGCTGTTCCATTCCCCTTATCATTTTGGTAGCCCTTCTCTGTACATTGTGAGATCTGCATAGAGAAAGTGCTATTCTTGCACATTACCAAAGATTACATGTGCCAATCACTAAAAAGGTTTTTTTTTTAATCTTTGCTGTCTGATCTTAGTTTTCTAATCGCTTGGTCACAGGCTTTTTTTCCACCTTCCCTTTCTTATTTTTTGCCAATTCCTTTTATATTGTCTTTTTTTCCATTTCTTTTCTCTCCATCTTCTTCCCTCAAACACACAGTCAGGTTCTCATTCTCACATGCTTTCTCTCTCTCACACATACACACACACACACACCCACAGGTTCTTATTGTCACATGCTCTCTCTCATACAATCATTCATACACACAGACTCTTGCTGTCTAAGTCTCACACACACAGGCTCTCTCTCACGCCCACATGCTGTCTTGCTCAAGCACAGGATCTCACTGTCACATGCTGTCTCTCTCTCACACACACACAGAGGCTTCTCACATGCTGTCTCTGCGAACATTCAGGTCCTCACTCCCACACACAGTCTCTCAACTCACTCCCTCACACAATCTCTCAACTCATCTCATACCCGCACACACACACACTCTACAGATCCTCAGCCTCTCTCTCACCTCTGGGCCTCCTCTTCACAGGTCGCTGCAGGATGGGCTCTGCAGCGGCCCTGATCTTCTCGGGCTGCCCGCCACAATGTGGGATCCGCGGCGGCCCTGCTACCGGGCCTCTTCCTCTTCTCGGACCCCTGCGACTTGGGATTCATGGCAGCCCGTAAGCGCTGCTCCTCTTCTGCACGCGCTGATGCTCCTCCTCCTTCCTGCCCGTGCGGCTCCGGCAACGTTTTCTTCCGGGGCCGCGCAGGCAGGAAGGAGGAGGAGCACCTGCACGTTTAGACGCGACCTTTTTCTTCGGGCCGTGCTCCACCACAGCCCTGCCGATCTTCTTGCTGTGTGTATCCGGCACACAGCACAGCACGCGGCTGATGCTCCGCCTCCTTCCTGCCCACGCGGCTCCGGCAACGTTTTCTTCCTGGGCCGTGCAGGCAGGAAGGAGGAGGAGCACCAGCTGCACGTTTAAACGCGACTTTTTTCTTCGGGCCGTGGTGACGTGAGCTCCACCACGGCCCTGCCGATCTGCCTGCAATGTGTCGCTGCTCAGCCGCCAGTGGGATGAGGTCCACCGGCGGCCGCATGAGCCTCCCGGCACCCGGGATACCACTGCTCGCGGCGCCCCCTAATACTCGCCTAGTGCTTCCACCGGCCCTGGGAGGAAGCGAAGTTAAGAGTTAAAAAGGTCCTGAGATGGTAGAAATCACTGTCGAGTTCCTCCTTTCTTCTTTCCGGGTCCAAGCAGATTGGTTTTGCTGCAGCACCCGGAGATTTCCGGTATTGGCCCGGAGACCCGGTAATTCTTTTAGAATTCCAGAGTCTCCGGGCCACATCCGGAGAGTTCCCAGGTCTGCCTCCCACTATCCATGACTCCTGGATCCCTAGTGCCCTCCCTCCCTAACCCCCGCCTGATCCTCGGCTCTCTCCAGTCCTTTTCCTATATCTTCCCGAGCAATGCTCCCCATTCACTTGTGCCACGTTGACCGAGAGCTGTGATCCAGCTTCTCCCCGCAGCTGCCATCCCAACCCGTGCACAGGCTCAGAGAAAAGGCATTGATCCAGTCCCCTCCCCAGGCCATTTATCGCCATCATTAATTATCGTTCATATATTCATAGTCATTGTTTTAATCACCAATTCATGACTATTATTCAATTCACTATTATACCCACCCTGAATTGAAAGTGTGCTCTTACTGTGTGGTGTATATATAGTCATCGTGTTTGCCTTCTTCTAGTTCTCTCTCTCTCTCACTCTCTCACACACCTTAACTGAAGCCGTCGAGTGCCTTCCAGCTTAGGTGCTTTTTAGTGCAATTTTGGTTTTATTTTGGTTTATTATGTTATGGTTTTATTTTGGTTTATTATGTATGTTCGGTTGGATACCGCATTTTTTATTTTTATTTTTATCTATTATGTATGTTTGGTTGTAAACCTTTTTGATTAATTCTTTGAATTGTAAAGGCGGTATATAAACATTTTTAAATAAATAAATACTGAGCAAACAGGATGGGTGGCTTTTGATTCCCGCACCGACATTCCCAGTCTTTCATGCAGAAAACGTGTCCCCCTCTTCAAGATGTGGGGAAAGGTATTCCCGGAGGGTAAGAGTGAAAAAAAAAATGTTATTTTTATCCCAGGGTGAGAGGAAGCAAAGGGACTAAGCAGACCCCCTCTATGGTGGCTCTAGCATTCTTCCCCCTCTGGCCTAAAAAACAGATATCCTCCTTCTGTCTGAGCAACCGTGGCAGAGGTGGCAGCACCTGTACTGCAGTGCCTGCCCCACTTTCTGCAGCTCATAAAGGCATGAATTAAGTTCCCCTGGTGGCTACTCCTGTCCGCATCCGTAAGAAGCATCTTTCCACCACTTTAACATGACCGTAGAATTGTATGCAATGCTAATTGTTTACGTAGACGAGTCCTGCTCTGCCTTTCAAAGAGGAATAGAGCACCTGTGCTTTATGGATTGTTCTGATCATAATACGCAGGGTTAAATTTTGGGAGGAACAACCTGGAATGCATATCTGGCACTTATTTTCAGACTTAAGCCCCCCTCCCCTACAGGCAGCCTGCAGGGAAGAGGGGGAGGGGGTGAGCTGGAGCACATAGAGCAGCCACTCTGGACATAATTTGGAAGATGAAGAACGGGCCCAAATATTCACATCAGCCTATAGCTGCTCAATTTCAGCGAATCGCCAAGAAAACTGTTACAAAATGCTGTACCGCGGGCACTACACACCCTCCCTCTTACCTCGCTTTATTCCCACTGTCTCTGAGGTCTGGTGGCGGCAATGTGGTGGGACTGGAACTTATTATCACATCTGGTGGCAATGGGGAAAAATAAGCAGTTTTTGGGCTCTCCTGCATTATACATACACCCCTAGAGGTGGCAGCATCACTGAATAAAACCACACAGCGTTTCCTACAGCAGGTTTTATTGCAGCTCGAATTGAGAGAGCAGTACATTGGGAAAAGTGTAACACCCCCAGTCCTGCTAAAGTTTTACAGTGTTTATCAGCTGGAACTGCGGTCCATCACCGCCGTATGAAACCATTTCAGATGATATGGGGAACCTTATTTATTTATTTATTTGTTTGTTTGTTTGTTTAAAGTTTTTGTATACCGACATTCGTTAAGAAAACATCACATCGGTTTCCATGGAACAAAAAGTAGCCAACAGGGCTTTACAGAGAAACTGATATTAGAACTGGGGGAAGGGGGAGGGGCGAGGGGGGGGGAGGGGCAAGGGGGAGGGGGGCGGGAGGGAGGAAGCCAGGGTCTTTGCTTATACCAAATGGCTCGAGGAACAAGGGGAACCCAAGGATTACAGTTAAGGTGTCTCAAAAGGAAGTGTTCAGAATTACTTACTTTACTTATCTCAAGGTCTCTCTCACAATGCTCAGTAGCCGGTCTGAAGATATTGCTCTTTCTAGTGCTCTGACTTCCCAAGCCTTCTGTCTAGGAATTACACACACACCTCAGTGGGGACCACTGCTTTGGCTATGGTCAGTGGTATTCAGATACAAGCAGATAAAGGTAGGGATTCTCTTCTAGTTTTACTTGATTTATCTGCTGCATTAGACACCTTGGCCCATGCAGTGACGTTATAGCATCTGATGGAAACTGACAATGAAGAAGCTGTGCTCAAGTGTAATGAGCTAGCTACCTTTTTCCATACCAAAATAACCAAACTCATTTCACAGTTCCCCCCCCTCCTTCTTCCCCCCTCACCTAACCATTCACAAGAGTCCAAACATCTCCCTTGACTCCTTCGAAACCACCTCCGCCTCCGAGATTTTAACACTTCTAAAGAAAATGAAACCCTCCACACACCCAGAGGACTCCATGCCTACAAAATTACTCCTTACCATCCCTGACATTATAGCCAAACCAATATCAGAAATTATTAATTGGTCACTCTCCCTTGGACTTGTCCCATCTGCGTGGAAACAAGCCATCCTGAAACCCATGTTAAAGAAATCTAACCTAGACCCATCCGTCCCTGATAACCTCCGGCCAATCTCTAACCTCCCTTTCCTAGCTAAGCTTATGGAACGGGTGGTCAACTTGCAGCTCACAGATCACCTCGACAAACACATCCTTCTATACCCTTCACAATTTGGCTTCCGGAAGTTCTTCAACACGGAAACCCTCTTAATATCCCTTACAGATACACTCCTCAAAGACCTTGACAAAGGCCAATCCTTTATCCTTGCCATGCAAGACATTTCCTCGGCTTTCAACACTGTCAGTCACAACATTCTAATTGATCGACTTTCAGAAATTGGTATTTCAGGAATAGCCCTGAACTGGTTTGCAGCCTTCCTAAACAACCATCATTACAAGGTCAAAATTGGCAACCATGAATCCAACCCCATTAATTTAACACACGGGGTCCTCCAAGGCTCTTCCCTCTCCCCGACCCTTTTCAATATCTACATTCTGCCCTTATGCCAACTCCTCCTGTGCCTTGGCCTTACTCACTATATTTACGCCGATGATGTACAGATACTCATCCCCGTCACCGACTCCATTCCCAATGCCCTCAAGACCTGGGATAATTGCCTCATTTCAATCAACTGCCTCCTCACCAACCTCCAACTCGCACTAAACACATCAAAAACTGAGCTCCTTTTCATTTCCCCAGCCCACCACGACACTCCTCTATCCTGTTAGCCCTTCCCCTTTTTCCAACATGTCAGAGATCTAGGTGTCATTCTTGACAATCATCTCAATTTAAAAAAATATATTAACAACATGTCCAAAGATTGTTTCTACAAGCTGCAGATACTTAAGAAATTAAGACCACTACTACATCACAACGACTTCTGGACTGTCCTCCAAGCCACCATATTTACTAAAATCAACTATTGCAATTCCCTACTCTTGGGCCTTCCCTCAATCTCAATCAAACCTCTCCAATAGACCATATCACCCCTATCCTCAGAGACCTCCACTGGCTCCCGATTCCATCTAGAATTCTCCATAAAAGTCTTACTATTATGCACAACAAGAATATTCATTGGCTCAATGACTTCCTCCATTACCAAACCGCCAGCAGACCCACTAGACAGGGATCCCTGTCTACTCCTCACAAATTCATCCAACATATCTCCACCAAAGAACGGGCACTTTCCATAGCAGGACCAACTATTTGGAACTCTATGCCACCCGATCTATGCCAAGAACACTGTACAGCAACTTTCAAAAAAAAAATTAAAAACTTGGCTGTTCAAACAAGCCTATACATAAATCCACCCTCCCTCCCCCTCCCCATGAACTCATAGCTCACCTACTCCCACTCCCCCCCCCCGAAAGACCTATAAGTTTTTGTAATTTAGTTTTGTGTTTTTCTCTCCTTAACACCTGTACTAGGTCACCCTGACCCTTTATTTATCCCTATTAAATGTAACTTTATTTTTCCCTTTCTTATTTAAAGGTATCACTCCCCTTATTAATTGTAAACCAATGTGATATGTATATGAATGTCAGTATATAAAAGTTTTAAATAAATAAAATAAGTGGTTTGGCTCTCTCCTTATCAACAGAATATAGAGTATCATATGGGAAAATCATCAATCTACTCTCACTGTTGAGACATGTGGTGCCTCTACGGTCAGCTTTATCATCAGCACTTTTCAATATCTATTTGGTCCATTGGTTGAAGTAATTCAAGGATTTAGGGTTGAATTTCATTTGTTTGCTGATGTCATCCAACTGGTTGTTACTGTGAATAGTGATTAAGTTACTGGAGTTTCCAGGTAGTAGCAAACTGGCTTGAATTTCATAAACTTAAATTCAACCCATCCAAACTATTGTGGGTGAACAGACAAAAAGAGATAGTTAATGATTTTTCTATCTGTCTAGGAGCATAAGTTGAAACCCAAAGAGGTAGTTTGTAGTTTAGGGATCAATTAGATATGCAGTTATCAATGGAGGCCCAGTTGTGATCTGTGATAAGAATTACATTTATGTATTTATGACATATTCATCAACATCACCCTTTTTGGAGCAAAATCACTTGGTCACTATTATGCATTCTTGGATAACTAGTCAGACTATTATAATTCTTGGTATCCGTGATGGTCTGATAGGCTGTTCTTGCCTTGGTGGGCAAGAACTACCTATCAGACCAATGCTTCCTGCTGGAGGCCATATTGTTTCCTGTCTAGACATTATAATTTACATATTTCCAGTCAGCAGGTTGTCAGAGCTTAGTTCTCATCCTCCAGCCCTCTTGCTGGATTCCTGCTTCCAGAGTTTCTCGCTGCATTGACTCCAGTAATTTCCTTTCTTCTTCAGACTTGCTGATTCATCTCATCTCTAGTCTTTCTGTTTCCAGTGTTTGCTTATGCTTTCAATTGCGTTCCTGCTTAGCCCTTGCTCTGAGCCTCCTATCTAAGCCCTGCTGGCCACCGGCACTTGAGGACTCAATTCAAGAGGAAAATGGCAATTGCAGGCAGAAAATGCCCTGCCACTGTTCCAGTTGGAATTTATCCAACTTGCCTTGACAGTGTACTAGCTATTCTTCGCCTTGAGGGTCACACCTCATAGTGATCATGTGATGCCAACTGAATACAGAATTAAGCTCAAAGTCTTATTGATTGCTTTTAGATGTTTGCCTTTTGTGACCTATAAGTATTTGATTGACTTGCTCTTTTGTTATGACCATCTAGGTCAGGGGTGGCCAACTCAAGAGCCACAACAAGCCTGGTTTTCAGAATATTTATAATTTATTTATTTATTTAAAGTTTTTTGTATACCGACATTCGTTAAGAAAACATCATATCGGTTTCCATAGAACAAAAAGTGGCCAACAGGGCTTTACAATGAAACTGATAAAAGAACTAGTGGGGGGGGGGGAGGGGGGGGGGAGGGGAAGGGGGGTAGAGGGAAGGGGCTTTACAATGAAACTGAATATTCATGATGAATATTCATAATGAATATTCATGATATATATTTGCATACAATACAGACAGTGCATACAAATCTATCTCATGCATGTTCATTGTGGATATCCTGAAAACCAGGCCTATTTTTTGGGATGTTAAGGACTAGAGTTGGCCATCCCTGAGCTAGATTATTAAGATCTTCTCAGCAAACTCAATTGGAAACCTCTTTCTTTTCTGTTGTCCAATTAACAACAAAGTGTTGTATCTTTAGTGGTATCTAGAATTCAACATCTTTAGAGGCTCGCCTTGAGACCAACTACCCTGCTTTTTGGTAGAGAATAAAGGCGATCAAATATTTGGATAATTCTGCGAGTGGGTTATGGATTGATTCAGTAGCATACTGTATTAATTAAATCCAAGTAGGTTATCAGAGAGTTGGTCCTAGATTGTTTATATTGTATATGATGCTTTTCTTTTGATTTATCTATTTGTTATAACTTTTATGATTTTATGTTTCTTTTTGTTATATTGATAATTTGCCACAGTTAAATTGTAACCTGTTTTGTGTTTCTAAGGAAAAAAGTTGATGATCAAGAATACATTAATGAATGAATTAACAATATCAATAACAATAAAAATATTGAACACATGCAAACAAAATTTGGTTACAAAGGACTACTGATTATTAACTGATTTATTCTTTACTTACAAGGAACTCATTGACAATACCACTGCTGACTCAAATCCATGAAAACTCAAAACACATCACAGTCATCATTATGCATACAGCACAATTCAAAGCACAGAATGAATTAAGTAGGGATATTGTATGCAGCTCTGCTCAAAATGAGATAGAGTACAAAGGAGGAAGTAAAAAAAAAAAAAAAGATTGTCCTGGATAGAGAGATCTTACAGGTGGTCAAACGCTGGAAGCTGGGACATGTTCTTATCCGTGTAGACAGAAGAACTAGGCAGACTGGATGGATCATTTGGTCTTTTTCTGCTGTCATCTGCTATATTAATATGACTACATTTGAACAGATTAGGTTGCATTTAGAACAGAATAGGCAAGTAAAGAAGAGTGATTTTGAGAGTTAAGGGTGTTTTCAATAGTGTATCTAATAAAAAAAACCACATTTGCACCTTGCAGCCTGCACAAACTAAGCTGATCTTCAAACACAAACAAGAACAAAAGATATGCCATATTGGATCAGACCAAGGGACTATTAAGCCCAGCATCCTGTTTCTAACAGTGGCCAGTCCAAGTCACAAGTACCTGGTAAGTAACCAAACATTAAACAGATCCCAAGCTACTAATACTGGTAACAAGCTGCAATGACTGCGTAGTTAAGGTGTTGGAATTGAAATCCAATGGGGTATCACCATGCAGGTTCAAATCCTGCTTGCAGTGCTCTGAGCTTGCCTTTAATGATCCATGGTTGTCAAAAAACCTTTTCCATTGGAAACAATTTAGTAGAACTAGGGGTCAGGATTTGAAACTCCAGGGAGGAAGACTTAGAACCAATGTCAGGAAATATTTCTTCACTGAAGGGTGGTGGATGCCTGGAATGCCCTTCCGGAGGAAGTGGTGAAGACTAAAACTGTGAAGGATTTCAAAGGGGCATGGGATAAACACTGTGGATCCCTAAAAGGCTAGAGGATGGGAATAAATAAAAAAGCTTAACTGGCACGGAGTGGCAGGCACTACCTTGGGTCGGGAAGCTTGCTGGGCAGACTAGATGGACCATTTTGGTCTTTTTCTGCCATCATTACTATGTTACTATGTGTACGCCTGGGTTCTTAGGTAGATCAAAAGCACACGTATATCTTGCATTGTGTTAAATGAGGGTGGAAAGTACACGTTACTAAAGAAAGGGATCATTTTGAATAGCCCACATTACCTGTAGTGTACCTAGGCCCCATCCACTGCAGCCTTGTACCTGGTAGCTGCTGGTTGAGTGGCCTTAGGGCCGGCCTTAAGGTAGGGTGAGCCAGGTGGTCACCTGGAGCGCCATAAGCCAAGAGGCCCTACTGGCAATGGGCTGGCCTGAATCTGAAGAAGGGGAGGGAGAGAGCAATGGGTAGAATGCAGGAGAGAGGGATGAGGAGGAAGAGGGGAAGGAACGTCTAGAGAAAGGAGGAGGTGCCAGCAACAATTTTCACCCAGGGCACCATTTACCCTAAAGCTGGCCCTTTGTGGTCTGAATAGAGCAGATGTACTTTTGAAAATATCAAACGTGTGCACGCTGCCCTGATCTAAAGATGCCTCTTTTTAGTCCCAACTACAAGTGCCTTTGCTGTGAAAGCCCAGGCATCCTCTCAGCTGAGCAAAGGAGGGCCCAAGACACTTTACCCTAGCAAATCACTCTTTACTCAGGGAAATGACTTTGAAAAATGTCCCCTGAAGGCTTGTGTGGGCTTTTCTCCCCCAGCCCAGTCACACCGCTTGGAACAAGCCTTGTTAATGCAGCTAAAAGTATTTACGTGTTTATACGTACACCTGTTTATTAATTTAAAATTCTTCTATACCATCTTCTGGCCGTATGATCAGTTAGGGTGGTGTACATCATAAACATATATAATTTACAAGTGCACCTGTTTATAATTATGTCTGTTAATTCCTACACGTGTTGTATAAGTGTGCGTGTACTCTACTTTTGGGTGGTTGAAAATCTACTTGGCTAGAGTGACTGAATCTGGCTATCTAGCCCCTTTTTACCCTTGTAAATCACAACTAAGCCTTCCAGTCCCTTAATGTAATAAGAACTTGTTCAAGGGAAGAGCCATTAGTGGACCAGCATGTTGTATTCAGTGCATAGGTAGAAACTGAATTGCAAACTGCAAGGCAAGCTCTCTCAGCACCAGCCCTCTCCTCCTCCACATTGCCCAGCTATAGATGCCAATAACTTTAGCAGCCATCCAAAGTTAAGCCATAGTAACCTAATAAGTGATGGCAGAAATTGGTCCATCCAGCCTGCCCAGTCGCGAGTCTTCCATTTTGTACAGCTGAGCACACGAAGCCCCACACTCAGTCCCATCACCAATTCCCCCATCCACTCTGTCCTCTACCTGAACTCCAATCCCTTTTCTACCAACGCCCTCCATATCAGTCCCAGTCGTACCCCAAATCCAGAAATATTGGCCTCAATTGTTAGGCCATTTGCACCGTGATCATTACGAGACCTGCACTAAATTGAATTCCCTTCCCTGGATTATTGTCAAGCATTCTGATAAGCCACTCAACCACTAAAACTAGTGAAGCCATTGCCCAAAGCATCCAGCCTCCCCATGCTTTTAGAAATGTGGTTACTCCATGCAGGTTTCCCCATTGCTTTCTTGCATGTCCGATCCAGCCATCCCGCTGCTGCTCATCTCCTTTCCACTTGTTTGCATGTTGTATTTTGCTGCACAAGTTGACTGCAAGCAGAGGACTTGCTTCACCCTGCCGCTGAGGAATAAGTAAATGAATGGATTGACACAGCTGTTGAGGTTGATGAGCAAGCCACTGTAGAACATGACATGGAAGAAGCACTGGTTAGCAGGGGTCTGCTCTTTAAGGATGCTGACCAGGTACAGGATCTGTGTTACCTGGAAAGGCAGGCAGAAGATGATGTAGGCTGAGACGGTGACTGCAATGATACGGTAAAGCTTGGTGGTCATCTTCTGGCTTCGATGGTGGTGCATTCTGATGACTGTGACAGTGTGGGTGAACACCACTATGAAGAACGGGAGCAGCCCTTCCACCACAATGTTCAGGACACGGATCAGCTTCTCATATGGGCTATTATTGTCTGAACAGTACAATTGGCTTTCATTTTTCACCTCGGCAAAGATGAGTCCAGGTAGGCTGCAGAGTGAGGCCACGATCCACACGCTAATGCAAATGATGGAGATGAAATTCTGAGGCTTGTGGCATCGGTACCACAGTGGAAACAGCACCATCAGACAACGATGTACGCTGACAGCGGTTAGTAAGAACAAGCTGCTATAATACGCCACACCATATAGGAAATAGTTGAGCTTGCACATGATAGTCCCAAGAAGCCACTTATTCTGTAAAAAATACATAACCTGGAAGCTTGAGATGGTCAGGAAGAGGAAATCTGAGATGGCCAAATTAAGGATAAGTGCGGAAAGTCCCAGACGATTCTTCTGGCAGCCTATGATCCACATGACCAATGCATTTACTGGCAAACCAGTCACAATGCAGAAAATGAAGATGATGGTCCATATTGTTGAGTGGCCACTCCCACAGATGTCCTGTGCTTGAGACTCGTTATGGTAAGAGATTGAGGAGTTCATCTTCCTGTTAGGTCAGTGAGATCTGAAGGGGGAAAAAAAAAAAGAGAAAAGCAAAGATTAAAGTGGCCCAAAGTAAGCCACAAGAAGGTAGTGAGAGGAAGGCACTGAGCCTGAGACAGTCGCCACGGATGAGGAGGAAGGCATGCTGGAGACTGCTCAGGAGAGAGGCCTGCAGCAATGCCTGAGACAATACTGAAAAGAGTGCAATTCAAAAGCTGGGGCCGTGACAATGCCCACGCAAACAGATATGAAGGCAAAGTGTCAGGACCTCCTGTTTTGCTTTGACTGCAGCAGCTCTTTACTGTTCCTTAGAAGCTGCCACCCTAGGCAACCACCCAGTCTGCCTAATGATTAAGCCAGCCCTGATCACTTGGAAGGCCCTAAACTGCCTCTGTGCTCAAATCAGCAGGTCAAGAGCCAGCATGGATGGGGATACTCGACCAGACCTGAAGTTGTGGAGAAGTGAAAAGAGGCAGACCGTGCAGTCCCTTTTGATCTGCCCATTGCATAATGCAAGATCTTGCTGAGTCCACCTCATAAGCACTGAAATGTAGCCCTAGACAAGAGGGGCTCGGTTTAAGTGGTCAGATGACAAACAAGTAAGACAACTGGGAACCTCTTTTTGGTGAAGTGCCTCTCAACTTTCTCCCCCCACCATTGCTCTAACAGGTCTTGGAGGCAGACCTCCACCTCGTGGCCAGCCTTGCCACAAATTAAGCAACAGGGAAGATTCCCAGGTTGTATGTGTGGCCCCTTTTTACATCTTTTCTGGAGTGCCACTGGGGTTCCTTCCTCCATAAATTTCCCATACGAGCCTCGTACTCCTCAAAGGGCTGCACACCTTTCTTACCCTTGGCAATGGGCAGATTCCCTCACATGGATCCATCAAACCATGAATGAAATTCTTAGGGGTGCTCTCGCCAGGGTGCTGTCCGCCCGCTCCCCATTTTGGAAGAGTGGCCCCGGTTCTTCCACCACAGCCCTCACGTAACCCGATTTACTCCATTTTCCCCATGGATTTTCCCCCGAACCCTCATTCTTTACTTTTATATCTGCTTCTTATGCAGCAGGATATAGCCCGTGCCACTTTTTACTGCCAGCATTCACAATATCCACAGGCAATGCTTCAAAATCAAGCACCCCGTACTTTATTTCACTTCCGAGGTCAGCAGCAGGCCAGAAGATAAAAAGTGCAGCAGTGACAATGCACATACATATTTTTGTAGGGTTCAGCTAGTAAGAGAATGGGATTGGGCGGATGCAAACTGCTATTTCTTTTTATAAACTGAAAACCAATTAAAAAAAATAGTATTGGACCCAACAAGCCTGGATTCACTGTGGGAAGCAAGACACATCTTGGATTAAATTGGGTGAGAGTCCCCAACCAATTGCATGGATAGAATGGGACATGTGGGCCAAAATGTTAACTGACTGTTGTATTAGCCAAAACACCCTTGTCTCAAAAGTGATTTTAATGTTCCCACATTTATGTTAACTAATGAATATAGTAATTCTTTGTGGTAGAATTGCATTGACTATTGATAAAATAGATCTCGTGATTTATTAGTATGTAATTATTTGATCTATATTTAAATGACATTGGTTTTTGTTTTCTGTGATCGATTTTTTTTTTTATTAAGACTAATACCATATCATTTACATAAAATATGACACAAAATTTTGAATGCATTTACACAGAAATGTGATGGAATCATTATGGCCTATCTTGTCAGCCCATCCATACCAACTACTCAGCTTTGAGATCCCTATCCCTACCCTACCACTGAGCACGCAAGCTGAAGGGTCCATTATCAAAGCACAGAACCAATGAGCGAGCACGTTCGATGAGTTTCTCTTCCCAACAAATAAAGATTGAGAAACAAGTCCATTTGTTTTAATACTTGCTTCAGACCCACTGTATAGGAGAATTTAATTTTTGATTTATATTCTGCCTTACAGAGAAACACGATGGCAGAAAAAAAACATATGGATAACACTGGGGAACACAATTTTCGTTGAGTTAGATCTGACACTTGTTTTTGACTAACTTTTGACATCTGAATCCAAAAATGACCCCAGTTTTTCTCTATCACGTCAACTTTTTAAGGTACAGGATACCCTCCCTTTGTCCCAAAAATCATACAAAATGTACATACAAAGGAAATAAAAGAAAAAATTACCTGAATATACTATTTATTTAGAGTTATTTTATTCATACAAAAGCTATATATTGTTACTGTAAGTCAAATTGTGTACAAGTAGTAAAGTTCTGCTACCAAACATACATATTAAGGTAAAAGTTTACGCTTATAGCTTTTCCGGCAGTGTTCAATCTGTGGACAATCTCGCCTGATGCTCCAACAATAGTCAGCCATCATATGTACATCCCATCTACCCTGATACCGTGCCTCCATGACCTTCAAATCTTGGTAGAATCGTTCACCTTGCTCAGCACTGACTGCACCAAGGTTTTTCGGGAATTCAGCAAGATGGCTATGCAGAAAATGCACCTTGATGCTCATGTTGCAACGAAGCATTTTGAAGCTCTCCAAGAGTTTCTGGACAATTTTGCAGTTGACAGGTGAGTTTTTAGTTACAGGCACTTGGACTACTTTTCTTATTATTGGAATCTCACTTTCGGGATGCCCTAATTCTAATGCATCATTAGTATCCTTTGAAGATACCTCTCTCCGAACCATGCGCTGCTGAGTGACTGTCTGCTTTCCCCTTTGTTCTAGTTTAAAAGCTGCTCTATCTCCTTTTTAAAGGATAGTGCCAACAGCCTGGTTCACCCTGGTTAAGGTGGAGCCCATCTCTTCGGAAAAGTCTCTCCCTTCCCCAAAAGGTTCCCCAATTCCTTACAAAACTGAATCCCTCTTCCCTGCACCATCGTCTCATCCACGCATTGAGACTCCGGAGCTCTGCCTCTGGGGACCTGCGCGTGGAACAGGGAGCATTTCAGAGAATGCCACCCTGGAGGATCTGGATTTAAGCTTTCTACCTAAGAGCCTAAATTTGGCTTCCAGAACCTCCCTCCCACATGCACCACGATAGCCGGTTACTCCCCAGCACTGTCTAAATTCCTATCTAGGTGACTCTTGTGGTCCGCCACCTTCGCACTAGGTAAGCATGTCACCAGGCTATCCCTCACGCCCACCAGCCACCCAGCTGTCTACTTTCCTAATAATCAAATCACCAACTATGACGGCCGATCTAACCCTTTCCTCCTTGGCAGTAGAGCAGGTCCTTGCTACAGGATCAAGCTCGGGGAATAATAATATTGGAGAACTGGTGGACTGATTCAGGGACGGGAGTTAGAAAAGACTGGTGGGGAGAGGCTGGGAGAATGGCTAGCGATAAGCTGGGGGGAGTGAAATACTGAGGTGGGGTGAGCTGGAATAGAGAAGGTACGATGGGGAGAGAGATTGAGGAGATGAGCTGGGGGGACAGAGAGAGTCATGGGCGGAGAGGGTGAGGTTAGAGAAGATCACGCTTGTGGAGGGGATGAGTTGGAGGAGAGGGGACAGCCTAGGAGCAGAGAGTGTGTGTGGGTAGAGTTTCCTGCCTTATGATTAGGACTGTTTTTCAGGGATTTTAAATTTGCCAGTCCATGAATCGCAAAGGGAGCTCCAGGCAGCACCGACGTCTTGCAGCGTTTGTAGCCAGAGCCACAGGCACCGCTGTGTTTAAAGTCCCCAGCCCCCCTCAGCCCTGCCTGCAGCTCAGAGCTCCTGTCAGGCTCCACAGATTGGGAAGGTAAAGCTCTGGAAACAGCCGAAGCCCCCCAGTCCTGGGAAAATCCTGCAGCCAAACCTTGCAACATCCTGCGCCTGTGAGGAGGAACCGTTTTCTTAAACCCATTATTACTCAAAGAGAGTGACTTCATTCTGTCACTTTGACACATTAAATAAGCTGAATTTTGCAGCATTCAAAAAATACAATACACAATTTTTTTGTTGTTGTTGCAGAACCCTCCCAGCTGTAAGGAGATAAAATAGGGATGCACTCACATCCTGCTGCCTGGGTCCCAGCTTTCTTCTTGCATCCAAGCACAATCGCCTCGATTCCTGAAGTTTCTTTGCCTTTGCTGTCTCCGGCTACAAACAGCTCCCCCTTCTCTCTCTCTCTCTGAACCCTTCTGCCTGTGGGTTTTTATCTCTTGCTGCACTTTCATCTCGTCTTATTTTTTTTTTTCTGCATCAAGCTTGCTGAAACTCCCCGATGACTTTAGCTCTTGATAACAGGAACTTCCGAAACTCGGCCTCCAGATGGGCATCGCTACCCGGAAACCTTGCTCCATTAGGAACCACAGGCTAAGCCGCGCTCTGCCTCTGCAGTGCGCGCTCTCTCTCTCTCTCTCTCTCTATAGCAGAGGGATGCAAGGTGCTTAAAGGATTGGGGGCTTGGGCGTCTCTCCCGCTGATGGTTAAAGATTTGGAGCTGCCGCACATTTTAGTGGTCACCACTTTTAAATGAGCGCTTTGCACGCCCATTTGTCCATAACGGTCTATTGAATAAAATACATTTATTTTTTTTACATTTTTTTGGTGATTTCTGACGTATTTATACACCTGGGGGCTTTTCTATTCACCTCCAGCTTTCTCTCACCCTCCCCTGCTTCAGAACCAGAGGTGCTGTCTCCTGGGTTTCTCTCCCATACTCCATCAACATCCCTGCCCCACCCTCAGGCCCAACATGATTTCTGGCCCTCTCAGAAATGCACCCCACTCTATCCACACCACCCCTGCCACCCCTCCACCGTCTCTGACTCTATTGCACCCTCCTCATCCCCACCTGCTCTTCCATTCTGGCTCCCACTCACGCTCGCCTATCCCGTGTCCACCAGCAATTTAGTGCCCAGCCCCTGGTCTTGTGCCCTTGCTCTCACCCTGTGACTGTTTCACACACAACCCCCCTCCTGCACCCCCTGCCCCCGCTCTCTCTCAAACCCTGTGTCCCTCTCGCACCTGCCGCAGCTTGGGACCTTGAGGAGGCAAAAGGTGTGGGAGCCCAGGTTTGCATGGCTCACTTCACAGAAATGGAGGAGGAGATGACATTTATTCCCTCCCTTATACCACCCTTGGCATTTACGCCTTTTTGTGCTGCCTCCAGTATTTACCCCTCCTCCTGCTCCCCCAGTATGCAACCCCTCACCTCCCCAACATTCGCCCCCCTCTTGCTCCACCCACTCTCCAAGCAGGCACCTCCTCCTGCACCATTAACATTTGCCCCCTTTCCACCTCATCTCCTGCTTATTTGGTTCCTTCTCTCTAGTCTTCCCTCAGATGTCATAGAGAAGCTGGGGCTGGGGCTCCTACAGCCTTCTCTGCATGGGGAGGGGCTGGATTAGGGAGCAGAGCAGCTCTTCTTTGCTCTGTAGCTGCAATGCCCGTTCCACTCATCCCCCTCCCCTCCTGCCTGGAGGGGAAGGGCTGAAGCAGGAAACAAACAGGCCGGTACAGTAAAAGTCACAGGAGAGCAGGCGAGCACCCGCTCTCCCGGCGCGCACAGGCCACTCTCCTGTGCGCGATTTAGTATTCAAATGTGGGCTCGCGGTAAAAAGAGGCGCTAGGGACACTAGCGCGTCCCTAGCGCCTCTTTTTTTGACAGGAGCGGCGGCTGTCAGCAACTTTGACAGCCGACACTCAATTTTGCTGGTGCTGGTTCTCAAACCCGCTGACAGCCACGGGTTCGGAAACCGGACGCTGGCAAAATTGAGCGTCCCGTTTTCAACCCGTGAGCCGCAGGCTGAATTTAAATTATTTTTTTTAATTCTAAATTATTTTTTACTTTTGGGACCTCTGACTTAATATCGCCATGATATTAAGTCGGAGGGTGTACAGAAAAGCAGTTTTTACTGCTTTTCTTTGCACTTTCCCGGTGATGGCAGAAATTAGCGCCTACCACTGGGTAGGCACTAATTTTTTAAAGTAAAATGTGTAGCCAAGCTGCACATTTTACTTACTGAATCGTGTGGGAATGAGTAATAGGACCATCAATATGCATTTGCATGTTGTGGGCGCTATTAGTTTCGGGGGGTTGGACGCGCGTTTTGGACGCGCTATTACCCCTTACTGAATAAGGAGTAAAGCTAGCGCGTTGAAAACGCGCATCCAAACGCGGGTTAACAGTGCGCTCCACTGGAGCGCACTGTATTGTATCAGCCTGTCTGTTAGCCTCATAAGGCTGAAAATCAGCTTGACCCCGCACCACTCTTGAGTTAGTTGGATCACTTTTTCACCAGATCAAAAGTTATCCAGCTAAATTGGTGCTGGTAAGAATAGCAGGATTGTCAAATCCGACCATTTGTCTGGCTAAGTCCAAATTGAGCTAGAAAAATGGCTCTGAATATTGAGCTCATTCTGACTAGTTTGATATTTGTTTATAGTTTTAAATGTTTGTATGATGATGACTAATGATTTGTGCTGTTTTAGATCACTTTAAATGGTTTAGATAGGCAATTAGCAAATGTAAGAAAATAAATAAAATAAATATTACTGAAACCTCTTCCTGGGTTTGTCCTAAGGAGAGAGGCTCACACTTAGTACCAGGGCTGTCTTAACTCCCTCCTGCAATCCTGGTGTGCATTTTCCAATGAAGGGAAGAGCCCCAAGGTATTGATTATCAGTGTTACTGGGCCAATAAATAGTTGGTTCTCAGATGTGATCAAGTTGCTTTCAGTGTATCCCTTCCTTTTCAAGCTTGCGTGCTCACAGACTAAACTTCTAAGGCATGATAAACCTTTTGCTTTTTGACTTTTTTTTGTAATGATTTGCTGTTACTGACTTGTTTTTATTTATTATTTTAGGTGTGATGTTTATGATTTTATTATGAGTGCACACTCTGTAAACCTCTTTGACCTAACACTGTTGTAAAAGTGGCATATAAAAACTTTCAATTAAATAAGTAAGTAAATAAATAAATAAAGTAGGAGTCAGCACTCAGCAGAAAGATCTTGGAGACACTGTAGTCATCAAAAAAGCAAAAAGAATGTTAGGAATGATTTAGAAAGGAATGGAAATAAAACGGAGAATATCATAATGCCTCTGTATTGATCCATGATGTGCAGTTCTGGTCACTCCACCTAAAACAGATAAAGTAGAACTAGAAAAGGTACAGAGGAGGGCAACAAAAATGATAAAGGGGATGGAACAGCTCCCCTATGGGGAAAGGGCTCATCTTTATGTTTCCCCAGTACGCGACGATATAACTGGCATCTTAAAAATATGCAACACAGGACTTTGCATAGCAGCTAACAGAGCACCCTCCCAGCAGGGGTGAAAGTGAAGGATGGCTTACACATATATGTTTAATCCACTTACCCACCATGGACCTGAAGCAGCACAGCCTGCATGGATTTCTCATGATTTACCACACAGGCGTGGCCCCCATGCCACAAGAAGCATACAGGGGTTAACAGTGCTAGCAGGTTTTATGGTAAAACAGAGGTTTCTCCGGATGGGAAATCTGCAGAGTTTTAAACAGTGTGCAAACATATGCACAAAATGCACAGGATGTGCAAAGGGCAAGAGGTTAACCTGCAGCCAGCGTAGAAATATTCCAGAGCTCTGGGTCAGCTAAGTGTCAGAAGGTGTTCCCTACCCTTTTTGTCAGACAAGGAGGTCCATCCCCCAGGGGCTTGGTAATTTAGCAGAAGTAACAAAAGCCCTGAGTCTGGGGCTGCTCCAGATTGGAAGGGAAAGAGACCGGTTGGAGCTGTGAGCCTCACCCAGGATTTCAGAAGGGAGCAGAAGGAGTGGGCAGAGATTTTCCTCTAAAAAATCCCCAGAGGCCTGAGGAAAAGAAGCAGAGGGTTCCAATACAGCCCGGAAGTTAAAAGATTAAGCCTGTGCTTAACTGGGGCAACAACATATCTGTGCCAGGAAGCCAAACTGTGCCAGAGGGAGCTTGATTGGGGCTCAGAGGATCCGATGCTGCACCAGAAAGATTTTAACTTGAGCTGAGCAGGACGTTCTTGTGAGTAACTGTTTGATAACTGAGGAAAGTAAAGAGAGGATCAGGCTAGGATGTGCAAAATAGTGAGGAGAGAGAAGAAACAAAGTATCCAGAGACCTTGTGTTGTAAGAAGAAACTGTTTCTTAAGATGAGATATAAGAAGAGTTAGAGAGTTTTTGGAACTGTAATTCTGTTTACTTTCTGCATCTTCCTACCTTTTTTTTGAGTACAACTCAAGTCTGGAGAGTGGTTTATTTGTGTGGAGTGTTCTCAGCCTGGTACTGGCCCTGCAGGTTATCCTGCCTCCAGCTCGCACCTCAGGATTGTAACCCCAATGCTCCCCGAGGGTGGGAAGGTGACCCCTGGCATATAGGGACTCACACAGGCATGGCTCATTGGTGCTCCTGTTTTATTTTTCTGTACAGGATGTGTTGCTTCATGTCACTAGTGAGGGAATGGCATCTATTTATATTCTGAACCAGCCAGGATAGCCCTGTGCCTTGGACTGCTAATGCAAGCTCTAGTAATCTGTCCCTTTGCTGGGTGGAGTGTTACCTAGAGGATGTGGAGCTATTCCATTAAGGGAGGAAGTAGTGAGGAACATATGGTGCTTTGTTGTGGTCAGTAACACATCATTTTATAAAGTACAGGCAGTGGGAGTCTAACATCATAGAGGAAGTGATAATAAATCTCAAAATTTCCTTTTGTAGAGTCACAGTAAAAAAAATATCAGGATTTATAGTCACCACAAAAATCTTACAAACATACAGCAC